>NC_058055.1:26179371-26779371 GCF_020085105.1 Siniperca chuatsi
AAATAAGTAGAAGTTGAACCTTGAAATCCCAAACCCAATGAAGTTATTCCAAAATCCTTTAAGACTCTTCTATACTGCTGGTACAAAATATTCTGTCTCCTGTTCAGATAAATTGATTTTAAACCCCTTTCACAAGGTGGGACTTAATTACTTCAGCCAAATAAAGATGGCAACCGGAAACGCCATATCTCCTTCCTTGTGTTGTATGACACAAGGAAAAATATGAATACATTGTTAGATATGAATAAAAAGAAAATAACATTTATGTTGATACATAAACCTCAAACTAAAACTGTAGTATCAGAAATGTCCTACAAAATGAGCAAAGACATAAAACACTTTGGCTGCCACTTCAGTTTAGTTGAAGGAGTAAAATCACAACTTGAAATACTTTAAAAATGTATTTTACTGTATGTAGTGCAGTATATTTTTTGCTCTAGGTGGAGGAGTCTTTAAGGATCTCCGATATGTCGTCAAAACAGCGGCAAAACAAAACTTATATTTATTTGTGAGTAAAACAGTGGCTTACGGTAGCATACCTCTGTGCAGGATTTGAAAATTTTGGACTTCAGCGTCACATGGACTGCACCAGTTCACACAATAACTTGTATCATCGCAATCATTTGAAAGACATGACTAGTTAAATAATCAATTTATCAAGCGACAGAAAATTAACAACAATTTTAATGATCAACAAATAGTTTCAGTCATTCACCAAGGAAAAATGCTGAACTTTCGCTGGCTCCAGCATCTCAAATGTGAGGATTTGCTGCTGTTGTATGTTGGTCTCTGGGGACTTAGCATGGGAAGTTCTTGTTTGCTTACATTTTATAAACTCAATAATTAATCATCAAAGTAACCAACAGATTAACAATGAAAATAATCAGTTGCAGCCCTACATGCACATAATTGCATACAAATTCTATACATAGGGGCATATATATTAATAAAAAAAACAGATATTGCATTGGGGGCACAGTCTGGGTCTACAAAACACCGGGACAAGAAAAGCACCCTGCTCTTAAATCTGAGCCAAACAGCACGTGCATGCATGCATGACCATGAAAGCTGAGCCTCGCGTGGCACCTTTAACTGTTCGATGACGCCTGTCAACCTGTGAACGCAGCACTGCCTGCTTCACATTTTTTGACAACTTCCTGAAGTCCGTGTTATTGTAACTTTACTGCGACGCCCAGCTTCTGGTTAGCTACGTGGCTCCTTCTCCATCCCGTTCGCTGTAACTAATGACCTGCCATGTTGACACAGTGTTAAACGAAGGTCCGTTTTGTAAATCACATCACACACAGTAAAGGAATGTAAAGGTTGATGGCATTTGGGGGTAAACGGCTGAGGCGAGCACAGAAGCGCAGGGAAGCACGCAGCGTTTCAGCCTAATTGTACAAATCTGCCTCCACTGCAGCGACAAAACTAACATTTGAGGGATTTCTGGCGGATACCGTCACCGTCGTTACACGGCGAGAGAGCCGGCAAACAGTGGACTGCCATGAAGACCTCACCGCTACGCTGAGCCACCCGTGGCCGAGACCTTACCTGTATCTGGGGGATGCCGCCCGGACCGTCCACTGTGTCCGGCGAGTTGTCGAACACTCGGTCCCGGTACAAAGACCACAGCCCGACGTTGGGAAGGAAAAGAAGAGCCGCTATGAGCAGCCCGGCGAACTGCAGCAGCCTCTTCTCTTTCCGCCTCATCTCTCCGGGAGAAAGCGTGTGAAGCAGCGGCGGTGGAAACTAGCGAGTCCCGAACCCCCGCTTTTCCGAGCGGAGACAACTTTCACTCTGACAGGGGGGACGGACACCGGCGCTGTGACGCTCCACGGCTGCGAGCTCTGCCGCTAGGGGGAGCGAACCACTGCGCTTCCGACAGAGCGGGGCTGAGGAGGTGGGGGTTCAACCAACGGATGATTTAGATTTTTTTTAACGGACCGTAACGTCTCTTAAAATCTGTTGAGTTGCCTTTGTGTAACCACAGCCAGTAGATTAGGACTACACAGTAAAATAGAAAAATGGCCAGAGCAAAGCTAAACTAAATCACCATGACCGGCTGACGACTTGTGTTGCCTTCAAATGCAGCTCGGAAATAAGACAAACGCTGTTTTCTATGGACATGACCACCTGTATCCACAGTCATTCCACCCTGGAAAAATGGCAAATAAATGCAGTTAAGCTATATGCGATAGCATATGAACACCACTTGATTGAATTTTTTTGAATCACTTGAAGACACTGTCTTATGAATACAAATTGACACAAATTCTCCCTTCAGGGGACTGAGATTATCATAGAAATATAAAGTTAAAACCTTTAACTCCTGCTGTCAGATATTGGACAGACTTCCCTGTCACTGCTAAACTAAGTCTGTTCACTGATATGACAATTTAAAACTTTTCCATTTAGGGTCTGAAATCTGAAGGGCAGATCCCATTTATTGCAATCATTTAATGGCACTGTGTTCAGTGAGTAAATAGAGGGTAGCCTATGCATTAATGTCACTTTCCTGTGTCATACAACCCCCCGCACCAACACTGAGTGGCCAAACTACCCAACAGGTGGCTTCTCTGAATAGGTAGCGTGACAATTTGGGGAGAAAAAGAAAAGAAAAGGGGGAAAAAAAGAAAAAGTTACAGACATTTTCCTGACACATATCATTTGGGTGGGTGACAAATTAAAGGAACAATATGAATAAATGGGCTTATTAACATAATGAACGCAGATGTTTCCATACAGGGCACAAGGGCTCACTCAATGAAAATGATGGGAAGCATATGCTGTAGGCTTCACAGTCAGATCTCAACCCAACACCTATGGGAGATTTTGATGTGACGTGTTAGACAGCGCTCTCCACCGCTGTCATCAAAACCCCAAATGAGGGAATAGTTTTTGGTGGTTGCCTGTGAACAGATTTGTGAAATATCTTGATTTTGTTTCATTTCATTTAATGTTATTTGATAGGGACAGACACAGTATACATAGAGAATTGCATAACAATTATCCAGTGCAATGTATCACAGCATTTATAGCATTTAGTTACATACCTACCCTGTAACTCAGCCACTTGAAAAGTATGGCGTCACGTTTCTTCTCTTCTCATTAGCCTTCAGCTGTCTTTAGAATCTTCTGCGTGAATTCTTTCTGAATCTGTCTGTGCAGACCATTGCACAATGGCTCTTTACCATTTTTAGCAGTGTTTGTGAATGCACAAAGACAGATGCTGACTGTTTGTGTTTGCCACTCAGCAGGGAATAACCGTGACGTCTGCATTCAGTGATGTCACATGAAAACACTCCATACAGCTGTACCTTTCAAAATCAGGGTTGAGCTGATACCTCTTGCTTTTGTCACCACATCTGGTTGATTTGTGAAGCACATAAACGTTTGGTTTGTGTTACACAAACCATACTGCTGAGAAACCACTGTAAACAAGTTAGCTGAATGTAACAATAAGCTGAAAAAAAACCCTTAACCTTGCTATATTCAGTAAATATTAACTTGTTTTAACACGCATGACATTTTAGGGGACATGAGCCGATTTTGGTAATGACAGAGCGCTACCGAAATATTTCACTCATCCAAAATAAAATCTCAGTGCAATCAAGGCGTGTTGGAAATGTCATCAAAAGAAAGCTGTTGTACAGCACACTGATGAAGGTGTTTACCCAGTGAGGTCCAAAACAACAGCCATCTGTTCCATCAGGTTTCTCCTGCAGCCCCTTTAACACAGCTGAGCCAGAGCCAGCGGTGAAGCTTAGTTGTGTCTCTGATGGAAATCCAAGCAGCCACCACATCTATTTTGTAAGCACAGAACAAAGCCTGTCGGTTGTGAACTTGCTTTAAGCACGTGTGAGTGCATTTCCATACATATTCCTTGTTGGTGGAGAAACATTTTGGATTCAAAAGGATAATAGCAAGGCTGAACGAGTCATCGTTTTTCTATCGAAATCCTGATTTGAAAAAGTGCAATTCATCCTTACTGCTCGTGGTCTGTGAATACACTGAAAGAGCAGGTTTTTTACATGTATCTTGACACACCTATACTGTGCAGAAGTATTTAATTTTTTTGCACGTTATAGAGGAGGACAAGTTGGATGTTTGGGCATACAATACGATAATGATCTTCTCCTCCACAGACATGTATCCACAGCAGGTAAAGACTCGACTTCCTGGCCCACCTCTCCATTTTTAACTTTAGACTCCTCTTTTTTTGCGCCGTGGGTCAGTCCCGCCTCTCCTGGAATCCCACAATGCTTTGCAAAGCGATTAGCTCGTGTCCCATAGAAAATTCATCTACGCATCGCGCCATGCTCACTGGGTCTTCACAGTTCCCCTTCCTGCATGTTGTCGTCCTTCAGCTCCATGTGAGGTGGAAGTCTCTGCAAACACAGAATAATGACTGGAAGGAGATCTGGGGGCAGTTAACCCCCCCCCACACACACACACCATTCAGCAACTTTTAGGCATTCCTAAACTTATTGCTTTTATGGCTCATCAACCATAAGTGTCGTCAGTCCATGTCTGGTCAGGTCCAGTCCTGGATCGGATCCACTTGTGACAGTGTGGAGGAGATTGCCCATCAGCTGGTCATCAGTCAGGGAAGTGAAAAAGAGAACGGTGTGGCAAAGCAAGTGAAGTGAAAGGAAAATATAACAGGAAGAAACACATTGATTGGTAATGAAACAGGAGAGTGTATGGTGATCACTGAGTTTTTGAATATGCTTTGTCAAGTACATATGATACAGTATATCATCTCTTAATATTTGCACTTTTTGTGGACACTCAGGAAACAAATTAGAATTTTAATGTCGGTTTACTGAGGAAACACTGTACAGGTTGAGATGAGGGAAAAGAATATCTTAATTTTTAATTGTGATACCCTGATCTACGCCTGCTGACTTTCTTTTCTTTAGTGTTTGTTGCGTCAGTATTATACCTGCTGTCTGGGAGCACCGCCGATGCTTCTATGTCTCTGCATGCAACCTGCAGAGTTGTGGATTTAAAAAGTGTTTGGCAAAAATCAATGTCAGTCGAGACAGAGGAGTGTGGCTGACCCAACAAAAGGCATCAAATGCATGAGCAGAAATGAAAACGTGAAAACCTTTTCTGAGAGCATTTTTAGAAAGTCACACAGCCAGAGACCATGCTGGCAGAAAAAGCTTAGCCAAACATTTGAAAGACATTCATATTGTGGACATATACTGTATGTGCATATGAGAAGATGACATTTCTCTACCACAACTGGATTATGTGAGAATAGCATGAATTGGACAAGCTATTTTCCCCTGTTTGCATATGGAAATGTTAGGTAATGATGATTAAATAAATGAACCACTTTAAGTTGAGAACTTCCCCAATCCCCAATTTCTCCAATCACAGGGCTTCTACTACAAAGGGTCATCGCTGAATAAATAAATACCAGTCAATAAATCTATTTTTTAATGTTCTCTAGATTAATTGACAACTGAAAATAAAGCATTTATTGTGTTAACACTTGATGATACTTCTGTGTCTGAATGGCCATTCTCAAAGATACCTGCTCTCCTACACTGCTGCTCAATGAAGAACAGACTGTCCTCACCAGAAAAACGTCCATATAGGTCATCTCTGCAAGCAGCTTATTACGACCCATGTTTCCGTTTATTGTAGGATGCGACCTCTAGTGGTCGTGGTAATTATGACAGGAGCAAAAGACTTACACCCAGGGGACTGGGGTTCGTGTCCCGTGTGAAACCAAAAGTCAACGTTGACTTATTCAAAGTTTTAAGTTACATAACGTTACGTACATGACTTTCGTAACTTAACTTACGTTAGTTATGCGAATTACGTGACTTACGTAACGTAGGCTACTTACAGTCCGTCCTCAACTGCCACCGGTAGCGGCGCTAATTTAGGAAACGCTCCTGTGGGTCGTATTAGAGGGTAAGAACAAACAACCTATGTGGTTGTATGGGTTGGAGGACTTGTTGGCAAAGAAACACTGTGCGGGGAAACAAAAAGCGAGGCAAAGTTTGCACTAAAAAGACTAACTTTGGAAGATACCCACTTGACTTGTTTAACTCAGACTGCTGAAGCCTCATACAAGCTTCAGCTGAAATGTATGTGGATTTTATCTCTCGTCTCATACACTGGAAGTGCGTTAGGAAGGGATCGTTTTATGTCCAGTATGGACAGGAGGAACAATTACAAACAAAACACTGTTGCAATGTACATGTGGGCATGTGAGTGTTGTTTTAGATAGACTTGAAAAAATGTGAACCTATCCTTTAAACAACCTGTAAGCTCCCACTTTTCACCGGCAGTGGAGTTTCCATCACTTGAAGTACTAAACATAAAGTTAAGCCCCAGTGACACATTTCCCAAGATGAACTGTGTCCTACAGGCCCGGGGAATCCTCCACGACAAACTGCACAGTGATATCAGTCTTTTCAAATGTCAGTCGGATAAAACCTGGCACCAGATCATCAGTGATGACACACAGACTGAACTCTGAACTGAACTTTCCATACTTTCCTCGAAGGACAACTCACTGAATCGTTAGAGAAAATTGGTGAAATAATTTCAGTACCGGCGTGCAATCATCACAGGGGAGCTATTTACAATCTCTGTCCCTGCAGTGTTGCCTATTATGGTTTATTTAGCACATTTCCTGCTGCTGTTTCAGTGAGTTTAAAAGGAGTGGATGTTGCCGTTGCTGTGGTTGTCTGGCCGCTGTGCCAGGATAGTGTGTCCGGTGAGCTCGCAGATTTGTTTTACAGCTTCTGTTTTGTTTTGTTATTCTGCTATTCTTTTGTTATTAGTGGCACCATAACCCCGGTCTCCACTCTCTAAATGTTTTAATTGCACTCGACTAGATTATACATAAAAACATCTTTCCACAAATCAATGGCTTTTATTTACCTGACCCGGGCAGCACCATCAGAGCATTGTCTGCTGAAGTGGACTGATGCTTATTAATTGCTATCAGAAATGACTCGATGCTAGACACAGCTAATGGGTTTTAGCACACAATAGTCAATCATTAGTGTGCCACTAGGGGAATAAAAGCATCCTAACAGGATGCTTTGCTTTGATGCTCTGCAAATTACCTTGTTTTTTTCCCGGCCTCTTTCAAATCCACACTGAGCCTGTGACACGAGCAGGAAGAGTTATAAAGTGGCGGGCTGCTCGATCAATGTAAATCCCCTCCACATTCAGAGGTTGCAGGGTTCATCCATAATTCATGCGTGAAGACGCCGAACAGATTGAATTGTCACAACAGAGGCTGGTACACACGAGGAGAACGAGAGAGCAATGAGCTGCTCTCTCTCTCTGTGAGTCCTGAGCAGGAATAGAGAGGGAAGGATTAGTACAGAGAGCGACTCCAACACATCCTGAGATCTCGTCCACTCTGGTTATGTGGCTAATCTTTTCCCTCAGTGACCCAGTAGATGTCTGCATGTCAAATGCGAGTATTAATGTAACCCAAGAGCGACAACTGGCTGGTTTATGATACCAAGATTCAGGAGGGAGTCCATTAGCATTTTGTGAGATGATGAATTCAGCAGTTTAAGATGAAGACAACACTCGAACATTCATATTATATGGTTTATAGTTTGGGGATGAGGGTTGCTTAAATAACAAGGACACAGACTTCTTGCCAAAACAGAATCTCCAAAATCTTTGAAACTTAATACCAGGATCCGCACTTTCTGGATGAGCTGCGGGTATTCCTACAACAATACATTCTCTACACAGAAACTTGATTTACTGTTGTCTCCATGCGACTCAGTGCTGCCATGCATAGAAGCTCTGAGCAGTTTGGAGCTATTTTTTGTTTCTTTAATTGATTTATTATCCGTTTTGGGGCTCTGCAGAACAAGGCTCCACAACAACAAGCCACTTCTGTTGTTTTGGAGATGGTTGCTCTTGGTTAATTTGCTGTATGTCAGGTTTATAGTTTGCAAAATAGTTATGTAATGAAAACAAGCAGGGTCAGTTGATAAATACCTTTTTAGCTTCAGGCAGCATAATCTGTTGTGTAATATGTTTTATTCCTGCTGCAAGAGAACACTGTTCACTGCAGTTCAGGGCCCTCAGGTGGCGTGGACTGCTCAGAATATGTTTCTGTTACCACAAAGAGATGAGAAAAATGTGGAGAAAATGCAAAAAAATAATGAGCCCTAAACATATTAAAATGTTTTTTTCCCCATACTTTTATCCTTTTACAATTAAATAAAATGAACAACATCATTCTGTGAAAATATGGTTGAATCAAGTTCTTGACATTCATACAGCTTTCCAGTTTTCATGTGACTTACAGTCCTAAACATCTGTTCATAATCTCATTACACTTCTACAGCTATCCTGTTAGTGTTATACTTGGTATGTGTAGAGTCTAGACCTGCTCTATAGGAAAAGTGCAATGAGATAACCTCTGTTATGAATTGGCGCTATATAAATAAAATTGAATTGAATTGAATTGATGTGTTTAATCCCTGGTGAGGAGCAAGGACTCATCTCTCTCCTGCCATGAAACCAATCAGTGATAACTCCATGATCGACGGCTGCACTGCAATAAAATGTAAAGCCTGTTACTGACAGAGTTAATTATGCTCCTGGATGTGAAGCAGCAATCGCTACAGCTGAACGTTGAAATTATTATGGAAATGTCTTAAGTTGCAGTTCCTCTAATGCTGGCTCCACAGAAACACTGACTGTGTTGAGGAAAATGGAAAAACTCTCAACTTGTAGAAATACGAAGTCAATACATGTGGTGATACTAAGCCTTAAAGGGGGGTGTTTTGGTTTGGCTCAGTTTTTCCACCGGTCACTATGTATGACTGATGAGTCAAGGCGCAAGAAGCATTTTGCAGTTGTAGCTAGTTTTAATACTTTATATGCAGTTAGGCAGTTTAGTCCATCCTAGGGGTCAACCCCCTCCAAATGGTCACAAAATAAATCTGAGGGGTCGTGAGATAATAAATGGGGTGGGAAAAAAGACAAAACTAAGTTCTGCTACACTTATTTTTATTACATTTTTAAACTTTTTTCTTATCGTATCTTCTTTGTGTAATCATAAATGATTTAACCACTTTGGGCTTTGGAATGATTATTAAACTGCACCTGTGAAGTTTTGAGGGAAAATCACTCT
Source organism: Siniperca chuatsi (assembly GCF_020085105.1). NCBI lineage: Eukaryota > Metazoa > Chordata > Actinopteri > Centrarchiformes > Sinipercidae > Siniperca > Siniperca chuatsi. The sequence goes on from NC_058055.1 coordinate 26,188,514, forward strand.
GGTAGAACTGCTAACAAATATTTGGGGTCAACTAGTTCAGTCTTTAACAATGCATTGTATTTTATTAGTTTTATATGTTTTTTTTTTTTTTTTTTTGTTAAGGCCAAGTAACTGCAGGGCTGACGAGGGAGAGTGGAAACAGGTGTGTAGATGGGTGGGGCAGTCAGGTGATGGGGACAGGTGGGAAAGGGCTGAATGTGGGAGTGAGATAACTGGGACAGGAGAAAAAGTCAAAGGGCATCTGGTGGACATTACGTGAATGGCAATGAATGTGTTTGAGGAAGTGGGGATGTGGCTGAAGAGAGGGACTGAGGAGCAAACTGTGACAAAGAGTATGGATATATGGATTTATAAGTAAAGTACAAGACATTTTATCATTTCTTGCTTTCAAAGGTTAAAATCACTATATTTTGTATCCTTGAATGCATCAACATGGACCCTGCTCACAAGTGCAGTAGAACAAGATAATACAGTCGCATTGATGAAAAACAAAAGTGTTTATCATGAAGGAATACATATCTAAACCAAGTTTGATGTCCATGCACAAGGAGATTAGTCTGAAAATTTAGAAAATGGTTGGCACTAATGTGAAGTGTCAAGTGAATGTAAATTGTAGATCTGTTAAACCAAATGAAACCATCGGTCCTTATCTAATGCGTCAGAAAACACAAAATGTCAGCAAGACACAAAGAAAATATCAGAGGCCTCAGCGTTTCAAGTTGAAGAATTGTGAAAATATTAAGTCATAGTAGACTCAAATTTGTTCTTCCTTATTTACAGGTGCAAATAACGCCTGTGGCCTTCAGTCAGGCATTTTAAACCTCCCACAGGCTCTACCATGTGGCCACCTGTCCATTAAGCCCATATAATCTGCTAGATATTGATGCAATAAAAAGGCCACAGTAGAAGTGGCTGATTAGATTGGAACATCTGCTCCATATGGCCGGTTTGGCATGTACACTGTCCTCAGCCTTCACAGTCACAATGTAACACAGCAGCTGCCATTGACAGTGGCAGTTCAGATTTACTGGTGACATCTGGACTACCTCTTCTCCGATGGCTTAATTCACTGTAATCTGTGTTGGGCTTTATGAGCTGGAGAACTCTGGACTGATTCCGGTGAATTTACTGATGTAGCAACAAAAATGAATCCGTCCAAATTTCATCATATTAGGTTTTATTGATTTTTTGACAAGAGGCAACAGTTTAGTCAAACAGGGATTCTGACATTTAAAGAAACTGTCCAACATTTTGGGACTTGTTTGCCACCTCAGGAGTGGGAGCTGTTGGTTAAACAGGTATCACATATTAATTGATATTGATCTTCTCATCTATTGCTGCATTTGATGCTAGACAAGCATTTATCATTTTTGTAAAAAATGTCCTTTAAACAGGGCAGGTGGACGTGACGATGTGAAGGTTAGCAGATTGTGTGTTTACAGAAACCTTCAATTATAAAAATCTGGGTTCTCTTCCAGATCCGTGCCAAGATGTGCTGTTAGAATCTTATTTTATCTTCAGCAAAATCTTAACTGTAACCTTAATGTGTCTTGAATTATGCAATCGCATACTTACAGTAAACAGAGCTCAGGATGCTCCAGGAGGAGCTGGCTGACGTGGCTGCTGAGAAGGACGTCTTGGGGACTCTGCTAAGCCTGCTGCCACCGCCGCCCAAAACCGGATAAGAAGGGAATAAGATGGATGGATTACATGAATGCTACAAAAACAGGTTGCATTAGGGCCACGTCAATATTGACCTTGCATTTTTAAATCTGGTATTTTCTTCCTATGACGTGGACATTTATAAATAAATACATCTAATTAAACTTAAGTACTACAAGAGACCCCTTTCACACATCACATAGTCATTTGATTCATTTATATAAAAATTGTTAATTAGCAGATCTTTAAGTAAACAGTTTCCATGAACAAAACCTAAATGGGGGAAAAAAACAGAGTCTAAATGAGTTTCAAGAGGAAGGAAAAGAAGGTTTTGCTATATTATAAATATTGTACATCATTATCAACACACATTCAACAATATTGGTTTTCAGTCTCCTGAGCCGCCTTCCTAATGCAAAGAGAAACCAGTGCTTCAAAACTGAAAATATTATTGCCCTTGAGCCAGACTGAGAAATATTATATAATCAATGACTGTATGCAAATAGGATTAGCAAGCACTTAAACAAATACTTAAATACAAAAATGATCTTAAATGAAATGCAAACAAAGTCATTTGCCGTTTCCTGTCCGTGGCTGAGCCGTTTGATTTAACGGCCTGCGTACTCGGCGCACTTTGGCTCCCTGGTGACATTTTAATGTACAGCATTTTGAGCTGCAGAGGCTCGGCGGCATTCAGGCAATTTCCAGACATAATGTCGATGCTTACTGTTTTGTGTTTTATATATAAATCAATACAGGGCCAACACCTCCCACCCTTTAATCAAATACACAACATTCATCATGCTCTTTGAACAGTTTTTTCTGGGCTTCTTTGTATTCTTTTTCCAGAAGAAAATGACTGTACTGTAATTACTAAGTATTATCTGAATTATTTGTTATTCCAGTATACCTTTGTCCTTAACCCAGATCCATGTGTACATGGTTGATTGGATGGTTAAAGAGTGTTGTATTGTATGTGCATGTGTGTGCGTTTGACTATATTTCTCTGCCGAGTTCGGACGGCACAAACACGTCAAGGTCGCAGGGCTTGTTGGCAGAGAGTGAACAGGTGAGCCCGAGATGCTGGAGTGGGGAATCCTTATCTTCTCGTTAGTGAAGTTGTCATGGTGATCGATAGAATCATGCCAGGGTCGCAACCTCTGAGAGCCAATTAGCGCTGCTCTATCTTTTTTCTCTCTCCCTCCATTTTTTCACTTGAGATCAAACTGCAGAATTCACAGGTAATGTATTTTTATCTTGCTTCTGTCTGAAAGCTCAAGAGAGAGAAAGAGCTATTAGACGTGTGTGTGTGTGTGTGTGTGTGTGTGTGTGTGTATTTAATAATGTTTAAAGGGCAATGAGTGTATTGTATTTACAAGTCAGACCCTATCGGAGCAGCTATGAAGTTATAAAGTTTATATAGGACAATGATAGAGATAAAAAATAAAATGTTTTTCACATTGTTTGAAATAAATCAAAATTTAGAGACACTGAGCCTCATGCAAGAACATTTTTCGCATTCTTATCCTAAACCTGTCTCACTTTTTTTTCTTTGAAGTTTACTCTTACAAGTGTTCCAAGTCAGATTCACCAAACTCTCTTACCAGCACAAACTTATCTCAGAGTGCTCATTTCAACTTGATGAATGCCACCTCTTCATGAGTAGGTGCGCATTTGTGAGATTTGATCATACATACATTTTGCATTAAGTTTATTTTAGTACAGTATAGTAATATTTTATTTAAGATTATTTCTGTATCACATTTAAACCCAAAAATTCATTCTGATTAATGCATAATATTTCTTAATTAAAGTCTTAAAGTTTAACAAGTGTTTTCCCCATTGTGGATCAAGCAGACTGCATCTGTACATGACTGTAGGATAGGGCTAGACCACTCATGAAATTCATTCATACACACGTTTCAGACTATCATCAGTTGTTCAATTTTTAATATTAGTGTATTAAAACAAAATTATGTATTTAAGTATTATTTGGACATTTTTTTCTTGAACCCTATGTTTATATATTTCATAGTCATATATTATGCTATATATTTGTTTGATTTATCACGAGAACCTGCTCTCCTAGGATTATCTCCTGTAAGCAATAATTCATGCTTAATATGTATTTAACCCATGTACATTATGCATTGTTTCTAGTTGCATTATGGATTTCGGACCTGCTGATTTATTTGCAAAATCTACAGAAGTTTTTGGTTTACTTAACGTGTTCTGTGTGGAATTTTCCCTGATCTGAATTGAGGTTCATATTCAGCATATTGAGTCAAATTTGGAGGAATTTTTTTTCTTTTTTCTTCTTTTTATGAGGACTTCTGCCTGCTGTTAATAAACTAAGCGCTGAAGAGCTTATAATAGGCATCTTCTACTCAACAAGTCCCCCAACCCATACGACCACATAGGTCGTTTGTTCTTACCCTCTAATACAACCCACAGGAGCGTTTCCTAAATTAATCTAAAGAATCACTGTAAAAGGAAACTTAAGACAGTTTATGTCCAATCTGAATAAGAAACATTTGAATATTAAAAAGGTTGATTTCTTACCAAATTCTAGCTAATGTACTGTGTTTTAAGCTTTGTAAAACCTCAGTCTACCACTTCTGCTTTCTCTGACTATCTTTTTAGAGTAAAATAATTTAGTTATTTATACCACAGACGTCGACTGGAGGTGTAATTTATCGTAAAATATTTAACTGAAATTTGTATCAGATGTGATTGGGGAGCCCCTTTTTTCTGGATCCAGTTTGCTGGTGCTGCTCACAGGGAGATCAAAAACGGCGGCAGCATCACGTTTCACGAATGATTAAGAAAGTTGCAGATACATTTACAAATACTACAGGGCAGGTACTCACATGCACATGTACGGGTCGCAGGTGTGGCATTTGTTTTTATTATTGAAACACAACTAATACGAGAGGAAATGATCAAATGCTAGGAATTGTAGCTTGCATGTTGCAGATTAGTTGAAACAGGCCCCAGGTCTGGAGCAGATTCTCAGGGTTAAGGTTAGATTACATTATTTTAGTTGATTCACTTCTTTTCATCAAAACATTATTTCAGATATGTATTTCTATTTATTTTGATGTCCTGATTGCATATGTTGTATCTGTGGAGCCAATGTATTTGGACCTTGGGAAGTACAATTGTGTACTGCATACAAGTCATTTTAATACAAATAAATGCATTTCCCATGAGATCAATATATCATATCACAATGCAAACATCTGTAATAACAATGTTGCTAATGTGATAAAGTACATGAAGCGGAATGGGAATGTTTTAACAGAAATGTAATCTGTGAAGCTAATGTTTTAGCTTAATGTGCTTCAACATACACTCTTATAGTCCTCTTTTCATTTGTTGCCTCTGTGTCACAGGCAATTATTTCTTCCCCCTCTCGTTTCCTTCCATCATTCCAGACATCATCTTTAAATAATTTCTCTGGGACTGTTTGCTGCCCACAGCTTTGTAATTTACTTCCCTTGTTACTCCTTGTTGTAGGTTTTATATTACTTTAATCGCCTCCGTCACTGATGCCGCTAAAACACACATTCTGAAAATGTGGATCCCATAATCATTTCCCTTGGCATCCTACAAGCTCTGATAGTCCGCAGTTATCAGTGATGTGTTCATAGCTGGAGTGATATTGCTTTTGCAGTGTGGCCCATTTCCCTGAGTCTCATGGGATGTCATATAATGCCCAACTTGTCACACCCACTATGAGAGCGGGAGAAGGACCGTGGATATATTAAGAAGCTGCTTTATATTCAGGATGATTTTGGAGCCTGGACATGTGTCCTAGAGGATATAAACTCTGAAGTGCAAAAGGGATTTAGATTTTTCTTCCCTTTTAAGCTTGACAGTAAGAGAACCTAAGACTCATTTATCTCCTCTGCTGTTAGATGATCTAATTCTGAAGTGAAATATAATGTCTGCCTGATAAGAACATTTGTGCTGATGATGGCAATGTTGCTCCAGCAGTTCAAATCTTTGGTCCACAAGATATCTGGACAACTCCTGGTCAGCATGCCATGAATTGTGCTATGGATATTTATGGTCACCAGAAGTTGAGTTCTAATCATTTTTCTCTAGCCCCACCAACAGGTCAAACCCGCCCCACAACACTTTAGTCCATGACAAATTAATGAAATGTGCTGTGGACATTTATGGTCCCCAGAGAAAGATTCTTGCAAAGAGTAATTGCACCCAGTCTAATAATCCTGTGTGCACTGCCAACTGGTGGTGGTGGTGAGTATATGCTTTGTCCACACCTTGTGCAGCAATAGTGTTGTGTAGAACTCTAATATAACAGATAAGCAGGGTACACAAGTACACCAGACCACTTCCTGACCACACCTACCTGTGATAATATGATCTAAAGTGGAGTTACCGAAACTGAAATTTGAATGCTCCTAATATTTTGTTTGAGGAAATATAAACTATAATGATACTACTACAGCTGTGTACAACCATACAACCATTTTTGTACATATTTGTGTAAACAGATATGTCATTTTAGCTGCCAAAATAAAATATAATAGATCTTTATTGGCATTGTACTCAGAATAATGAGAAACTGTTTAGCAGCTCTTCAGCAGTGTGCAGCATGAAAGTTGAGCGGGTGTCAGAGTGGGTGTCGGTCAGGACAGCGGTTGAGTGACAACTCACAGCAAGTGTTGCTAAGAGACATGCTGTCAATTGTATGTGCTACTGACTGGAGAAAGTCTTTTAGCCTACGAACATTACAAGGTGTTTCCCCCTTTTCAATAAGTCCACATAGTGTTGGCTATTTAGGGATTCATCATTTGGGCGGACCCATCATGCTGTTACTCCACTAGCAACGTGGAAGCTAGTTAGCCAAACAGGACTGCCCACTAGATGTTACTTTTCGTGCATGTTATTTCAACACCTGCTCGGTGCCATCGGCAAACTCCTGCACACACAGTGTTGTGTTCATCCTGCAGAAGGAGGCTGTCTATCTAGCAATAGCCATCTTTCATGTATGGGTCCGCTTGTGCTCATGGGAAATGTCCAGATTGTTAAAACTCTATACGCAAGTGGTTGGCCCGTCCGAGAGTAATCACTAGTTGTGAGTGTAGGCTGCAACTGATGATTACTACTATCTAATTTTTTTCATTAATCAATTAGTCTATAAAATGTTGGGAGAGTCCTCACGTTTGAGAAGATGGAACCAGAGAATGTTTATCTTTTCCTCCTGATAAATGTTGATTACCAAGATCCTTTATGAATTTTCTGTTGATTGACTTTCTGCACGAAATGACTCAGAACAAACAATAGATCACATATAGGCAAAACTGGGCTGATTGGCTCTCATATCAACATTACAGGTCAGCTCAGGACATCCCTGCTCAAGAGATTAATAACTTAAGCACCATGCACACAAAACACATGCGTTACATTTGAAATCAGCGATAGCTGCGGCGTTTGGAATGAACACTTACCCACTAACAACAAAATCTAAACTGCCTCACAGTCAGAAGCAAGGGAGTGCCCTGCTAAGAGAAAGCTGCACTAAACTAAGTTAGATCTTTCCTCTCCCTCGTCTCTTCAGAATAAAGCAGCGCAGAGCGGCCGGGTTAGTAAACATGAGCATGCTGTGTGCAGTTTACTGATGAGACACTGCAGGATTTCTGGACATTATAGTTCAAGACTTTCTCACAAAAATCTCTCAGTGCAATTTGGAACCACCAACATTTGAAGCAACTTTAAAGAGGACTCTCCAGCTGGAATGTGATGTGCATTTCTGCTGTTTTCTCCACTTTGTGACAGTGTTTGTGTGTGTGTGTGTGTGTGTGGGCCGACTGCCAGGTGACTCCTCTGACTCCTGAGTATTGTTATCTTAGTCTTTGGTCAGTGAAGGATGATACAAGCTCAGTCAGAGACAGAATAGACCGCCTACTAACCCTCACTACAAAACAAACAGGCTACACAACCACATGTCAGTAAATTTCAGACCACACCTCGCTCGCAGTGTGCGAAAAACAACAGCACCATCACACGAGAATCATCTTTAATGAGACCAGAGGTGAGAACTAAACTGCAGGTTTCACATATTGTAGAATATTACTGTTGAGATAAAAGAGAAATCACCTGTTGTGTTCCCTGATCTCACACTGATTTCTGTCAGCCATTTCTTTAAGCTAGGGGTACAAGGAAAGTTGTTTTCTTTTATTCATCAGAGGAGTCCCGTCAGTGTTTCTGTTCTTTTATTAAACGGCAGGAAGTCTGAAAGGAACACACAGAAGGGGAGACACCAGAGAGGAAGATCTTCTGATATGAAAGACTTGCGAATAAAAAAAAGAGCAAAATCGCACATTTGGTCACATACTTGTGAGCCGTGACAGTGTTCAAACCAATCACCAGATTGATTAGTGATTAGTTTAGCCTAGCAGAAAGACAGTGACTAAGCGTATTTCCCACAATGTCAAACTATTCATTTGAATTAGCCATAAAACAATAAAACAGACAAGAGTAAGAGTAAGTTAAGCAGTACACATACTATAGTAGAAAATGTAAAATGCAGGCAGTTAATACGCAAAACAAAACACATGTAATGCAAGCAGTTGAAGCATGACAAACATTATGGTCATTAGCAGATGGTGACAGGAGATCAAAACTATCAAGACATGCAGGATGTCATGTATTTGGATGTCTTAGCGCTGGGAAGCTACCTGCCCAAACACCTTTACTTCTTTGGAACAGTAAGGTCCCCTTTAATAAGATTTCCTCAGCATTTTCCTGGATTTGACTGAATGTGCTAAGTGGGGGATGTGCTAAACCATTAAGAATGATAGTATTCTAATCTCTGTATCCAGATATCATGTAATCTGGCATCGGAGGGAAATTCGGTTTAGCAGGCAAAATAGGAACCAATATAAACCTTTTCAAAAACACAATACAGTCAACTTTACGAACTGAAATTCAGTGCTGGATCATTTCAACCTCACAGGACAGAGGACATGACTGAGCATACAGCATGTCCCTGGCTCGTTCCTTCATGTAAATCAAGGTGAAAAAAGTACATTTCCTCTCAGCCTCTTTCAAAGACTGAATGATGAATGAGGTGTTGTTGGGATTCTCATGCTGTGGTCATTGTGTGTGTGTGTGCCGTGGCAGTGATGTAAAGAGCAGGATTGGTCTCTGGGGGTTTCACATTGATTCCCCTCCAGCCAGAACAGCAGCACTGTGGAGAAATGACAACAACATTCATCATCTAACTGGTCATTTTGTATAGACAGGGCAGGGATACAATACAAGGTATGGTACGTTTGTTGTGAAGGGTAGTCTAACATGTTTAGAACATAGTGGGCATATAGTATATTTTTTTGTATGAAACTCAAACTGCTGTGATCTGAGTTGACTACAGCAGCCATCCCCCATGAAGGAGCAAGCTACAAACTTTTAAACTTTAAACCTACAGACAGCAAATATTTGTAAAAGAGAGATTTGCCATGTTGTGTTCCTTCAAAGCTTTTTTCTGACCACTAGAGGGCGGGCTGTATTGCTGTATTTCATAAATAAATTCACAGCTAAGGGAGTAATGTTAGTGAGTAAGTTAACTTTATTTATAAAGCGCCTTTCGAAACCAAAGTTACAAGGTGCTGTACAATACAAACCTTGATGAAAAATTAAAAATTAAAAACAGGAAATAACAAGAACTAACAAAGAACAACAAAACAAAAAAACTACACAATAGGCAAACACAGAAGTCGAACATAAACAAAAACAATAAAAACTACACAGAAGGCAAGACACACATTACAGGAACTTGCTTACGGAACAGATGGGTTTTTAACAGCATCTTAAAATATTCTACTGACTTTTTCATACCTAGGGGAAGATGGTTCCAGCAGGTGGGAGCCACAACTGCAAAAGCTTGGTCACCTTTGGTTTTGAGCCTAGTTCTCGGGACAGCCAGAAGGCCTTGGTCAGTAGACCTCAGTGATCTCACCGTGGCTAGGGGACACAATAATTCAGAAATATACAGTGGTGCAAGCCCGTGCAGTGCTTTATAGGTGATTAAAAGAATTTTAAAATCAATTCTGCACTCTATGGGTAACCAATGTAGACAGGCCAACACTGGTGTAATGTGTGACCTACGTTGTGTGTTAGTTAAGAGTCTAGCAGCCAATTTTGAAGAAAGGCTCAGGGTGGTGAACAGTGGATTGCAATAATCAAGGCAGGAGGAAACAAAGACATGCCTGTATTATAGTGTATTATATTCTGATTTGCTTAGAACTTCTATCCCTGTGTGCATTGACGTGATAGTGAGCAGTTGCAACAAAAGAGTTTCCCCTCGGGGATCAATAACGTATTTCTGATTCTGATTCTGATGAATGATTTTTTCCAAATATTGGAAAGAAAATGCAGCTTTGAATTTTGCAATATTTTTTAAAACAGGATTGTACTACCTTATTTATATGCCACTCAAAATTCAAATGTTGGTCAAAGAAAACTCCTAGGTTTTTTGAGGCTCGCTTAACATTTGCTGCTAAGGGGCCAACACACTGCTGTATTTTATTGGAAATGCTCTCAGGGCCTATGATGAGGACTGTTTTGTCGGGGTTGAGTCAGAGGAAGTTATCTTACTACCAATCTTTGATAGCTGTTAGCCAGTCTTACAAGATGGCGAGGTTACTGAGGTCAATCGATTTGAAGGAAATGTATAGTTGTGCATTGTCTGCATAACTGATAAAAAAATACACTTAAATTTACTAATTTTAGGAACTAAGGGGGAGCAAGTAGAGGGAGGAAAGAATAGGACCAAGGATCGAACCTTGGGGTACACCACACGTCAGCTGAGCCAATAGAGCTATATACAATGACATGTTTGTATGGTCCTAAGGAACTAAAACATTTTTAAAAAGAGAGGTTGGAACAATGTCAAGAGAACTTAGCAGAGAACACAGAAGGGCGTATTTGGGAGACAATGGCTGTGAGTTTTTCCAATGGGCCAGGCAGTCAACCCTGGGGGTACAGGAAGGCAATATTTTAGACTGCATGTCAATGACTTTATCAACAAAGAATGATAAAAACATTTCACAGTCATCATTTGAAAAGACTGGTACTGGTGGAGGGGCAGGGTTCACCAATCTATCGATTGTGCTAAACAAAGCTCTGGGATTTTTTTTATTGCACTCAATCAAAAATATGCAGTTCTCGCAAAAAAAACAGGTCAATTATTGCTAATTTTCTAATCTTCCTTAACTGATTTTTACTCTTACTGTATCATCATTATCAGTAAGTCCTTTAAACAATTTTTGGAGCTGACCTTCAAGTTGTAAATATAACAAAATCACACAGACATGGTTGTATTTTTGTAATCTTGGGCCCCATTAAGCACAAAAAACCTGTGCGAAATCCTGAAGCGACTGAGGGTGCTTTCACACCTGACCTTCACACCAGGTTTTAACACATTCTGGTGCTTTTGTCTGTTTAGTTTGGTTCATTTGGGCTGGTGTGAAAGCTGTCAATCAAACTCTGGTGTGGCTCAAACAACAGGACCGCGACCGCCTCAAAAGGTAGATCTCGGTCCGTTTCAAAGCAGACTCTGGTGTGTTTTAGTATAAATTCAAAAGCTAAACTATTATTAAATTCATCTGCTGGTGGTGGACTTTTTATGAAAGCGATCTGATCATTTAAGTGATGTATAGCCTTTATTTACACAACATTATAACATGTATGCACGTTACCACTTGAGCGTGGGGAGTTTCCCTTGCACATCTGAAAATGAAAAGGAGTTAAAACAGAGTTGTTTTAAGAGTTAAAACAGAGTTGATTAAATACACTCTGTGTATTTAATCAGTTCCTCAATAAAAAGTGAGTGAAATAGTATTATACAATTTAAATTTTAAGCTTTTTGTGTGATGATACATAAGGTCCAGTTGCAATCTCAACTAATAATGGCAATAATCAGTTATTTTTTGTGAGCTCTTTCTGACACCAAAGAACAAAATATACTTGGTAGCGCATGACTTGCTGTCAACAACCAGTATTATATTTCTTTTCACATTTCCCCCTGCATGATGATGCAGAATGACAGTATCAATTAATGACTCACCTGTCAGTCCACATGACTTCATGTTTACTCTTCTTGGTAGTTTGTCAAAAGTCAGTATGAACAGAACCTAAAAGGCAACAATGTATCTTTGTTTTTCCTTGGTCTGGACTAAATAAATCAAACTACAGGTGTGTAAGTACCCTGACTTTACTGTTTGTTTGCTACAATTAAGTACTGTGACACACTCTATATATTGAATAGACTACTATTTGATATTATAATTCATTTAATATTTTTTCCAGTGATGAACAAATTTCACTACTGCAACGTGAAAGTGATTCCTCTGCTAAAACCAGCACAGAAGGACAATACTACAATGACAACACTGATGGTAACCCACCTGGGCATACGTTGAGCAGATCAACAAGACCGAGGCTGTCCGATATGGAATCGATACTTTTATGTCGATGGAAACAATGGCTTTGTCAGATGCCACAAAGCTGCTGAGGCAGCTGAAAGGATATCAATGATCAAAATGTTAAGCCCCTCAGCATCCTCCTCATCGTCACCATCATCCTCACAAGCTGCTAGTCCTGCAAACTTTATACTTTTTTTAGGATTTAGCTCATAACTACAGCTGATAATTTACAGCTGATAATTGTTTTGACCAATTGATTGTTGTATCCACATGGCTGAATGCAGTTAATGTCAGTCACTTTGAATAAAAGTGTTAGCTAAATAAATGTAATGTAATATAATGACCAATTGACTGAAAACCCTGGATCTTCAACAAGTGGCTTCATCTCTCATCACTAACTGGTGAATTTAGGATTCAAATTTGCCTCAGACAAGTTAGAGCCATCGTGAGCATGTTAAATATTTTTCATTGTCATATTTCATCCTGGGTCCTCCTGCCTCCCAATAAGGAGATCGTGGGTTCGTGGGTTCGATTCCCGGACCGGACCAACATCACACAATCTCTCTGGGTGGAGTCTGCATGTCCTCCCCGTGTTACCGTGGGTTCTCTCCGGGTTCTCCGGCTTCCTCCCACCGTCCAAAGACATGCATGTGTAGGTTAATTGATAACTCTAAATTGCCCGTATTGAATGAATGTGTGAGTGAATGGTTGTCTGTCCTTGTCTGTGTCTGTGTTCACGGATGGAAAGAATTTAAAAGCTTTAAAGTCTTCTAGTGTCTTTGCAGCTTTTAGGACAGTAAAATAAGAATCAGAATCAGCTTTGTTGCCAAGTAGGTTTACACATACAAGGAATTTGCTTTGGTATTTTGGTGCATACAATAAACATAGAAATATAAAGAAAGATAGCAAGCAAGTATTGCGAGTCAAAAGTCATGAAAATAAAATAGACAATAAGATATGAAAAAATATAATAAAAATAGTAAAGAATATGTACAATATGACTGTTATTTAGCTTGTCCTGCAGCAGAGCCGGGATAAAAGTATTGAAGATGGAGCTGAAATCCACAAACAGGATCCTGGCTTAGGTTACTGAGGAGTCCAGGTGCTGGAGGATGAAGTGAAGGGCCATGTTTACTGCATTGTCTAGAGACCTGTTGGCTCTGTAGGTGAACTGCAGGGGATCCAGGAGTGGGTCTGTGATGGATTTGAGGTGTGACAGCACAAGGCGCTCAAAGGACTCCGTTACCACAGAGGTCATGGCGACGGGTCTGTAGTCGTTAAGTCCTGTGGTCCTTGGTTTGTTGGGGAGGGGGGTGAAGGTGGAGGTTTTGAAGCAGACTGGCACATGGCATGTCTCCAGTGAGGTGTTAAAGATGTCCATGAACACCGGAGACAGCTGATCAGCACAGTGCTGAAAAGAAAATAATAAACTAAGACATAAAAAGGAAGTATTATTTTCTTCTTTTTTTTTTTTTCAAATAATCCTCACACAGACCAATTTCCTTTGAGCCTCAGGTCACTTCACAGCCATAGTTCAGTTGATTTAGTAACTTGGTTGATTTAGTTGACTAAGTGAAAAAGTACATTGTTGCCTTTTAGTTCTGGTCCATTTTGTGTTCACACTGACTCATTACAAATGAATCTTCTCTTGGTGTTCACAAAGAGCTCTCAAAGAAATAACTGATTATAAGGATTTATCAGGAATGTAGCTGGACCTCGTCAATCATAAATAGTTTGGTTGAAAAAATGGGTTGAAAAGGGACAAACAAGAGTCATCTGGTACCATAATATTACAGTGTGATCGCTGCGTTTCACTCATTTTTTATTGGGGAATGGAGTAGGACACAGGCACAACACAGCGTGCTCTCACATACTAGCACGTATATGTGTTGCCATAGTTACTAGATGATCTTGCATAAATATATACGTTGCTTATTGAAATTGCTTCCTTGACAAATTCCACGATCAGCAGGAGCACCAAAACTAATTTAAACCACACCAAAAAGGTTATGTGGAAAGCATCCTTATAGGAAAAATCTACTTTTAGATACTCATAAGCATTGTATATATTTGTATATTCAGCGATAATTGTTGCATCTTGATGCAAAATGGTCATTCTTGAAAAGAAGCTCTCACTTTTTGATTCAAACTACATTGTGGCTGGACTCATTTCAGCAAGTTATCCACTCAAATAAAATAAAACAAACTAAAAAATGGACTCGAAATGCGGGGGCTATTTTCTGGCTTTCTTAAAGCTAAAGCTTAATATTTTCATCTCTTATTCCTTGGCAAAATAAATCTAACTTCTGTGTAATTCTCTCCCCCCCCCCCAAAAAAAAAAAATACTAAACAGAGGAGAAAAGGTCATTCCTTTTGGGGTATGTGGAGTGTTTTTTCTTGTTTGAAGTGTATTCCTTTCTCCTCCTCCTGGAAGATATTTTGTAAGAGCAACACCCAGAGGAGATGGCATCCTCCTCTCATAAGCTGCACAAACAGACTGTGATGCAACAGTTAATGTATAACAGTCGGAAGCAGTCAGAAAAACTGGAATCTGATTAATAATTCTTTCTCATGCTGCGAGATTTCAAGACCAAGTCAGCAAGAGAGCACAAACATATAAACACTTAGCACATTAATGCTGTGGTTGGGACTGAGTGAACTGCATGAAAGAAATCATACATTAATAATCGCTGTATTCCGGAGAGAAACCACAAACAGAGATTAAAGGTAGTTTTTAAATCGTTGTTTAAATGTCTTGAATCTTTAAAAAATCTTCCATATGCTTATTTCATATCTTGAAGTGATAACATCTCTGGACAAGAAACGTTTGTAACCAGGAGAAGGTTTTTTATATTTCAAATGCCAAATAGGTTGAATATTTACCGATAATTAGTTCTCATTTACAATGATCTATCTGGTCTTCATTGACACGTTGTATGAAAAAGCTGTAAAACATTTTCAGTGCTCACAGGACTGCAGCTACCATTGAGTACACTGAGGCATGTCCTTGAGGCATGAGGCATTTCTTTGGACTAAATATCTAAATCATGTTTATTTTAGCAAAATCAAAATGAAAATAACATTTACAGAAAACATGACTGAACTTTATGAATCTACTTCATAAACGGACATAAGTAAAAGGAAAGAGACTGAGGGAGAGTACCTGGTGAGTTTTGAGTTCAGAGGCTGAGCTGAACACAACCACACCCCCACAGACGCGGCTGGTGCTTCTGTTTATGGCCCCTGACGTCTGAACAGTTGGTACATTGGTTGTTTTAGGCGAATAAACACAGACTGCACAAACAGTCCGGTGGTCAAATAATTGCAAATGAAGCAAGGTGAACGTATGCTTGGCTTTGTGTCTGAACACACCTTTAGAATGTTGTACAGTATTAGCGAAACATTAGCTTCAGAAAGGTAGTGTAATGGTTTGCCTGGTTAGCAGTAAACCAATCACAGAACAACAAATTAACAAATCACAAATGAAAAACTGCAAACAGCCATAATAAAAGAGTGCCTACAGATAAAGCTCCAACTAGGTAATTTGAGGAGTAGATTAAAAGATGCTTCTCTGACTAAAGGCTGGACGTAATATTTTCAGCGTTAAACTGCAAGGAAACTCGGCCAGCAGCCGTTGCTACTAGCAACCGAATGTTCAACTGAAACCAAATGTTGGTCGCTGAAAAGTGTTAGTCACTAAACCTTATTCATAGAGGTGGCAGATCAGGAAACTTTCATGTGGCTCATAATTCTCCCTGAAAAAACAACTTAGTTTGTCATTTATGTATACACATATAATGTATATCACAATATATTTCACATGTGAAATGTCCCTAAAACATTTTCTTGTATGTGAATTTATCACATGCAATGGTGTTACACAAGTGAGAAATGTGTGGAATGGATATGATTCAGCAAGTCCAGTCTGAGTGACAGAACCATGAGTTTGAAGACTTCTCAAATGTGCTGCACAGTGCTGTATAATACTCTGGACAGTTATGACATCAGCATCTATTTAATTGGCCAGTGCAACGCCTTGCTGGAGGACATCGCTTTGAGCCCTGCATTTTTTTGTAAGAGCCGTCTGCGTTGAGAGGGCTGCATTTTTTTCACACAGGGGTAAAATCAGTCTGAACGTGGCACATAAGTCACAATAACTGCCAACATGCCCAGTTGGAAACCTTTATCCAGTGGTGTCATGATTGGTCAAGCTGGGAAACAGGGAATGCAGTACAGGACCAAAATGCAGACTAGCAGGTAGAGCTGCTGCAGATCAGTAACTGATTAACAAAGGCTTACACTGAATTGGCAAAATCCAAAATCCACAGACAGGCAAAGTACAAGAGAAAACAAAGAATCCAGAACTCACAGGTACACAAAGTGATAACTAATTAATAATAACTAATTAATAATTAAATAAATGCAGTGGAGTAAAAAGTACAATAGTTGCTTCTGAAATGTAGTGGGGTGAGTAACAGAAAATGGAAATGCTCAAGTATAAGTATCTCAAAACTGTCCTCGGGTACACTACTTGAGTACATGTATTTAGTTACCATCACTACT
Organism: Siniperca chuatsi; assembly: GCF_020085105.1. Lineage (NCBI taxonomy): Eukaryota > Metazoa > Chordata > Actinopteri > Centrarchiformes > Sinipercidae > Siniperca > Siniperca chuatsi. The sequence goes on from NC_058055.1 coordinate 26,205,196, forward strand.
GCCTTTATCACATAATCTCTATCCTTCTTTATCTATCTCCCCATGTCCACTAGCGCTCTACTGTCGATGATCTAGTAAAGACAGTAATATAATCTTTAACAATAAAAGAATACCAAAAACTGTGTGCTCAAATGAAATGCCTTTACTTTAGTGAATATTAAATGATCAATTCTTTCAAAAACAAACCAATTAACCAAATTGAGTTAATAAAAAACGCATTAAAAATCTGTGACAATTCCAAAATGTGGAACTAAACTTTCCCTCACCAGGAGTTAAACTCTTCCCTCTCATCACTTCTTATCTGTCTTTCCTGTTTCTGCTGAGGCAGGGAGTTAGAGTTTTGCCTCTGAGACGCTTCCTTCTGTTCAAACCATAAGACTATGTAAACAGCCGTCTGTGGGCGATTAATCATGGCTGGTGCAGAGACAGAGAGAAAGAGGCAATGAGCAAAGATGGAGAGAAGAGTGTGCTGGGGTAAAAAGAAAGATGAGCGGGAACGTGCTTGAGAGCAGATGAAGAAGAGTGACAAGAAGGTTATACTTCAGCACATCCTTATCCTCTCAGCTGCACCTGCGTTTCTTTTCAACTACTCTTTTTTAAAGTCAAATAGTAAGTGAGGCTCTAGCTTTTCTTCACACACCGTGACAACAGTTTGCTCAGATAACTAAATTAACCATAATGAGAGCTGATGTATGCACCATATGTTATGGTATACCATGGCTGGACCCAAAAGCACCAACGGCTAAGACAGTGGAAGTGAAGAGGTTAGTTTCTGTTTATTTAGGAAGTACAACGAGGTAGCAGGAGCGTGGAGGGAACTGCTGGGAGCCGGTGGGCCGAGTGCAGACAGCGGGCCGGCAAGAGACTGGGGAGAGCAGGCAGGCGGAGGAAGAACAGCGGGCTGAGGTGGAGCAGAGGAGACCTGAGGTGAGCTCCTCCTGGGAAGCCTGTGGGCAACTTGGAAGCAGGTGAGACAGACGAACCTGGACACAGGGAGTCAAAGTGTTATATATTTGCATATATGTAATTCTCAAGGCCGGTACGCCGGGAGGCACGGCATAATACCACTTAGATAAACAGACAATCTGGCAAAGACTGGTGAGAAGAGCTGGGTAGATATACTGCCAGGTGTTGATTGTGGATGGAGAGCAGGTGAGCAGCAGCAGATGGGTAGCAGGTGTGTCAGTCACTGATTGGAAGTTCCTCTGAGGCCGCGCCCCACAGCACACACACACACACACACACACACACACACACACACACACACACATACTGGCTGAATACTGAACCCAGTGTGGGGGAAAAAGCAGAAGAAAAAAAAGCGAGGCTCCTAATAGCTAATTTCACCTCTAATGTGTGTGTTTCGGTTTGTCTGGTCTTTGAAGAAAAGTTTCCAAATGAAACCATGTCAACAAACAATGTACAGCTCCTGGGCCGCTCGGATTTGGGGATTGAGGTAGTGCAGGAAATGCAAACTATGGGAATATACAGTAGATGTAAGTCCATCATATATGAATGAAATCTGAGAATCCTACAGCTACAAACTAGTGTGAAAAGAAATTCAGGTATGTGTGCAAAAGATGGAACCCAGCTGAGATGAGCAGCATTTTTTACTCTCCTGCTGAAAATATAAAAAATAAATATAAAAAATGAAATACACTGTAAAGACTAGCTGTGTCCTATTGGATGAAACTACAGTAACAACACAAACATCTGCAGGTTAGAATCTTCACTGTTCCTATGTAGTATGTAAAAATACATACATGCATTTCTATTTAACTTATCTATATTTGTGGTTAGTCATAATAATTAATAATAATTCTGTTTAATATGATGTCATTTTCTTTCTTTTGCAACAATGACCTTTACCCATTCATGCAAATAAAGCATGTATGAACTTGAACTTCAAATAAGTCAGAGACGGAAGAAACTTTATATTATATATTTTATGAATTAATTTATTTAATTTTTGGCATTTCACCTTTATTGACGATGACAGACAGACTAGTTAAAGTTTTCAAATTCTTCCTCTTATTCAGCAAACAGTCAAAGAAGCCTAAAAATCTAACTTTCTTGAACTCGAGTCCAATCAAATTTCTCAGTGTCGTTCTGTGTTTACTGCTCCTTGTCGTCACTTATGACACTCATTTGCATAAAAACATGTGTTAAACATCAGGGAGTGTGCGAAATAAATAAAATGAGTTCATGAATAAGACATTTTTCATGCGCAAGTCTCTTTATTTTTTGCATTTATTTTGGTTCCTAGGTGTAAAAAGCTGAGGGGGAAACAATCTCACAACGAGGCAGTAATCAGATAGTGCAGCAACTGTTTGACATTGAAGTGTAATCACAGCGAATAGCGAATTCTTCCTCTGAAAAGCTTCATTTCACAGTGAGATATTCACCGTTTGAAAATGGGACGTCTGTTCCAACAAAATGATTGTTGGCATGAAAATGGAAGTCTCTTTGGCAGGGGTATTGAAGTGATTTGCAAAGAGGGAAGCTTTAGTCACAAAGTAGTAACATTTTCAAAGATGCAATCCTCTGCTGTGCGGAACTGTCGAGTCTTGAGCAGCTCGTTTCCACCTAAATTGAAGTTCAGCGTTTGGTGGTTGTAGCAGAATCGTGCTGCCGTGAGTTCCCTTGGCTCTGAGACACGCTGAGACCACGTTTTCAGGCATTATTCTTTTCTTTTTCTCCACACACACACACACACAATCTTTTCTTCTATCATCAGCCGTTCCTCCGACCGCACCTCTGCTGCTTCCCCTGTGTCCAGAAAAGCCTGGCTGGCTGTCGTGGCTCTCTTCAGGGCCAGCATGCTACTGTATTTAGGGAGAGCATAATTAATTAACCAGTTTCAGCTGTGCCAGTTACCTCTCCCTGATGCTGCTCACCTGAGCCACTCCACCACCTCTCCCTCTGCAGCTGACAGCTACCCAAACCCTCCTCCACAGTGGTGAAACCATACACTTATTCATAGCCGTGGTTATCTGTGCCTCCTCTGGAAATCTCAGTCTTGGCTTTGAGCATGGGAGGAGGTGTACTGTTATCATCTCTATAGAAACCTTCTCTCTGAGAAAACAGTAATGACCAGTTTGGTATTTATGTCACTGCCTTTTTAAACCACAGGAACGTTTTAAAAGAACTGTGGAACCTTTTTAGGAAATTTTAGGAAAATGTATCTGCACTTTGATTGCAAGAAAATTCCAGTTTTGGTTCCATGAACTACACCCCAAAGCTCCTCCTCCTTAGGAAGGACTTTTTCATGGCACAGGAACTACTGGGCTGAAGTTTTCAATATTGGATATTGCTGTCTGGTCAAACATAAGCGTTAAGCATAATGTGTGTATAGCATTCATTCACTTTTAGCAAGCACTGGAAGTTTACTGGTAGTACTGGCACTGGTCCATCAAAATTAAAACACGCTGCACAACTCATCTCCAGCATACCACGCTTTATTCACCAAACATTTTCTGAAATCTTGCTTTCATCAGCCTGAGCATGTTTCCACTTTCCTTCCTTTCCTTTCCCTTCCACTTGCCTTTTAGAAAATATCTATAACCTATAAAGTATTACATTACTTGTTCATCATCCCATCATCAAATACATTTTTTCATCGTAACCCATCAATGGGGAAAAAAAATGGTTGAATATCAATTTTTCAACATAAGTGAATAAATTCTGTGTTCTTTCAACCCAATTATCCACAGCTGGATGAATAAATTACTTTAGAGCTTAATACATCCATGATTGGTTCAGCCACCCACATTCAGGTAAATAAAATACAAATCAGAGGAGCAATCACATGCGCTACAAAAGGTGTCATTTATTTAATATGTCCTTGTGTAAAGGGAAATGTAGGGGAAACACCAAGAAAACTAAAATATGTAAAAAAAGAAAAGAAAAAAAGATCTATCCAGCAGCACATTTTATGGAAATTAATCATCCAGTCTCTTCCCTGAAATATATGGGAATTGACAAGGTATGTTTGTCAAAGAGAGAAGCGATTTCTGTAGAGTCTACTGGATCATAGTTGTTCTCCATTAACAGGATTTCTTTGAGAAGTATAGATCTTGGATGAATGTATTTTGTAAACTCAAACATAGATGGACTTTGACATTAGTTAGGGTTATTCATAAATGTTAAGTGATGGAGGTGATTTAAATATACTGGGTTTTGAAAAAGTAATCTGGATAATAGACATGTTTTGGTTGGTACCGGCACTGGTAACATCAGACTACAGATGGAAATTTCTTTTAAAGGTATTTATGTTTAAAGGAGCTGTATGTGACATTCGCTGCTACTAAATGTCACACTAGAGCACCAGCATCTCAGACCAAAACAAATGGGTCCACCAGAGTCCATTGAGAAAAACAGTAATTTTACCTCGCAGATTATCATAAAACACACACAAACAGTTTCATTCAAACTGGACAGAAGCAAAATAAAACTCACCAAAACCGTCTTTGGTAGTTTTTCCACTGTTCCAACAATCACCAACTCTGGTTTGGTCAAAATAATCCCATAATTCACCGAAATATTAAAACAGGCTGCAATTGCTGCTGGGCACAAATGCGCCAGTCAAAGTACGTCCACTAAAAGTGCTTGTTTTTGCCACTGACAGGCTCAGATTTTGTCTGACAACATTATAGAAAAGGATACAGAGATAGACCTTTTTGTTAAACAGTAAGATCCTATTTGTTTAACCAGAAACAGCCATTTTATCGCACTCGCTCACAACCAGACTCCATTGAAAAAAACTATTTTACCTCGCAGCTCATCGTTAAACACACGTCATTCAAACTCAACAGAAGCAGAATAAAACTCAAAACCATCTTTATCGGTCTTTCTGCTGTTCCAGCAACACACGGAGGGACTCACGTGCACTAACATCACATCCAGCCGGTGCGGCTGCATAAACAAAGCAGAGAGAGGCTGCGATGACAGCACAGGCAGAGGGGGTGTGACATCATTACTCCTCCATGTCGTTACATAGCAAATAGCTGCTATATTAATGTTCAGAATGTCATATACAGAACCTTTAAACAGTAGTTATGCAGCTGACTTTGGGACAAGTCTAAAACAGAGCAAGACAAAGAAAGAGTGGGCAAGCAAGAGAATGTCAAAACAAAACTCAAATTTATTTAAGTTTTGTTTCATAATAAGGTTAGTCGAACCACTCACGCAGATTCATTCTTAAGTGGCTCCAGTGATTAAAAAAAAGCTGCTGTCCAGAAGATGGACAAGCATTAACGGTTATTAAGGATTCTGTGTTTTCCATCGAGGTTTGTGGTCCTTGTTCCTCACCCTTGCTGGTCAGGCCTGAAAACAGCAGGCTGGATGAGACGGCCTGTTCATTATACCTCATTTTTATCATACACCAACAGTATGGTCACTGGGGTCCTCTCCCTTTCACTGATGTAATACTCTTTTAATCACTTGTCGACTCAGACAATGGGACTCAAACACAATGGCTGCTCATGCCTGACTAGAAGGGATTTTACTACACAATGGAGCATGGTGGGTAGTCTGGGTAGGGAGAGAAAGTGTCTTTTTCTTTCCAGAAAGTATTTTTTCACCAAGCACAGTTCAGAAAATGCACTCAAGGTAAAAAGGATAAATATTTAAAATGCTTTTAAATGTTTTGCAAATTTCCTGCTGACTTGTATCGGCCCCTCGGGCCTTCTTGATTCTTTTTCGGTACAGTTTGAACCGTCAAAATCTGTTACATACTTAACACGTGTTTTTGTGTCTATTAATGTGTCTTACTGTTTGTTCATACTCCAGTATGTTGACTTTTCACTATGTGTGTGTTGGTGTGTAACCTGGCCAGGTACTGTGCTGTGATAAGGGCCAGCTGCCACGTCCTCTCTCTGCCATATGGAGCCAGACCAAGGCTGCTACTGGACGGAGAGATTAGAGAATAAATGTGTGATAACTGGAAACCAGAGAGGCTCTGAGAGCAGAGACATGTCACAGCCCACTGTAACTGCAGAGACAGAGAGACAGAAGGAATGAAAAGAGCGGTACAGAGGAAAGGGAAGGAAAGGGAGAAAAGTAAAGAGAGGAGTGAGGCAGCACAGTTCTCCAGGGATTAACAGTCTCAGAGTACTGAGAAGAAATGTTTTTTGTTGTTTTTAGTTGGGTATTGAAAACACACTCTGGTCCTGCACTGATATAAAACCACGCAATCATAATTGAGAAAAAAAGTTTCCATTGAGCTGCTGTATTTCCTCTATGAGCTCATTGTAAGTCTTATTGTGGAGAAGGTAAAAAAAAACACTTACTTTCTTAAAAATGAAAATCAATAGCAAGGCAATTTAAGAAAAATTCGATTGGAACGAAATAAATAAAAATCCAGAGAAGACTCCCTCTGATTGAAATGTTTTCTAAGACTTGCTGTAAACAGCTTTTAGGTGATGAAACACACAGACCACAGCAACGTTATAACGCCTTAACATACACAATATCGTATAATACTGTATATATTCTGTGTCTGTATATTGAAGCTTTATGATGTTTACACTAAGCGGAAAAATTCCAGCCAAAGAGTCCATGTTTTTAATTGCTGAACCTTTCCAAATATTCCAGATGTTTTGTGTATCACTTCATATACATGTCCCCCAAATTCACCCATATTGGTCACTAAAATTGAAAATATAGTTATGTGGCTTCAATCAGTGCTTGTCTGCCCAGCATGAGTTTATAATGAAAGTTCAGTGAGGTCTAAAGGGTTGAACGCTGTTTCTGTTATGCCGGTTAAGTAGAAGTGCAGTTTAGGCTTAGCTAGGTTTACCTCAGGCCCAGACAGCTGCTACCTTACTTTAAATGGAGTTTAGTTTAAAGCAGCTGTTGCAGGGCTTGCCGTTACCACCAGTGGTACCAGCTGTAGCCTCAGTGGGATTTGCACGACAGTGAGCAACTGACGTTAGTTGGCAGCAGCAGCTAAATGATGGATGCTGGTGTCAAACAGGAAGTAGTGTACGCAGGGTATTCATGTTGCCAAAAATCTGAGCTGGCGAGTACAAGCCCAATTCAAGAACTATCTTTTGAATATCAAATAGTCACCACCTGTAAGGTTGAGAGATGGTTCTGAAAATGTACTTTTCAAAATGTAATGACGCCTTAATGAAACCATAACTTTCAAAATCAGTTTGGTGGCATCGAAGTGACCCTACTACTATCGTCTGTGTGGCCAAAGGTTGATGTATCTTCTTCTTCTGTGCCATAGAGCTCCATTGTTGTCCAAACACTTCTAAAAACACATCAAGGAGCCACACTTTGGGTGAAATCTTCCTTCATTACCATGAACACACACACACACACTGTAGTGTGTCTGACTTAACCATAAACACACTGTTCTGCTGCCATAAATATTTACTAGCGCACCACATCCGTCACTGAAAATAGTCCCCAACGGATGCATTACTTCTGTTTGAGTAACGTTTGATAAAAACTACAGCGGCCAGCTATTTAAGAAATGATGTAGCCTCTTTTTGAAAAATCAAAGATCATATTCATGACGTGTTTTTCAAAATGTATATCTTCAGTAGGAACCAGTGATTTTGGGGCTGAGTGCCACATACAGGGTAAGGAAGTCATAGACGGACTAACACATTGTTGGTTTTGTTGGTCTTTTCATGGGTTTGTTGACAATAATTATAGAAATACAGAATGTCAACATCTGTATCCTCTCACTTATGGTGGCTGTTTCTTTGTTTGGGGAGTCCTGCATCTAGTGGTTGTCCCTTTGCTAAAGCTTATTTTGGAGTATTTTGGAGAAGAATCAAATCAAGAATCAAAGAATGTAAATCACAGTAACCTTCATCTACATTAAGTCATTATATGACATTATCTGATTCACATCCATATTTGCCATTTTGTCTGCGCAGCCTCTAGGTCTCTGTCAGTTTTGGTTTGTGATGATGCAAATGCAGAGCTTCTGTTCTAAAACCTTTAAATGACTAATTCACTGTGTTTTCTGTTATCTTTCCTGACATACAAAACAATCCCAACATTTTTTGGCGTATACAGCAGTAGCAGCTGTTGCTGATATTACAGTTTCATGCTTCCATGCTTTTATTGTCTGCCTAACCTGCAGAAGCACTGCATGGTGTACAATGATATCCACTGTTGAAATTCCCCCATAATACATTTATTTTTAATCTCTTCTCTCTTAAGAATCTTTCCAGATTGTGTTCTTCAAAGTGTCCCTGAGTATGGACAAAAAGATATTCACCTGCTATTGAGTTGAAAAGAATCTGATTCATTTTATTCACCAAGGGCAGTTAAAGGGAGGGAATTCCCCTGGGACAGAGCAGAGCTATCGTTTATCGGTACAATCAATCAGTCAGTTCTTTCAATTCAATTCAGTTGAACACGGTTATTAAACGTGCAGTAACACTTTGCAATACGGTACAGAGAATTGTGAGTAGTTATGAAGAAACAAGTGGGGAACGAATCAGGAACGACCTGCAAATGAATTAATCGTTAATAAATATTTCCTGAATAACTTCAAATCGAGGACTACATAGTAATAATGAATTACTAAGGAACAGACTGGGATATACAATATTAACGAATCATTAGAAAATGATTATACCATAAATATTTGTAAATCGACATACTGACTGCTTTCTTCATTAATTACTCATTCATTAGTTACCCCTTTTGTTTCCCTTCAAGTAAAGTGGTACATTAAACTGAGTGGTTACTAAGTAGTCCTTCATTACTTTATGACTTATGACTTTTACTGGGGAATTCACAATTAGTTCCTTAGTAACAAACCAGAGACAGCAGGATTCTCCAAGAAATATTTGAATCGCCATATTCGGAGCACATATTTATAAATATTTATGTCCACGTCATATTTTGTAGCATGAGTGATGCTGCCACCTGAAAGTGTAACCAGTGCAAGTAAGCTTAAAGATTTGACTATAATGCTTTGTGGAAAGGCTAAACTGCTTTCAAAGTGTATTTTAATATTTACACAAAGTCTCTACATGTAGCACAATAATAGGCTACATAGTCTAAACATAAATTGGGACTAGAGAAACTGAAAAAATAAAATCAAAAGGAATATATATTCAATGTACTGACTATTGTTGCATTGGATTTTACTTTCACCGATCCGGTAGCAAAATGCTCCTAACATATTTCTCATTGATGTTGATGGGCACAACGGTACAGTCCTACCACACCAGGAGAGAAGGACAGAAAAAAGGAACAGACTTTAGCAAAAACTTTATTGTTCCCCAAGGCCAGCAGAAATAAAGTTTTATTCCAGCACTGCATCACATCTTTTATCTCTTTAGTGGCAGTAGAACAGATGATTATAGATGACTGACAGTTAGCATCATGCTACGTTAGCATAGCCTCGTGTAGGTTAGCATTTGCATGTTTGCTGTTAGCAGAAATGCTTTAGGTCATAGTTTTGGTCTTTCAGCACCTTTACTGTATGGTTCAGTCCCAGCGCTCTCATCGACCTCGTTTCCAGCCACAGCAGGCAGCTGTTTTCAGCAGACTGGTTCTGATTAAGCCTCTGTACACCTGTACACCTGCCCAGCACTATACAGCAGACAGACAAAGTTAGCAACTAGCTGGTGAAAAAAGTGGAAAATTTAGTAACAAAAGAGCACGATAGTTTTCTCAGGAGTCGGAACCAAACCAGAGCTAAAAGGAGAGTGAATGTTGGATTTGTATGTGGACAAAATTAATGTTAACATTGCTCTGTGTCTGCTGGATGTGCACTGTAAGTAAGAAAATGTTTGTGTTAGCCAAAACTACGCTCTAAGCCAATGATTTGTGGTGGCTGCGTATCTACCCTGTTTTTATGTTTTGCACTTTACTGGCCAAAAATTGATTAAATAAGCTTCAAGCTCGTCATTCAACATTTAGCAGGTCTGATCTGTAAAACTGTTCACTGCAGTCCCAACGCATTAAAGACATTGTTTTAAATGATTCCGTTGTATAAAGATGTATGGATCTCTTCTGCTCGCAGCTATAATGAAATGAACCTTTCAGTCACTGGATCAGAGAATTGACTGCACACTACATTCTGACTGACGTTAACTGATGTATAAAAATGTGCATTCTGACCTTCAGTTCCCTGACAGCTGCAACTCACAGCCGTTTACTTCCTGTCCATACCTTCCTGAGCTGTTGTAGCGGCCTCGCTGTGCTGTGATATGTTCCATCGTGAGACAGTGTTACGTTTTAAAAGCAGTCTCATCTGCCAGATTACATTTGTTGCTCTGTCCTCACTTTGTAGCGCTTTCTGCTTACGAGGGAGGAGCTGCAATACCAAACACACGACTTGAACTAAAGCGGGCTGTCTCTTCCCCTTCGTTGTTTCATCCATTTGTTCAATCACTTTGTGTCTCTAAGTTCCTCTGGGAATGCAGGTGTTGCGTGTTTCATCCGGAGTGTGTTCACAGCTAAGTGTTGGCGCATCAGATTGGATGGTGTGAGGTTTTAAAAGCAAAGTTTCAGTCTCTTACTTCTTCCCGGAGGACAACAGTTCTGCCCTCACCTTGAATGTCTTCATACCATGTGATTTATCATCATCTTGATGACCCCCACCTGACCGATCTATGTGCACAAACCACCATAAATGCAGCATGTAGAACTAATTCATTAAAATTTCAATTTTCCCTCACCTTGACTATCACCATAAAGCTCAAGAGCCACAGGTAAAATAATTTAGCCTGAGCCTGATAACCTTCTGTATTTTTCAAAGATAAACACGTGTCTTGGTAAGTGGAGCAGGCAGACAGCGTAATGAGTGAGACTAATCCATTAAAGTTTCAAGGTGTATCAATTTAAAACCACTGTACACACTGATAAACCTTGAACTGTTTTTGCAAATGAAAATTCTGCTTGTGTAAGGTCACTTCAACCCTTATCCAATGTAAAGTAAGAGTTACAATCACTATACTAAATATCTCATTTCTTGCCTTTATTATGCTTGAATTTGCTGGTAATAGATGACCTTATACTGTGTGATGTTTTAGCATCAGCTAGGCATCCTCCAGTGATCTGATGTTTGTCTTCATTTTAAATTGTTTTTAGATTGAAATGTGAAATTCCAGACATGCATTGCTTTCTCTTCAGTATGCTATGACTTGAATACTTGGAACATGCTGGAGATAGATAATCTATTACAACAAACTTGTAGCTTGTCAGCATTATATTTTGTCACATGGTAATGCAGCTGGCAGGCAGGCTGCAGGCTGCAGGTGTGTTCAAGATGAAATACCCTTCCTCACACCGGCACCGAATCAACATTAGCATTCATTTGGGGTCACGTTTGTGTCCACCTCTCTAATTCTCTAGCGATTCTCTAGTCTGCTTTGGTTTTACAAGGAAAAGCTGAAGTAAAATATAAATATATTTCTAAAATAGTTTTTTGTTTCTGTCTTCAGACAACAGACTGAGGAAGAAATAGCCTTTGTGATTGAATCCTGACTTTGAAGGGCTGCCCTTGTAGCTAGTCCCTAACTTTGTCAGTCTGGCGTTTGGTGCTGGGCAGGTAGCGCACAATGGGTTTATGAGAGCACGCGGCTGCTGGAAAGAAGCTTGATGAGAGTGCAAAGACTGAACCATACTGTAAGTTTGCGTGCCTTAAAACCAAAATGTAACTGTGTTCGAGCCATCGTTAACACGGAAATGTTGATTTGTTTAGCTTTAACATAAAAAATCGCATCATATCTGAAAATGTAGATTGTGAGAAATGTGGTACGGGTTAACAACCACTTGGTTAAGTTTTTTACTACCCCCTCCCCAAAAAGTATCCTGAGTTTGCTAACCTCCTCCCCCCTAAAAAAGTTTGCGTCCCACTCCAGTGAGACCTGTTTAAAGTTTCAGGCAGCCTGAATTTGAAAGCACCTCTCCACTGGGCACTAAGTGACAAAATCTAGCCTCTTTGACCACTCCTGTGCTTTTTTCTGCTGCCAAACGGCTCAGGCGGCGGGTGCAGATGGTGATGCTGGGAAAGCAGTCGGGCCGTGGATTACACTGAAGATTAGATTGGGCAGAGGCGAGGCTTCCTGCACTCCAGCAGCACCGGGGTAGATTGAAGTCGCTCAGTACAGTCGACATTTTAACCTCAGAAGATGCTCCACCGGCTGCAATGAAATTATGAACAGTCCTCCACCTTAGAGCCTTATTACATATGTGACTGTGTGGGCCGTTTGTGTGTATGTGCCTGTCTGTGTATACTGTACAGAGGCAGGTAATCGGTTAGTAGCAGTTGCTAGAGGATATTAATTGGATAGGTGTTTAATTTTGTGTGTCAGACAGATGATTCTGCAAAGCCATGGATTACGTTCAGTGATCACAGTTTTTTGCTTAATGCCAAGGTTTTTTTCCCCTTAATTATTCTTCTCATACCTGCACATAGCTACCATAGTATGATTAATGTGTGGTTAAAGTTAGGCAGTTAACAGTAACAGTTTATTTATAGAGCATCTTTAAAAACAGAGTTTACAAAGTGCTTTGACAGACAAAGCAAAAGCAGGACACTCAGATGGCAGGGTAACAACAGTTGAAATGCTTGGTTAAGGTTTGGGAACGATCATGGTGATGGTTATACAAAACATGCTCATGGAAAACAACTTAGATTAGATTCGATTAGATTCAACTTTCTTGTCATAACACATGTACAAGTACAAGGCAACGAAATGCAGCTCAGATCTAACCAGAAGGGCAATAAGCAAGTGCAGGATATAAAGTGTGTGCATAAATGCAGGATAGAGCAATATTATGAAAATATTTTACAAGTGGTACTATGGACATTATATACAGATGGCGTTACTATAAACAGAAGTATACTGATGGATGTGTTCATTAATGAATTGGACTGGGCAGAACAGTAGTGCAATGAATATTAAGTAGTGTGGATGGGAGGAAGTCCTTTAGGTGTGCCAGGACCAGCCGCTCAAAGCACTTCATAACAATGGGTGCGAGTGCTACAGGGCGGTAGTCGTTCAGGCACGTTGGACAAGAGTGTTTCGGCACTGGCACAATGGAGGTGGATTTAACGCATGCTGGCACAGCTGCTTGGGCGAGGGACAGGTTGGAAATATCCGTAAAGACGCCAGCGAGCTGCTCTGCACATGGCTTGAGTACGTGACCGGGGATGCCTTCTGGTCCAGCAGCCTTGCGCGCGTTGATCCGGCTCAGTGCAGTGTAGACTGTGGAGGTGAGTGTGATGGTCCGGTGGTCAGCTGAGGGTGTGAGCTTGGTGGCAGTTTCCCTATTGTCTCTCTCGAAGCGAGCATAAAAGTCGTTAAGCTCGTTCAGGAAGGAGACATCTGTGGCTACGGGCGTGGGGTGTCTGGGTTTGTAGTTGCTGATGGTCTGGATGCCCTGCCACATGTGTCGAGGGTAGGAGTTGGACTTCTGCAAGGAGGAATGCCTTGGACATTGTTGTTGCTATCATGCTAGTGTTTTTTGTACATGTGAAGAGCCTCTTATGTTTCTTTGTGAGCCTGCAGGCTTTTATTTTAATATTACAGGAGTGTTCACCTCGGCTACACGCACTTGATACCACTTCATGCTGAGTCTGGAATCTAGAGTGCAAACCTTTGTCTGTTGGTAATAATGGCTGGAAAAAGCAAACACTTGATTCTTGGTCTGAGACTGTTCTCCGGCTTGAAAGACACCCTATACTGCCACCAGCTCTCCACCTCGACCTGAAAACCCATGGAGCACATACTATAAATACTTTTAATATATTAATATGACCTTTACCGTAATTCCAATTTCATCTTGGTGGACAAGACAATCATTGGGGTGGATCACCAAATTCTCTCCAGAAGTCAGCAAGTGGAAAAGTAAAAGATGAAAGGAAAAAAGTAAAGGTGGAGAAAAGAAGAATTTGACAAAACTGACACAACACAACTGATGGAGAGCTACAAATCCCTTTTAGGAAGCTATATGCAGATATAATAAGTAGAGGAGAGTAAAGAATAAGTAGAAAAATGTACAATAAATTGAAATTAGAAAGCTATATACAGTGCAATAGCCTAAGTCAGTGTACATGAATCTGTTTTTCATTAGTGTAAAATTTGTCCAAAAAGATTTTAACCAATAAAGCAGTTTCTCCATATTCCTGAGAATATGGGATACTGATAGATAAAATACAATAGTAGTATGCAGACAAATTCAAGGAAAAGCCAACATGAAGTGTGTTTGTGTGGAGTCAGGTCACCACGAGCCTCCAGAACAGCTTCAGGGCTCCTCGCCAAGTCTGTGGAACTCTGTTGGAGGGATGAACACCATTCCTCCACAAGATAGTCTCTCATTTATAGATACAACCTTTATTTAATCAGGTCATCTCACCGAGATCATGACAGACCTGAGTACAGCAGACAGAAAGAAAAACAAACATATCGTTGGTCCAAAATCTTCCAACTGGGTTGAGTAAATTTAATTGTATAATTTTTTTTTTTCTGTCAAAAGGTTCAATAAACACCTCAATTTAACAAAAAATGAATTTTCTGATACTTATTTGGTGTGTCAGACTTCACAGAGAGTCACAGGTTCATTTGTGGCTCTGCACTGACACCTGATGAACTGGATTAGTAAAAAATTAGCACAATACATTTTATAGCTTCCTCTGGCCATTTTTGATAAATTGTTATATGTCCCGCACACATTGTAGTTTTAACAGACCTAATTTTATGAGGCATGAACATCACACCAGTATATTCAGGTGCACAATTATTATTGTGTTTGTACAATGTACAATCAGTAATTCCCAAAACCCCCAAATGGACAATAATTTAATATATTTATAGTTTTCTCTTTTTTATAATACTGAAATGTTACAGAGCAGATTTGAAATTAGCCTGATTATTCATATTCATGTTTTTTATAATATAAATAAAAATCTAATAATGTATTACAGAAAACTGACCCTTGATTTGCCATGAATGATTCAGTCATGTCTCTGCTGAGATTTTGTGAAACAGCTGCTGTCGCCCCTCACAACCTCTTATAAACTCTTTGTGACTGTATCTCAGAACATTCATTTGGTTTAAGTGTCAAGCCATTTAGTTTGGTATGGTTTATGGTACAGAAATGCTAGCATTTTGAAACATGGCACAGATTTTTTTAGCACAGATTCAAATACACTGTACACTCAGTTATGGTTGTTCCGAAGTCTGGATTTGAATGCATAACATTTTGCCCTGAAATATGCTAAATATGGAGTCTTTGTATGATTATCTGGTTTTTGGCACCTGGCACTACTTTGATTAGTAGCATCTGGCCCATAGTGCGGACTTGGTTCAGCTTGGTCTCAACAGTCAAGAAGTCCAAATCATAAATTTAAACTGTGTAATAATCACAATGTGTCTTTACTTTATATTGGCTGTATCCATGAATAAACGTAACGAGCCCACTCTGGAAATATTGTTACACCGCAGATCTCCAGTAAACATGTCAGCCTCACAACACAATCCACATTTCTCTCTCAGCAGAATCCATGGTGGACACAATGCTTTCTGTTATCTGTAACTGAATAAAAGCTGTTTCGATTTGTGAGAAAACAACAGATGGATTAATAGTTTTAGCATCCTCTTTCTTTTTTTCAGTGCTGCACATTATTATTATGACATGTATTTTTCTTCTGAACAGCTTCATTTAGACAACAGGATCCCTGGGAGGCTTGGTTCAGTTGATGGGTGAAACTCTCATTGTCAGCTCATTTGCTAAACTATTCTGCCTCCAATTTGCCCATTCACTCAGTCTTTGTTTATGTTCTCTGCCTCTCCCTCTCTCTCTCTTTATCTCTCTTTCCTTCCTGCATGAAATGAATGCTAATGAGCATTACAGAAGCCATTTTCAAATAGTAAGGGTCCATGACTGGGCTGTGCAACTTCCATTAGTGGCATTCACAGTCAGTCTGTGAATGCCACACAGAGTCACAGTGACATTAAAAATAAAGACAATTTTATGGAGTAATTGCTTCTCAGTTATCAGAGGAATTGGATGTTTGGTTTTCAGAGCGTCCCAGCTGTAGTTTCAACTGTAAATAATAGTTCACAAACTCAGAAAATAATTCCACATGAAACAGCTTTTTAAAATGTGTTTATGTTGCTTATATTGTTTATTTTATGTGCAGCCACCCCTCACTAAACTCTCATAGCTCATATTATACTACCTTTGATCAGGGCTAGACTGGGACAAAAAAATCGGCCCTTGCATTTTTGGCCCAGACCGGCCCCCCACAATCGGTCGAACACCACCCACCAGTACACCATCGTACTGTTGTATTCCCCCAAACCACTACAAAGCTGAGTAGTAAGTGTTGTGGACAAGTGGGCCAATGTACTCACTCTTGACGGACTCCCCGGTGATCAGAGGTGGCTGTGGAGTGCAATATCCATCAAGTAGAAGTGCAAGTAATTGTCAAAGAAAAAGCAGTTAGTTATCATTTAAAATTATTTAATAAAATTTAAGTATACAAGTAACAGATATAACCAATTTTACACCCTTTACGCACATTATTATCAAGGGAATCCTTAGCCTAATAATTTTAAGAATATTATGACACAATATGGACCTAGGTAGTTAATGTTAGAATAGTCAGCCGAAGTTGTGACAGCATTTGAAAACTATGTCAGGCTGCAAAAACAATGCCAAATATTGACTGAGTGAACACCTTGAAGGCTTTCTGCCAGAAAGCCTAACCAAGTAGTTTTGGTGCCTAAACCTAACCAAAACACGACCGTTTAGGCACCAAAAGTACTTGGTTAGGTTTAGGAAAAGATCATGGTTTGGGTTCAAATAATAAGTCCTTTGGTTTCACATGGTCAATAGCGGTCTCCTTAAAGTCCTGCGTTTGACCAATCCACCCACCCTGACCTGCTCCCTACGCGGACTTTGTCGCTCTTTTTACTAAGTCACCTGACTTCCCTTTTTGGCAGAAAGGCCTTTCCCATGTGCGAGCACCAGCAGCAGCTGACAGTCTCACTTTATGATAGCATTACGATTTTGTTATTTTATCTTATGATCATCATCTTTAATTTAATTAATCATCATTCATCATCGCCATCATGGCATGGCACACACACTACCTCCCTGCGCCCTCCCTGAGAGTCCCTGTTTCCCTGCATGCTACTCCCTGCTTACCGCTTCAGCTACCCTCCCCTCCTGCTCACTCTGTTCCTCTGCTTCCCTGTCACACGCCTGCTCCTCTGCCTGGCAGTGGCCATGGCCAGCCACCTCTCCTCCTCCCACTTGCTGCATAATGGCGAGTACTTCTGTCACCATTGATGTTTTTGCACATTTGGCATCATCCACATCTAGATTCTTCATTTTTTGGCCCGCACCCCCCTTCTTTCGTTTTCGCTTATCCAGCTTGACAATTGACAAAGACGCCCTCTTTCATCCACAGATGTTTGGCTCTGAGCCACGGCATCTGACACGAGAACCAGAGAGGACAGAGGGGGAGGGATGGGGCCGGCCCAGTAAGAGATGTGATTGGGCCAGCCTAGTGTCATTATAGAAAATGAACCAATGGGCCGCTGCTGCTGCTTTATGTGCCAGTCATTAGCGATAATTTAAAAAGAGCAATATTAAAAATTTAAATTATATCAGCCCCAAGGTGTGTCAGCCCACCGGGAAAATGCCTGGTAGCCCAGATTACCAGTCCAGCGCTGCCTTTGATCATCATCTGTGATGTGAAAACATCAGATATTCACACAGTCAAAGAAATAAAAAGAGTGCGTCGGGTCATAGTTCAATAATAAAATCCTAACGCATGCAGAGCGTCTCTCCTGCGTGGCTTCTAGCAGCACCACACACTTGGCAACAGTGGAGGAAGCAGTGCCAGCGTCTGGTTCGCAAGTAGTTTAGCTGCACGATAACATCAGTGCAGCCAGCAGATGCAGGGTGTGCATTGTGCTGCTCCATGAACCTCCTCATTTCCATGCAGTCTGATAACTTTGAGACAAGACTTGGTTTGTAAAAGTTAGAGCCTGTCATGATTTTATCCTGTGTTACGCTGTGTACAATGACGCAGTGACATGAGATTCAAATACAGTGTGTTGCTGTATTTGGTTGTGCTGTCTGTATTTGCAGTGTGTTTTGTTGCATACAAGTTGACTAACGGGTGAATATGTTTTCTTCAATTTATAGTGTTATTTCAGATTTTGTATTTCCCTCCAGTTCCTCCCCTTTTTCGTTTGTCTCTGTACTGTATGTTCATGAAGTAGAGTCATAAAGCCTGAGGAGAAGTGCGAAATTCAAATTGAATTGGAATTAGTTTTTTGATTTGCCCCACTTCGCTCCACCTAGAGTGAATTTGCATCAGTTTGTGTCCACTTGTGTGTAGACTGTGGAGATTTTGCTGTTGCAGTAGATAGATGAGGTTTATTTAGAGAGAAGCACTGTGAAAGCTGGGAAACGGCAACAGAAACACTGAGACAGAGAAGGAGGGAGAGAGAGAGGTAAATGGTGATAATAGATAAGGGAATTAGTTGCTACATACAAGATGTGCTGCGTGGAAGGATGGGAAGAACAAGAAGGAATGCGAGAGGAAAGATAAGCACAACTCTGCCTTTATTCTGAGATGTCTGCACAAGCAAAACCACTGGGAGCATCATTTTACTGTTGCTAGGCAACTAATCTAATGACATTAGCTACTGTCAAGCATTAGCTAAAAGCAAACAGTCAGCAACGGTTTCAGATGAAACACTCAAAGCCACTTTCTAATTGGTATTCTTTTTTGGTGAAACAAGTAGGGCAGCAAAAGAATTACTACCCAAAAAAATGTTTACTAGTTTCCTCTGCCTAACCCACCAAAGGCTGGTACCATCTGTCCAGAAAAAAATCAATAAGCTGCGGTGTCCATTTTCTTCTCAGACTGTCTGTCTAAAAACTGTGAGGAGTGTTGGACAGATAAATATGAAAATTCTTCAAACTCGTTAAATTAAAAAGGCACATCACTTTGCTAAAAATGTGCTCTGTGTGATTTAGTATGACTCCCCCCTCTCCAGTCTACACTCAGCATCCACTCCTGCAGTTTGGAGACTTTCTTCCATGCATTTACATTTGTCCTTCTGCTCAAACAATAATGCATCATAGATGGGAGAATTGGTGCAGATGGTGAGGCAGTTTCTCTGCGACTATTTCTTTTTTTTGTGTGGAGGAACAGGTCAAATTCGAGAAGCTGTCATTCAAACACACACCAAGCAGCTGGCAGCGCTTGGCCCCCCATTTGCATGACGCTGATAACATTTCCACTTCTGTGCTTATTCAAATAACTGGGGAGGAGTAACTTTGCAAGCCAATTCAATGCCAGTGGACATTCACCATGAAGATAACTTTAGTAAGCAGTGTGTAGTTCACTGAACACTGCTTACTGTAGGATATCTGGATGTTAAAGTCAAATTGTTAACTTTCTCCACTGTTTGATACACTTGTACTGTATGCAAGCCTGCAAGGTTGAGGCCTTAATATATTACAAATTGGGTCTTATTTTAGTAGTTTTGACCACTGTCACTATCAGTTATGATAATATTCTACTCGCCAAAATAATTGCTGAGATCTGAACACACACGGACATACACTACAATAAAGCCCGATGGAGCAACAGACACCAGCAGAGTGTCCTGAAAACGTCCATAATAATCCCTCATTAAACAGTTTGCATGCGCCATGGATGTATAATAAGACCTGGGTATCGGACCCTGTTCAGTCCAATAAGAACTGCTCGCCTGGCGCATGTGCCAAAAAAGTTTCTAGCTTCAGGGTTTACCGTGGGGTTCCGGGGGTATGCGGCGCCCCCTGAATATGCACAGTAGTGTTTCTCCGGCTGGCCCCGCCCATGAGTTCCCGCTCGGCCCATAGACTTTACATTGTGATGACGTCACAGATTTTTAAATCGCTTTTCTCGGCTCGAGGAAAGTTTTACAAATACAAAACCTCTATGGATCAAAAATTCTGAATAGAAAGAGTCATAATTGACCTTGTTTGCAGTTTGAGGTGTCCTGTCAACAGTTTTACAGACATCTCTTTTAAATGGTGGCTTTTAGGGCCGCAGGGGGATTTTTTGAGTGGCAACAAGGCAAAATTGGAAGCAAGGCTGAGTGGCGGTGCCGTATCCAGGTCTTATTATACATCCATGGCATGAGCACATATTTGACTATAGGTACAGTAGGTCAAAGATTAACCACGAAGTTGATCCTTGTGTGTGTTTACAACAGACAGTTTGGGTAATAAATTCACTGTTCATCTTTGTTTCTCTTCCAGGTAAGTTTGCCTACTGAAATGAGGGCTAAATCTAAGAAAATAATGTAAGAAAATAAGATGAAAGTTGTCAAAAACAATTGATTACCCTTTTAAGAAACCTCAGCAAATCACCAAAAAGTGAGATTTAATGTAACATGTTCTTTTATTCTCCTCATTGCTACTTCATGTCATCTCTTTGTGTTTGTCTCAAAAATGTGATCTTATCTGACGTGCACAAACCTGATGTTTTTCCCATCATTATGTTTTATCACTTCATCCTCTACACTTTTTCACGGAGCATATTATGTTGATATAAACAACATTTGCATAAAGGTGATTTATATATTTTCTGGTATATTGCTGCTCATATAGGGCTTGAGGTTGGTTCAGTAGGCTGGCTTTGCAGGGAATGAATCTCTCTCTTTCTGTTAATATTGCGTCCTTTACCCCCTTATTCCCATTGGACCACAGGATGGGAAGATAGAATAGGAAAAAGAGGGAGCAAGAGGGGAGTCATTGGAGTACATGCATTATGTATCATATCCTACAGTGAAGAAGACAGCGCTGTGAGTGGGAACGAGAGCGGCCAGCAGTGCAACGAGGTGAATGCAGTGAATGCTAATGAGGGAGCTGCATTCGCTGCAAGGTACATCTGATTAAAGCACAAGTCAGGGTGAACACAACACAGTGGTGTTATCAGCAAAAACACACAGAAAGTAAAGGACGCCATATCAAAAAGAGATGAGTTTTTGGGGTATTTTTTTGGCTCAGCTGAAGATAAAAGATCTGATTACTGATAAAAGAGCTGAGTCATTGATGCAGAGGAAGAAAGGGGGCACATTAAATATTAACTTCCAAAATGTCATTTGTCCAATTTGTTCATCAGTTGATTGTGGCTAAAGACAGTTTTCTTTAACCACATGAGGTTTGGATCTACAGTATAATTGGTCTTTTGTGTCACAGCTTCACGCTGACACATTAGCATAAGGTTAAGTGATTCTAGGTGGGCAGTATTCATCCACCGCTTTGTGATTTTAAGCTGCACAAACCCACATTTATTTCCTACAAAAAGTAGGTCCGTCAGAAATTAGGACCTCTCCACAAGGATAATTAGGTTCACTTGAATTAAGTCAAACATGTTCCTCTGCAAGGACAGACGTCTTTCTCTGTGTCCTTCTATGCATCTTTCCCAGGGAAACCAACGTCGATGAAGTGATGGATTTACGGCGTTTTCTGAATCAAGGTTACTGATCAACTGTCTGCCATTTAAAGCATCGGTTCACCTATCTATGTATTCTACGCTCCTTCTAGTTTGATTTCATTTGTCCAGGTTTTGAGTTATCTGAGATTGTATGCCTCCATCCCAATAAAATGGAGATAGAATTATGTTTGTGCTGCTCAAAGCAATAAAAATATTTATATATATTTATCTGACTTGCATAAACCTGAAGTTTAGTATGTGACTAGATACCATCAGAGGTAAATGAGAATAAATGCTTTTTTGTTATTTGAGTTAACTGACCTTTTAAGCAGAAGTATATTCTGACAGAACAACCAATCACAGTCAACATTGTGGGCAGCCAATCACAAAAGTGAATCACAATGCACAAAGACGATTTCCACAGTGGACATTAAAGTCTTCCATGGAGCCTCTGCAGAATCAAATCAGTCTCTTCTTCTGCATAGTCTGCAGTAACACCTCTATCTGTCATAGATTTACAATGCATACACAATCTTTTACTAAAACATGATCACAGCATGGCTCTATGACAGTTTCCTTTTTGGCATGTTGCCAAAACATATGCATCAGGTTCCAGGATGAATACATTATCAGGGTCTAAAGATGCTGTAATACAGTAGGTCTAAATAGCAGAGTGTCTTCAATCCTTCACAACTGAAAGATTTCCTCCATAGGGTGCTGGACAAATTATTCGGTGAAGTGAACTACACATTTCAAATCCAGCTTCTTCAGGTTAAATTTTCTGGGGCTGCCAACACATCACAGGTGTCATATATATAAACACAATGACTCCACAACAACATAAGCCAAATTGACAACAATTTAAAGTCGTAAAGGAATAAAATATCAATTACTGAATGTAAGCGCTCTCTTCTGTTCTCTTACTTTATTTTGTTCTTTTTGTACGCCATTTAATTTATTAAAGAGTAGCCTAAATAAAGGGGGAATAAAAGCTCTCCTAGCAAGCTTGCTGTCAGTTAACAAACTAATTAGCTAACGGGGCAACATGTTTACACAGTTTACTCAAAAAACTTATAGTTCACCAAAGTTGAAAAACGTGTGCAGATTTATTTCGCCCCAATCAGCGAATCCACTAATTGCAGCAATTCCATTGAAATTAATTGATTTTGCCACAAAGTTTAAATGCTGGTGTGACCAGGCCTTAATAGGTATTGTAGATGTCAGAATCAGAAATACTTTATTGATCCCCGAGGGGAAACTCTTTTGTTGCAGCTGCTCACTGTCACGTCAGTGCACACAGGAACAGAAGTACTAAGCAAATCAAAATATAATAAACTATAATAGAGCTAAGATTAATTAAGTACAAAGTGGATATAAAGTATAAAATCTAAAATCTAAAATAAGTGTAAGTACAAAAGTGGATTTACAGGTTGATGAGTATGTACAATATAATACAATGTAATAATATAAGTAATTAGCAATAGGTGATAATGTATTGACAAAGATGAAAACCAATGATGGATAAAAATACTTTGACAAAATTCCTACAGTCCAGATGATGATTAATTACAGCACAGCCCTTGTATGTAACTGCAGCCACTGTATGAGCCGGACAACGCTGCTTTATCTACTCCACTTCCTGTTGAGCTGTCAGCGTTAATCCCTGGGGACTGGAGACAGTCTGAGGGAGCAGATCTGAGAGTGTGAGTCAGTCAAACTGCCCGGCAACATCAACAGTGCAGCTAAGGTGTCTCCTGGGAAAAAAAATAAACTGATGATGGTGCTGGTGAGGATGACTGTGATGGCTAGGATGGTGAATATGAGCAGAATGGCAAAGATTAGCGCTGTCATCTGTTCTGGTTTATTTGAAATAACTGGCCTTTACCCTTTCTGTATGAATAATTTTCAGAAATGCCTATATGTATATATAATGACCTAAATATCTTCCTTAAGACATTTTGGTATACCAGTAAATTCCATCGCACACATCTGATGACTTTCGTTGAACTGTCATGGAAATTTGTGGCTTTTCTATTTAATTAGAAGTATAAAAAATGGTGGCCCCATTTTTCATTACATTTCTAGGAGTTTGTGACCGTGTTCATCATGTGCACGGCCACATGGGACTACAGCTGATCCCAGTATGCATACATTTCATTCAAATTAATGCCATCATACCTAGTTTTTGTCAGTTTTATTTCAAATGTCAGGGGTCAAGTTTAATTAAAATTCGAATTTTAATGAATGGTTATTTAAATTTAAATGTCAGTTATTTTGGCTATAGGTTACATTAACATTTTGCTCATTCTCAGTTTCTTTACTGTCAAAATTTATAAATTAATAAACCCTTCTGACTGAGTGCATTATTTTTGTGCACATGACACATTCATTTAATATTTACAGTTGTACAAAATACCAATAAAGACACATGTATGGTTTGGTGTGTGGTGGATAAAACACGAGAGGTGACTTGCTCTTTGAATGACGTCAGCTGAGCGGACTGATCCGGGAAAAAACAAAGAAAGAAAAAGATTCAGTATTGATAAAAAAAACAAAACACTTCAGCGATGAACGGGTGGTGAAGCTCAAGGAGAGGTGACACCCTTAAGAACTTTTTCAGTCCATCCACCCATAAATATGTAAAGACATGACCTCAACTCAACAGGAGGAAGGAGCTCTTGATATTTTATTCACAGTGCACACTTCTAAAAGCCTCATAATACCATTATAATGGATTCATAATGCACTGCAATCTCCAATGAATTGTTCTAATGACATACTTATGTAACTCTAATATCATTTGAGGTACTTATAATGCCATGTAAAAAAATGCAAAGGCAAAATAATATAATCTCATCTGATGTGAACAAAGAACCTTTACAAAAATCATCTTAACCCGAAGTCCTACGACATCTGAAATGTGAATGCTATATTAAAAAAGCGCCTATCCTTTAAGATTTTTTTTTGTCAAACTACTGTTATAAGGTCGAAAATACACTTCTAAACTTATAGGAACATTGCTTGATTTGCAGCTGCCTGGACTTGTTACTGGCCTCTATGTGCTCAAGGGCAACTGCTTTTATTTGCCACATTTTGAGTTTCCTGCAGCAAGCCAAACTGGCAGCTTTTGCGAAACACTCAGGTTTAATGGGAGCGGCAGCTTCTAATGTGAGTGAAAACCCTGAGACGACTGGGAAAATCGCAGAGCAGGGTGAAATTTTGCCTCAAAGCTACAGCGGAGGCACTTTGTCGAGGCAGAGCCCTGCGCTCAGTGAAAGCAAGCGTCTCCCTGCTGGTACATGAAAACATTATCTGGTAATCTCTGCCCGTTGGCACAGACAGTTATTCATGAGCACTTAATACTCTTTTGGATAACCCTCCTGCTGGCTTGTTTCCTTTCTTTTCAGAGTAGAAATGTGAATTGACTGCTGGGGTGATTGTACTTCGTGTGGCGGCTGTTAAACAGATAAACACTGTGTGGGTCACGTACAGTGTCATTATTGGAAAACATACTAAAAGAATTGAATTTAGTTGAAGAATTTAATGTTTCACTGAAAGTTGAGAAAATCCCTTTGTTTCAAGTTGAGGTCTCAATCCCATAAATTCAACAGTGCATGATGGTCTATCTAAAAAGTTTTTCTTAATGGTTAAAAAATTTGATACCTTGGACATACAAATCTTATAAACATTTAGGACCTAATCATTGTCATCATGGTTGTGAAAGTGACAGTTGAGGCAGTGACATTTTAGGTATAAAAAAGGAAAAAGTGGCAGTCCTTTAAAACATTTACGGTAACACAAAAAAGCAGGAAGTTGTGTCCTTCAAAAACAATATTTCAAATTTTCATTGTAATGGGATTTTATTGCTTTATTTGTACCTCATAATAGCCTTAACCTCCAACAAGTCCTCATACCAAAATGACAAAATAGATTTGTCAGTCCCTTCCAAGATAACTCATGACTGCTTGTGTTTTCTAATCTACTACCCTCTATGCTTGAGGCCTGGTTACGTTTAGGCAACTAGAACTTATGGGTTTAGTCAGAGACACTTATGTCAAGGAATCGACCATTTAGAGCAAATAGTTATACAGTTGGAATTGGCAGGAAAGGCTCTGCTGTTGGTGGGAGCTCTAAAAGAATCCGAGCAGCAACGATGATTCTGCTGTGAACAATGCCTTAAACTTCAACGCTTCAACATGAAGGTATTAGCATGAAGCAGCTGAGGTCAGGTGATGCAGGCACCACTTCTGTGCCCTCCCTGAACTAATGGAATGTGCCCTTTAAGTTTAAAGAAACATCACCTTTGTGGTTAAAAGAAACTAATCTTGACTCTTGGTAGGAAACAGGACATGGACCAAAATCTCCCTAGTCAAAGTCAGACTCCATGTACACCCAACCATACCCCCTGACCTAGCCCTATACTTTTTGCAGCCATAAATCTATAAGAATGTCAAGCTACTTCTGTCTTTGCCACTGAGAAAGGACATCCACATGACCACAACAGGTCACTAAGTAGGAAAACAAAGTTGTTTTAGGTGTTCAGTTTAGGTGTTCAGTCATTTTTCTGGTGAGTCTCCAACCTCTAAATGCTTACAGCTGACAGATAATGAATGGATCAGCTGGTTGAGGTTATTTTGCTGTAGCACTGTGAATATAAAAGGGACCAGTTCTTAGTACAGAGAAACAGTTTGACAGCTGCCTCTTGGCTTATTCAAGATTGTCTGCATGTCCCACGTGTTCTTGTGACTGTTGTTGTTTTCATTACATCTGCTGGTAAAGTGTGTATGAAAATCTGTGGGAATTCTGTGTTTAATGCAATGTCACACCAAACCTGTGCTTGGCTCATTATAATTAATGAGACTGTTAGCTACCATCACTGATAGTTATCCTTCAAACAAGTTGAAAGACTTGGATTTCATGTTTGAACCATCATATATTGCCTTCGTGCCAGCAGGTACGTTTGCAAACATTAACATTTGGGGAATCCTTCTAAAGAGAATTCAAATGATTTAAACTAGCTAAATGTTTCATTAAAAAAAGATAAGATAAAAAGACTCAGAACAGAGCATTTTGATAACCAACTGACAACGTTTGACTCAACAAACATCTTTCTGCGACAGCTTAAGACACGTGAACAACTAAATTAATCATCAATCATCAATCCTCATTGCCATAAATGTCTGTTTTATTTATACGGCATTTCTTCCTGGTGAAGGTGTGCTGTTTCCACAGCACCCTGTCACACAAATACAAGCTAATCTGTATGGTTTTAAAAATAGCTCTGTTTAAGCAGGCACATCATCTTGCCAAGATAAAGAGTTCCTCTTGTTTGAATCATCTTTGACACGTCGCCCCCCCACCCCCAGAATGAAATCTCCAGCTTCACCTGCGATGTTAAACAGATCACACCCCTTGATGCTAATGGAAACAGAAGGGTGGAAGCCGGGTAATTAACACGTGATCTCGCAAAACAAAGAAAGATATGTTTTTTAGGCAATGCAGATTTTTTAAACTGAATTTCGAACCTGAGGCAAAACAACATTGAGCTTGCACGAGCCTAAACAAATCCTTGCACAGTAAATCATTTGCATGCAATCGCATTTGCCATGTGATGTGTTAGCAATGCTAAGATGCAGCAGTAATAGATTCTCACATTTGAAGTGAATGAACTTTGATGGGAGGGCCGCACATTTGACTCATTACTTTTGGTGGGTGGTAGGCAGCTTCTTTACATCAGTCATTATGCTGAGCCATTAGGCTGCAGGGAACAGCACAGACCAGCCGAGCCATTACGTTTGCATTATATTTGCAGATTTTAGCAGAGTGAGCCGTTGCTTTTGTCCAGCAGGCAGGCCTCTGCTGTCACTTTCGTTTCTAGATATAACACTTAAACAAGCAGGGGAGCTGAACCATCGTCTTCACCGGAACGACATTTCCAAGCAGCCCTCCCCCTCTCCTTCACTGTTATCTGTCCTGTCATATGTTTACTTTTTAATGTGATTTACATTCGCTTGCTATTGCTCTGGAAGATTGCAGGCTGCATAGGCTCTCTGAGGGCTCCGATTCAACAAGACTCTCCCCACAGTTTCTCCTTCCACAGTGATTCATTTACTGTCTAATATTTACTCCATCAGGGGCAGGTGCTGCCAGAAAGAAAGATTTACTGCAGATTTAAAGTCCTTCTCCGCAAGCATTTCTCAGGCCAACTCTTTCTAATGACACACACACTGCTTTCAACAAATCAACTTTTTTACAGGCTAACACGGTTGCCCATCACTCTTAAGCTATGGGCCCCTGTAGTCCCACCCCCTCTCCTAGCTAGCTTCTGTTCCACTAGCTTCTGTAACTCAATATACTTTCTCAAGGAGAGTTTCTTTCATCAAGTTTTCCGGCTATATTTTAAGATTAATGAGTATCTACTTCTGTAACGACAGTAAGATGTGCACCGAAAAAAATCCCCTTCTGCAGACAAGCAAAATATTCTGTTATGTAGAGAAATTTGCCAGTATCAAAAAATAAAATAAAAAAATCTGCCAACATTTCTTGAAACTGGCATAAAATCAGACAATTGCAATGTGACCTTAAAGCTTTAGAAAAAAGACATGATATAGGCAATCAAACTTTGGAAATTCAAGATAAAGGTGGTTTAAACAAATATGTTTTATTATTATTTTTTGGGCTTTTTGCCTTTTTATTTTGATAGTGCAGTTGAAGATAGATGGCTATTTAGACGAAGATATAGACTAAATAGACTCTATTTGAAAAGTAGACTGAATATCTTACTGAGACAGATCATGTACCTTGAAACAAGTTAAATAATATGAAGGAAATTGTGATTTATAAGATTATAAATCCATTGTTCAAATTAATTAAACCTAACTTTAATGGATATAGTGTTATGTTGTCAATGTGCTGTATATCCATCACACAACTAACTCTGCAATCATACAGCTTGAGTTGTAAGGTGACATGTCTTGTTTGGAAACACTGATAAAGGGCATTGCCATTCTTCTGACAAGAGCGGAGGGTGACTTTCAAACAGACCCTCCCCCTTTATTAACCTCTGCCAACAGGACCTCCTCAGGTAAAAGTGTCAGAATGCTGTTTAAATGGTGTGTTTCACACTGGAGCTTTTGACTATGAGTGGCATTTTCCAGCAATATTTTTAATCAAAAGGTCCCCGTTTTGTTTGTATCTCATGCTCGTCTAGCATGTGCATGAGGACACTCACGTATGCACATGAGCATGCAAATGTGTGGTGCATGCTCGCTATGAGATGTCCTGTAATTTCAGCTATTTCACTGATCAACCATTGGTGGTGGTAAAGTGCCTAGAAACAGCAATGCATCAGCTAAATGCAGAGAATCTTAGCTCTCAAACATGGAAGTAAAAGGTTTAGGTTTTAAAATATAAAAAAATCTGCTTTACAAATGTTTTATAAGGAGTGAAATGCGTTCAACATGTTTGTTACGCCTCAAGGATACAAAGTGTGTTTTGTGAGAAATACTGAATGTGAACTGTGTATGTTTACAAGAAAACTTGTAACTTTCAAAAGGTACCTTTAAACCACACAGTGCCTGAACAGGGCCCATTGCTCTATTCTCAACAATGTTAGAAGCAAAACATTTTTGGTTGGAAATGTTAACCCTCTTCTCCTGACTCAGTACTCAGTACTGGTGCTTTCATGCCTCCTTTTCATTACATTCCAAAAAGAAATCTCTGGTCAACATTAATAAAGCAAAACAGTCCCACAACACAACACTCCAGCTGTACAGGCTTTTAACAAATAATGATTTTAAAGCATAAAAGTGACACGAAACTGAGCTGAGCAAGCAGCATACAGTACATGTTGATTTGTGAAATCTGAACATTTGACCTTCTCTCTTCATCACAGTCTGCATCTCCTACTTACTCTCTTAGCATGCTGCTAATCACTTCATCAAGGTCTTAATAGCATTAAATGGCTGCCTGAAGCGAGGGCAGCAGACATATCTGATTGGTGCACTGAAAGCAGGCAGAGAAACAGGATCCTTTAACAGCTATAGTACAAACTCTCATTAGAAGATCAAGGCGGCACCATTCCATTAAGTGTACCAAAAATGTTTTAATTAACTGATAAATCCTGATATAAAAGTACAAATCCCGACCCGCACTAACTTTTCTTTCCACATTTAATTTATACAGTTTCCTCCTGCAGAAAATGCAGCTGAGGTAAATTTTCCAGCTTTTTCCAGACATCTGCCTCCTCCTCTGTCTCCATCTTGCAGCATGGCTTTTTAATGTGCATTCCTTCTCTCCTTGAGGCCGGTCATTGGAGGTAACAGCATGTTGCTAATCACTTCATCAAACCAGAGATGCATGTAACAGCTTCCTGAAGTGAGGGCAATAACAAAATCAGGGTGACGGCACATGCGACTAAAGTGGAAGGAAGTGAGACAAAGGAATTTGTTAATTTGGATTCTTTTCTATTTCCATTACTGTAGATTTTGTTGTTTTCCCGACTTGCTGTATACTTTATTTCTATAAATTAGATCTTTTACAATTGCTCTTTTGCGCCTGTCCACATTAAACCATGTAATTGCCATGACGTGCTGGCCCATAATGTTATGGCTGCAGTGCTGGTATCAGGAATCAATATTTTTCATACATTTAATAAAATGACTGTGTTATGTGAAAACGCAGTGATGAACTCTCAACAAAGAAATCTCACCGACTCTGCAGCTTGACAGAGCCTTTTAGCCTCTTATGGCTCATTGTTTTTGTTTATTAGCACATTTACTGAATGGTTCAGTCTCAGCGCTCTCATCAACCTTGTTTCCATCGTCAGCAGGCAGTTGTTTTCAGCAAACAAGCTCTGTTAAAACCTCTGTACACTACTTACCCAGCACCAAATGACAGGCAGATACAGTTAGCATCTACCTGGTAAAGTGGAACATCCAGCAGCTAATGAGCCAGATATTTTTCTCAGGAGTTGCTGGACCAGAACAAAGCCAAAGAGATGTACTGCTATGCTAACCCCGGCTGATGTAATCTGGCCATTTTTAACCCTTGATCAGATCACTGTTTTACACTCATGCAGTTGTCTGATAGCAGAAACAGAAAGACAGCACTTGTATTGTGGGATGATGTTTCTTAATGCTGCTGCTAAATGGATAGACACTGAACATGTTGGTGAAAGGTTGATAAATAGCATTATTGAAAAGCTCATTAGCCTATTTAATGCCTGTGCTACACCTTAACACCAACACTCAGTTTGAACATTATTTTGTGGTTGATGAAAATTCCAGCTTAGTGTGGATAAACGGCCAGAATGCAGAGAAAAAGCAGTGTTTTCACATGTATCTCTTCACCTCCAGCATCTCTGTCTGTCTATAGAGCCATGCATTTGGCAGGCAAATGGAAGAGCCTCTTGAGCTCATGATCCCAACAACTTACCGCCACCATCTCCCACCGTACTTCACACACATACACACACTTTCCTGTTAAAAGGTCACTTCTGTTGTTAAAGGTTGTTTTTCACATCAGTTCTACTTTATTAGATAAAAAGGCAGAGTGTGACAGGAGAGATGGAAAGAAGTGCTGCTACAAAGTTCACCTGTGTCTGCCTGCTGGAGGTTCTTGGTGGGAGCCCAACCCTCAGAGCCCTGACATCTCCATAATAGATGTCCCCTAAATGGCAGCAGGAAACAACGGGCCAACCTTTACTTTGTCTTGGATGTGGAGAGAGAGAGGGAAAGAGAGAGACGCAAGGTGGCTTATTGTTTTCCTATTCTCTGTCTGCAGAGAATGATTATGGATATACAATACTGGTGGCATAGTTTTATGATGGATGGCACAGCCAAGGCGGGTGACTATCCTGCTGGTATTGTGCTTTCGCTAATTAAATGACAAATTGTCACCCAGGAAATGTGTATTTGTCCCTGGAGTTGTCAGACTTTTTTTTATGATTTGTTACTGTTGGGTTATTGTCTGTTGGTGTTATGCAGGCAGACATGGAGGGGTATATGCACACAGCACCATCATGGATTTGTTTTCTCTCCGTTGTCTTAATTGATGTATTTCACCTCATGCATTAAAATGCAAATCAAAAAGGTGCATCACAAATCAATAAACTGGAGGCTGTTGTGACCAGGGAGCTGATCTCATGGGAAATCTGTAGATATTTACACAAAAAAATGCCATCTTCATATGTTGTGGATCATATGGATTCAAAAGGCGTGTGTTATTTTATATTCTTTTTCATTAAAGTCAGTGAAATCATGCCTTAACGGTACACAAACCCATCAACAGAAATAGCCACCGATTGCTTTCTATAGCTACTGTTGGATTGCTATCTGGACGGCTGTGTTCAATTGCCTCTATCTGTTGCCCAATTCCAAGAGAAAAATATCATCCAACATCAATTTGAAAGCAGCATATAATGTATAAAGCGTTCATTACACAGAGATTCATCTGAGTGCTTGCACAAAAGGAATCCCTTTAAATCATACCAACATCCATCACTAATGCGTGGCTGAGCTGCATGAAATACGCAGAATAAAGGCCTTTTCACAGCAAGTTTGAAACATATAGTCTGTAAAAAAACAAAACAAAGCAAAACAAAGAAACAAAAAAGGTATGATCTTAATTACATTACACTCTCCATGGTGCTGGTAGCAGCTACACAGTGTCTCTCTCCACAGTGCTGAGCTCGTGGTGGCAGGCAGTGTCTCTTTCCATGGTGCTGAAGGCCAGCAAAGTACGAAGCTTCTCTCGCTACGCTTAGGGACTTTTTTCAATGTAGGTGATTTTTCTGAAAGTCACTGTTGTTAAAATCGTTAGCATAGTATAGATCTAGATCCAAAAAACTGCATTTTGATACCACTAATTTCTTAATTTTGTCTTTCTTTTCTGGGTTAGCATATCTAACACATTCTGTATACACTACTGAGTGTAGTCTCAACCTGGGCACCCCAAGGGGTCCCAAAATGAATCATATATATATATATACACACAGTATATACTGTATATAATTTATTTTTTTGACACATTTGTTTCTGACTTTTCTCAAATCTTTACCTTTTTTTGTGAAATACTGGACACTTTTCAAGCCTCTAAAACCTATTCAACAGAAACAGTCCAGTTTGACAAGGGAATATTAGTCTCTGGTTGAACTGCTCAAAGACAACCAGTAAGCACCTGTGACAAAGGGTAGTGAGTTGGCATCGCTTTTTTTTAAAAGGGTCATCAGCCAAAACGATTGGGAAGCAGGCTAATGATATTAGTATATAAACATGTTTTTGGGGTTCTTTAAGCGCAGCACAGGAGAAGTATTTATCCGCTCCTTGCCCAAAGTAACAAGCTTTGTGGGTCAAATCAATCACACTGATGAAGGAGGTCAAATGAAACCAGCTGTGCTGTAGTTGTACTGCAAGTGAATAGATTGGTTTCAGCACGGTTTATTAGCTGCACCTGCACACTGGCTTGTCCTCAGAGCAGCTCCTCTGAACTGCAGTAAGTCCAAGAAGGGATCCATTTCCCTTAATCAGGGAAATCTCTGTGAATTCACTTTATAGATATAAAAGTGGTGGAATAGGAGCAGTGCAATAATGACCTAGATCATGCTAATATGTTTTACATATGCTGCTCCTCACGTACATGGGCCCATTCCCTTCAAATGAGAGAATCCATTACAGCAGCAAAGCCCTACAGAAACATTTAGAGATGCATATGTGAACTGAACCTTTCACCATCTCCCTTGCATCAGTTCATAAAAGTAAAAAGGGGGGGGGGGACACACACCGGTATGTAGCCAGACATCTGTTTTGTCAAGCTCACCGTGGTCTGACATTACTGAGACCTTCAAACGTCCTGAGGCAGACATTCACTTGGCTCATCCGGTTTGTTTTTGGTTGGGTACAAACAAGCAGAGCTTTATACTTACATATACACTTCTAACCTTCTTTGTACTTAATGAACAAGAAGGTCTAGTGCAGCATAAAAAAAACTAAATGCATCATGTTAATTCTGTTGTGCATAAATGAGTCATTTATTGGGTACACAATGAACTATGTGCTGTAATTTGTGAAAATCCTTTCACCACAGAGAGTCTGAGGGCTGTTTGAGCTCCATTCTCTTGTTAGGTGCTAGTAATATTGATGTATGTTTGAAATGAATCTGACCTTCTACACTATTTAGTGCTGTCTGGAGGAGTTTTTCTTTTTTCTCCCTCCAGGAGCTGAACTCCAATGGAGCTTCACAGTCTGCTGCTGGACAAATGGCATTGAAGCAGTTCATCATGGCAGGTTAACTAGCATCTCCCGTCTCACTGTGACACCAACTTCACACAGTTCAATACTTTACTGCTGCACCAAATACATCTCTCCACTAAACCAGACAGCGGCTTTAAGTCTTGGCTGTCTGGCAGGACTGTTTATAGGATGATAGTCCAAGCCAAACCCAGAAAATATAGAGGAAAAGTCTGGAACGCTCATAAATACATGTGACACTAAATTAAACTGAATTGAGGAGCTAATTAAATACAAATAATTAACAAAGAAGTGACATGTGACATGCTAAATATTTAATATTGCAAGTGAGTAGTGTCTCGCTATCTCACTTTTCCAGGCTTGCACCTCTTTTTACTGTAACCTTTGCAGAGTAACAGCCTCGTTCAGAGGATGCCAGATCTTCTGTAAAACTCCCGAGTTCCTTCCACAGTCCATCAGAAAAGCTTAAACTGAAAATGCATTAATGTCTAAGTCTGCCATACAGGATGTGTTGAAGACATGAGGAACATTATGGTTCAAAAAGATTTTCATTCAGTTAGGCAGTCAAATGTGTAAGTGAAACCTCTAATGTGATGGGCTTGACACACTGTTGCCTTTCCAATGAAATGAGGTGATTTTCCAGCCTGCGAACCAACACGTGACACTCGATTTCGCACATTTACACGAACACACACATGCAAAGAGATTTATTAAAGTAGAAAACGTTTTCAGGGGTTATATTGATGGACCAATAACATAACTGCAAACTCATAAGTCTAATATGTATTATATAATCCCATATAATACATGGATATTGAACATTCTTGCGATATCTGTCATATTTTCTGTATGTGCATTAAAATCTGCAACTAGACAAACGCGACACGAGCTAATCGTATGAGGGGAGCACATTTTGTCAATTGTCGTCATCCGTAGAGGCAACAATGCAACTTAAACCATAAATGAAACGACAAAATATGTCCTTAGGAATTGCCTTCCAGAACTACATATGTAAGCGTTTTCTTATCTGACACCGCTATCATTGTTCGTCCGTGCCTTCCAAAACCGTTCCAAATCACCCTTGTAAAAATGAATCAGTTTTCTGTTTTGGGTCACAATGACTACTTCGTTAAGGTTAAGGGACCACCGTGGTTATGATTAAAAGAACTCTGTTAAGGTCGTAAAGCGATTGTGGTCATGGTCGGGCTGGGGGGGGTTCCTTCCCCAGAAAAAAAAAGAAAATGATGATACAGTTTTCTTATTAATTAATTATTAATTATTTGTGATGTTATGGTTACTGAAAATGACACTCACTTATTCTCTTACTTCTACACTACCTTCTACACTGCTGCCACTTTTCTTGAAAAGAGTTAAATCTGGTCTGCTTCACCCAAAACTTTTAAGGGGCATACGTTCACATAAAAAGACTATATCCACAATGCAAATTCATTTTGAGAACATAGATAATAAAGCCACAGATGAAAGGAACCTGCCAACATGGTAATAGCTGTATTTACAATAACACAATGCATAGGAAGCAGCAGGAGTACAGACGAGACTGTGCTGACATCACATAGCAGTGGCTGCTCCATTAGCAAGCTCAGACTGAGCAGTAGCAAGGGATTTTCCAAACTGCTCAGCCTCCTTGAAAGAGCCATCATCAAACTAGACTAAGAACATATAACCTGTAACCACACCTACACACACTGATATAACTTGGGGTAAATTTATATCGTTGGGCTTTTGCTGAAACAGCGGATCTTTTTCTTTTACATTACATTCATTTGGCAGAGCTTTTGTCCAAAGCAACTTACAATAAGTGCATTCAAACCATGTAGGAGCAAGAGCTCGATATCATCCAAACTGGGAGTATATCCCTTCAAACTAATAACTAAAAGCATGTTCAGTGCTATAGTACAAGTGCTTAACGATTTTTTTGTTTTAGAAAGAAAATTCTTGGGAGGACAGTCTCAGAGGACACCCCACATAATAAAAGTGTTGGACCTCATTAACAACATACTGATAATTTAGCAGTTCTTGAAGGTGGGGTAAGTGACTCTAATCTAATTCACTTTTTGTCAAATTCAGTGAATATCTCCTCACGGTCCGCTGGCTGTCCATTCTGTGTGTGCACTGAAAGATAATCTGGTGTTTTGTTTCCCATTTACAGAGCCAGGGCTGTGTACAAACAATCGTGCACAGGACAGGCAGTGGGAGTGAGAGTGGGAGTAAATGTGGCACACGCTAACATGTAATCGTGTTGTCAAGAAGGAGAGATGGCCTAGAAACAGCCAAAGAGGAGAAGGTCGGATGAACAAAAATTGAAACGGAAGTTTTATGATCAGGCAAGGACAAAGAGCTGTGTTAACATGAGGCTTTCCAACTATGGAGAGACCTCTGAGAGTTGAAATTCATGAAGACGGATGCGGAGGTTGCTCTGTTTCTGCTTGACAGGTGGATAACATTAGTTACAATAGGTCAGTATTGTTTTGTCTATGTTTGCTAATGTTTGTGATTTGTGTGTCAGGTAACGGTAAATGACTTGCCCGCGGACATTCAGCTGACTTTCTAGTTTGCCAAGATGTGCAGCTGTTGTGATGTTAGCTACTGCAGCAGGAGAGCTGTGAGTATCGCTGTCTGGAGCTGCTGTGCTGGCTCTGGGAAACCACCTCATCCTGAAATGCTATGCTAGGTAACCTTACCTTCCTTGTTAGCTTAGCTACACACCTACAGCCCTGTCTTCGGTCACTGTTGTTTTGTAAAAACAATCTAAACACCTAACTAGTTTTTACTCTGTTGTGTTTTGGATGCAGTTTATATTATAATGTTTGTTTTGCTTCAGCTACACTCGGGCAGCAGACGCTCTGGATTCTGCCATATTGTCCAGGTCTTAGTGTCGTTGCCTTGGCGCATCCATGAATTTGGGGGGCAGAGCATCAAACAACAGTGTTTCCCCAGAATTGCTTACCCCACCTTTAAAGCTTTGCCAGTATATAGAATAAAATTCTACCTGTGGGTGGTGCTAGATAAAACACCTGTAACCTTGAACGCATGAATGTGCCCATGTGAACTTCATGGCAATCTGAGTTTTTGTTGTGTAAAAGTGATGGCGGTGCGAGAGGAAAGATGAGGGGGTAGCTAAAATCATTATGCAAGAACATCATTTCCACTGGAGATAGGGGGACTGGCCCCCCTCACTTTTCGGTTCACAGGGTATTGGCTACTCTGACTTTATTTGCTCCTCATGTTCACCAGAAAACCAAACAGCTGTTCATGATGGGTGAGCAGGTCTTGGGGCAAAATGCACTTTAAATTTCATAAAAGGCCTGTGAAATTAAAATGATTGGATGTCAAAAGCCCCCAGAGGTCTTTTCATTACATGTCACCCTGTTCATATTTTTTGCAGTGGGTTGTCAAATAATAACACATGAATGTAACTGCTAACCCCTGTGGGAGTGAATACTGTAAGTGATTCATGGGAGCCCCTGACTTCCAGTGTAATTCTGTCCATTGCACACTGGTTTAGAAAAACAAAGCATCTTTTGATCAGAGAACAAGCGAGCACACAGCCCGAAGCAGAAGGAAATGTTGGCACCGTGCAGGCAGCAGCAGTGGAAGATCAGCACAGGACAAAAAATTTAAAACAGCCATTTTAAAAATAAATTCAACAGTTGGGGGTGGTAAACAGGGGCAGACTGGGATAATAAATCAGTCCCGGCCAATCTCCACTTTCACTCAATTCACAACAGACCACACATATTGTGAACATTTTGTTGAAATATTTGTTTCTGTTTACTGTCTATGCCAGTAGCATATATTTTACTTTTAGTATAAAACATCCAAAATAGTTAAAAGAGTTAGTTAATTGTGCTTCCATAATTAAGGGAACAAGAATAAATATTCATATACATTCCATGCTAACGCATCTCCTGCTTTCCTACGTAGCATGATTAAGTTTTTTAAAACATTGAATCAACTCAGGAAAAGTAGTTGTGATATGACGTGCAGAGGGAGGCCCTGCTAGTATGTTTCTTCTTTTTTAAACACCAACCATGCCCCTTGATTGTGATGATATCTGTAATTTTACAGAATTTAGCAACATTTTCCTCCAGGGCTTTTCTCCTTTTAATGCGCTCCCTCTCAGCTCTACTTTTCCTACTACTGCAGGTAATACAGCCCCACTTCAAAAAACCTGAATTATCCCTCAAACTTTGAAGTATCTAAGTCCATGTTTCTTAGAGCTCAAACTAACTGTGGCTGTTGACCACATTTGCCAGGAAATTAAATTTGCACCCATTTTGAAGGACTCATGAGAAATGGAGAACAGGCAGAACCAGGTGAGCACGACCAACCCTACGGGCTGCAGGGAAGTACAACAAAAGCACCCCTCATCTACTACCCTTTCCCATAATATGTATTGCTTTGTAGTGTTGCTTGCATGTTCCTCTCTGCTCATACATCAGGCACACATTTTCCATCTCGTATTTTTTCGCTAACAATACAAGAATGACATGAATTATGTCATCATGATAGGACTTTTTTCCTGCCCAGTCACACCAGCAAGTGGGACAGCAACATTTCTTACAAAACAGGTGTTCCTGGAATCCTGGTGACGAGGTGACCACTTGCAGGTCGCAGTGGCTACCACTGGTTGTGGCTATTTCAACAGCATGTGAAAGGTCACCAAAGTTTAAGTTGGACCACGCAAATATATTTCCGTTCCATGAAGAAATCCACTGATCACAAATAAACCCATGTTACCGCAATTTAACTGTAGCAGATGTGAGACCACATGGTTCAGGTGGTGCAGTTCCGTGGTTAGCATGCAGCAAAGCTTTCACATTGCAATTTTTTTAGGTAAACCAAAGTTTCCAATAAACTGCCAGTGTGAAAGTGAGCTAAATCACTGAAATCGTTTAAAGGTGGGTCATATTTGGTTGCATGCTGGTTAATAGCATTTGCCAGCAGTATATCCCTCATATCCCTGTGGGTTGGTTTTCAAACTGTAACCGCTGGTCCTCTTTATTGCTCTTCATTTTTTATCTGTGTTTGGCAGATGTTGTGATGATTTTTCCGGCTGTTTGCCTTAACATTAATATGTTTCTGACCAGTGCACCTGCAGTACAGGCACAGTTGCCTTGCAGCTCAGTTAGTTACTTTGAAAACTGACATATCTAACTGCTCTTTTACAGCTGACAAATGCTGCTAATTCCCATTCAAAGTAACAAGACCCTCCTTTGTAGCAGAGTTTTTGAATATGAAAAAAAAAATGTATTCAAGTTTTCTGTTAATTTGTCTGTTATCTGTATGAAAAGACAAAGCGTGGATCAAGTACATCAAGTTAAATGATAAATATGAAATCTTTTATTTATAAGCTGGTGCAGGATTTTACTCGACACTGGCTGGTTCTGCAGCTTGACACTGACAGACAGGTGATGTGCTGCATACTGAGATAAGCATCAGTCAAACACACAAACACTCTCAGCCAAACCCCAGAAAATCAATATCATCACCTTTTTGGAAATGATAAGAATAATCCACAGATGGATCGACAGAAGCTTCAGGGGACCATTTTGCCATCTGTTTGTGTGTGCGTATTTGTGTGTGTATCTGTGTTCTCTGTGCCAGCTTGTCCGGTCCTGCCGGTGACCTTGCCTGAAGCTCAGCTGACCTCTGCTCACGTCCTTCCTGCTGAGTCATGGTTCTCATCCAGACAATGGCCTGTGGACTGTTTTGGTAGCCAGATGGCCACTGCTGCTCTGGGGCTTCATTTATAAAAAATGTACTTTCATTTGACCTTTTAGTTTTAGTTTTCAAACCAAAAGCCAATCTTGTG
This sequence comes from Siniperca chuatsi, assembly GCF_020085105.1. Classification (NCBI taxonomy): domain Eukaryota; kingdom Metazoa; phylum Chordata; class Actinopteri; order Centrarchiformes; family Sinipercidae; genus Siniperca; species Siniperca chuatsi. Next base: position 26,244,725 of record NC_058055.1, read on the forward strand.
ATTCAATTAAGTTGCTGACAAGAAGCACAACTCATTGATGGCCAAGAAATTAGCTATTTTATTTGGATTTCTGCTGACGTGCATTTTTGCAATGTGTTTGCTTGATTGACATGTGTCTCAAACTATCATATAGCTTGCCCGTCCCACTCTTTACTCCTCAGCCTGAAATTTTCCCCACCAGTAGTTGACAAAAATGGTAGCATTGTGAGGGCATCCTTAACGAGTAAGCCCACACTAGATTTTGGAACAAGGAAAAACATTGCTGGTTGGTATAAGTCTATTGCACCTCTGACCGGTGTGGTCTGTTGTAGTGTGGTACTATAGTGCCACATTACATCATTGCTGCACAGTGTGGAAAAGCATGTTGTCACCACTAGTTGGCAGAGCAAGACAAATTATTTGACTGGCTGAAGTCACTCTTTAAAGCTGCCAAAAAAGCATCAGAAAAGCGACAGTAGCAGTAATTTCAGCAAATGGCCAAAAATGACAATGTTCACGTTCAAGCGACAAAGCCCTCTAGCGGCTATAGTAATTATGACTCTTGGCTGTTAGGAGCAAAGGAGGAAATTGTCAAAGTCTGCAGCGGGGGGAAGGTTGGGATGGATGGGGGGAAAACAAAACACTGGAGTTTGACAGGGGAGTCAACTGTTCGCTTACCGTTTACAGACAGTCAGTGTTGGTTTCTTTTAACTATGATAATGATTGTTCCCTAACCTTGACCAAGTGGCTATCATTATAGCAATGAGAATTAGGATCCCTTAATCACAACCAAGAAGTAATTTGAACCCAAACTTATTTTAACCGCTTGTGTCAAATTCAAACACTGTGTGCTACTTAGAGTGGGCAGTAATTATTTACATGACAGCAAGAGGTCCCTTGTCGGGAAAACATAAACATATCGTTTTAAGCATTTTCTTCCTACTTTATCTCTGTATACAATATTGTGCAATAGTTGATGTAAGATTTTAGTTGAACAGTTAAAGGTCCAGTATGTAACATTTAATATGAGCTATTGGCAGAAATGGATTATAATATAATTAATAAAAAAAAATATATATAATTTTTATTAGTGTATAATCGCCTGAAAATAAGAATTGTTGTGTTTTCATTACCTTAGAATAAGCTGTTTTTATCTACAGAGGGAAAGGGGCCCATTCCATGGAAGCCGCCATGTTGCACCATTTCTACAGTAGCCCAGAACAGACAAACCAAACACTGCTCTAGATAAGGCCTTTCACATTTTTTGCAAGTTTCACGGCTACTGTAGTTTCTCCTACATGCTTGGAAGGGGAGGGTGAGGCGAGTGGTATTCAAATGGTTGCAAACTGCAATTTCGACGCTAGTTGCCACTAAATTCTACATACTGGACCTTTAAGTCTACAACTTGAAAAAAAACACTGATTATGCTGCTATTGTAAACCTCAACCCCAAGATACGAACCTTTAAATCCATCAGGAGTTATTTCAAAGACATACTACAGAGCCCCCAGGTTAATGAATTATACCATCAATGTAATTAATGAAAGACCAATTGTTTTTGCTCTGATGAATATGTCGAATCTTCAGGCTGTGACAGAGGAGGCAGTTTGTGCAGGCTTTGAATCTGTAGCTTCAGAGTCATAATTCAATCTGGGTAGTGACAAGCGCAGATCCTCCCCTAACTTAACTCCTCTAAAATTCCACCCTTTTCATTTCCCAATGAACCAATCAAACTTCCACCTGCACTCTTGGGAAAACAGTCGTAAATTGTGTCTGTTTTCTGTCCAATGCATCAGAGTGAATGTATATCGAGAGCTGAGCTTCTTAATTCACCATTCACTGATTCAAACTGTGTACACTATCAAATTAAATATATTTGACATCAAAATTCAAATAAATGACATCATTACCTCCATACCGCCATAACTACAGTCATTACAGTATCACCCAGAGAGTACAAAGCAACATTATGTGACAGCAGCTAAACAATGATATATTGTAGCCTCTCGGCCCTGGGTGGTTTAATATAAAATCTCTGCATAAATAACGTGAAAGTAGATGTTCACTATAACACACAGTCCAGCTGTATGATGATAGGTGTAGATGGCTTCCTGTTCTGTTGGAAGGCCACTACCAACGCTTTTGTCTTGCTGATGTTTAGCTGCAGGCGGTTGATGTTACACCAGCCAACAAATCTCTCCACCAGACTCCCCAGTGATGCAGCCGACAATGGTTGAGTCGTTGGAGAACTTCTAAAGATGAGTAGATCCAGAATAGAATCTGAAGTCAAATGTGTATGGACCGAATCACTGTGACTTTGTGCTATAACAACACTACACTTCCAGGTGGACAACTGTCAGTTTTAAATTGCAGATATATGTAAAATTGACAAATGTGTTTATTTCTGTTGTCATTTTGTCATGTTGTCCTTAACTGTAGTGGTCCAACCTATCTGACGTTTCTGCTGTTTATTTTATGTGCTGTTGCTTTGCTAGTGTCTTTGATAAACTAAATCTACCCAACAGCGACATCTCACCTCGTCTCCAACCTAACGTTAGTGAAAGTGTTGTTATTAATGAGATATGAAAGCATAAAACATGCAATTTAGATGAATGAGATGTATACACTTTGAGAATAACATCATGAGAAAAGAAAATATTCAACATGCTGCCATTAAATTGTATGTATGTGACACAGGGGTTTTCTACCCAGAAGATATTGTAAAAATACATTGTGATTGGTTCTATAGGGCGAACAGGAAGGAGAACAGAACAGTTCCCTGAGTTGCACCCGTGTTACTATACAGTACGTCTGACTGGCAACTCTGGAGCCAGACAAACTGCAGTCTGCAGGTGAGATAGTCTGTAATCCAGCATACCATGGCACAATCCATCTTCATGGCTGTAAGCTTCTCTGCAAGCAGGAGTGGCTGAATGTTGCTGAATGCACTTGAAAAGTCAAAAAACATTATTCTCACCGTGCATCATGGCCTCTCCGGGTAAGAGTTAGCCTTGTGCAGTAGGTAAATAATGGCATCATCCATGCCAAGGTTTGCCTGGTAAGCAAACTGCAAGGGGTCCAGAGAGTCAGCCACCAGCGGCCGCAGGTGCTGCAGGACCAGCCTCTCAAAGGTCTTCATTATATTAGAGGTCAGCGCCACTGGCCTGAAGTCATTGAGAGCACTGGTGCATCCCCTCTTAAGCACTGGGACGATGCATAATGTTTTCCATAGGAGGGCACCCTCTGTATGTCCAAGGAGAGGTTGAAGAGGTGACAAAGAATGCCAACCAGCTGATCAGCACACCTGCTCAGCACCTTGGGGTCGACTCCATCTGGGCCAGCAGCTCTGCCTGGGTGGAGCCTCCTCAGCTCCTTAGTCACTTGGTTGGTAATGATGGTCAGGTGAGTGTGGGGGCTCAGTTGTGCAGGGCTGATGTTCTGGACAGTTCGCCGTGTCAGGCCAGTTATCTTCCTCAGCCCACTCCACACCTCCTTCGAGTTGTTCTGCTGAAGTTGACTCACAGCCTTCTCCCGGTATGCATTCTTTGCCACCTTAATCGTTCTCTTCAGCCTTCTCTGGATGCATCGTGTCTCCTCTTTGCCTTGAAATCCAGCTTCTTCTGGATAAGCAGGGATGTGATGTCTCTATTAATCCAGGGCTTGTTGGGGAAGCAGCGGATTGTTTTTGTGGGGATAATGTTGTCCATGCAGAAGGTAATATAGGCTGCAGTGCAGTCTGATAAGCTGTTGATATCCTCACCATGTGCAGTACATTCCAATCTGTGAGGTCAAAGCAGTCCTGTAGGACTACCATGGCTTCCTCTGACCATGAATCACAAATCAACAATCACAAAACAACTGTAATAAAAAAGTACCTACAGATAATGCTCCAACAAGGGCATTTGGGTTTAGATAAAAGATGCCTGTCAATATTGCTATGTCACAGATCTGACAAAATGGTGGATGTAACAATGTCAGTTAAGCTGCTATGGAACTGTGCCAGTTGCTACTAGCAACAGAACATCCAACTAAAACCAACTGCTTCCAAAGGAAAAACAGAGACTGGAGCACACTGATTGATCTGCAGCCTTTAATTATGCAAACAGACTAAAACCAACTGCTGTTAGCAGAATACACAGAATGCATACTCCAACATACAAGCTATCAAAAGTTGAAGCCATATGCTATGTTTTCTCATAAACTTTATAAACTATAAATTAAACTATCTAATTATTTAAAGGAAGGGACAAAAAGATGCTCAAGGATTGAATATAAATGAGAGTTTTTCACACATAAATATAGTCTCAATTTTGACTGAGTCATATCTTTTTAACACCTGTAGAGATAGAAAAGGACACATATTGGTTTTGGGCGCACTTACCATTTCAGGGGGACTATTGAAGCCACTGTGTTTGTTGACCACCAATAACCAAGACGTAATCATTCAACCTCAGACAAAACTTTTAATTTATTTGTGCGTTAGGGCAGCTCTGGGAAACTTCTGCCCAAATGCCCAAGTCTTTCACAGCAATGGACAGACACAATAGAGAATACAGTTGAACAACTCTATTCTTAACTCAACAGATGCGACGGGCAGATTGACAGATAAATGTCATAACTATACATTAGTCTCTTGACAGACATCCATGTTATTGAGTAGATGAGCTGCTGTGCTGACTCATGACCATGTGGGATTTGTGTCTTTGGTTTATTTTGTTTTGCCCTATATGAAATGTTTACAGTAGCACTCGATATAGATACACTATATTGTAGTTTTATTCTACTTAATGAATTCATTAACTTCTCCCACCCTATTTTTGAAAAAGTCATGAGGCTATCTCACTAGATGCAGACATTTTTGGGTTTGAAGCTTGAATCTGAGTAGAAAAAACATAAATGGACCAAAGGTTAGCATTTCAAGTATCACTCACTCTATCCACTCTAACAGCTTTTTATAGCTTGCCTGAAAACATCCTTCACGATACAGTATAAATACCTCAATGAACACTGTATGTATAGCTACAGCATTGTATAGCTTAAATCTGTGTGTACATGTGTATGTTGGGATACAAGTAGAGGCATGACTGTAAATGTGCATATGTGTCCAAGTGTATATTGTGTATACAGTGAGTATCTGTATGTTTTTCATGTACAGGCTGTGAAAAACACATTTCTCCCTGGGACAATAAATGCTATCTATCCATCTGTGTGTACCCAACATTAGTTTGTATTTGTCATTTGGTACATTCACATACCATCTGATGATGACAATTTCAATTAAAGTGACACAAATTTGAATAAGTGCTTACATTAGTGGCATCTCTGACTCACAATCCTAACAGTAGCAGTGAGAGTACCATACATTACACTTGTAATGGGTGACATGTTCTTTCATTACCATGAACACACACAGTCACCCATATACAGTCCTGCTGTTAACTAGTGCACTAAATCTGCCAACAAATGTACTATGAGTATGTAGCTGAGTGCTATATAAAGGGTAAGGAAATCAAAACTAACTAAAACAGACCAACACATTGTCAATGTTGGTCTTTTCATGGGAGCTTTTAAACAATAAGAAAAACATTGCCATACTTATCCTTTAAATGACAATTTATCACTGATCAGTGGCTTCTAAAAGAACCAAGAATGGCACCAAAAGACTAGACTAATTTTTTATCTCTGTTAACATTAGTTTTGCCAACTCAGCTGCACTTACTGATTATCTGGAGAATTAGTGGGCATCCATGCAGATTTTTTCCCTTCACTGGAGTGAAGTCCAGAACACAACTGCAGACCATCAGATGCAGAGAAGGAAGCAACTGTAGCTGCATTAACTTAAAATCACAAAAGGTTTGAAGTCATCAAGGCTGAAGTCATCAACATAAAAGGACAAAGCTGCTTGAACAAAAGCCACATCTCAATCTTTCAATCAATTGATGGTTGCTGACCTACAACTGTAATCTCCAAACTGCTGGATGAAGACCTGGGAATATAAATCCTCACCACTCCTCTGGAAATGAGTTACACTCATAGAACTCTCTCCCCAGAATAATTGGCATTTTGGTCCAAAAACATTATTGCAACAAAATTAAATTTAAATAAATGCAGACAACAATTCCATACACAAACATAGTCAAAGAACTTGGATCCTGTGTACCTGCCATTGACACTTACATTATATGAATTGGACAGATACCACTGACTTTAATTGGGAAATAATGAGTGTTTTACCTTGGCTCAAAGCCAGCTGCCTGACTGCGATAGCATGGCTACGCTTGCCAGATACATATCAAAATTAATTTTGCTGGAGAGAAATGCATATCATTTAAATTACCCTGCCTGTCAAAGTGGTGATTTGTCACATCAAAAGATGTGCTGAGAAATAAATTCTGCATATCCAGTGAAACTATTTGGTTGTGGTCTCCAGTGGGATATGATAAAGAGACGGAAAAGGAATAATTAGCTGTGATTAATTAAGTGCTGAATGGTGTGAATAAATACACACAGAAACCTTTTTTTGTTCATAATAATGTCCTCAGGTGGGTCCTCATCCCTGTTTATGTCTGATCCAAACTCATTCATTTTAGGACACCAGAAAGATAACAGCATTGGTTGTTTGTTTACATCCTTAACACAACCTATGATCACAACCTATGTTTTTCTGACAAGCAAACTCATGAATAATGACAATCAATGTCACCTTACCTCCACCTGTGAGATGTTGTTGTAACGCTGCAAAACCTCTTGAGGAGGATTCGGTGTGGATGTTTGGGTGTACAATGCTGTGACTTCAATACTGGACACCACAGTTTCTGTCCTGTTTCCTAACAACAGGCACAGTACTGACAAGTTTGACAAAATAATTTTAACATCCACATACTGGCTTTTTCCAGATCTCACCGTCAGATTGTTTGATTTTAATATTTTTAGAGGCCTGAAGTAAAGTAAAACTACCTGGTAGTTTACAAGTAAATAGTAAATAGCAAATCTAAAATAAATGTCATTCTTTATAGGCCCCAGGTCAGGAACCACTGCTGTCTAGCAAAAATTTCCTCAACCTGCGTCAAAGCCAACATGTCCAAAAGACGTTGAGACAGTCTTTATTCTTAGTGAGAAGGGTGATAGCTTCTGATGTTGCTAGCTAAATGGACTTGATGTAACCGACAGTTAGGCTAGGGGCGATAGGCTAGGGGCGATAGGCTGGGGGCAATAGATGGCTGTAATTCAAATTTTTGTTGTGCCTTCTTTCCAGCTGCTGTGAAGAGATGGAATTCAAAGGCCACACAAAGTGAAATCGAAGCAGCCATGGGTGTCCACCTTAAACATGCACCTGTAAGGACTGGGGGAATGGGATTTAGGTCCCAAAAAATATCATTTTCAGACATGTTTTTGTTCTGGTTTAAAGATCTTGTGTAAAAATTTGTATAATGCACTTTATACCATGAATTCTGTCTTTTGTTGAAGAGTTAAAGGAAATATTATTGATAGATCTATCTAGCCCGATATTGGTATCCTTTTGATATAAACCAAATGATCCCTAAACTTGGTGATGATGATCTTGGTGTTTGGCATTTGAGCCACATCCTATTTTACAGTATGGGGGTAATTCAGCAGGAATTTCTGAATTACATGACGCTTTATCACAGGTAAAGTTTATTCGGTTTCACCACTGTAAAAATAAATTCACATTGTGACTCAACATCTATTGGACGTATTTCCCTCGACGCAGGTTGAGAAAAGAAAAATGCAAATTGGACCAAACTACAAGGTACAACTGTGAAACTTTTCTTAATACATTTTTTTAGTATGTGGGTGTTTAGTGGCTTGGCTTAAAAGTAAATTTCATATAGGTTGAAATAATGTTGTCTATACAACGCTGAAATGATGTGGGCTGATGTCGTCTATGAGCCATTGAAACGATGTGGGTCAAAAGACTGACGTCAGAAAAACTTGCCACTCCACTAGACGTTGTATCGACCTCCACGACCAACGTTGATTAGACGTCTGATCGATGTCGAAATTTTGCTGGGTAGTATTTTACATATTTTTTATAATCATATGATCTGCTTAATGAGGTAGCTTAAGCATAGTGTTAACCGTTGCTGCTGCAGCTTTCAGAACGTGGTCGGGAAGCACAGGGAAGACTTTGTTTTCCTCCAGGGCTGAAGTTGATGCTGACCTCGGGGATGACCACCTTCACTTTTACTCAGCAGCTGGGAGGCAAGACACTGGAACTATTTGGGTATTGAGGAGCTGCAGCGTCTATCCATGGGCAAACCATAACCTACACTGTACATTTACTGCCACTAGACAACTTCACTGCTAACCTTTCCCTCTGCTCCGATCGCCAACACCTGTCTGCTCTGAGCGCATGTTGATGAACTTTTCCCAACAGAAGAACACTGCTTCGGGGGGGAAAAATCACGAGCATGAATGTCAGTAAATCTATCTTGGATAAATAAAAAACAAATCAGAACATTCAAACCTTTAGTCTTTTCATTACTGAACAGTTTGAACATGAAACCATGTGGCAATTTTCTAAACCAATATTATAACAGATTGTTTGAAAAACTATCACCGAGTTGAAATGGCTGCCCCTTTCAACCTTGGAGCACATTTGTTCCTGTGAGTGCACACAATATTGTTCCCAAATTCACCCTCCTCTGAGTGACAATCCGTTGGATACATTCCAATACGAGTGATTTTCACAATATGTCCCGGCCCCCCTGGGAAATTTCACTTTCAGCACCCACCAATTCCCTCCTCTCCCTGAGTAAAATGGGTTTCTGGCGATTGCAGGAGAGAAAATTGCTCAGTCTGTGTTGAGAGACATTTGCTGTAAATGCAGTTATCGACTTGATAGGACCCCTGTGATTATTGTGAAGTGGAATTACCCTGTTTTATCACAGAATGCACCTTCTGCCATTTGATGCCTTCCATTACGTTTTGAATCGAACTGATGCAGTGATTAGAGACAAATGGTCAGGTTCCATTTTCACCACCTGTGACAGAACACCCATACTAATATCAAATTAATGGATAATTCACCTCACACTAACTCTGAATACATTTGCATGCATCTTGAGTGCCCTAAGAAAGCGGATTTGCTGTAGTTGAAGTAACTTTTGATCCTCTCCACAGGCCCTAATGGTGCTTGAAATAATCAAACTCTTTCTTAAATGACAGCTCATTAATTTTAAGAGACGGAAATGACTTCTAATTGGATTTTTGGATTATGCATCTGACACTTCTGTATATCTACTCATAATCACAGAAGTGACATACTGAGTATTTTGTCTTAAAACATGCATTTATGGAACATGTCACTGTCTTATCTACAGTTTTATAGCCATTAAACGTCCCTCTAGTATTACAGCAGCTAGAGCAGCTTGTTTCTTTACACAACATACATGACACACTGGGCCTGAGCAGAGTACATGACAGTTGGATTCAGATCTCGGTCTGTAAACTAAGCCAAGGTGCTTTCAAGTACTTGGCATGAAGCTCCAGCAACACTGACTATCATGTTAGACATTGAAATCTGGTAAACAAGCAAACATGGGCTTCATCAAAAGAATAATGTGGATTTAGTAGGCTCTACCATTTTAAATACTGTTGTTTTTCAGCTAGCTATTAAGCCTTAGAATTCGTAGGTATATATTCATTATAAAAGTTATATAAGAACATACATAAAGGGCCCCTTGTTTCTTTATGTATCAGTATATTTTGTGGACTTTTGTCTTCCTTTGTTTGGTTTCATATTCTGTGTGGAATCTCAGGAAGCAACTGCTTAGAGGTTTTCAACTTTGTGAGCTGTTTCATTGCCCTAATTGTTGCAGCTGGTGCATTAATCGACCAGTCAATAAAGTTGATTTTAGCATTTTGCATTAGTAGAGAACCTCCTCGTATTATGTCCTACTTGATGTATTGAGCACTATTGAACAGTAGCAGGTCAGGAACAAACCAAATTGCAGAGAGCACCCAGAGGCCTTGGGTGTAGTGTGTTGGCTGTATTCACTAAATTCACCTCAGTCAATCATTTGTCTACAGAGATTTAACTAAAGTTAATCCAGTCCACAACACAGAAAATAATTTAATATAATAATAATTAACTTTAGACAACAAAAATAGTGAAAAGAAATGCAGGCTCAAAGCAAGACAGAAATTAGCAGGTAAAAACAGAATTACCTAAAATCAAGTAAAGCTTCGCGATTAGAATATGATTTCAAATGAATCAATATTACATAAAACGAGAAAAATACTGTCTGAATGTTGGAAATCCACTTCTGTCATTCATTCAGCCTGTATGTAATTCTGCTGCTTCTCAGACATTGTTCTCACCCATTCTGCTGTATTGACTCTGTCCCCTAAAGCTGAGCACTGAGTGTATTTTCAGCCCTTTCCCTCGAAATCAAATAACATTTTGTTTGTTCTAAACAAACAGACAACACTGCCGTTCCTCACAGCCCGGCCAACGAGGATTTTATCTCTGCTAATGCTAGAAATAATTAAATCAATAATCTGCCGTCTGTGATATGATCTCGTACATAGTTTATATAGAAGATCAACACTGGATATGCCGTGATGTACTGTTGTTTCCTATTGTTCTGACAAATAATTAGCAAACAGCAAACAGACGAAGCTTGAACACTACGACTGGGTACAAACCCCTTAATGTTTGCCATTAAAATTTTCCTGAGAAGCAGAGAAGAAGACTTTCTGCTCAAACATTTGAGTTTATTACAGAAAACTGAATCTCATTTTACACCCCTGTGTTGTAAAATGTTAAATAAATCTACCTTGTGCCTTGAAAGAAAGGAGAATGATTTGATGATGATAATGATGATGTGCTGCCTTAGAATTTCAAGTACATTCACTGTAGTTTTTTAAATAATAATAATAATTACTATATTATAACTGTGTGGCACTTTTTCTTGATATATAGTTTCAAAATGCTTAGTGTTCACAAGTCCAAAATTTTGGACTCCACCGACGTGCATTTATTAATTTTTTACATGAAAGACACGAAAGGCACTGGAGGATAATTACACGTGATTCAAAAGGCAGTTGTCCTGAACAGACAGAGAGAACACTAGCAGCAGCACAATGCTCCACCAATTAACAAGAGGCTGCAGTCCAAAAGAGCACCAATATGTTCCTGCACTTCACAGACTACACTTCCAATCTACCTTAAAAAACAACACATTTTTCTCCTGTGATGATTACGCACCACATGATCAGACCCTAATTGACCCGATGAATATAACTTGGACCCGGACTGATTCAGGACTGGGGTGGGTCTCATTTACCAAGATCTGAGTTGACCTGTGAATACCTCTACTGTCACTAAGAGCAGACTAAGAGCAAAGAAACTGTAATGACATTATGCAATGGGTAGTAAAATAAGATAAAATAAGTAAAAAGAAAAATAAAATTATATGATCCAGGAACATACAGGTTAAATAATGCAAGTCAGTTAAAAAGCTGTGTTACTACTGTAGTGGACATATTTTCTTTTAAAGGAAAATACAGGAGGAATACATGGAGTGTGAATATGAGGTTTTTACAAGTTAGGTTTTATTTTCTTGGCCATTGGTTCTATCAGTTATGATAACACTATATTCACCAAAGATTTGGGAACATGGCAACATCGCTACAGAAAAGTCAGACGGGTGAAGAAACGCGTGCAGTCACACAACCAACAATATAGAATCATGCCAGCCTATCATTTAAAAGGATTATTGCACAATGCTTTAAAAATATATAAAAAGTAAAAATATATGAGTGACCATTGGATATTGTTACAAAATTTGCTAAAAGCTAAATGTTTAGCAACAGATGCTGAAAATGGGGGGGGGGGGTTACGTCATAAGAGTGAGTGACAGAAGAGGCTGGCTGCTTCAAAACAGGGAGGTGTTGTCAATATTTAAATTTTATTTTACTCTCACAGAGATACAAGAATACTATTAAAATATATGTAAGTATACAGTATAGTTTAATTCAATGAAATACATTGAGGCATTTTTTTTTTTAAGCAAATCTGTTTTTTAAGAAATACGGCGTCAGTACACTATCATCCCAGCTCTGCCTTCACCTGAGCAGCGTCAGTGTTGGATAACAGATATATTCCTACAAAACAGTTTGTGTACTGATTTTATAATAGTCTGTTTCCTACTTAATAGATCACTGACTGGGCTATTGGTGTCCATCCATGTACTTCCATTTTGATGAGAAAACAGTGATGTTTTTCTGTGTAAGCTGACACTGGCCTCCGCCCAGCAGGTTTAACCTCATTTGAATTTGATAAGATGTTGTTGTCGGTCAATCAGAGTTCAGCACTGTGTGCCTGCATTCAATCAGTTCCCTGTTAGCTAATCTACATTTATTAGCCAAACATCAGGAACATGATTGTTATCTTGATATCCTGTATATTATTATATTTTCCCTGATCAGGGAACATAAAACTCAGAGACAACAAGCCTCAAATCTCTCCACTGCCCTGACTGGCTGATCAGGTGGAACAAAACAGACAGTGGTGCTCTGAGTCATTTATGGTAACTGTCACGGTATCATACTGTCCAGCAGTTTCACTAGAAAAGGAGAGGGGGATAATGCTAGACAAACTCCATTAAGACATGGTTTGCTTTTTTATCGTTTCAGTTTTTCTGCTCATGCTGCCTCGCGTCTACAGGTGTGGGTATTTAGGCAAGGTCCATGCATGTAGCCACTGCCTTGTGTGCAAGCGCTTACTTTGTGGGCAGAGATGAGGAAGAGAGAGACGATTAGTGTATAAGAGAAAAGAGAATTGATGGTGATTCTGGCTCATGAGAAGGCAATAACCAATAAAGTACACATGGGTGACTTGCACCCCTAGGTCAGACAGGCTACATCCAGCCCTGATGGTGGCTTTCCATTAAGACAAGGAACATGTACAGAAGAATATGTCCTAAATGAGTGTCCGTCAGGGGCGTAAATATAGAGAGCAGGCCTTCCAACCACGTGTTTGGCTGAAGCGGTGAATGGACCCTCACCCCTTTTGAAATATTCCTGTGTTCAAAGAAGAACATATTTTAAATTAAAATTGTTGCTATTTCCTTTGTATGCCCTCCAAAAGGCAAACTCATCTCCATCATGGTTTCCTTTTTTTTTTTGTAAAATAGTCAGCAGCAATCTAAAACATAATTATAAGCTTAGTCTATATACACTATCATCACAATAACTAAACTACAAGAAACTATTTAATTAAATTAATATTTTTTATTTTCTTTGGTATTTTTGTCATATACAGATGATGATTGCTGCGTAATATGTATGTTGAAGGTTTTCTGCCCTCACCAACACTTTTTAATATCGCTTCTAAATTTAAACTTTAAAATGTCTTTTCAGTCTTTTGTTAACTCTTTGTTAATTTTGATTGAATCTGTACACTGAAAAACTCTGTGTAACAAATAAACTGACAATGAAATCCTGGTTTTAATTGGTCTGATTAAAATCATTTTAGCTAATTTCAACAATAACCACTTTAGCGGCATGCATTCTTTGGAATCTGATTAGTTAAGTCTTACCAATTAAAATTCCTAATTATAAGAGACGTGCACATGCGTTAGACTAAGTATTTTAGCTGTAAATTAGCCTGCTTTTCTTTGATTTTGCTGCTAACATATCCTAATTAAATTTATTTGATTTAATGGGTTTTCATTTCAAGTTTGAAGGTGCTTAAAAATATAACAGGCTGCATCAACATAACTAAACTGGAACTATACCTGCTGTGTCTGGTCAATGGCATTGAAATGCATAAACCATAATGTTCCAAACACCTCATGTGAACCCTGCTGAGATGATGTACGACACGATGTTCCTCATCTTTCAGCTGAGACAGGAGCTGTGGTGCAGGGGGACGTCTGTTGTCGCTGAGGAGAGGCAGGAGAGAAAAGACGAAGTGATGTGAAGGCAAAGGAGGGAAGAAGAAAAAAGGGGAGGACAACACAGAGGATAAGAGGGACACGAAGAAGAAAACAGGAGATAGGAGATGTAAGATGAGAGGACAAAGGGGAAAGTTTGGAGGGAGAGAAAAAGTAAAGAAAATGTGGAAGGAGAAGAGAAGAGAGTTACAGAGAACACAAAGCCCTGAAACACAAAACTATCCACAGTGTCAGTTTGTTTTTCTGAGATGTTTGTATCAAGAGATTTATTACATGTTAGCTTTGGATGTTTGACTCTGAAAATCATCATAATAAGCAACTAACACCGAAAAACCAAGCATTAAATGATAACCTAACACTAAAATACACAAACCAAAGTGATTCTCTGATTAAATGTTGGCTCACACCTGGCAACCAAAATTGTTTTTATTGACACATTCAGGAACTTTATTGACCTTATTAGCCCTTTGTGAAGTACTAATAAACAATGTATGAACCATAATTAAAATCATATAAACCCTTCATATGACTCATTGTAACTTTTGAAAAAAAAACCCACTGTACTGAAGATCGAAGTCGACCAGGTTTATTTTATCATTAGCTCTGATAACACTAATTTGTAAAAGGATGACCTGTCAAGTGATAAAGCTACTGTTAACTAGTTTTGCTCTTTTTCAGACAAATAAACATTTTCAGACTGTGGTCACCAGGATCAAACTTTCTGTCAGCCCAGCCACCAACCTCAGCCTCAGACTTTTTACTGCAGTACAGTCATATCTTATTATTTATGCTCATATACACTATTGTATTTGTCCAAAACATATTAGCTAATGCAAATTAGTTGCATATGAATTTAGTTTGTAGAAGATGGTTTGGATGTGAAAATGTCACACTACTTCCTGGTGTATTACGTGATGTATACATGGGATGTTTCAATCTGTACAAATTACAAGTGCTGTTGTTGTTTCTGGACAGGGCAGTTTCTGCAAGAAAAGCCATGGAACCAAACCTGATCTTTCATATGTCAATGAGGAGAAGCTATTATAGTGTTACTAGCATGTACTGTTCTGCTCTCACTATGCATGTCGGTGCACAGCTATGGGGCAAACTAAACACACTTCCAATAAAGGTTTAAGCCAGCAGATTGCCTTTGAGGTTTTTACTGGAAGCAATTATGAACCTGAAAACAGTATTGTACATCAAGTTAAATGATAGTGATTACAAATCAGAAAATAATGATATTCCATAAACAAGAGTTAGACCAAAGGTCTTGTAAAAATGAGCAGTGTTGGGCAAGATACTTGGAAATTGTAGTGAGCTAAGCCACCAGTTACTCTACATTAAATTAAGCTTCACTACACTGAAGCTACCCCCCAGAGAAATGTAGCAAGCTAAATAACAGCAACATGGCAAAAGTAGCTAACTACATAGAAGCTATTTTTTCACATTGAACCAACTTCATTCCAAGTCAATGCTATCTCAGTGATCTATAAAACTGTCAAAAAGCTGTGCTCTCTGCTCTCACTGCCCAAAACCAACCACACTTAATTTTATTCACTTTCTGCCAACAGATGTAACGTTAGCTTGTGTGGACGCTACCGCACTACTTGATCAATAAGAGCTAAGCTACTGAAAAGCTATTTGATTCAGAAAACAGCAAAGCTACCACCACGCTACTGAAAAATTTAGTTAAACTAGTAACGCCGCTACTTGCGAAACTGGATTCACAAAAGTATAGACTTAGCTGTCAAAAGAGGTACATTGTGCATCATGCAAGAAGAAAGTATCATCTGTGAACAACAAACATTAAGTTCTGATAGGAAGAACAGCACAGTTATTAATCTAGTAAACATACACAAAAGTAAAGTTAAAAAGAGTAAAATACGCAACAGTTCTATTTCGTATAGGATTCGCCCTCTAAGAGCTGTCGCTATTGGGTTTATCCCTGAGCGCATGGGCAGTCGTGAAGATTTTCTTTCGCGCCCCTGTGCCCCGCACGGGCCCCCTCAGGTCCACTCCTGCAGTATATTTCAACTGTGTGAACTGAGCTTTGCTTCCAAATATTCTTCAGCGTCAAGCACTCAATAAGTGAAGAACAGAAGAGAACATGAGGAAGTCCACCTGCGCTGAAACTGTCTGCTTGTGCCCCACCTGTCAAACTGGCTACATCCTGCCATCAGATCTTCACCCCTGCAGCGAGGTTTGCCTCGGTGCTGAGCATGCCGGGCTGGCACTTACTCCGCAGGCCGCCTGTCAGTTCTATTGCAGCCTCTTAGGCGGGGACGTTTACAACAAGGAGCTGCTGGCCAAACGTCTCGCCACTAGGTGTGGAAATGAACTCCGCCACCATGACAGCAAAGCTGTCCGCATCCAGTGCTAAACTCTCTCCCAGAGAGTGGTGACAGCGCTGTCAGTGATGCGTCTGCTGGGTATGATATCTGCAAGTCGTGGTTATCCCCTTGGGAATCCTCCACATGAGGAAAATTCAGAGATGGTTCAGCCGCCTGCGCCTCGACCCAATAGGGCACAGAAGACACATGCTGACCATCCCTCCCTCACTGCAGTCAGAAATGGCATACTGGAAACCCCCCCGTGTTCTGTCGATGGGGGTTCCCCTCAGGAGAGCGAAGTCACACATATCTGTGTACACAGATGCATCTCTCTTTGGCTGGAGAGTCTCAGGTTGTGGGGAGAAAATGGTAGAATCCTCCATCCCTCCACTTTCACTGTCTGGAGCTGCCCACGGTTCTGAGAGCACTAAAGCACTTTGCTCCACTGCTGGTAAAAAGACATGTCGTAGTAATGACAGACAACATGACAGCGGCGGTGTACAGGGCAGCGTGCGATCAGCCTGGCTGCTGGAATTAGCCATGAGCCTCCTGCTGTGGTCACACAGACACCTGCTCTCCATCAGAGTGGTGAACATCCCGGGGACACAGAACTGCGCTGGTCCCTTTCACAGCGAGTGGAAACTCTGTCCCACAGTCGTGTAGATGTTGTGGGACAGGTTTGGGAAGGTGTGAGAATTAAAAATTTATTAATAATTTATATATATTTATTAATAATTATTAATAAAAATAATAAAAATTATATTAATACCATGTTGAAACTTTTATACACACACACACACACACACACACACACACACACACACACAGGGAATGAGGCTTAACAATTTAAAGTGTTGTCCTGCAGACTGCTGACTGCAGGGAAAAGTTGATTACCTGTTGCAAACAGGCTTACACTTATACAAAGAAACAGGGACATCAGAAAGAACATCATGTACTGAGGACAGTATGTATTGTAATGACCATGAGAGGAAAAGTATCAGTTTTGGGGAACGAAGCAGAGACTTTAGCAACTTACACACAGAGGAAGTGTAGGATTCCTCCACTAGGGCGCTGTCTCCACACGAAGGGTGGAATCGTGTGCCAAGAGGCTGGGACCAGCCTGTGCACCACCGAAGGGAGAGCTAAGTCTAAACCACAGCTCCTCCCCACCTCTGTAGAAACCTATCAGATAGTTGTACATTTTCCTTTAAAACTCTGTGTAATGTTAAGAATAGCATTCTTTTTTAGGATGATGGCTACAGATTAACAGCTTGCTGACTGTGGTTTTCTGAATAGAAAAGATCCTTGTACAAGATGCTTTTGATCCTCCAATTCTTTAATAAATGCCAAATTAAGGAATAGCTTCTCTCCAGACTTTTCTTTTGCAAATAAACGAACGCGCTGACAAAGGCGAAGGTGGATCTGTTCGCCTCACGAGAGAATGCGCAATGCACGCTGTGGTTCTCCATGAACGCACGAGACGACCCTCCACTGGGAGTGGATGCCTTTTCTCACCGGCCATGGCACGGAGCTTTCCTTTATGCATTTCCCCCAGTTGCCCTGATTCCTCACCTTTTCAGGAGGAGCTGATCTCTGGCGGGATACAGTGTGCTGCCGAGTGGCACTTATGCGTAGGAATACAGAAGTTCTGCAGTTGAGAAAATGTAGTTCCAAATGAAATGGCTATCTGAAAATATTCAAAATATAGCATACCCTTGAACTGATTTAGATTTTTTTCCGTGGACCTTCTTTTATTAAAAACGTTTTGGTGATGACCATGTCCACCAGTACATTGCTTAGCTTCCGTGCCGGTACAACTCTCTGCTTCTCCAAACTGCAGTACCATGTACTGCAGGTAATACACTGACTATGGATAAGTACCTCATACAGCCCCACTTAAAAAACTATCCCTTTAAGCTAGGCTAAATACAACCCAGACCTGTCTGTACTGGATGCACAGAGATTAAATTAATATTGACTCTGGACAAAACAACAAGCAAGCTGATTATTCCAAGGAGAATTGTATGTAAAATAATTAAGAAATCATGATTTTTTTTGGATGTATATGGAACTATGTCAAGGATTGGGTGCACAGATGTACTAAATGCATGTGTGTTGTGTGTCAAACGTTATTGCCTTGTATGGGATTTCCTTGGATAACCTAAGTGAGTTTTTGACTGGATGCACAGCGTTACAAACTAAATAACTTAACAAAGCAGTTGTGACAGATGAAATGATTGACGTGTCCTTGTCAAATTCCTTGAACTTCTCAGGGTGATGTTTCCTCCAACACCTGCCTCTGTTGTCATATTTTACCAAAGAGCACTTTGTGAAATGAGAACTAAGTCCGGAATGCAAATTATCTTTTGTTGACATTACCTCCAGCCTCCACTAAAACATTATATGACAGTGAAGCATAAACATAAACTTAAAAGATTAGCTCATCTTTAAAAGATCATACCAAACCAACAAATCACCTGCATTTCAATTGCATTTTTTAAAATGTGCAGAGCACATTAAGTTTATAATCCACCATAGTGAGCATGACTATGTCAGTAGTCATGCATCAATGTGCACGACATTCACATGCGTTTTCTTCAGGAAATGCTTCTCTAGTGTCTCATGCTGTTTTCCATTTACTTTTACTATTTAGTACTTACTTACTTCTCAAGTTGAGAAATAGATGTACATAGCTATTATTACATCAGAGTATTTTGAACAGTTTATTAATTTTTTTATCGTGACTTTTTTTCACTACAGTCTGACAAACTCCAGGGGCCAGATGGATAAACGACGCACAAAAACTATGCCTGTTCTCATGTACTGCTGTTCTTTTCCTTGAAAGACTGGTGGAGCAGATAGGTGTTTTTCTGAAAACAGTTCATTCAGATCCTAAACGTCAAAATGTATCTCCATCAATGGGAAACTGTGGGAATGGAAATCAGACTTGCCATGTACACTATTTTGAAATAATTGAGATTTATAAAACAGAACAGACTTTATAAATGTGTGTATGCATATTTCTACCTTTGGGCTTACAGAGAGTTTTATGCATATGGCCCCTGCAGGGTGTTGACGTGACATAATTATCATATTGGAATTGCATCACAAGTCTTTGACTCATCAGCGTCCCAGAGTTTATCGAAAAAGTTACCTCATCACTGCCTGAAATTGAATTCATTATGTAGAGATTCACAACCTACTGAACTAAGGAGCAATTTCAGACACATCAATTTTTCTCTTATTGCTGAATTATTTTAGTAACGTCAAAGCAGCTTCCTTCATGCTTCACTCAGAACAACAAATTGCCAAGCTGGTACACTTGAGAACACCAGGCTATGGACTAGAAAAGTGTCCATCTCTGGGTCCAGAGAGAGAAGAGAAACACTTTCTGTTAGCCTGCTCTCTATCAAAAGTGCACTTTGCTTTCATCTTTAAATCCAACTCTGTATCCTGCTTTCTGTGATTTCATATACTAGGTGAAGGACAATGATCAGAATCAGAAATACTTTATTTATCCCCAAGGGGAAACTCTTTCGTTACAGCTGCTCACTATCACGTCAGTGCACACAGGAATAGAAGTACTAATAGAATAGAAAGAGAAATAATAATAAAATAAGTCCCCAACGAGACAATTATTTCTAGTAAGAAATAAGAGATGTGCAAATCAAAATATAACACACTATAATACAGCTACGATAAATTAAGTACAAAAGTAGATCTAAAGTATAAAAGCTTCCGCTACCCTCAACCTGCTGCCCCAGCATGCAACAGCATACAGGATAGCACTGGCCACCACAGACTCATAAAACATCTTCATCAGATGTTGAAGGACCTCAGCCTCCTCAGAAAATAGAGGCGGCTCTGGCCCTTCCTGTAAAGAGCTTGAGTGTTCTTAGCCCAGTCCAGTTTGTTGTCCATGTGTACTCCCAGGTACTTGTAATCCTCCACAATGTCCACACTGACCCCCTGGATGGAAACCGGGGTCGCTGGTGCCTTGGCCCTTCGTAGGTCTACAACCAGCTCCTTAGACTTTGTTGCATTGAGCTGCAGATGGTTCTGCTCACACCATGAGACAAGTCCCCCACCACAGCCCTGTACTCAGTCTCATCACCACCGCTGATACATCCCACCACAGCAGAGTCATCAGAAAACTTCTGAAGGTGGCAGGACTCTGTGTGGCGGCTGAAGTCTGTGGTGTAGATGGTGAAGAGGAAGGGAGAGAGGACAGTCCCCTGAGGGGCCCCAGTGTTGCTGACCACGCTGTCCGACACACAGTGCTGCAGACGCACATGCTGTGGTCTGCCAGGCAGGTAGTCAACAATCCAGGACACAAGGAGTGATGCTGCTGTATTAGGCCCACAAATGTTTCTTGGCAGAAGGTGAAGCAGAAACATAGAAAACCTCTGATGAAGACCAAGACTGCTCTGTAAATGCACAAGTAAATGGGCAAATTTAAATCTGAAATAGAGCTTTATAGATTTAATCCATTAAGAAATTATCATTTTTCCGACCCGTTCTCACTCCCAAAGCATCAAAAACGGCAGCTTGGTCAATGGCTGTATGCTTTAAACTATGACACTCTAGGCGCCCCTCCAGCAAAATGTTTTGATGTGCCCTCGAAGTCAGGTGACATAGTGGTGGTCGGATGGGTCAAACACAGGACTTTCACCCAGGAGGCTGCTGTTTGATTCCTGTGTGAAACCAAACCGATAGTCATTGTCCACATCTTTTTAACTTACATACGTATTGTACAAGGTAAGGTAAGAGGTAACTTTATTTGTCATTTACAACACAAGGTTGTATAATGAAATGAAAGTTTGTAGTCCCTTCATGCTACACACATAGACCATAACAGATAATTAATTTCATAATGAAATAGGCTAACATATAAAACAATATATACAGTCATATACATAAATACCAGTGTTGATTTCGTTAATGAAAACTAAGACGAAGATGAGATGTTGATGAGCTAAAAATTGATCTTTGATAATAAAAACTATGACAAAATATATGTTTTGTTTTCATCGATGAGACAAGACGGGACTAAAATGTTAGTTGTGGGCTATCAGACATTTACAAAATGCATGATATTTTCCCCCAATTGTGTGCCTAGTCTGCCTTTCAAATTGTAAACAATGCATCCCTGTCGTTGAATGACGTGTGGTGCAGATTGATGTGACGTGTGCAGATGCTGTCCTTAACCGACAGCAAGTTAATGACAACAACATTGGAATAAACGAATAGATCTATGGACACACTTTATTTATAATTCGGCAGAAAGGAAAACACAATGCACTGCAGTAACGGGAGGATGGAATAAATGTAATAAATGAATGAATGAGTCTGGGTTAATGTGTTAGCTAACATCGGTATTGAAAAGCCCATTGCTGAAGGATGAGATTTTATGTTGCAGTAATGTGAATTATGTCATTTAATCTAATGGAAAAGGTCATTAGGACATGGCATAACTGATTAACATTTTGACAAGTGAATGTTAAAAAGAATAAAAATCACAAGCAACTAATTGAAATGCCATATAATATAATTCAGGTGTTTTTTTGAGTACTTTGCCCAAATTTCAGGCAAGACACAAACATGTTGGCCAGAAGAAGTTGCAGGCATTGGCTCTGGGATGACTTCCTTCATGTCCTCCTGGAAGTAAAACACTTTGTCCCCAGGTATCTTGACTGTTGGGATGAAGAACCTGTTCTTTCCAGCACTGTACATTGTGTCCACCTCGTGCTGCTCAGCAACAATCTATATGTTAATTAAGCACAGCACTTAAAAGATAACTTTCTTTTTGTTTGTTATGCAGTAATAAATGGACATTTTAAATAATTTTGTGCCAGTTGGATAATAGCAGTGGCTGCAAGGTCACAATGATCTAAAACACACAAATCAACATCTGTTTAGAGGTTCATCTAGATAATAAATTAAAATGTTTGTATACCTTTTCTAGCCTTTTTAACTCTTTCAAGTTGGATACAACTGTCTCTCTTAAGATTGAGTATTGGTTGATCCTATTTTTTTAAACAGGTTACAATCTTTTAAACTTAAGAAAGTAATTGACTTCTCTAATTTTGTTTAGTATGTGTTTATAAACTGTCCTGTAAGTTTTAATATTGTTATTGTAAATGAATTTGTCAGCAGTCTGTAAATGGGTTCGATTAAGATGACACAACACTTATTTACACAGACAAATGTAATTCTATCTATTTAGGAAAAAGGTCTCCATCATAGTCCACCAGTACACATGCTTCAATTGCTCTTCCGTCTGTTTCTCCTCCCTCCTTTTCTGCTCCACTGTTATGGGAAGATGAAAATGTAAATTTTCTTGGAGAGAAGAGGAGACTTCTCTGACTCTGATTCAGCCTGCCTCCTTGGCAATGAGCTTTGAACAGAGGAAAAAAAAAAACATTGAAAAATAAATCTTTCAGGATCAGTATAGAAAACAAAGAGTAGAATATAAAGCATAAAGAGAACTTACCTGTTGCGAGGTTATTGTGCCAGGCACAGTTTTGAGCGAGGAAGGAACCACTTCCAAGCTTTTGAAAATCTCCTCCTCTGTGACCTCAAATATTCGTTTACAGGAATGCTGTTTCAGATTTGTGATGAGTGCTCTCATGTCCAGTAAATCTGTTCCACGTGTCACAATCCAATCAGCAGGGTTCTTCAGAGCACCTTCAACATCATCAGGTGCTCCTTTCTCATGTGAGGCCTCAGTGAAGTTCCATGTAATGCAACTGAAACCTTTGAGGAATGGCACAGTTGAAGCCAGGTAAAAGGCCCTTTTGTTCGTGTACTGTGAGGTAGGCCCATCAGACAGGAAGTGGACCTTGGTGACAGCAGGGTAGTGACCTCGGGTCCAGGTGTATGTTGCAGCAACTTCATGCCTGAGGCAGTCTGACACAGAAGCAAAGGACTCCAGTCTTCCTCCACTCAGATAGAGTACCCCTGTGTGGAGTGTCACTTGTCTGTGTGATCCTCCAAAGCGAACCTCTGATCTCCCTGCTCCATTTGCAGTTGTAATTTTCACTCTAGTCTACACGAACTACAGCTTCGTCTTCCTGCAGGTTTGACTTAAAGCACTGGATACACTCAAATTGATGTTTGATGTTGTATGTATGTTTGCTGAAACGAGCAAGTGATTCTTGGGTGAGACTCACAAGCTTCTCAACGGAGGCAGAGCATTTTTCAAGGGTGGTTATTTTGACCTCTGTCTCATAAGTGGATCTATTTTCCCCTTTTTTACTGATGGGTGTGGACCTGCTCGCCCATTCCTTCCATTGGACAATGTTGTCTTTTGCATTTGGGTCCAACATTGGGGAGAATGACTTGCCTTGGCAGTCTCGGCATCGCCTGTACATGCAATCCATCTTCCCTCTCTCACACACCACAGAGTCAACTACCTCTAAACAAGATTATTCTCAAAATTCTCATGGATTTTACATGCACATGTTTCCCTGTCCAATAATGTTGGACTAGACCAGGGCGGCATTTAAAAAAACTGAGCACGAGAAATCTTCTTGCTTGGGTTTTCCGTCAGGAAAGAAGGTTCTCTATAGTGTCACAGAGAAACCTTCTCCAGAACACTTGCCCACCCCGCCTGATCTCTCCTGCTTTCCCATTCACAATTGTGGATACATCATCACGATGAAGGAAGGTTCTTATTACTCTTCCCATCAGTTGTCTCCTATTGATGGATGAACCTTTTTTTTTGTTACTTCCCTTCTCATTTCCATTCATTTTATTAGCTTTCTTAGCCTGTCTATTTCTCTGGCTTTAATTTCCAAGGATTAGTTTTTTCTTAGAGTTCGGCTCTAAGCTTAGACACAGCAGGCTTGTTTCTGTTTGGCGTCAGTGTTCTCGGGGAGACTACTGGCGAAGGAGCTTTACGAGCCCAATGATTTCCACTATTTTCTGTAATAGGAAGTAAGACCCTTCGTGGTGGTCCAGGCTGTACATCTGTCTCATCAGTGAAGGAGAGTGGGGTGAGATCTAAAACATCTCTCAAGGCCTTCTTTTTGCTGAAATGTCTTGCAGAATTTTTTTCTCCATTTTTTTGTTGCCAGATTTTAGCTTACCCTTGGATTTGCACTTTTTATATCTACAACAAATTAAATATCAGTGAGTTTGATGTCAATACTGATTTTTAATGTCACAATAATGTGTGCCACAAGTCAACTCATCCAAATGTCTCTCTCCAAGTATTATACAACAATAACTAAAAGGTTACAACAGTAACTAATAAACAGCAATAATACATTTATTACATATTGATATATTAAATGCAAATGTGGATATAATACAAGAGTGGAAATATAATCAGTGTGAAGACATATTCCATCACTGTAACTAACATATACCTCTCTCTTTCCTTTTTCTTGTTTATTCCAGAAGTTCAGTATTCCCATACAATTTCTCCCTGTGCTTTTTAACCCCAGCTCGGGCTGCAACCTTCTTGTGCTGGTTGGTCAGTCTTGGCAACAGTCACAAAGAAACATTCAACATGATCATTAAAAGAGGCCTGGAGTATGTCCTCTGATTAACTGTGTCTCTTATTGTTAACTATCTAGCTATTCACATAAATATAGAGTAATTAATAATTGTCAGAAGTTAATAAAATATCAATAAAAATAACTGTTAACTGTTTATTTATTAATGTTACATTAAGATCTCATTACCACACCACAGCTTCTTTAGTAAAAATTTAGTAAAAAAAAAAAAGATTAGTAAAAAAAAATTAGTAAAAAAAATGGAGGAAAAAATACATTTTGTAAAAAAATAAATTTAGTAAAAAAAAAAATAGTACAAGTTTCATAATGTGAGAGAAGAGAGAGCAACTGACCTTGTGTCCATTTTGAATCTTCTGTCTCAAGTGATGCATCATGGGACTGCTTGTTCATTTAAAGGGACAGTGTAGTTTTTATAGACAGATGAAGTCACGCTGCAGTGACGAGGAACATTCAGTGCAACCGCAATAATTTTCATTATTGTCAAATACCATAATTATCTCTATTCATCATACTTTTTAGGGGATTAAAAAGAATGATAGAATAATGGATTTGGATGTTTTTCGGTAATGAGAATTCACCAAGATATTTTGTTTAATAATTGTGAAAATTATGCTAAAATGAAAAAAAAACATGTTGCTGCTATAACATTAGCCTGCAAGTTTATTTATTTATTTATTTGGACAAGCAACTTGTAATTATGCTTGATCCGTTTTCTTACTTGTCCCTACTCCAGTTCTTACCAGAAAAAGCTTAATGGCAAGCCCTGAATATGCACTGCAATTACTATCTATTCAAACTGTTGTTTCAAAGATTACACAGCAATTTATTTGGAAGATATGTGTGTATGATTTCTTAGCTCTAAGGCCAAATAGGCATATTAATCAAACAATTGTTTCAGCACTAGTGTGATTATAATGAATTAGTTTAGTTTAAAGAGAGAAAACACTTTGACTAAAAGTTGATTAAAAAGTAATGACTTTTCAGCGGCTAAAACGTTTTGAGTTGTCGTTGACTAAAACTATAAAGGATAAAAATGAAAGTATTTTTCATCTAAAGACTAATTCCAAAATAGCTACCAAAATTAACACTGATATATACATAGCCTATACATAAACATGCAGGAAATAATTCTGCAGCACATTTTTTGAATTAGCTTCTGATGTAATATAAACAGCAGAAAAATATAGTGATGATAATGTTTTCCATCTTCACATAAAAAGTTCGACATTTGTGAGACAGTGTCCGTCCACTTTGCCTGTGTTTGAGCACCAAGCATCATCGATGTAAACACAGAGTCCTCCTCCTTTCATCTTGCCGGAGTCTTGCGCTCTGTCAGCTCAGAACACAGTCCGCCCGTCCAGTGCTTGATCCGGGATGTTGTTGGAGCAGGTCTCTGTAAAGATGTGGGCACAACAGTCTCTTATTCCCGTTGCTTGGCCAGACTGAGTCCCATCTCGTCCAGACCGGACATTAGCCAGGAGCAGCCTTAAGACCAAGCTGGACCAGCATGGCTCCTCTCCCAGCTGTCTTTCCTCTCCTCCTGGGGGATCACAGCAGCCGCCGTGGTGCCTGCCTGGTCTGGTTGATCTGGCTCAAGGTCTGCTGCTCTTAAATCCAAACCTGGACTTCCTTTTCTGATGACAACAATGCTGTATTACTGTCACAGGTAATACGTGTTTCTGCAATAAAACTTTGAAGGAGCTACAATTTGCACGTGCAGTCGTTGCCGTAGTCATAATCTTCTGATCCAGTCGATTTGAACAATTTTGGCTTAGCCCTTTAAATCAAAAACAAAAGACAGGGATGCAGATCTGTATAAGGATGAGGTTTTAGAAGCCGCTTAAAGCAGTCCAAAGATTCAGCAAATTTGTTAGTTTGTGGAAGATGATTCCACCTTTTGTTTTGAGGTTGGAGCAGGGAAAGGATAAAAGGCCAAGATTTGAGGATCTCAGTGTTCGAGAAGTGGAATGAAATGTAACTGGGGCAAAGACATGCAGAGCCTTATATTTAATCAACAGAATCTTGCAGTTTATTCTGAATTTTACAGGAAGGAGGGATGCAAGAACAGAGGTAATGTGGGACTGACAGCTAGTTCTATTTAGTAACCTGGCAACTGCGTTTTGAACCAACAATTTAGAGCATCTTGACTGAGGCGCGTGTAGAGGGAATTACAATAATCTAGATGGGAGAAAATGAAAGTGTGAGTTAATAGTTTGAGATGCATACAAAACAAGATGTATGTAGCTGAAGGAAACAGGTCTAGACGTGCTTGGTAACATGATAGTCAAAAGTCATATACTGGTCAAAGATGATACCAAAATTCTTAGCAGTAGATTTGATTTTAGAGTGAAATGGTCCAATAAAGTGATCAGCTGCAGTGGCAAAGTTATCAGGTCCAATTAAAAGAACTTCTGTTTTGTCAGGGTTTAGGTGGAGGAAATTATTTGACATCCAATCTTTGGTGGCGGCTAAGCACTCGTGGAGGGAGGACAGTTGATTCAGGTTATTGGTTTGGCGGAGAAATAGATCTGTAAGCATAATAGTGATATGACACGTCATTAAAGCTGTTGAACAAATGACCCAGTGGAAGCATGTACAATGAGAAGAGGATTTGTCCAAAGACTGACTCTTAAAGGGACTCCACACAGGAGGGGAGCTGAGGAGGACACACGAGTATTGATACAAACATTAAACATTAATACAAGCAGAGCATCTTGTTTGATGAATGGGAGAGAACAGCATGTAGGATTCATCATCTTCACCTTCAGTACCAACAACACTAATATTACTGTCAGTGAAAGTGGCGTCCATATTCATTAGAAAGAACATGTTGGGCAGAAACATGACACATGCTTCTAATTTGTTTTGCCAAAACACGTTTTGAGAGAGATGTACTTACTGCCTGGATTACATTCTGTGCCAATGTTTTTTGGAGTGTAGGAAGTGCTACTGTTTTGTACAGAATGCAAGCACTTTGGTTAAGGTTAGGGAAATATGGAGCGCTTGAAGTCTTGAGTAATTTTTATCTTGTACAAGATAAAGATCCTTATCTTGTGCGCAAAAGTTATTATCTTGTATCATCTGACTGCTTTTGTTCTGGACCTGTTGGACCTATTCTTAGCTATGCCATGATTTGAGATCTCAAAAACCATAATAGAACCGATAGAACCGATGGCCTGAACTTTGAAAATAAAACTCCAGTTGTAATAAACCGTAGTTTTCTTTAAAGGAAAATATTTTCAGTATCAAATACCTCGTGTAGATTTGAAAGGAGTGTAATGTTGTGTTGTGTAATGTGTAATGTGTGCAGACCAATGAACATGCCTTCCAATGAGACAAGGTAACGCACAACGATTGAGATGGAAATTGTACATTTAGACAGATTTGGGTGAAAGTTTTTACATAACATACTGAGCATATTGATTGACACGGAAGAAGTGTTTTCTGCTCCTTAGTGTTTTGAGAAGTTTCTTTGGGTGTTTTGATATTTTTTTCCCATAGTGAAAACTGTGAATCTAAGCTGAACACAACCTCCATTCTCCATAAAGAACAAAACTACAAAACTCTGCAGCCACTTTTCAAGCCTACAGGGGATGTGTGTTCATACTCAAAAAACTGTGACAAAACTGTGTCACACCTCGCAGATAAAACATGAAACGCGCAGGAAGAGACCAACGCTGCCAGCTCACTGTCTCCTCGAGTGGGGATTAGACAGCAGTGGCCACGAGTGAAACAACAACAAAGGCAGAATCTTGTTATCTTATCTACTGTGGTGTGAAATTTGTCTTTGAGAACATCAGAAGATACTTTGTACAACAGATAACAGACAGAGCATATCAGTGCATTAACACTGTAAATTATCCTTTGATGGATTTTACACAGTTAAAAAATAATCACTTGGCAGCCAACTTTCTGAGAAGATGGGAGAACCACACGTAACTAAAGATACACAAAATAAAATAACTATAAGGTAAAGCTTGTATATTTGTTACATCTGTGCTGTATGGAGTGCTGTGAGTCCGAATGGATGGCCCTGATAAATGTAAGAGGTTCCTTACTTATTACTGAGTAGTTCCGTTGGTATGACTTGAACTGTACTCGACCTCCACTTTAAGAAGATCGCTGAGAGGGACAACAACATAGGAAAAGCTAGCACAAAAACTCTGTGGTAACTGATGATACCAGGGAAGCACATAAGCTCTTTTTTGATAGAGGGAGTTGAGTATGCCTGAATGGCTGAGATCTTTGCATCCACTGGTACATGCTGCTTCCAGGAAATAGCCACAGGCTTGCATTCTGAGTCTGGTACTGACAACTGCTATTTTACCGAATAGCATTTGAAGTGGAAGCATTGCAACCTTAAACAGTGTTACAAACTCTCTCAGTTCTGTGTGACAAACACATTTTCCTCTTGGAGCTTAACGTAGCTGTATGACGATATCGCTTTGGGGCTTTACTGCAAAATGATTCATAGTAATACATTATCGCAGTAACTAAAGTAAAACACGCCATGATTTCCGAAGTTATCAGCTAAATGCAACGCATCATACTCAAATACCTGAAAAACTCCACATAACACAAACTCCTCAGCACCACCCATAAACCAGGTATGAGCCATCTAGATAGAGTGCACAACTCTGCAAACCCCACACAACCTTATTCAGTAACCTAAACACATATTACTATGTGTTTTTGTTTATGAATAATCAAACATTTTACCAATAATACCAAAAATGGTAAATCACACAATCTCCTCTTTTCCTTTTCTCACAAATATCACTGACTGAAACACCACACTTCACTGTAACTGGTCAGCATCAGTCAGTTTTTTAGTCCCCCTTGTCTTAATGAAGCGTTCAGTGTTTGGTAACGTTGTCTGTAAAGGCTTGCCGTACAGGGATGAGAGTATGCTTAGTAGGCTACACAGGTAAAGGAGCAGTAAATACTCTTGGTCCAAAGTGAAACTAATCTTTTTATGTCAAAGTCACAGAGTTTTCAACTATGGAAACAAGACACAGCTGATAAACAGGGCATTGCAAGAACAACTGGAAAAATCTCATCGTGTTTCCACTTGTGGTTCTTTACTCGGGGGCCTCGCTCGTCTTCTCCAGGCAGCAACTGACCCGAATACGTCCACCCAGGTCCCTGGCGACCCGAGCCTGCTGCTGCGACACTGCCACGGCTGTAATTTTCCATTAGTGTGAGACAGCGGGCCGTTTATAGCAGCAAAGCCCTGTGGAGAAGCGGGTTAGCTGTAATTATTCAGCTGAGCAGAGCAGGCCTGTCACACCTCTCCTGACTCCCTGGACTGAGCGAATCACAAGCCAAGAGTGTTTGCCACCATGGATATCAGTCACAGCAAGCATCTCACCAGAGAGACAGAAAATGGCTCAGTCTCAATTACATTGGATTACTATACACTTGAGTTTAAAAAAAGTCAGTTTTTTTAACAATCCATGTCTCAAGGTTTTTCTTGTTGAGGCTCTTTTTTCCCTCTCAGGTTCATTAACCTCTCAGGGATGAAATTGATTTAACAGGCAAAGTCAATACAGACCTGCATTCAGCTCACTGCGAACACGTCTTTTATAATATTGTATCCTGTTCATGCAGGCATTGCCTTTTACTGCTTCCATTCTTCTAAGGTTTTCGTAAGTGAACTTTGGTATTTCATTACAATTTATACCAGCTGAACATTTTCAGATAAATGTCAAGTAAACAGCAGAATAATGGCAGAATTCATTTTTGTTTCAGGCTTTTATTTTTTTTCATTTGCTGATGTCTGATATTTATGAATGAAGAAGACAAGTGGTCACAACTGACAGACTTATTAAATAATGGAGGCAGGGATCTTGATGGTTTTAGAAATGGAATACCGTGGAGAACCACGTCAAATTTAGATAATTATTTCTACTATGCATGTGACTACAGACACAATCTGCTCTAATCCCTAATATTTCACACATCATCAGGCCATGGAAGAATATCAGTGTCCCGAGTGGCAGTAAGCATTATGTGAGAACTGCTGAGGCATAGTATACACAAACAGTATTCTTACGAAGTGCAAAGTTATTTTTCAAGTCCCACTATGGCCATTTAGGGACTGTATGCAACCAATAATACACTAGGGTACTAAAATATAAATATTAAAAAAAACATACACATAGAAACAGCCAGTGTATTCCGATAAAATAGTATTGTTCTGACAGTATGATATACATGTACTGTATTGTGTATCAGCCTATTTCAGCTCTTCATTGACACAATGTCCACACTGAGTGAAATATTAAAACCAAGGCCTCCATGTTTTTTTTTATGACTAAATCACTCCATCAAACCAAAATATTTCCCCAATTTTCAGCCTGGCATATTTTACATATTTGGAAGGCTCTCCACTAGAATATAAAATAAAGTTCAGCAGTGTGGTCTGTCTGTCCCACCTGTGCTTCAGTGAAATTTCAGAGGTTAATTTCAAAACGTTGGTTTCACTATGGTTTCAGACGGGAATGCTATTGTCACAAACTGTCAACATCTGTCAGGAGCTCCATATTTCCAACTGTGATTTATCAGAGTGACACTCTTCAGTGTGAATGACAGGGCGGTGGGGAGAGTTTGCAGAGCTGCCAACACAAGTCAAACTTTCTCAGAGAAGAGCTGCTGACTGACTGTGACTAGATACTGAACAACCAGGTCCTAGAGCTCCAGAGAATATCACTGAACAGACTGTGACGGTCATAGATTTTTGTTGTTCCACAGTTGACAGTGACGCAGGGATCACTTATCGATGGCAGTATTTTAGAGATTATTCTTCCGTACTGGTCAAATAAACTGATGAAAGAGACACTAGCTTAATGTATGGGGGTAATGGTTGAAAGCTAAGTAGCATAAACTGAACGTACATCTACAGGAGGACAGTCTTCGCTGCCTGCTTTTTGTGTTGAACAGTGGATATAGAAATAAATTGGATTACTTTCACATTTTATAAAACACAACTGCAATTTGCTGTAAAAACTCATTTAAATAAATATTTTATGACTTGGCGGTAACTGAAGCACAGTAATTAAAACTTCCAATTATCCAAAATAGACTACAGAACCTGGACAATACTGTCATTGCCACAGCTACTTCAGAGAACATAACACACTGAAATCTGGCAGTGGGGCGCTTACAACTCCCAGTCAGCAAAGATGCCTGTATCTGTTAGCTGGCTTGTCAAATACTTTGGTTTCAGTGAAAAAAAATCATTCACTATGGGGAAAAGCAATTTGAGCCTCAACAGGTCAAATGGCAGGTTCTATAATTAACATGTGATGATAATTACAAGCGGACATATAAAAAAGAAAACTTGTATTTGCTTGTTATATAAAAACAATAGAACATTTTACGGTGACTAACATTTTTTCACTTCTTCCACACTTTGTGGAAAATTTGTAGTACAGCTCCAAAGACCAGGTAAAACAAGGATTTTTTACAGTAAAGTCAGAAAGAAACAGTAGAGGATTCACCATCATCCGACATCATCCTCACAGACACCAACTGAAAGGCAATACCGAACAAATGACCATGTTGGCCATGTAGCATTGACCAGACTGTGGTGTGTGAATGAAGTAAAACAATCAAATATGGCAATCTCATCTATCTGTCAAACACAAAGAGACCAATCAATCTTTAAATATTGATTCACTTTTTTCATTATTTTGATGGTCAGGGAGAAAAATGTCAAGCGAAGTCATTTAAAAAACAGCAAACACCGACTATTTAGCAGAGTAAATTGGCAATACAATTAGATAATTAAAATGAATGTAGTCATTATAACATTTGTAGGCAAACAACAGAACATTGGCACACCAATTGATGGCCTTCAAGCGGAGCTATAGATCTGAGCCATGGGACTTGGACTCAAGTCAAGTTTTGCAGTCGTGTGGATTGTTTCTGTACTCTCTTTCTCTCTTCGGCTTCCTCTGTTTTTATTTGCAGGTATTTATTTTCTGTGTACACTTCACAGCAACCCTACAGCATGCTCCCCACATGCACCACAATCAGCACTGATTACACCGATTTTCATCCTCACCCGCTGTTGTTTGTTTGTATATAATACAGACATATTTTATTTATAATTAAATACATTTTGCTTTGACTTAATCATGCACGTTTTCTCTCTTTCGTCCTTCCCACAAGCTGTTACAGCACAACACAGCACCAAATATGAAAAGAAACAATCGTATTACTTTTGGTCAATATATTCAAATTAGCTAGTACAGTATATCCTAAATTTGTGGAGATTTGAATAAAACACCCAACTGTTGGTAATTTACAGAAGAATTAGTTTTAATGAACAACAATACATACATGTGGTGAAAATCTGTATTACTATAGTTGTAATTTTCTCTATATAGACCTCTGAAAAAAGACTGACTATGTTCTATGTGTTATCACAGCAGCTCACGTCTGCTCGATCCACTCCTCCTAAATGTGTGTGCATCTGTATGACCAGCTACAAGCAAATTGGTTCACACTGAGAGGCAAAAGTAGTTTCTTGAAATGAATTGGGTCTGTAATTGTTACATGCATAATGCAGAATAACAACAACAACCTCAAATGGTTAAAGCCCTCCTCAATGCATGGGCTCAATGACTGTCACAAGCCTCTTTTAAACTGCTAGGTAGTGTCAGGTGCATGTAATTAATACAACTCAATCACTGTCATAGAGCTAGAGCACATACTATGGAACAAATGTTAAGGAAATGTGTGGCAGTACATAGACTTTATCATCACGAAAAGCAATAATACACCCAAAAAGGAACAAAAAGAAAGAATATATAAAATGTGTGTACTGTATGTATCAGTTTATTTATTGGTGTAGTGACAGACAGTCAATATGCAATATGCAGAACTTTATTCACACGCTTTATTCTCAGAAAACAGTATCAAGGAAGAAAAATAGGTTTGCACAACTTCAATCCTTCAGCCTTTTGCACAACAAAACAACCATTTAAATTAGAAAACAAAAAATCAGTATTCATAATTTAACTTCCACATTGTCTTTAGGATTGTAATCCCCGATTTTGTTTTCATGTGATCACACCACCCTCTCCTGTGAAGTGTAGACAAAGATGCAGAGGACCTCCTGCGCGGATGGTCATTTGGAGCTTGTTGAAGGAGATTTGCTCTTCTGCATGGCCTTAATCTCTCTCCCCTGGTGAATATGTTAAACTCTGGTACTTCTGTTGCATCTCATGATGGGATATCAATTTGTTGAAGAAACCACTCTATCAATAAGATGTCATGGAGAGATTCAGGTGTGTACAGGTTTGAGCAAATTTCAAGGAAAGGGTTGCTTATTTAATGATGATTGGTATGATTTCCAGCTTCACTGCGAACCTCAGATTAAGTTGCAGTCCTTTGCTATCATATATCTTTCTTTGATTCTTTTATAAGATTTCTTTGGATGAATAATCAGTCAAATTCAATATGACGTCCCTCCAAAGGTTTTGAGGTGGCCTGATAAGGAGCCTGTCAGTGGCTTCATGTGCCATATGGACAGAGTGTATAAATTGTGTCCCCTAGGCGATAGCTGAAGGGGAGGCAGATTAAAGATTATCCAGAAGCCAAGTTCCTGAGGAGGGAAAATTCTTATTAAAATACATGACAAATGTGTATTCATTTCCCCCTATATTTAACTAAATTTTGCATGGAAAATGGTAGACCTGTGGAACAGGGTTGTGTCTGCAGCCAAGGCAGTCAATGTAAATTGACAATATATAGATATTAAAGCTATTTTTATAAGAAAAGGTCTGGCTCACTCTCTAGACAATATTAAGTGACTAACAGCTGACTGAGCACTTCCAAGACTTGGATGGACATCAAAGTCTCCTTTTTGAATCATGACCGAAAGAGGAGGAACTGTATTAGAAAATATCTGTTCTTTGATAAAAAAAAAGTCAGTGGTACAAGCCTGTATGCTTAAAAAATTTGCAAGAAGTCATCTAACACTCCCAAGGTGCATTTAAGTAAGAAACATCCAATCACCAAGATTTAATTTCTGTTGCAGCATGCCACATTTTGTAGAAATCTGGTAAAACATTCAGTTCACTTTCAATGTGGGTTAATGTTAGAAGAATTCATCAGCTATGGCACAGTATTTTGTTCCCAATTCTAATAACGAAGCTTTCTGAATCCAGCCAGTGATTTGTTAATTTTTTACAGAGGGGATGGCCAAATGGGAGCAGCCACTGACTGCATGTTGCTACTTTGATCATGAAGGTGAAACTACTCTATAGCGAGTATAGGCTACAATATACAGTAGTATAGAAATGAGTATTTATAGTATACAGTTTAGAGAATATTATAGATCCAAGATGAAATTGACAGAAGGGCGGGACTGAGAGAAAAAGGCACAATTACAAATCCATCTGCTATTTCAGCACCACAGACAGCACCATGGATTTATCAATAAACAGCACAGTTAAGCTTCTGATATTTCAGAGCCATGGCCGGGGCCATATATTCAAACTTTAACAAACCTCAGTCAGATAAAGGATCAATGAGTCAGCCAGACTAGACTAACATATTCAACTTAACAACCCCTCTGCCCCTACACTCTCTCTGCTACCAGAGGATGGAGAGAAGGGGTGGGCAGGTTAACGAGGGGGATTCATTTTGGTCTGTTTGATAACAAGGGGGATGGTATCCCACCTCATCCCCCCTCAATGGAAAAAAAGCGCGAAAGGAACAAATCAGGATTTTGACATTTGCCCAAATCCTGTTTAGCAATGAATTCATAATTTTGTCCCTGGGGACACTTGAGGTTATTTAATATTCCAGGTCTCAGGTTGATAAAAGAGGAGAGAGAATCAGAGTGCTCGAGATCAGTTAACACCAGAGCCCTTCAAGTGCTTCTCACTAAGCTCTCGGAAGCAAAGGAGTTGTTGAAATCTTCTCTGCTATTAAATCAAAAGCTCTTTGACGCTGACAACCACCAGAGAGCTGTATCTGTAGTGAAGTAGTTTTCCCAGCTGTGAATGCAAATTATAACCATGAGATTAAGCTATGGGACTTCTTTAAATTACAGCAGTTGAAGTGTCAGTACCCAGACCTGCAGTATTTCATTTGTTAACGCTTTATTGGCTCCATCTTTGTGGATGATTACAGGAAGAGATAAGCTCCAGTAGAGCAATGGATAAATAATTAAAGAGTGAAGTGTGTGACATAAACAAAGGAAGAACATGTGTGTGCATTAATATGATATTTAAATCTGAGTTCCTTTTTCAAGACACTAAGAGAAATGTGAAGGACCAAGGACAGATGTATGTGTTCTTATTCTGAGAACATCACCCTCCAGCAGGTGACGTTCCCAGACAGATGTGCTGATTGTCTGCAAAGCCAGATATCCATTTTAACTGAGAGATTTCCCTTACCTTTCTCTTCAGCAGGTCAAATCTTTCCCCGTTCTAAAAACTGACCCCTAAGCCTGCTAGCTGGGCAGTTAGCATTATGCTGGAATTCCTTCCTCGTGATTCCTTTGGCAGGGATAAGAGTAAATGGATGACCTGCAGTAATTCTATTTTTCATATTCCCATATATGGATAGACAAATGCATATGCAGAGATCTATATGCATGGGGTAAGCTTATGTGTCACTTGTCATCATAACAGAAACAGAACTAACAAAACTGTTTACAGATTCACCCACACACACACACACACACACACCCACACACACCGAGCATGTGCATGTGGCTGTTCTCTCTCAAGGGAGAGAAAGAGACATGCCTGTGACATGTATGGACCCTGATACAAATGACGAATGATGAATAATTTACAAATTACCTTCTAATTGCATCGGACAATGGACTTGTCTTGTTAGATCTCAGTGCTGCATTCGAAACCATTGACCATCAGATCCTATTACATAGACTGGAACATTTTGATCGATCTCAGTTTGTACATGTTAACAATGGATCCTCCAAGCACGCCAACGTTAGTCACGGAGTTCCTCAAGGTTCTGTGCTTGGACCAGTTCTAATCACCTTATATATGCTTCCTTTAGGCAATACTATTAGGAAACACTCCATAAACCGTCAGTGTTGCAGACAATACCCAATTATATCTATTGATCAAGCCAGATGAAACTAACCAGTTAGCTAAACTTGCAAGCATGCTTTAAGGACATAAAAACCTGGATGACCTGCAATTTCCTGATGTTAAACTCTGACAAAACTGAAGTTATTGTACTTGGCCCCAAACACCTCTGAGACATGTTATCTAAAGATATAGTTACTCTAGATGGCATTGCCCTGGCCCCCATCATTGGGATGGAATCAATGTAAATTTAAAAAGAGGAATGGTCCTAGAATGAGGCACCTGACAGGGGATTGTAGCTGTGGCTGACTCATGCTTTCTGGCAATGAAATATTTCTGTCTATGATTTTAATTGTCAAGCAATTGCTGAACACCAGACTGAATGCAAAAAGCACTCACAAAAGCAAGAAGTGAAGCTGGCTGCAGTACAGAGCATCACCAAGAAAGATATCAAGTGCTGATGTCTGTTGGTCAGACACTTCAAACCAGACCAAATATTAAATATGATAACTACAGTATGAT
The DNA here is from genome assembly GCF_020085105.1 of Siniperca chuatsi. Lineage (NCBI taxonomy): Eukaryota > Metazoa > Chordata > Actinopteri > Centrarchiformes > Sinipercidae > Siniperca > Siniperca chuatsi. The sequence goes on from NC_058055.1 coordinate 26,282,079, forward strand.
GTTCAATACGTTTTATGTCTCTTTTTGTTTTAAATTTTGGTCTATGCATAAAATAGTGCTACAAGAGGCCTTTTCTAATCCAATTCTGACGTCAATAGGACGGTATTCAAGAACGAAGTATTTGTGATTTCTGCGTGCTTGAGGTTAAACTGGCTCACCAAGTGAAGACTTTCTCATTCCTCCCTCAGCAATGGAAGACACACACTCACCTTCACTTCAAATCCTCCTCAGGGAGCCCAGTGGGACATGAATTGATTCTGACACCCATACACACTGCCTTAAGTGTTGATAGGAGGGATTAGTACATAGATAGAGGGAGTGTGCGAAATGTATGAAAGGGGGGAGAGAGAAAGGCAGACATGCTGAAAAACTATAGAGCAGAAAGAAGACAGGTTTAGAATAGGTTTTCTGTGACAGACACTTGAGGGAATAACCCATCTGCTAAATATTTCACAAGCTGAAGTTACCTCAACTTTATTTAAAGAAACTTTCCAGTGTTCCAGTGTTGGTTAAATCTGTTGTTTTGTTACTGTACTGTAAGGACTCTACAAATGTTGTTGATGTAATTAAAATAACTTTAATCTCTTTCTAGACTAGATTAGTTTTACGTTTAAATTAATAAATAAAATAAAATAAATGTATTTATGAATGAACTTCACACATGAAGCCAGTTTGGGTTTTTCTTTTTTTTTTTTTTTTCTTTTAAGCATTAACATCTGTATCTTGATATCATATCTGGATAAAGAAAAACACATGTTAATGCATGTTGTAAAGGCAGGCAGAATGCATTGTGATCAGATTGGCCAGATCACATCTGGAAGTGATGTGGATTGCACAACAGTAAATGCAATTTGTACAGCGTCACCACATTCTTAAGATAAAAGAAAAATCGCCCAGCAAGTTGAAGGTCACCTAACCGCACCTCTTCCTGGCAAAAACTACAAGAAGCAGCTGTGTCTAGCAGGTTTTCCTCCACAAAGAGTGATTTGAAAATGAATGTTCCCCGTTCATGGCATCGCTTCCCTTGATCTGGGATGCACCGTGTTTGTTGACAAGTCCGCCAGTCCCGTCTGACTAATTTGCATATCGACTCAAACATTGTGATCTGAACACAATGCAGCATCAAGATTACGTGAACACTTTTTGCAGTTATTTTTGATTTGAGCTTCCAGCATATTAGTAATCTGGAAGTGATTCTGCTCTGCTTTGGTCCAGATGTTAATCCAGCCTCAGTTCTGATAGTCCAGTGTGGGGAAGTCTGGCCAGATTGTCTATGAATGTAGTATTCATCCTACCCTTCACACTTCTTTTCCTCAGCAAGAGTGACAGAATCATCACCACTTGAAGCAAATTTTTGTTACGATTTTAGAAAAGGGCATCAGATCAGTCTGTGCATAACACGCTTTTTGAATGACAAATTTTAAAGAAAAAAAATCTGACTTTGTGTGCATACCTTAATTCCAGTGTACAACAACATAGGGGTATATGTTCAACTACAGCACAAATACCTTCTGTCAGTCTGCTTCCTTTCAGGCTCAATTCTCACTACGCCACCAGCTATCTCCAGACAGCAACACTGAACAATTCCCTTTTCACCTCTGTTTGGCCTTGACAGGCAGGGACTGGGACCCTGCAGCTCAACACCGCTGAGTTTGTGCCCCTGTAGTACATAACATGTCACCCTCCCTGTTGGTTATTCAGCTTGTTGCTGTTTGTCAAGCCCTCGGTGGTTACCTAACACTAGCTTCCTACACTTGTTTTTAGCTTGTTGGCCAATAGCATGTCTGCTGCAGACTAAATGTTGTGTTCTGGATGTGGGTAGCTTTTAAGATGCATGTGCGGACATCCCCCAATGACAGTCAGGAGCCCAGATCCACCCTGCAGACATAAACCAGAGATGCTGACATGCACAGACACATATAGTCAGACACACATATACAGTAACTAATCATAAACCTGAGAAAAGTTTTCAGGTCAGGCAGTTTGTTTGTCATGGATGTCATTGCTTGACGGTATAATTTCATACATAAGATGTGCTTTAATAGATCAGATGCTACAAGAAAACTACAAGAGGCCTAAGAAATTTCTGGCATGACTGCAACATTTCCAACAGAAGCCTTTACTCCTACATGTTAATGTGTGAAGTATGCCAAAGGCTGTGCTGTGAGGAACACATTGACATCCTTCCAGAGTAAGGTGCACTGAAGCTGGATATGCAGACAGCTCTCTCCAGCTAGAGATTTGAGAATAATATTGCGAGAGAAGCAAACCCTTTACAATGAGGAAAAAAAAAAACACTTACACCTTTACAGCAAATGGATTTCTGAGCTCCTCCACCTCTGTACAACCTGAAGAGGATTTGCATCACACCACTAGTGAAGCCGCCATGGTGCTCATCCAGGTGCTTGTCATCACGCCTGGATTATTACAAGTCCCTGCTCGCCGGAGCCCCTACGTCTGCCAGACCTCTGCAGCTAGTCCAGAATGCTGCTGCTCTGCTGGTCTTCAGCCTCCTCAAGTTTTACCACTCCACTTCTTTACTCTCTACACTGGCTCTCTGTTGCAGTTGGCATCCAGGTCAAGACTCTGGTTCTAGGCTACAGGGCAGTGCTCCTTTCTTCCTCCAAGTCATGGTGAAACCCTACACTCTGGTGCAACCACTGTGGTCCTCTGCCTATGGACAAGTCCCCCCCCACAATTATGATATATGTATTTTTTTTTGTAGATAAGAAATGCTCTAATATATACACGATTCTTCCACCAGCAGTTGGCTTCAGTAGGCTGTTCTGTTGCTAGTAGCAACCACTATTGGCACAGTTCAGAAATTGCTGCCTAACTGACATTGTTACATCCAGCCTTTAGTCAGATCTCTGTCCAAGCAAATATTGACAGGTATCTTTCTCTACTCCCCAGAAATCCTTGCTAGAGCATCATCAGTAGGTACTCTATTACAGCTGTTTGTGACAGTAGAATTTAGTTTTTCTATGATCAACTAAACTACTAACCAAGCTAGCCACTATACTAGCTTGTTACTGTACTAACTCACTTTACAACACTATCTAATCAATTTTCTGATTTGTAATCACTATCATTTCATTTGTTGTCCAATACCATTTTCAAAATTGCTTCCAGTAAAAATGTCAAAGGCCATCTGCTGTCTTCAAACATTATTGGAAATGTGTTTACCGTGGTGGATAGCTGTGCACCTGCACACACAGTGTGGGCAGAAGAAAGATGGGAAATTAAAGGTGGGGGCATCCAGGCACCCAGTCTTCAAGGAGTCATAATACTTAACTACAACATCCTTGATTCAAATCCAACTTGAGACATTTTTTACATGTCAACCCTCTATGTATCCCAACATTGGCTGATGAAATCACACATGGTGTGTGTGTGTGTACACAGGGAAGACAAATAAGTCTAACCATCAGGTGAATAGCAACAATAAAATACAATGAATCCAGAGTTACTGGCGTTTTGTTTGATTATGTAATCTTGTCATGTCCTCATGATATTTACATAATACTAGTTCATGAAAACACAGTGATTTACTTTTTTATTTTGAAACATAGCTATTATTTGGTTAGTTGGTGATAGAAACTCCAGTCCAAAAGCCAAACCAGGTAAAATTGCATCACCTCTTTCTATTGAAATAGAATATGAGATAATGCGGGTAAATGTACATTTTGTTTATTTTGTTGCATTTTACATTATGAGATGAAAAATGTGTTTCATAGAAAAAATAAGCTTCTCCTCCAGTGTTGTCTGAGATGATAGGTGGCTGGTACTATACAGAGAGTAGGCTTTTTACAGCAGAGTGTGTTGAGTCGCCCTCGACAGTCTGTTGCCACCAGGGAGCTTGTGGAGAATACACTTCTTGTTGATGTGTCCTACCCTGGAGCAAGTGATGTCCTCCAAGCAACCACAAGACATCCACACCTGCAGAGAGAGAGAGAGAGAAAGAGATGTACTGTAACATGGACAGATGTGCTAAGGACAGTGTGCAGTTTGAATGTATAAAAGGTGTAAAATGTGTAAAAGGCAGGAAACTAGAAAATCGTTGGACACAGAGGGGAGAGGAAGTATGGGATGGAAAAATACAGATACATAAACACAAATGTGGGCTGGAGGAGCAGAGATTGAATGGTAGAAAGAGGGATGAAAGGAAGAAAAGGAGCAGAAAATACAACTAACATGAGGCAGGGCCAACAGATAAAAGGAGAGACAGGCAGAGGAGTCTTGGGAACGAGGAAGGATATGTCAAAACACGAGGAGTAGGATCCAAATGCAGACACATAGGCAGAGCAAATGTAGTTTAAATCATTTTAGGAATAACGAAGTCCACCAAACACAGAAAATATCCAACAGATACTGGAAAACACTGGAGAAGGGCTGGAACGCTTGACACAACCTACTAAGACGAATTGGCACTGAACAAAAGAAACACACATACTTCAATACACTCAAGTGAGGGGAGAAAACCACAAGGCATGCAATCATAAACAGGAAGCAAAACTACAAGACACATGAGGGAAGGATAATATTTCAAAATAAAACAGGAAACCTCAATAGAAAACATGAAACTAAAGAAAACCAAAACTAAGAAGCAGCGCAGGACATGACAATATGATAATGAGTAGTTTGGAGAGAGATACAATAAAAATGTGGAGAAAAAAGCATGACAGGCAGTTGCAGAGAGGAGCTGAGGAAAGACAGTAAAGGTAGCAGTAAAGTTACAGAGGTGTACTACTATAGGGGACAAAAAACACTGAACACTGCAATATGTTTGATGTGAAATACATATTCACACCTTCCTGCTAAAATTTATTGTTGGGCAGGTAGCGAACAGTGGGTTTATCAAAGCTTGTTTGCTGAAAACAGAGTGAATCCAATCTATAACGTTGCGGGCCAGAGAACCAAAACAATTTGCGTTTGTGTTGTTACGTACATAAAACAGAAGGGAATGGACTTAAAGTGTAAAAAGATGCATCCTTCGAGCTGTAGGTACACCGAAACGCGGCTGAAACACCTCGTGCAGACAAGCCTTTAGCCTACATGCAGACATCTATTGCTGAACCACACGGCATCGCTGCAATGCAACTCAGAAGAAAAAAATAGGATACTGTTATCTTATCCAGTTGCGAACAGCAATGCCAACAAAGCTTTTATAAAATGTGTTTTAGTTTCAAATGGGTTGATGCTTTGATTTGTGGTTGGCTGGTGGTTTCAGCTGCAAATGCTTGCACCCCCCAACCAGTATGATGCCTCTTCACCAGGAAATTCCGTACTCATCTGGACTGCAACATCTGGACAAAAAATGCCAAGTTATAAAGTTATATTCAAACAACATTAGTTGACAAATGTGGGCTACCTTAAAAACCTGACATGAAACCTCAAGAAACATTTTGACAAACTTTGATACATCTTCAAGTCTTCTACAGTCCATGTGATCGGTTTTAATTTTGTTTTGACATTTGGAAGACATGTAGTATGCCATTTTACTGCTCCATCCACTTGCTCAACAAGAAACAACCAGTCATTGTTCTTTTTGAATTTCTGATTAGACCATTCTCATCATTTTCTGATGGACCAAGAATCTTTTCCACACAGCCACTGCAGAGGAGGGCTGTGAAGTCAGTTTATTTGTTCATTTCTGCTTTCACATGTATTTGTTTATTAACCAGATTTAGCAGTGAGGTTTCTGCCTGTCCATAACCACAGAAGACTGTTTGTGCAGTTCTTTGCTTTGCCTCCCTTTTACAGCAATAAGAGAAGGAATGAATAATGAACATGGAAAGAAAGACAAAGAGGCTTTTAACAAAAGAGGATTAGAACAAAAAGGTGTTTGTGTGTGTGTGTGGGGGGGGCAGACAGCTGAAAAGACTGAGACATAAAACATACGGAGAGAGTGATAACGGGACAGAGTGGGAGAAGTACTCGCTCCTACAAGATTTGGCTGAGCAGGGTCCCTTGATATGTAAATGTGCTTCTGCACTATGAAAGTTTGATGGCTGCTGGGGCTCGACGTGCAGAGGGCCAACAAAGCATGAAATATACATTACAACTTGAGGCATTGTGTTGGCAATGACAGGTGTGAGGCACGCACACACATTTACACACACTGTTCTGAACACTCTCGCTCTGTCACTCACACACACAGAAACACTCAATAAAGGACAAAAGTTCAGCCTTGGGCCAGAGAGTCGAAGGCCAGTGTTTCCTCAACTAGCACCAATGATCATGATTTTTAGATCTCTTTGGATTCAATATTTCAGAGAAACCTTGCTACAGACCAATCTGACCATGTTGGCCACCCACTAGTTTCACACCAGACATTTTGACTTGTCAAAGCAGGAAACACACAGGTGTAATTAATAACATTAATGATGGCTCCATCCCATTAAAAGTCCCAGTAAGCCATGTCAGTGAGAGAGCATGCACAATACCAGAGCCCTGGAACTGGCTGACCTAAATGGAATGCATCCATCAGCACTTTTCCTGCTTTGAAAAATCAAAATGTCTGCCGTGAAAAAGGGGCTATTTGGCTACCCCATGCATCCTGATGATATATTTATCTCTATAAGGGTTCTCTGCATTTGTGAATTGGATTTGCTTTTTTGAATGGAGAGATACAGTACATATGGCTTGTTCTTCTATCTGCATCATACAAAGCATCTGTTGCAATAAAGCAGCATAATAACCCAGTACCCAGAATAGACTCTGAGCTAAAGTTCACCAAGAGGAAGTTCTTATTGTCAGTCCCCATTCACCAAGGTGCTGAACTTAATGTATGCTTCCAGGGAGTGACAAGGTCACAGCCTAGATGTCAAATATCAACTCTGTACATATTACGCACCATATAACAATCATTTCCGTGTGTTAGCTGACTGAAGTGCCTAATGCTCTTCACATACATTTTATTTTTAAAAAAGTTATAAATAATTTGAAATAAATACAGAAAGTGGGGCAGTTCTGCCATTTTGACTCTATTAATCATTGTCAATTTATAGCCTTAAAGTCTCCTAAAAATACTGTAATGATGTCTCGCTTTAATTATGTGATTACACTATTTTAGCCACTCTTTACTCTTAAGTGGATTTTCAACAATTTTGCTTTTACCTGGGTTAAAGCCCACCAGCACCAGCACCAGCCTGTCTACTTTATGAGGATGAAGAACACGTTGCACTCCTGCACTTTATTGTCTCCCTCTGCACAACAAAACAATCCCTCCTCCCCACAGCGACACTGTTTCCTCCATCTCCTTCTCTGCATACTGCATGTCCAACTCCATCCTCCATCCTTCCTTCTAGGTTTAATGCCAAACAATCCGTCTTCCCATTGGCATGCCAAACATTTCACACCCTTCATCCTCTCCACCACACCGTTTGAGCTCACTAACTGCAGGGACTGGCTCTTTGTAGAATCTGAAGTTTGAGCTCTGTGCCACAGGGATTACTCTGAAAGCCTTTTAGTCATTTCTTCTCGTGAATATAACCTCAACTGTGCCGTGTGGTTACTGCATGACAGGGTAGTTTGCTGCACTGTATTAAACAGTCACTTGCATTCCAATATCACTTTGCACAGGTGACTGGAGGTCATTTCTGTTTTGGTTTGGGTCATTTGGTTTGGTTTAGGGCAGTTGATCTTGAGGGTTTCTAGTTTACATTGCCACTAAAACTCTGCAGGACCCAGCAGAGAAGGTTTAGAAGTTGGGTTTAGCCTGCAAAGTTTATTTTAGGTCAATTTATCTTTGCTTCCAGCTTCTTTCTCATTTTTATTTGTGTTCATTTTAAATAATTCCAGTTTCAAACCACAGTTGACCATTTATAAAGCAGAATATTCTAAAGGAATAGAGCAATAAAGGGAATTGGAAAAATTACAATATGTCTTCAAAAATAAAGAAGAAGAAAGCAATTTATTCACTTTAGACATTAGAATCGTCTGGACTAAACCCAAGAATACGTTAATGTTCATCTGTCCGTATGGCTTTAGCATCATACAATGTAAAATAAATCTTACTCTTCTCTTTTTTCAGTTTTTTTCTAATGTCATAGACTTGTCTCTTTGCACACCACAGGCTTAATGCAGTGGCAAGCTGAATCTGATCTGAGGAGAAATTGAAAATGAGCTTTAAATATTTTGGTTGTCAATTCCCATGTGCAGCCTGCAGTCTATCTGCTGACTAGACTTTGAATCAAGTTCATTAGCTTGATGTGAAGCAGAGATGGCCTCTCCCGCTATACCAAGAAAGTGACTTTTTATAAACTTTTCATGTTCAAACGCAGCCTAGTGTAAGTCAATAAGAGGGCCGTTTTTCTGTTGCTATTTTTCATGGTTGTAGCTAGGGTGTTAGCTAGAATTGAATGGCTATTGCTAAAACCAAGCCAACCATAAATAGTATCAAAAAAGTGCCTTGATTCATGAAAAAAGAATTTTAACTTTAACTTGTTTGAAGGAGAGGAAATCATTTTGGTTATAGAATGAAGGGGAAATGGGGGAAAAAAAGAATAGCAGGTATTTTGGTATAAAAATAATTGCTCTATGCTTAACTTGTATTAGCACTTCCAGGTCAAGTTGGCTGGGACTGGGTAGGATAATGGATTAATGGGGATCTGGATTGATATTTATATTTGTATGTAATTGTATGTTTTATAGCAATAATTGAAGTTTGTTTTAAAAAAGTGTGACTTGTGTGGTGTTTGTGTGTTTGTTTTGTGTGTTGAAGAGAGAGAGAGAATCTTGCTGGATCTAGTATCTTTTTTTTTTCTTCCTGTATTTGAGCCTGAAGGTGCTCTGCAGGGCCAAGAACCAATTAACCCATCTGCACCACTGTGGGCTCTGACTGGTTTGACAAGCTCTGCGGTGCCAAACTACATAATGGTCCTCAGCTCACGGCGTCGTGGGAGCTCCTCCCTGTATTGGAGCTGAATGAAACAAACTGAGCGGCTCAGGACGCAGAGGACAGACAGCTCTGCTGCTGAGCGATGAGGACAATGTGTCAGCAGGTTATGATGGAGCCATTCTGTGAGTCCCACTTTTCCTTGCATGCTTGCTGGATTTATTTTGCACTTTGGCTCACCAATAGGAAGACTGCAGCTAGCAAAAAGGGGGAAATATAGAAACTTTCTCAGGCATTTCATGCATAACAGTTTGAGATGAATTCTATCAATAGATACAAGGGAAAAGATGCAATAGGTGATTCTAACATTAGGTAGGACTCATTATTTTCTGCTTTAAAAAAAAACCCAACGGATTAATTGCTATTTTTTGGAATTATTATTAAAAACTGTGACAATGTGATGAAAGAAAATATATAGTGTATATTGGTGCCAGAATCCAGTATGAAATCTGAATTGAAATATACAGTAATTTGTAATGCAAAAAATTCTGTAGTTTGCTTTTTTTAAATGACTTTCAGAGGACCGATCTGCATCATAATTAGCAGCACTGGAAGCTGCCCTCACCACCAGACGTGAGCTGTGACAACTGTATTCCTTGCGAGAAAAGAAGTTTTGATGTGTAGAAACATAAAATACAGAGTTACAGTTTAAATACATGTAATACTTAACAAGACTACATTCATGCTAGCGGCTCTGTGAGGCTCTATGTAGGCACAGCAGTGCATGGTGGTAAATGCTAACATCAGCATACTAACATACTCACAGTGACAATGCTAACATGCTGATGTTTAGCAGGTATACCATGTTCAATATCCTAGTTTAGTTAGTCTGCACCAAGCAGAAAGTTCAACAGAGACTGTTAGGTGTCATTAGTTTTGACGGTATTTATCATGGGTATAACCACGTATTCTTTGGGCCCCAATACATTGTATAACTCAAACAACACTCACATAACAATATTGCTGGCAGCATGTCATGCACATGGTGGTGGTAGAGGAAAAGTCAGTGGGCCACCATAGTCATCAGGATACATCATCTGGTCATCATGGAGGTCTGTACAAAATTGAATGGCAACTCATCTAGTAGATGTTGAGATGTTTCATTCAGGACCTAAATGGTGGACCGACATTGCCATCCTTCAAGCCCCACTGCTAGCGTGGCTAAAAAGAAACCTAAGGCACTTTTTGATGAAAATCTGTAAAGCAAAAATGATAAGACTTAATGCAGAGAGTGACTCGTACACTGGTTACCACATACTGTCACACATTGGAGTCAAGAAGGTGAACTTTTGAAAACATTTTTTAGTTAGTTAGAATATCATGCTGGGAAAAGGAAACATGCAGCAACAATGCAGATCCACTCATCCAGTGACCTGAAAGAAAGATCCAGTAAAAGGGGCTCGAATGCCTAATCTGTATGTTTACTTCGTCATCCATCCTTTTTGCCTACAATACCTGTTGTTTGAGCTGGCTGCACTTAAGAACTACTACTGTTTTTGTACGGCCATTTGAAATCCATCTGAAGTGTGTTGCTCTGTTAAAGATGAACAAATATTCAACGTGTAGCGCTTCCGTAAACATCGTAAGCTCTGAAAAAACATTAGGAGCTCAGATCAGCACATTATTTCTGCCTAGTGTAAAAATAAAAGCCAAAGCAGAAAACTATTCAGAAAGGCCTCCTGTGAACAGAAAACCCTCTATAAAGAAGGAGGAGGTTCAGCAAGCTTTAAATATTATTATATGGATGGTTAGTTAATGTTGAATGTTATCTGCATTAATAGAAAAAAACAAACAAAACTTAAGATACACCAATTTTACAGTCAAAAGCAAACATTTTCGAGTTATTCCCACAATACCCAGTGTACATTGCAAATGCTGCTCCTTTACTCCTTCCCAGAAACTACAACCAACATCTTGCAGCGGCTGAGCTGACAGTGGAGGTTTCAGTCACCAGTGAGCTTTAATGCAAAAAGTCAACACTAAGCAAGTTTTTTTTTTTTTTAGTTTACGCGTGCAAACAAACATGCATTCACACTAGCATTTTCAGGTAATTTCCATACAGATCTTTGCTCACACCAAAATGCCTAAACATTAGGCAACATCTATTTTTCGTTGTTCTCTTTTCAGTGTGATCGGCTATACTGACATATAATGAGTTACTGACAAAGTTAGAGGCGACAAAAAAAAGAGACGAGAAGCATTCTTTCATTTTACTTTCCCTGCATAGCTTTTTCAAAATTAGAAACTGTGTATTCTCTGATGACCATCGATACTGAATGAACGTTTGAAGATAATGTCGATTTGCTGATGTCAGTTCAGCTTTGACACTGGTTTACTTATTATTTTATGTAATGCTGTGCCAATGCCTGATTAGTGTGACATTTCCAACTCACTGAACCGTGTTAGTGTACTGTATTGTGAGGTTAATCAACTTTTCTTGCTATTCAAGACACTCCTCAATTATTGTATTAGCTATCTTACTAAATAGCTCCTAAAATGTACAAAATCAATGACAGCCAGGCAACCTTGCCAAGGAACCCTGTGTTCACAGCACAGCGAAAAGAAATCCATTATCTCTATCAAGAGAAACCCAGATGTCATAGGTCACATCACAGTCCCTCAAATTACAGAAACACAAAGCATGACGGGCCTCTTTCTTATAAGCTGCTACAAAGCAGCTGATGGCAAATGAATGAATAACACATGCAGAGAAAGAAAGCCAAGTCTTAAAGGCCTTTAAAGAGGTGCAGGAAGATTGCAGTAAAGGGAAAGTAATCATCACTTCTTTTGGAGGGGAATGTCAGGGAGTCCAGAGCAGGAAATCGACTGGGTGAGGGCGATCGGAATAGGAGAGGAGGAAGGGGATGAAACTAAAAATCTACCTGAACAATGTTATGATTTATACAGGGGGAAGAAAATGGATGCCAGGAGGACAGAACATTGATAAATGGACCTAGTGCACTGACTAATGTCATTTAAATGACCACAGGGAGCATCTACCTACCCTCCTTCCCCAGCTACTAGAGTTTTCTCTGCTTTATACAACATTAAAGTGTCAGACGATAAACATCACATCTGTCTTCCTAAACAGCTGTACAATGAAGGATACTTTGAAACTTTTCAATAAGTTGTAATACAGAAAAACATTAGTTTATGAAATGTCCTGTCTGTCCTCAGAGACAAATGGCACATGCAGTAACAGTATTACAGCAATATAAACCATGGACTGTCTGTGTCCATATAACCTGACTTAGGAATAACAGGGATGCTTTATAGCTTGATTATGGAAAATACTTCGTGCTGCACATTTTGCATGTGGCCAGTGATTTAAAACTAAAATATGGCACACAAATCTTCTTCAGTAGTTTTATTCACCAAATGTTTTTGGCTATTTTGCTTTCATCAAGGTGGAAATTTTGTGTGGGAAGTGAACATGGTTTAAGAGCAAGAATGGATACCAAGGTGTCCTGACACACCTCACCATCATCACTTTCCAAAATGTATCTAAATGACAAAATATGTTGAATCATACTGTGTGAGGGTTTTCTGATCTGCCGCCTCTATGGTTAAGGTCTGGTTAAGCAACTAAAACTACTTGGTTATGATTTGAGAACGAACACCTTTTTGGTTAAAAGAAACTAACGTTGACTGTTGGGATCATTTCCACTTAAATATTTAAAGTTCCTCAAGTGAACTTAAAGCAAAACTATGGTTTATTACAACTTTGGTTTAATTTTCACTGTTCTGGCCATCTGTTCTCTTAGTTATTATTACACTACTGTATACTCATCACCAAGTAATTGCTGAGATCACAAGAAACACGAGTGGTCAGATGACCAGACAAGCTGTAAACAAGCAGAACGCATTGGCTGATTATCTAACCACTTTATTTGGAGGTTAAACATAAAGTGAGCAAACCTGTGATGTTATGTTGGGTTATTGTCGTAACGGGGAGTGCTATATAGAGGTATGAGGACCCAAAAGCAGATGACAAGGAAGCGGTCTCAGGGTGAAGTAGCCGGATGACTACCATGTTTATTGTTGGGTGGAATGCAGGCAAGAACAGGCAGAGGTGAGCAGACAGGTAATGAGCAGACAAAAGCCAAAATCCAAAAATCCAAGAATTCAAAAATGGTCCACAGGAGAACAAAGAATCCAAGATAAACTCACAAGATATGCTTGGCAGCAACAACACCATGTGTACAACGATGATCCAACACAGAACAAAGAAAAGACCAAGACTAAATACCCTAGGGGAGGTGAGATAACAAGACACAGGTGCCAACAATCAAGGACCAACAATCAAAACTGGAGGGAAAACACAGACAGGAAGTAAAAACACAAGACACAAGGGAAGGAGACTACTACAAAATAAAACAGGAAGTGATACAATACCAAAACTACAACAGTTATGGGTTATGCTAATAATCCCTCACTGGACAGGAAACTGTTTGTGCCCAATACAGCAAGTGTGATAGGTCAAAAGTGACAGTTTGGGTATTCATGCTCGATTATGCTCGAGCTTCTCACTCCATCAGACTTGTTTTTTGTGATTTTGTTGCAGTCCGAGATCTCAGCAATTACTTTGGTGAGTACCAAAGTAAGGTGGTGCGTGCACTGTTATTATAACCAATAGAACCATGGGCCAGAGGTATGAAAATGAAACTATCACACCTAGTAGAGAGTTCAGATATTTTTTTAAAGTCGACTTACAAGAACCTGTATAGCAGCGTCTCATCCACACTTGTCTTTCTGGCTCTGGCACTGAATATATCACATATAAGGAAGCATTGTCATGAATTATTGCATACATGTATTATCTCTTAATTAACACCCAGGATTCTTAACTCTGAAGTGACATCTCACAATCCAGGTCTTCTGAGAGGTGAGATGTCACTTGCCTCCGGACGCAGTTGGAGAAACCTACAACCAATGAAAACAACGAAACGTGTGACGTAGCACTGAGCAGCACATGCAAGTTGGGGCGGTGCTTGGTTTTCAAAAAAAATGGCAGCCTGGTCACAAGCTTTCTCAAATTACAGCTAAACAGCACCTCATATGTTTCTGAAAACATATGAGGTGGGAAATAAGCAATACAGTAACAGGATCTTGAGTCATATTTGATCAGCACTGCCTAGTTTGACAGTTTGATCTGAGTTTCGTGAGCCTGGTGCGTTGCACTGGATGGACGCAGGTCCATACCTACAACCAATGAGAGCATTGAAATTCGTAACATGTGACTTTTCGAACAAATGAAACATGAGCTCGGTAGATTCATCTGGTTCCCAGGCTAGACCACTGGTTTTGTATTTTAGAATTTTAAAGTCACTCACGGTAAAACAGAGACTAGAGAATTTCTGTTTAAAATACACAGGATTAATTATTCATCAGTACATAACTGTCTAGGGCCTTGTGCCTTAGCAGTGTAAGAAAGGTTTTAAGTACTAAACTGTTAAGCCCAAATGTTTTTTATTTCTTCTCCAATTACTTCTAATTCGTTCATATTTATTTGAGGCCTTTGCATATTGCTGTTTTCATGCTGATAACCATATTCTAATAATAACGAGGACACAAGGTTCCCCTCACTCACACACACACACACACCATTTCAGCGATCTGGAACATAATATTTCTATCACTCCAGCTCCATTCGTCCTTTGACTCCATCCGCTCTCTGCCTTCACTCCTCTCTCTTCCTTTTTCATCTCTGAATTCACAGTGCAATAAAGTCCAGACAGAGTAATTACAGCCTGCCGACAAATAACGCAGAACCATCTGACAGAGTGCAACTTCATATGCTTTTAAGCTGCTTATTTTCACCCTGCAGCAAATTAGACACTTTGTGCTAAATCGACCGGCCTCTTCCTCCATGCTCCCTGTCAGGGTTTAATTGTGTAAACAAAAGCCCACAGTCAGTCACGCTCCTCCCAGCCTTGAACAATATCTGATGAACAAGTCCTTCCTCTTGTCCTGCTGATTCTGACAGCCTCTTATTTTTAATTATGGCTAAAATATGTATTATATTGAGGCACATTTTAGTCATTTGAACATTGTCAGTTTCAGTCTCATGTTGGTTTATTTGTTTTAAAATTAGCATTTTTTAAATTAGAAGTCATGTCATGTTTGGGGGACATTTAGCTCATTATTCTCTTTTTAAAACAAAGGAGGAATGTTTTTTTTTCCAACAAATAATTTCTTTATTGTCTTTTTCCACATTTTAACCATCAAGTTGTGTTTTGGTCTCGCCACTTTCAAGAAATTCTTTCTTGTGGCTTTGGTTGATGAAATAATGGGGAACGCAGTTTGGCTGGTGAACATTGATTGCAGGTCTGTGATGAGAGCTCTCCTGCCTGAAAGTCTGAAACACTACACACCCATTCACCACCTCGACCTCCACACCTTCACTTTTCCAACTCTAAGGCTGAGGTAATGACATCTTCGAAGGTCCCAGTGGGTACTAAAGTAGGAGTCTGCAAATGCAGCCAAACTGTGTTTAATATACAAGAGAATTCATTGTTTTTCTTTATTTTCCTAGGCTGGAATCTCACAATAAAAGTAAACACACAACGTGTCGAACAGTCATGATTGTATTGTATTTTGTTTGGTACGGTATTTTTCCCAAAATGTCCTGTGCATCATTGAAAAGCCAATTTCCGGCAAGTAGATGGATAGGCACAAACGCATGGTTGCAGAATGACACAGCTTAATAATGTAATGTCCTACTTATTTATTGTAATTTAGAAAGCATCACAGCTTTGGTTTCAGGACAGTTTTGTTAAAGTTTTTTTTTTTTTTTTTTTTTTTTTGCTCAAAAGCTGCTGTCAACAGGATGAAGCTACTTCAAACAGTCTTAATACCACCAGCAGCCTCACCAGCTGCATGACAGAGATGGAGGCAAGGAGAGGTGGGGGAGGGGGGAAATGGAAGTGGCAATGATGAGAAGATAGGAAACAATTTGTTGGAAAGGTAGGGATGGACAGAGACAGAAAACCAGAAAGATGAAACCACGTTCAGAGAGAAGGAAGATGTAATAACAAGCCCAAAGGCCGAGGGAAAGATCAGAGAGTAAGAAGAGACATGGGAGCAGATCAGAGAGAAACAGGGCAAATCACCTTTACAACAGTAGCCACAGAAGAATCCTCCCTATTTTACGGATTTATCCCACATTGATCTATACGGTAGTAGGAATTGCACAAGCTGGTTGCATAAATTTGGCAAACATTTATTTATGTGTATCTTCACAGTAGCATAATTCCTGCCTATGTCATCTTACAGAAATCAGCATATTTCTTTGATCATCGTAAAAGCTTGATAACTGATTTTTTTGGCTACTTTGGGGCAGCGGAAACAAGTAGTGAGCACTGACATATCATCACCTTTTAAGTTGATATGGAAAACTTGTTAGCAAACAATTGCTTATTTACACATCCAGCCGTTACATTATCATTCATTTGGAGTTTCTGGCCACCTGGCAAATGCTAGTCCAATATTTACTCTTTCAGCTCAGTTTTTGGTCTCTACCAACTTCTGAGGGAAATACCTGGCTCATTAGCTGCTAAATGCTTCACTATGTTCACCGGCTAGTTGCTAACCTGGTCTGCCTGATGTTTGCTGCGGAGCAGTTAGTGTACAGTGTCTTTTTAGAGATTTTTCGCTGAAAATAGCTGCCTGCTGCGGCCGAAAAAACAATACAAGAGAGGTGAGAGTGATCCAAAACAGTCAAGTTGTGGGCCGGACATTCGAACAATGAGCTGGAACTCACTATAATGCTCCATGAAAGGAAGGCGAGCTGCAGATTCAGCTCATCATTCTCTGTAGGTTCATCACTACATGCTCCTTTCTTATTGTCACATTGTCATTTGATCCATTGTTATCATGAACATATCAATTATAGCCTCTTTAAGTTAACTGCTCCTAGACAGCTACTGCAGCTTCTGTATTGACAGAAAATGACATTGGACAAAACACAATAAATACTTTAGTAAATGCAGAATTTTGATAGTGGTTCTGCCACCCCAGATGGAAGTCGCTTAGCATCATATTATAGTGTTGTGTATCCATGACGGCTGTGACATCATTACATACGTCACAATATGGTAACATATTGATACATAGAAATGCTATCCTCAAACAACACTGAATTGAATACATTAAATGCATCAGATTGCAAACAAGAATGTGTTACATAACTGCAAAGCTCTAATTGTCTAGTTTCATGAAAAGTTGAGTTGTCTTGAAATGTCAAATGGCTGCAAGGTAATTGGGTATAAATAACGAGTGCAACAGTGAGGCACTGATTGGTTATCTTTAAGCTAATTTCATTTACTCATTCTTCAACCTATAACAAAAAAAGAGAAACCTGACTGTTCTTTAACAATGTCTTTGAGACATGATGCAGCAACAGTTCAGCAAGTAAGAAAAGCAGTGAAAACTGTGATTCTAATGGCTACATCTGTATGCTGCCATGTTCTGGGCAGAATACATTCATCAGTAGGTGCTGTGAGCTGAGGTTTAGCTGCCTGTAGTTCAAAAAAATTAAGTAGAACGAGACAGAGAAATAGAAAAGGAGAGATGCCCGTGGACAGCAAATGCCAATCTCCAGTCTTAACGAAGCCGGTTCTGTCTGATGTCTGGCAGGATACAGCTAATGATGAGATTTAGTTAGGTGAGAGGAAACCGAAGGGGGAGATGGAGTGGGGGTGAGGTGGCTTAGAGGGGGAAGGAGAGAGAAGGAGTATGCACCAATCTTAATGAAACCTGCCTGTCTGATGTCTGGCTGGCCACAGCTAATGATTAGTTAGGTGAAGGAAGGTGAGAGGGGTGGAGGAGAAAGAGATGGGGGAGGTAATGGTGTGTGTGTGTGTGTGTGTGTCTTCCTCTCTTGGCACTACATACATTCAAAAAGGTCAGATCAACTATATCTGTCAAGAGAAGTTTTTTCCTCTTTATAAGTTATTTATCATTAGTGCCCTTTTCGGCATTTCACCCAGTTCACAATTTATTTATTACTTTTTCACATGTGAATGTTGCTTTCTATGGCAAAAGTATGTGGACATGCTTGTCCATGCTTTTGGTCTGGGGCTTTTTTTTCATGGTTAATGCTACAGCATATGATTGTATTGTGCTGATGCAGACTTGAACCCAAAAACACAACAGAAACAGATACAAGAAAGTTCAGTTTATTTAAATTCAGGCAGGTAAGGGTCAAAACCAGCCCAGCAGGCAAACAAATCCAACAAGGAGCAGGTAGGGGAATCAGAAGTCCAGGTAATCAGGCAAAGGTCCAAACAGGTAGATCAGGCAGAACAGATGACAAAACACTGGAAAGCTAAGCAAACACACTAGACAATCTGGCAGGGAGTAAATTAAACTCTACCCGTACAAATGCTGAGGGACTGATGAGTGAATGAGCTGCAGGTGAGGAGATGGGGGCGGGGAAAACCACGTGAGGGGAATGAGGTGATTAGCAGGGCAGGAGGAAGTAGCAGGATCTGAAATGACAGGAGAGTTAGTGATATGATATGAAAACAGAAGAATGAATAATAAAACTAAGAGGTGGCAGGGGTTGTGACAATGATGGTATTTTAGACATTAGTGTGCTTCTAACTTTATGTCAAGGGTTTGTGTTTGACCCTTTCCTGTTTCAACATGACAATGCCACCGTGCACAAAGCCAAGTCCATAAAGACATGGTTTCCCATTTTGTTGAATAACTTGACTGGTCTGCACAGAGCACTGACCTCTGACCCCATTGATCCTTTGGGATGAATTGAAACGTTGACTGCGAGCTAGGCCTTATCATCCTTGGCCGACCTCACTGATGCTCCTGTGGCTGAATGGGAGCAAATCCCTGCAGCCAGGTTCCAAAATCTTGTGGAAAGAGTGTGGAGGCTGTTACAGAAGCAAAATCAAAATGCTCGAAAACAGACTTGAAATGTGAAATTCCCCACTGTACTTGAATGCAGGAAAGCATCATTAAAACTGAAGCATGGAAGTGTCCTCTTCCCAGTATCCTAGGAATAACATACATATTGGATGAGTCTGCATTGCACAATGTATTCCTAGTGCAAACGTTCAGTGCCAATGCAGGAAGCAGTGTGTTCTTTATTTACCACATCCTTTCTCCTGCACTGGCCTCTTTTCACTGGTTTCCAGTGACATACAGATTTTACCGATCGATTTGAAGATTTTTTAAATATGTTTTTAAAGCACTGCATAGACTGGCACCAGGTTATATCTCTGAACTCCTTATCCCCTATTCCACCTCCAGACCCCTCAGTTCTGTTAACCAATCACTGCTCTTCATTCCACTTGATTTGACAATCTCTAACCATAACCAAGTTTTGTGGATGTCTACTCTTCAAGCTTAACTATACTGTAATTGCCATGTTCAGATATTGTAGTAAGAAATGACTTTTGAAATGTTGGCATTGAACATATCTTGATTAAATAAAGTTGGAAAAAAAGGACAATCATGCACTCAAAAAGGGCAGGGGTGGTCAACTTCCACCCCTATGCATACAGCTGTGTGTGCATGTGCCTCTGTGTCATGTTCATATTCACATCTGCATGACTTGATTAATTATTGTAGGGAGGGGATGCAGGCTGAGTGTTCAGCATCATTAACTCCACCTTGATTTGTCTGTGGCTGGTTCACACGCAGTGTGCTAACTCATTACCTTTTGTGTTTCTAAGTTGAGCTGTTTGTGTGTTTATGGGGCCGCAGGGTACAAGGTGCTGTTTACATATGCAGGCATGCCATCTGTAGCCACTGCAGCAGAGTCAAGACTACTGCAGCGTGCTCCCACAACGCACTTTTATAATACTCTTTAAGAAAGGCCTGCTATTACAAATTGTTACTTGGCATTTTTTAACGATAGACTCAAATGACTAACAGAAATGAGTCCTTTTCTTTGTTTGGACTCTTGCACACAAAGTGCTGATTATTATAATTTCTCTCTCTTTTGGAGACCGAGCTGTTCCCTCTGAGGAACATAGTTTCATTAGCATCTGTAATAGTGCAAATAAATGTTGAAGCTTTGCATCTTGTAAATAAAGTCATTGTAAACATTGTCATTATCAATGATATCATCATCATCATCATCTCCTAACTAATCATTTATCACCTGTAAAGGAGAGAAAGAGGAAGTGCTAGAGGGAGGGAGGCATCTGAAGAGAGAGAAAAGAGGTGAGTAAAGGCATATTATTATGTTTTAATAGCTTTCCCTGGGGAGTAGAGGGCCCATTTCCTGCTCAGCTAATGAAAGGAGGGAAGTAGTGAAGCAGAGAGGAGAGAGAGAGGGTATAGAAGTGAGGAAAGGGTGAGAATTAAACGACTGGAGAAGGGGGGTGATGAGAGGAGACATGGACAGAAGAACAGAGGAACAGGGAAGAACAGAGGACATGAGTTAGGTCCTCATTTCACCAACATGATTATAAACTGGAGCTTATCAGACCACCATGTAGAAATTCCTTTGAAGAAGAATACCTAGTGTGTCCAACGCATTAGCAAAGACGTGTGTTACCCAACTGAGAGCATGCACCCTGTTTGTTGGTAGGTGTATACTGTGCTTTAAAGGAATGCTCCACTGAAAATCTTTTTATCAGACATGCTAGTGATATGGCTCAATGGATTGTAATGTCAGTCTGTCGGTCGGTTGGTCCACCACTTTGGTGTAGACTGAACTATTCCTATAACTTTGATGACCCTCTGACCCCTCTTTTTCTAACATGGCTGTAGATTCTTAGTCTTGTTTTTTAATATCAAATACTTTACATTTATTTAGCTTTTATCCAACTTACAAGTAGTGCATTCAACCATGTGAATGCAACCAAAAAATAAACTGAAAATTAACTTCTTCAAGTGCTACATTTAGAAACATTAAAAGAGCAAAAGTTTATTTTTTTTATGGGCCATGGTGCAGTCTGAACAGATGTGTAGAGTTTCTGCTATTCTGATGTCAGTGGGGAGCCTTGTGGAGCCAGGAAAGCAAACAGTCGTGATTTTGTGGAGCAGTAGCTTGGCCCCCCTCGTAGTGAGGGAGTAGCAAGCCGATTGGCAGTAGCAGAGCGTAGTTGACGGGCTGGGGTGTATGGTGACCATGTCCTGGATGTCGGGCCTGAGCCATACACAGCATGGCAGGCAAGTATCAGTGTCTTGAATCGGATTCGAGCAGCCACCGGTAGCCAGTGCAGGGTGCAGAGGAGCGGTGTAGTGTGTGAGAACCTGGGTAGGTTAAAGACCAGCCGAGCTGCTGCAATCTGGATGAGCTGCAGAGGTCGGATGGCACACGCAGGCACACCAGCCAGGAGAGCTTCAGGTGGTGTTCAGACATCCACAAAAAGATGTCAGCCAGACACGCAGAGATTCGTGCTGCCACCGGATTTTCAGACCGGGGAAAATAAATTAGTTGAGTGTCACACCCCTGGACATTTTGATATGTTCTGACATTACCCTCGGTCGTAGATGAAATCCGTCATAGCGTTAATCCAAGCTGACTGCTGCAGCCCTCCTCCACAAAGGAGCAAGCTACACCGTTTCAGAGCCTGTATTCAAACCTACATGCAGTGAGTAGGCTATTCAGTATCAAAAAGATAGATTTTATGTGGGATATTTATTTAAAATCACCAGACCTGAATTCAGTTTGTCATTCAGAGGTCAAACCTCAGGGATTGAAAAAAAAGAAGGGAAACCAAAAAAATGGAACACAGGCTGGTGTGAGGTTCAAACACTTGACACTTGCTATGGCTCCTTTTGACTCGAGCCAGCTGAGGTGGTTTGGGCAACCAGTGTTTCTTATGTTGAGGAATATTGAGGATATCATTAATGTGAGAAATGTGAATGAACAGTAGGGAAAAATATGTCCGGGTCAAGCGGCTTCTCCCACTTTATATAAAATGTTCATTAGTGCAGCTTCACTCACATTTTGCACTACAACACTCCCAGTACCTATGAGGCATGTTGTTAATGGCTCTAAACCCATGAAAAACCGTGAACTCTGCCCTCGCTTGCAGTGTGATCGCTGCTTGAGGCTCTGCAACATCTTAAAGTTCAGAGAACAGCTGGAGCTGCCCTCAGCAAAACAGCCCTTTATACTTCAGTCACTGCTTGCTCTCTCCCCTCTCTTATTCTGTTTATTGATTCAGTTCAGTTCAGGGGCTTTTACTGGCATGACATTTGATATGTTACCAAAGCAAGCTACAATGGTGAAAACAATGTTAATAACAAAAACACACACATGTTCGCTGTCTTTTCAGTCTTTCACTCTTCTATTCAAACACATACATTTTCTTATCCCTCCTCTCTCCCTCTTGCATGCCTGCCAGGGCTGAAAACGATTCCTACTGAACCAATGAATAATATCCATGACAGCACAGCTTCAATTCAGCATGTTACTGTGGTTTTACTGTGCCCTCCAGAGTCATCGGTGGCCTTGGTAAAGATTAGCTCATTACTTTTACAGCTTTTTGGCTCATCTTCACCAAGGGTGTCAATTCTGGAGGGCAATATATATCTTACCCTCCTACGACTCTTTCCCTTCCTCTTCCTCCTCTCAACACGCCGCCTTATCTCACTTTTAAGCTTATGCATAATTCATAGACTTTTTTTTCTGTTAGTGAGAAATTATATTTCAAAAATGAGCAAACAACAGGGATTTGATTATCTGAACAGGATTGAGCTCCACAGAACAGCTCTTAAATTTGATCTGTGTATGCAGTGTGAGTGCTCTCCTCCAACCAAACTTGCAGAAGCAATAAGAATAAAAGAAAGGCTTTAGACCATCTTGTGGGCATGTTTTATAGCTGTTTTTAGGTTTATTAGTAGATGAAGGAAATGTGCAGTTTGTCAAGACAGATTGTCAAGCACCCTGCTTTAGGCAGGGTCACAGATGATTTTTTAGATGTTTTTGGCTTGATTGATTTGGACATTTTATTGTTGGCTGAATAATTTGACAGTATATTTGTAAGTTTATCAAGTTTCAAAGCAGATCTACAGCTCAGAACATATATGTCAGATGTTATAGATCTTAGAAAATGATCTCTCCTCCAACACTCTGTGAGGTTTACAGTGCTTATTACCCAGATCTCTCATTCAACATCCCATCCAAATGTAATGTGTTTTCTCAGTTCCTATGATTATGATTTGGTACAGGAATATGTGCTCTTGCGGGCGCTCTGTGGTGACACAACT
This sequence comes from Siniperca chuatsi, assembly GCF_020085105.1. Taxonomy (NCBI): domain Eukaryota; kingdom Metazoa; phylum Chordata; class Actinopteri; order Centrarchiformes; family Sinipercidae; genus Siniperca; species Siniperca chuatsi. The sequence continues at coordinate 26,305,168 of NC_058055.1, forward strand.
GCATCTACTGACTGTGACTGACTGTGAACACTACAAAATGTGTGTATATTGGTGGAAGTCAGTAATTATGTGTGGGGTGTTGAGTCTTTGTAGGCTTCAATAACATTACGGTTTGTTCCCAGTTTAAGAGTACTATCAGCAGACCAATGCTTCACTGTCACATTGGGGCTTTGGATTGGGGTTACGTTTATGGAAAATGAAAAATGTTTTTAGTTCAGGCACAAATGCAGATTGTTGACCAACAACAAGTACCACATTTGGCTTCCATTACCAGCATGTCCATAAAACCTTGAAGGTTTCACACAGTCTGAACAATGATTAGGATCAACGCAAATGTATCAATAATGTGACTTGTTTTGGTCAGTGTACTTTGTGGAGACATTGTGAAAAACTAAGACTAAACAAGACTAAAAGAAAATTGATAGTTGTAGTATATAGCAAATCTGAGTAGCTGATTACACAGTGCAGTGATATGGGTTCCCTCTTAATGTACAAACTCATCATTCACCGGTAATAGGACAGAAGAGGTTTAAAATAAACTTTACAAAAACCCTCCTAAATCATCCATTTCAGAATAACCTTCATCAGCCTTTTTTATGTCTGTACTGCAGAAAAGAAGCTTCAAATCTTCCTAGCTGAGCACTGGAAGATTGGGAGAATGTGATGGAGTTCACAAGGGCAGTGGAATATTTTGTTGGAGGAATAAATTATCAGCTTCAGTCTTCGGTGCTGTGCCAATGTGTCTGGGAATTCACCACCTTGGAAAGACAAGTATGATGGATCCACTGTAATTTGAACCTAATTGAATTTTGAAACATTTCATCAGGAGGATGATGCTAGTGGTGAGTGTTTGTGTTCATCCAAACAGGCAGTGTTTTTATGTATTTGAGACACAAATTCTAGTACTTTCATGGACTGTTGTACATAATGTTGAGGTATGGCCATGCACATCCCATGACAGTTTGTGATGTTTCCAGTCAGGATGCATTCTATTGCTCCTCTGTAAAAGTTAACATGAACTTGAACTGATGTGAGTTGACCATGATAGGTTTGCTGTGATGCTGTTCACCTGCTCCACCTCAGCTCCCCTGATGTAGACAGGGGTGTGTGTCTTTTCCTCCTTGTTTTCCTGAAATCAATGATCAGCTCCTTGGTTTTGCTATCGTTGAGCAGTAGGTTGTTCTCTTTGCACCACTCTGCAAAAATGTTGATATCCTCCTGATATGAAGTCTCATCATTGTTTGAAATCCCACTGATATTGGTGGTGTGAGTTGTCTCCATGTCGGGGGCTGCAGTCATGGGTGTACAGCATTAACAGGAGGGGGCTGAGCACACATCCCTGGGAGGCTCCGGTGTTGAGCACTAGAGTGGAAGGGGTATGACTGCCAATCAAAACTGTCTGGGGTCTGTTTGTGAGGAAGTCCAATATCCAGCTGCAGAGTGTACTCAAGCCCAGAGTGCCAAGTTTGCATCAGTTTCATGGGGGAGATTGTGTTGAATGCTGAGCTGAAAAATCAACAAACAGCATTCTGATGTAGGTGTTGTTTTTCTCAAGGTGTGTAAAGACAGAGTGGAGGGCGGTGGAGATGATATCCTCTTTGGATCTGTTAGTTCTGAAAGCAAACTAGTGAGGGTCCAGGCTGGCTGGAATGTTGGTCTTTATGTGCTGGAGAACCAGTTTCTCAAAGCACTTGATCAGAATCGGGGTGAGAGCCACAGGGCGCTAGTCGTTTACATTAGATAACGCAGACTTTTTAGGTACAGGGACGATGGCGGCTGTCTTGAAGCAGCTGGGAACAATCTCCTGTGACAGTGATATGATAAAAATGTCAGTAATCATAACATCAACTAGGTGGTTTGCACAAGTTTTTATTACACAGCCAGGGACGTTATCAGACCCAGCAGCTTTACTCATATTCACTCTTAGTAGGATTCTTTTGACATCTGCTGTGGATACTGACAGTGGCCAGTCCTCTGGAGGTGGTAAGAGCTCAGCCTTGGTACATGGGGCGCGTGCTCTATCAGGTGAGCTACCGGGGAGCCACAGAAACCTGGGTAATGTTAACCACTTATCAAGGATGATGAATATGATGTTACTTTATGTTCCATGTAAACATTCGTAAGCAGGATGCTAATTATTTTTTAAATATTTCAATGAAAACCTTCAGCTATCTCTTAATCCTTTTAATATTTGGAAAAAAGGGGATCACTGTTTTTTTCACATCAAGTGATCTGAGGCACACAGTTCCCTCGGGCACACACGCACACACACACACACACTAAAGTCCTCTGCAGCTGAGAGAAGCCACTGTAGCTGCAGGGCACAGAGGTACACACACACATATATACAGTATATGGTTTCATTTATTTTGCCTCCTCTCTCCATATACTTTTAATGCATTGTTTAACACCTCAGGAAATGGAAATGTGAGCAGGAAATTATGCATCACACAGTGGTTCAGAACCACACTTTATGATAAATCTCCTCTTCCTCTCTCCTCTCAAATCCTAGCAATAATATTGCACTTGTCCCCTGATTTATAATGTAAGGGTCCAAAGTCGTGCATTGACTCCATAGTTCAAACTGATTAAGCTGCCTATATGAGAATACCAATACACACAGGAGCTGTTTTGCAGTATTCTCTGTAATGTTTCTGTTGCAACACAAGGCAAAGCAACCAGCTTCCAGTGGTTTGTATGTCTCATCATTTCTTTGGATTCTTAATCGGTTATTGATGAAGTGGTTATTGATGAAGTTATTTCTGATAAAAGTAAAAGAGAGACAGTTTACCTACCAAGATTTTGAGGAGAAAAAAGGAGGTGAAAAAAGGAGGAGAAAGGAGGTGAAAAAGCTCAGACTTAGGTGATAAGTCTTTTTGGATTCATCACTTCAAGCAAATGGTTTTTACATTACACAAAGTCATGTGCTTTATTGATTCATTCAGATACTGATTAGTGGAGCTTTAAGACGCTTACTGAAATAAGGTTTTCAGGAACTTAAATAATACATTAAGTCAATCTTTACCTGAACCAGACAGTTTACTGTGAAAAATAATTTTGATTTCTTTGTTGTAATCATTTTTGTACCCTTGTCTCATAACCTTTACACAGTGGAAGAACATAATGTAAATAAGCATGAAAAAGTTGTCTGCTGTGTCGTTGGCCTTTTCTACCTACTCAACTTATTCCTTATCAGAGAGAAATGCTATCTAAAAGGAAGCCTTCAGCAATTGATTCCCTTCATTGTATGTATATGTTTTACTGTACGCCCTGAGGGAAGCAGAAGTAATCACAGGATCTTCAGGCTCCAAAACATAGCAGATATGGATCATTTTGTGGTTGAGTGGGATTTCATTTCAAAAATACCTTCTGCCTCTCTGCTTAAGCTATCTTTGATTTATCTAGTTTCTTCTCCCAGCTGGTTTCAGGTGGGTTCAAGGTTCACATGGATATTATGAGGGAAAATGTTTGAGTCCTGGAATCTACCAGAGTAAGGGTTCAATTTGATAGCTATTTTAGATTTTGTCCTAGTCTTGAGACAAACAGTTTTGTTTTAATTCCATTTTGCAGTAACTTAAGTAAACCACTGCAAGGTAAAAATCCATCTATAGATGCTTTTTGTTGCTTTTTAGGCAAAAACAGGTATTTAACATACAGTAGGCCACAAACATATGCAAAAATTATGGAAGACAAATTCTGGAATTCTGGAAGATAACAATCATACTTATTATAAACTGTATTTAAAATGTGAATGACTGTATAATTCTTAGAACAGACAATGACATACAGCAGTTTTCTGAAGTGAAAACCAACAATTAAAAAAGGCTTTGTTTGTTTGTTGGCCTAATGCGAGGCTCATCTGACACTTTAGATGGCAGGGGCACCAAATAACATCCTGGTGGCTCATCAATAATCCTGCATGACACAGCTGTTTAAATCACATGACGTTTAACTTGTGTATAATTTGTCATAAAATGTTGATAGCACAGGATGAAAAATCAGAGGATTACCAAAGTTACTATAATTGATTCTGTGGTGGACATGAATGTGAGTAGTAGCATTTCATCCAGTAGTTGCCAAGACATTTCACTCAAAACCACAAATGTCAACCTCATGGTGACGCTAGCTACAGAGTCAGATGATCACCAAAGCGAATCATCCTCTGGAGACCATCAGTGTCTGTACAGATGTTAATGATAATCCATCTAATAGTTGTTGAAATATTTCATTCTGGACCAAAGTGGTGGAGTGACCAACCAACATCCCTAGAGCCATGCCGCTAGCATGGCTAACGAACAATTAGAATGAAGCAAATAGTAAAACCTATGGGTAAAGTAAGGTAAACCAAAGTCCAGTAAAACAAATTATATGACGACTCAAGTAAAAATAAGCAAAATCCTCTGCCTGAGAATCTCAAACTCTGTACAGGCTCATAAAGGACTAAAATGTGAGAAATATAGTATGGAGCCAGGACATGAAGAGTCAATAAAAAAAAAAATCAATGAGATCAGAAAACACCAGGGGCAATGCAAGTAAATATTATAGTCCATACCCATAACTTTTGATTAACACATGTATTGATAATAAAAGAAAGTTATATACAACCAACCTGAGCTCCCTGTGGTTCAGTAAACATCACTGAGCTTTTGCCAGACAGACTGCAAAAATAGTGGGCATGGTGAAAGGCCAGCTATTACACTAGTCAAGAAATGTAATTGGCACAGAGAGATTGTGGTTAGAGACAGTAACAGGGAGAAATGTTTCTCGTCAGTGCATTTGAGTATATCGTGCAATGTACTACCACTAGGTTTGATCTACTCTAAGTATGATCTTTCATTTAATCCAGGGCAACGTATCACGGTCCTCAGATGTCTGTCAGAGGGAGCTCCAACATGTCAGCCACTCCCTCAAAATGAACCGAATATAGGAACTCGCTGGAGGGAAGGATATGTTCTTATTGACAAAGAAGGCAGATAAAACATTATCAGGCATAATGTATAAAATAACAAAATTGATTCTGACAGTTAGGGGGTGACTTACATTAAAGGCAATACATTGGTTTCCATCTGTTCACCCCCATCATTGTGAAATGCGTGCACAGACCCACAGGAAACATACCAAATTGACTGGGAACTTATTGGAAGATCAGTATTATGATCTTGGATCCATCTAGTAGTTGTTGAGGTATTTCAGTTTGGACCAAAGTGGTAGACAGGCCGCCATTCCTAAAGCCCTGCAGTTACTAAATATATTTGAGAAACTAAAACCTTTAGTAAAAATGACATTGCATGACAGCACCTCTTCCTCATTATGTTCACTCAATGTATTATGACCCTTCATTGTGTATTGTCACATACATAGACCACCAAGTCAGCCCACACAATCAATTGGTAAAATGTGTTATTAAAACAGCTAAAGCACTAGAGTGTAGATTGTTTTAATGACAAATTGTAGTAAGAGACTTGTTTGTCCAATCAGATACATCTCTACAGTGGGAGTACAAAATGTCCTTAAGTATTAAATGAACTTTGGTGTGTGGACTTTAATGCATTGTCAGATTTAATTCCCACAAATTTTAATGGGTTTCAACTCCCACTTCCAAATACCATTGGATACAATCAGGTTGTTGTTGTGAAAACACTCAGGAGGAAAAGTGTTACCATTTCTTCTTGCTTTATCAGTAGACCCACAGTACAGCAGAGTATATGAATGTATATAGAAAGGTTGTAGTGATACTGTAAATTTTTTTTTGCAGGTTTTGGATTATCTCATGAACGCCACATTTTATTTTGTAATGCATGCTTTACTTCAAATGCTCTTAAAATATGTTGCAATATTCTATAACCACTGTATATACCTTCAGAAATACACAAATTCAGTTCCATGTCTTATTCAGGGATTGTGCAAATATTTAGCTGATTTAGGTACCCCTTGCTACATGACAAAACCTCTCACACAGACTTCAACAGCTAAATATATAATGAGCTTTTAGAAAACTGTATACTGTACAGTTTATATACTGTACATAGCTGGCAAAACTAAAAATTTTAAATTGGCAACTTAGTGTGCATAACTCTTTCACATATTCGTATGAGTAAAACATACACAAGAGAGTAGGAACACTGCCTTACATTCATTAGTTCAATCCACACCTCCTCCGACCTCTGTTACAACCCTAAGTCCTTGGAACCAGCTGTCCTGTCAGCAGCATACACAGCAGCCAGATAAACTGTCTATTGTTTTCTTTCATTCATTGCATTTTCCCAGCCCGCCATAGCGCTATATGCCCACAGTGAAAGTGGAAAGCTCATAGTGAAACTGTTGGCCTTGATCAGTAGTTGTAGATATAGTTCACAATATACAGACAGTTGGTTATTTGTGTGATTCAAATGGCAGCCTATGAAGATTAGGCTTCAGTAACCCCTAACAGAGCTAGTGACGTGTGTCGCGTTCCGGCTCTTTTGCAGCAGCTGGACCGATCCAGGCCAGGTCTGTGTTCCAGTGTTGACTGGACAGCGAGTGTTGGACTAGCAACTCTTCTCTACACTCCGCTATCTTTACTTACTTTTGTCGCCAGACCATCTTGCACCTCTGAAGTGTGAAATTCCCTTTTTAATCTATATGAATGCCCAAATGTACAATTGACATAGAATTTATATTTAACAATACATTCCATTTGTTATTGACTTTGTCTTTAAATATTCAGTATATTGTCACAGCACAGGTAGTACAGGATAAGTTATTTGTTGTTACATCTAGGGGAGTAAATTAATGCTGAAGTGAACTGGAAACTGCAATGGTTTACCAATAAAATTTATCTGCGTGAATATATGTGTCCCCACAAAGTGATTGATAGTACACACACATACAGAGCCCTGTGAAGGCCACTCTCCCTTCTGTAGGTCTTGTTCTATTCAGACATTCCACATTAAAAGAATAAGATGGATTTGAGATTCAATTCAATCCATTTCCCGGTTTTCAGACAATCTCTTTGTCACAGAATTTCCTCCTTGAATGGCCAGATGTGCACTGCTGAGAACTGCAAGTTTACACAAAGAAAGTGCTCTCTTCTATTTCATGCTCGATGGCCCTGTGAGGAGAATATCAATTCTGCAACAACGTAAGGCGGCCTTTGCACATGCACGCAGGTGCACATGCTTCCTGTGTTATCTTTCTTTTGAGCTTCTAAACAGGAAAGCGCAGACACAGTCATTTATTTCGACAAATTGTTTTACACTGCAGAAATTACATTCAGCAGATCTACAGTAGCTCGACACAATGCAGAAATAATTACCTCACATGTGAGAGGATGCAATTAGTAGAAACGAAGAGATTGAAATCTGCTTAAACTCTTAATCTCTACGAGTGGAACAATATAAATACAAATGGCAGGAGTAATTGCATTGAGTCCATTAATTATTAATCAAGCTGTTGGCTGATGCAACTGAGACATTAAATAACAAAGCCAGCTGCCACATAAATACAGTCGAGTGTGTGTTCATGAAATACAGGGAAACGGATTACTGCACAGATTGCCTTTTTAACACACACACACACACACACACACACACACAGGTACAAATGCATTCATGCACACATACACACATACATACACATAAATAAACATGCATACATTCATACACGCACATGTGCACACACACACACACACACACACACACTGTTTTTACAAGCAAATTGACAATTCTTTTTCTATTTTGTATTTGAAGTTATGTCCGCCAGTGACTGTGAAGACAGAGAGAGGAAATATGAGAGGAAAAATAGCGATGATAGCTCTCTGTTCCCAGATGATGGTAAAAAGGCACAAAGGAAATGTAGGAAATAGGGTGTCTGCAAGTCCTTGAAAAACCTTAAAATGTCTGCACTTACTTACATTCAGAGCCTTAAAATGTCTTGAATACACTTGTGTCCTTCCTAAATGAAATGGTAAATTAAATAAGTCTGACCAATATTAATGTCTTTTCGCTCTGGTGAGAAATTAAACAGCTATGCAAACTGATGGGTCAGTAGTTGCTTTAATTTTTTTCTGGTGATTAAATTAATCATTTTTTTCAACCTAATTTGCACTACAAATGTCTGTAAAACTTTATAAACACATTATAACATCTAAATTACATTAAAATATAAGTTGGTGAGGTATTTCGCACATAATGACATCCATGGCCTGGTGCTCCGAAAAAGGCAGATGCACCACGCAGGGCATTCGGGCAGGAGCTATGCAATGAGCCACACAACCTATTTTGTCTCTATCAACAGCAACTGACAAGGTCTCACAAGTGGCAGGAAATGCTTCATAAATCAGCAATAAATTAAGATGAAAACACAAAGCAGAGATACACTGAGAGGTTGGAGGAGAAGGACACAGCCAATTTTACCTGAAATGAGTGATTCTTAATTGACTTTGATGTTTCCTTTTAATAGTCAACTCATGTTAGGGCTTTGTTAAGGCTTTTATCCCTGTGTGTTTCCAATGTAATATGTTATTCCAATTCCAAAACATTCATGTAATGAGAAAACTACACTTGAAATGCAATTACGTGTGCTAGATATTTTGGTCTAATGGTTTTTAAATGAGTGAAAACCTGTTCCTGAATGGATGGACTTGTATGGTAAATGGACTTGTATATACAGTGCTCGCTTTTCTGGTCTACTGACCACTCAAAGCGCTTGTCACAAGACTTGTCACATTCACCCATTCACACACTGATGGCTGCCATGCAAAGTGCCCACTGCTCATCAGGAGCAATACAGCGCTTCCTATCCAAAGCGCTCATGATAATGTACACTCACACACAGCCATCGGGAGCAATTTGGGGTTCAGAATTTTGCCCAAGGATACCTCGACTGGACTGGGGGAGCCGGGAATCACACCAGCAACCCTCTGATTACTAGATGACCCACTCAACCACCTGAGCGGCACAGAAAATGTGACTTACAATTAACATGTGGATAGTCTTGCTGGTGCCGCAGCTGCTGGCATGGATACTCAGGACTCAAATAGGCCCCAGCTCAATCAAATAGGAGCCTGTTTGATTAGGGTCATGCAGGTATAGAAAAGTCATGCATGACTTCTTTCATTCAAGACTGAGTCGCACTTTAAATTTGCTTTCACTACTCTGCCGTTGTCTGGTTCAGTAAGGTGAAATCAAGTCAAAGTGCTTTTAACAAGTTTGTTATAATGTGATTTTCAGTAATTCACTTTCTTTTTTTGCCTAATACAAGATGTTTTGTAGCTGCAAAAGCTGTGGATGTATTTCTACATGTCTCTGCCCCTTCTCTGATGAATTTCTCACTGTGTGATTTTGAACGTTGGTGCAAAATGGCAGCTATTGAAAAGGCAAAGAAGCTCTTTTTTCTGTGATTGTGAGGGACTGGCACCAAAACCAGATAACTGAATAATGTTCTATTATCTAAGCGCATATAGGCATAACTATATCACTGACAGCTGGTTAAAAAAATCTAATGGTTTGCTATTTTCCTTTATTGCCATTCTGCATGCTTTTATTACTGCATCATTTAGTCCTTGCATGATGTTATTTGACATGACGTAAATCACAGCTCATTTTCTTAGCCCGTTCTTCAAGAATGAGACTGCAGTTACCCATTCATCTTTTTTAGATAGAAGATAATATTTCGTCCTGCAGTGTAGCTGTGTGTGTGTGTGTGTGTGTATGTGTGTGTATACATGCATGTGTTGTGTCTTATATACATACCTGCTGTTAAGATCTGAGTTCAGGCATATAAGTAGATGTGAGTTTAACCACTTATTTGGAAGTGAAAACAAAGGTGAACACACCTAAAATGTCCTAAAATGTTCAACACAAACTGGCTTAAACTGGGCATTTATTCCAAACCTCTCTGGTTTCTCATGTTTTTTGTGCTTCCAAATCCATATGGAAATAAAAGGGGTTACTTATAAACTTATTCCTGGTTTCTGTGGGAGAAGCAGGTGTGGAAATAACAGTACAGTTAAAACTGTGTGACGCACATGAAGTGCTGATTTTGCTGCCAGCTCAAAGAGTAGCTTACTATACCATCACAGCTGGAGTCCAATCTGACAGATAAGAAGTCCTGTCATCCCATGTCTCCATGTTTTCACTGTTGGTGTGAAGAAAAATGGGATGTCAGGAGCCTATAAGTGTTTTAAAAAAGTGAGCTTGTGTCAGGAAGTTTATTGGATTGGAAAAGGTGGAACAGAAAATGAACAAGTCAGTATATCCTCTTCCTTAAGAAGAGATACCTTCCAGATTCTCTTGAACATGCAGGCAAACTCCTGAAAAAAAGTTATAGTAATACACAAAATACACATATGTTGTAGCACATAATGCATGACCCTACTCCAGGTAAGAACCCTCAGGCTTCTTACATTCGGGGACATAAAGAGAAGCTTCAAATTTCTGTCTGTGGAAGATCTTAATCAGCTGAACATGAAAAGGATCGTCATGACCCACATGGTTGTAATTAAATGCCTGACTCCCTGGCCAGTATCCAGGGGCTGTCTGCTGCACCCGTCCCTCATTTGGATCTGTGCTGATTTGCGGCAGCAGGTCCCTAACAGGCCTACAGAGCAGCTTCTACACATGCTCAGTCAGTACTTCAGCCAGTGCTGAGTCAAGATCCATTTTTTGGAGATACTGTTAGGCAGAATGTGCGACTATAACAGTCTTCACAGGTTTGGGTATGTTGTTTCCCCTCTTGGGAGTTATTACTGACTTCCATGAAACTGTTACGGACAGAACAGACACAGAGAAGATACTGAGATGGTTTATTGAAACACAAGGAGTATGAATAGGTGAAGGTGATAATGATACCGTCCTTTTAACTAGAAGTAGAGGAGCTCTGGGGTGATGTAGATGCACACAGGAGACAGGAGACACACGGGACCAGGAGCTGGAGCGACACACACGGAAGACTGGAGAAGTAAGGAGCCGGGATCGAGGTTCTGGATACTAGTAGGTGATTCATAGGTAAGTCTGAGGCGTTGTGGATGCAGGAGGAAGCGTTCTATTCTTAATCCTAACGAGACCGGACACTGACTGTGGTGAGGGGTTGTGATTTATAGGGGAGTGGAGTGAATGATTAGGTGCAGGTGTGTGATAAGTGACAGGTGATGGGAATTAGTACTCGGGTGAGGGAGTACGGAGTGTAGTGGAGCCTGGCGTGTCTGTGACAGAAACAAATGAAAGTAAAACGCTGCATAGACACTTAGATGGTCTGTTCCTTTTTAGCATCACAAAAGTCAGTTTGATACCTTCTAAATAACAGATAATCCCATGGTCTTGCTAGTCACTGCATGCGTCCTGAACTATTACATACATTAGTCTAGGCAAGGCAAATTCATTTGTATGGGACCTTTCAACAATAAGGCAATTCAAAGTGCTTTACATGAGACATAGAGGCATTAAGACAAGAAACACAAGGGAATATAAAAAGACACACAGAAATAAATATTAGTAAATAATAAAAGGATTAAAACAAAATAAAATAGAAGATTAAAATAAGCTTAAATAGAATAAAACAGATTAAACAGTAGAATAAAAATTACAGTGCAGCTACAGTGCAATGCAAGATAGGAAGAAATAGTCCCAAATTTAGCTCAATGAAAACTTCTGGTCTGCTCCAACTCTCAGTTCTTTTGAATCAGGGCTTAAGACTTTTTTGTTTGCCACTGAATTTTATTGAGTTTGATCCAGACATGTGGTGCATAAAAACTGCATGCTGCTTCTCCATGTTTAGTTTTCACTCTCATAACAGAGCAGCAGATTAGAAATGTATTTTGGCCCTCTAACATTCATTGCTTTATAAAGCAAAAGACAATTCTTTGACACACAGGAAGCCAGTGTAAAGATCTGAGAACTTGAGTGATGCGATCCACTCTCCTGGTCTCAGTAAGGATTAAGGATAATCATTTCACTTTTATCTATGTTTGACTGGAGAAAATGTTGGCACATCCAATCACTGATTTGTTCAATACACTCACTAAGTGCTTGTATCGGACCGTAGTCACTCGGTGATATCGTTATATAAATCTGTGTGTCGTCTGCATAATTTTGGTAAGATATTTTGTTGTTTTTCATGATCTGACCTAGTGGGAGCATGTCATGCAGTTAAAAACATTTTTGAAGAAGCCTGTATGCGTAAGTCTGTGACCTTCAGCACGCACTGGGGCGGTTTGCAGCTGAGTGTGAAGAGGTTGGGATGAGAGTCAGTACCACCAAGTCTGAGGCCATGGTTCTCTGCCGGAAAATGGTGGATTGCTCCCTGTGGCTTGAGAGTGAGTTACTGCCTCAAGCGAAGGAGTTTATGTATGTCGGGGTTTAGTTCACAAGTGAGGGTATAAAGGAGCATATGGAGTATAATGAGATGGACAGGCAGATTGGGGCAGCGTCAGCAGTAATGCGGGCATTGTACTGGACTGTTGTGGTGAAGAGTGAGCTGAGCCTTTAGGTGCTAATGGAAAGCTCTGCCCATCTAGAGGGAAGATTTGATTGGTCACTTTTACTGTCATTTGAAATTAGTCTTTTATTGAGTTACTATTGCTCGGCTCTCTGTAAATTTATAGCTTCTTTCATTTAACCCTTCACATTCCAACACAAATGGAATAGGCAGGTTTGAAGGAGTTATTTCCTCAGAAACATTTTGGTTTTTTGTTGATTGTCAAATTATAAATTAATAAAATATAATTACAACTTGTGACATTTTAAATATTATTTTTAGAATATCTGAGGCCCTGAGGCTCTGAGGGCTTCATAGAGGGCCCTGACGGTTCCCCTCTCCTGTAAAGGTTGGCTCTCTTTATATGGACAAAACAAAAGTGCCCACTCTCAGACAGGCAGCTGCAATCAAAATTCTTGTCATGTTTTTTTTCTTACAACCCAAAAAAGGACACATACAGTATTATTAGTATTAAGCCACAATCACATCAAATCTCAGAAAATGCAGATCAGTCTGATTGGCATATTGCATTGCTTTGGTATATTGGTATGTGACATATATATTGTGCATCAAGATTAAAAAATACCATCAAAGAGAGTCAGAATAAAATAAAACATTGAAACTTCTGAAAAACTGGAAAATTCAATGTGGGCACATTCAGCTCGAAATGGAAAGAAATCCACCCTTCGATAATGTATATTCTGTTACAACAGTAAATTCACAGGTTTTGTACAAAAAATATAAAAAACTGAATATTTGTCTTCCTAAAGGGACTTTGGTCTACTTACGGGCCAATGTAGTTCAAATAGATTTTTAAATTTATTTTACCACCTGTTTGTGTATTTGTTTATTTGCCTGTTAGCAGGATATCTCAATATCCCAAGTGGGTAGTTAATTTTACATTTTTGTACTTCATGCCTGAAACTACATCTACATGCATTTTGCATCCAGATGCAGATTTAAAATTCTAAAAAATGTCCTATATTTAAAATAGTGCATTTAAATGATTGTGGAGCCTTGATGAAGGTATGGAATATGAAACCGATGCACAACTTTGACCTTGTTCTGGGATAAAGTCAATCAAAGGAAAAAATAATCATCCACATACTGAAATCATCCTTGTAGTCTTCATTAAAAGCAATGTTTCAATCAACACAGATCTTCCAGGCAAACAAATACGTGCAAGACCAATCACACCGTGATGAGCGATGGGTGCAGCACTCCGCAGGAAAGTATTTCCTTCTTGTGGCATGAAATTAGAGTACATTTACATGTCATTTCCTACAGAAAATACATGTAAAAGTAAATTTAAATATGGATGCATTTAATAAAAAAAACATTATTGAATGGGATGTGATTGTGTTCATACATAAATTACATTATATGTTTCTTTCTTGGTGGCGCCTACCTTGTTACCATGGTGCATTTGTGTCTGACCAGCGCACATATCACAAAAAATAAATAAAAAAATAAGAAGAACTTCTAACCCTTTCTGCATGTGCCATATACAGGGATTACACAGGGTTCTGGTTGAAGTGCATGGTGAGTGCTGTGTGGAGCACTTCCTTTCTCATGTGAACTGCAGAGGCTTAAGTCTTTCAACTGAACTTTGCTCGTCATAATCTAATAACTGTAATTTCTAAAACCCTTCCCAGATTTACTTTGCTCCAGTGCAAGTGTGTAATTAGAACGAAAACTCTGGCTTTGCATTCAAATGAGCTGATTTAAGAGGAGAATCACTGCGATGCTATGTAGTTAGTAGAGCAGTATGTGTGTTGGTGCGTGTGTTTGTGTCAGTCTTTTAATATTATTAAGTATCCATGCTTTAGTTATCAAATGACAGCATTTCTAGTTATTGAATGAATACAACTTAAGTTGTTTATTGGGTTGGTTTCCACTAACTCCTGAGAAAAACATCTGGCCCTTTAGCCACCAGATATTTCACTTCACCAGCTACTGTAGTGACAAACATCTATCTGTAAATTGATGCTGAACTCATAAAGTTAATTGCTTAGATCTGGGAGCACGTCACTACAACTAAGTCTGATGGAAAAAGAAAACACAAGCCCTCATTACAATGAGTAAGCCTTGAAACTGGGATTCCTGAACGCTCAAGTTCTGCAACATCCAAAAGATAAAATGGTTAGAGTGGAACTTCATAGACTTTGTGGATGGTGACTGAAAGGACCGCACCTTGTTCCAGATGGCCAGAGCTGTGTGAGGAGCAGCAGCCTCTCTTGTTTGCAGAATCTAGAGCTGTCCTTGAGCTGTGTAGAACTGCTCATGACACAGCAACTGCATAATTTAGAGTACCTAAATACCAGGAGGACCAACACCCAACTGACAGCACCTCCGAATTTCTCTCTGCAACCATTCAGAAGCAATGGAGCACCTGTGAGTAGGCCCTGACTCTGACCAGATCGATGCACTTACACTGGGCTTACAGGGAATTCCTAGGCAAGCTCCCAGCCAGGACCCATTCCAGGGGAAAAGGGCAAAAATGCTCATTACACAAGAATATTCATTTTACATGAGGTTTTATTCATTTATATTTTCAAACATTTTTAAATTAATTAAATTTTTAATCTATATGTATTCATTTAGATTAAGACATTATAATTCAAATAAGTTTTAAGTGAAACATGTTTCTTTTCCACATGTGTACAAATGCCAACTTTGTACATGCCTAAAAGAAAATTCTAAATACAAGAACATTGGTGAATGCGACACGTTCTCCTAAATCGTTCGTGTGTGCCTTAACAGATTTGTTTGTATGAGTGGTTCTTGCATAAGGCCCATTGTGTTCTAATAATTTTCAAGCCCCAGATGGTCATGAAAGCTGCTCTACACATAAATAACAATATCAACTCTAAACTCGACAGAAAATGAAAAAATACCAAACCTGCAGCATTTAAAGCCTGAAAGCAATGATTCATTCCAGCGAGTCTCTGCAATTTTTTCTATGTCATTTTAATGGCCCGCCAAGAGGCAGACCAGCTTTGTGCCTGACGCCAATTTCACCCTGTCTGCTTCCTGTTGTCGCTTTTTCTAACTTTACACACATTTACACCATCACTTATATTCACATTTGTCAAAAAGTCACACACATACCCACACATACACTCGTACAATCACACAGTGTGCTACTGTGATTTTAAAATGAGACACATGAACACACAGCGCCTCAAAAACACACACTTTATTCTTCCTTTAGCCTTTATCTGAATCCTCATTATTTGGTGGCCAAGCATGCACTTTCCTTCAAGGCTTCCACACAACAAGAAAGACATCTCAGTACAGTAATGATCAAATGCAGCGGCCTTTAATTAAGGTGTGGATGTTTCTAATGTCTGTGAAGATTTGAGGTGTACATGACCTCAGTTTGCACAAGAGTTAGGATCATTTACATTTGTTTTTCAAAGGAGTTAGGAGGAGTTAATGAAGAGCGAAAAACACTAAAAACATTCTGGTTGGATATCATTATAATCACATTGACTATTAGTTAACACTTTAATTGTTTCTTACATTGTCAGCATGAGTATTAAAATCAATAACTCCTTATTCATGAGCTTACATGCTGCTTTCAAGCCCCTCAGGCTCATTAAAAGATGAAGCAGTTGACTGCTGCTGTTAGGTTGTTTTTTTTCCACAGTGAGTATGGCAGACTTTCAGATTTCACTGAGTGTTGATTGTGTTGCTTGTTAGTTTGTTTTGAAGTCAGGGTTAATGGCCGATCTACTCTGTCTCACACTGGGCCTTTGACATCCTCCACTGACCAAAGACTGAGATAACAAGACTCTGGAGTAGAGAAAGACAGACAGAGACAGAAAGAAAGCGAGACCAGCTTTGAAGAATCAGAGCGTTCACACTAAAGTCTTTTTAATACGGGTCTGATATTGATATTGACACTGTTGTTTGTATATGAACCTTTTTTAAGTGATGTACATTGATGACAGGCATTTTGCAACATATTGAAAACCATGAGTCAAAGATAAGCTGCACTGGGCATGAAAAAAGTAGCTGTCAATATTTTACAAAAAAACACACAAAAAGGAGGTTATCTAAAACTTTATTAAGCAATATCTTGTTATTCTATCAACAGTGAACCAAAAGACTTATTGTAGTGCCAGAACTATTGAAAATTAACACACAACTGTGTAGCCCTGCAGTTTTTGTTAGGGTTAGCGATCTTAGAGACCCAAAAGCTGGACACTGAGATGGAATCTGGAAGTTCAATAATAGTCAGATTTATTGTACAAAAAAGAGCAAATTATGAATTTTGGTTGGAGATTCTGACTGAGCAGGACAGGCTGAGAGCGCCGGAGCAGGTGATTGAAAGACAGACGAGTCTCCTGGTTTACAGGCAGGCCTCCAAAGTAAGCGAGGCAGACAGAGAGCGCTGAGGCAGGTGGCTGAAGGCAGACGAAATTCTAAATGGTCAAACTGGCTGAGATCACTGGCAGAGGACAAATCTGAGACACAGGCAAATGTTATCCCGTTTTTTTGATTCTCCACCAGTGCTTAGATTATATGGAGTCTTATTGCTAAACTTATTCTCAACAGCCCAGCATGTAAAACCGTAGGCAACCAAATAGGCTCAGACAAAGCAAGTGAACGCTACCTGCCCAGCACCAAATGGCAGACAGGAGTTGGTAGAAACCAAAGCTAATAGAAATTGATATATTAGAGTTTCAGTATATCCATCTGGTAGACAGAAACACAATTGCAATGGGATGCTTATGTTGCTCTGTGTCTGCTGGATGTGTAAACAGACAAGTGTCTGCTAACATGTTACCCATAACAACCTGCTAAACTGAAAGCATGTCAGGTCTGTGTTTCTCAGAGCTTGTTTTTTAGTCTTTCTATACCCCAGTGGTCACAATTTGCATACGTCCAGCCAGCTACTTTATTATATTAATTTTCAATTCTAATAAAATACTTTTGATTAACAAGTACTTCTGAAAACACCAGTATCAGCAACTTTTTGTTGAACGATTGCGCAGTAAGCATTAAAAAGTCCACTGAAAGCGCTGCAATTTCCATATACTCCACAGAGACGTTTATGGGCTTAATGAATGAATGAATGAATTATCTTTATTTACATTGCGCTTTTTACCGCAGAGCCATCTCTAAGACACATTGCAAACACACACAAAAACAGGCAATGTTGTCAAAGTAACAGGCCTATGTCATATGAGGAAAATGTAGGCTATGCCTCAGCCTCACATTATAATTTCTCTTTTCTTTTAAAATGTCCTAGAACGCTTTGGTATTTTTTGCCATTGACCAATTATGCAAACTAATGTCAGATGCCCCAAATCTTGTTAAAAATAAAATAGGATGTCCTGCAGCAATATCAACCCATTCTCATTCCCAGATCGCCAAATACCGACGTTTTGTCACGCCCCTCGGCGTCTCATTCAGACATACAAGGTACCCTTTAGCGTCTGTATGAGATGCACCGGGCTTTCAATTAACTCCAATGTAAAACCATCAGAGGAACCATTCACTCCAATATTAACCTGACCGCGGCGCTATAAGACGACGATTCTCTCGGGTCTCAGATCGTTGCTATGGTGGTTGCTATGGACGCTGCTATGCATACGTGGGGCATTGTGGGCAGACTTGGTGCGTTCGACTCCTGTTTTGGGCTGTCTGCTGTCATTGGGCTTCATTCCATTTCAAATTGCTTGAAATGTTTAAAAAAGGTGTTTTATAGTCTGTGATTGTAAAATGGATAAAAACGGATGAAGATATTTAATTATAAAATCACCTTTCTTTAGAAGTGGTTATCAAACTGGACTTTACATTACACATCCCTCATTTAATCCCTGCATTTGTCACATTTATATATTTTCATCAAACTGAAGTACTGGAGATTGTACATTGCATTCAACCTCCACTGTTACGTAATTTAATTATTTATGGTAGTCAATTTTTGCTCTTGTCACCTTCATATATTTCATAGACATAATTTATTTGTCCATAGCACAGTCAATATTTGATTTCAGGTTTTATATATTATTTGAAAACTAAATTTTAATTTAATTTTAATATTAATTTGTTTATTTCATTATTATCATTATTATTATTACCTTACTTTTGTCTATTTTTATTCTTCTGTGTTACGTTTTTTCAGAGCATATGCCAAAAAACATTCTCTATGTTTGCACTGGCTAATAAAATAGATTCTGATTGAATGGGCTATGACATGCTGACATAAAATCCCAAAACCAAGAATCAAAAGATACAAAAAATCTCCAGGGTTGTGTAAATAGTAGCCTATGCAAGTGTTGGATGAGAACGAGTTGGTCTTTTCAGCCATAACCCAAGCACTCCAGGCCTTCCTCCAAGCCTGTAGTAATGCAATATAGTACAATAATCTCTGAAGGTGACTCATTTTGGTCACAAGTTTCACTGAAAAAGAAAAATATATCAGTATGGAGATTCTTCATGGCCCTCGCTTTGAAATACTGACCTTTGAACCTTGACCTTGGTGCATGTTTTAAGGCTTATAATCCAGCAACAAAATAGGAGCAGCTCAAGATTCAACACGTACAGCAAAAAGGTTGATAGATAAAAATAAAACAGAAATAGAGAATGAAAAATAAAAGCTATATAGACTGTATACACCTGTCATTTGTACATATATACATGATGGATACACACATGGTGTGTAGCATGAGATGAATTGCACAAAGATTTGATTGCACAGGATACAGCAGCATATGTATATATGTATATATAAGGATGTAAAAAGGATATATCTACTGCATATATCAAATATCTAGTACAGCCGAACTAGTAATTACATTGAGTTTAGACAATCTTTGTTAAGAAAAACTAAAATGTTGGTTTATTTAAGACATTTTTGCCAAAACAGGAGTTGAACATCCTGTGGTTTACAGCTTTCGCATTACGTCAACGACTGACAACGAAAACAACCAATGGGAAAAGGACTTAAAAGTTTCCCCTAGATCAGGGAGCAGTTCAAGTCAAAAAACCCAATGTAAAAAAACCTATGTGGCACACTATGTCTGGCTGATTATGACTGTAATATCATTGTACAATAAGTATTTATTAAGTAATTTAAATATTTATCCACCAGACTTTAGACAGGTTTAGTGGTGAGCTGGATTTCAGTTGCTCTGACTGTCTAATATTTCCGCGGATGGTTTTACATTGGAGTTAATTGAATGCCTGGTGCATCTCATACAGACACTAAAGGCTACACTGAACAACTGACAAGGTTCGACAGGGTCTACGAAGTAACCCAGGCTTTGGTCGGCCCTCTGCGCGGCCATGGGGCTCAAGGATATGTTCCCGCACGGTACAGGGATCTCTACTGCAGTGTAACTGACAGCCTCCTAACACAGATTGCCAACCACTTTAGTGACCACAAAAAGCTGGCGTTCCTGGCCCTTCTGGATCGATAACAGTTTGGGCATTACAGTGACCATTTTCCCAATGCTGCCTTTTCAAGTTTGATGGAGAGCTATGTTGCATATTTCGATCAGTCCCGACTCAAACTCGCCGTCATGTACGGCATGTCTGACTTTGCAGGTAAGAGCCAAGCCGACATTCATCAGTTTCTCCTCAAAAAAGAACTGAAAGAAAGCAAGTGTACACTCTCACATGCCTCATCCTGACAATCCCTGTGTCCACTGCCTCTGTGGAGAGGTCACTCTCTCTGCTGAAGCGCATGCTTGAGGAACATGACTGGACAGGCTCGACTGTCAGACTTGGCCTTAATTTCCATCGAGAAGGAATTTCTGATGAATTTAAAAGCAAAGGATCAGTTGCATGACCCCGCCATCAACCACTCCATCCAAAAGGACAGGAGGATGGATTTTGTTTTCAAGTAATGCGATCATCAAAGGGTAAGTTATTTAAAATCTAACAGGCTGCCGTGCCAACTGATTTTATTCTGGCCACCGCTGCCACTGTTTTGTGTTAGGTTTGTTGAGGTTTATTTGGGAAAACAATCTGTAAATTTACCAACTCAGCGGTTATTATGCACATTTACCGTAAATCTGCATAATGACCGCTGAGTGGCTGCCATGCATTTCCGCTGCTGTTTGCTCGTTGCATTACTAAGGCTGGACTAGTGTAATTTTTGTTTCAGAGCTGGAATTGTCATAGGTAACTCTTGCAGTACAATAGGAGAGGACACAGTAAACTAGGCTGGTTGTTTGCTTTTTTTCCCCAATGAGGGAAGAGGGGTCAATGTCAAGGTTTAAGAGTCATGGTTCGCTACTTCTTGGCAGTAATAGGCCACAAGTTCCAAAAGACTCTTTCTTCTCTTCTGTGACTGTACACCCGAATACCCAACTATATGGCATTCAGCTGTATTTCCGCAAGCAATGCCTACTGTTTTACAAGCTTTTCAGTGGACAAGCAGATTCCCAGGGTCCCAAAGCTCCTGGTGGGTACAGCTGCAGAAGTGTGATTCTGATAATCTGAACAAAAGCAAGCTGAGGCAGTCAAAAACTGTGGTCCTACAGGGTGCCAGTGTAAAACGACATGGGCCAGTTGTGGCTCATCCATTAATTACAGGGTTGGTGGTTACACCCCTGGCTCCACCTGTCCACATTGCTAAAGTGTCCTTGAGAAAGACACTGAATGTCAAGCATTTTGTTATAAAAGTGCTATATAAATGTAGTCTTTTTAGTCCATAACATGCTCACTGCTTTGTGACCAGAAACCAGCAGGAGCTGAACAGTCCTCTGGAAAATGAAGATGCAGAAGCTGGAGTAAAGGAGGAAGTTCAGTAAACTGACTTTTATTACTACTTAATTATTTGGGAAGTAGCCATAAGTGTGATTATACACTAGGCGCAGTCCTATTATTCTCCACCCCATCAATTATTTTCATGTTTAGATATTATTTACAGAAGTTATGAATTTAGACAATATTGGCATTGCTAGCAGACACTTGAAATCCAACAAACAACAACTGGCCGTTCCCATAATACAGATGGATATAATTGTGTTATACCATGGATTTGACCTGTGTAAAAGTTTTGTTTTTCCTCATGAGCAAAACCTATGTATCTACCTATCTACGTTTCTATCACCATAGCTGCCAGTCTATACTTCACCCTGCCATCCACACAAGTAACAGCACCACTCTCCTTGCCCACCTATCCATCCATTCCTCAGTGTAATCTCTGTCCACCGAATCACATATCCATCCATCATTCACTCCTTTATCTGTTCAAGTTACTATACTGGAGCCTGCCTGGGGAAAGCTTTTTTCAGTTTGACAGTCCAAAAGACAAAGTGCTCTTGAGGCTGACAGCAAGCCGGTCAGATAGGAGCAGGTAAGTGGCACCTTCTGTTCATCACTGCCAGCAGAGAGTGAACAGCCCCACGCTGTGCCTGTGATCCTCTGGCAGGATCGCTCCATGGTGGCAATCAGAGACAGAGTGATTTCAGCCAGAAGGCTCCCCGCTGCTCTGCCTCTTTTCTGGCTCTCATCAGGGTTCGACCCCCCTCCCTCCAACACAGTCTCATTGAATTCTGAAAATGAACACATGCTCTAACTTGTTAGTCTCTCCCTGCACTTCAACTGTCATGCTCCAGAAAGTACAGGTTTTACATGTTCAGCAAAAGACATAGCTGAAAAGTTTGCTATGTAGATTATGAGTGAAGATTTGTAGTTTTTTTGGAAACATTGCAAAAACCAGCAGATAACTGCCAACTTAAAGTCAT
Source organism: Siniperca chuatsi (assembly GCF_020085105.1). Lineage (NCBI taxonomy): Eukaryota > Metazoa > Chordata > Actinopteri > Centrarchiformes > Sinipercidae > Siniperca > Siniperca chuatsi. Next base: position 26,327,334 of record NC_058055.1, read on the forward strand.
TGCATATAATTTCCCAATGACTGGCACGCTCTGAGGTATAACACCTGCAACTGTTTCTTGCCAAACAGCAGCCAGACACTTTGATGTCCTTAAATCCTGTCCTCACCATGAGGTTGCCAGGCAAGTCACTGGACCTGCTGCTGTTAGCCAAGAAATAGTTACAGCACACATGTCGCAATAAAACCACAACTTGTTTCTTGTATACTAAATAAACAAACAAGACACAATATGTTAATTAGTAGGAGTATTTCTGAACTTTGGAGACAGCCAGGCCAGCTGCTTCACTGCTTCCAGTCATGCTAAGCTATGCTAATCACCTCTTTTCTCCAAATATATTGTTAATGCACAGACATAAGAGTAGTATCGATTAGAGTTCTAGTAAAATTATAAAATGTGATTAATTCAAAAATCACGCAGTTTGTAATTTAAAAAAAAAATTAATTCACAGTGCTAATTATCAGCCGAGGTGTAGTGGTGACATATATTATTGAAAAGTCAGAGGTTCTGGATGGTATCAACATACCAGGAGAGAAATAAGTGAGTGTGTGCACCGCTTGCTGGCATTATGCATTCCTTCTCATTTCTTCTCTCTTTCACATCTCAACAAGCATCTCAGCCATGCAACTCATTTTCAATCCTGAATTCCTACAGTAAAACCTTTTATCAATCTCTGTCTCATAATACTGATCACAGCCAGCCCGTTCAGCCTTTCTCTCATTTTCTAACTTATTTCCTCCCCACTGCCGCCTTAATACCTTCCTCAGCCTCCAAACAGCCTTAATGGCTTCAGCAGATGGTGTGGCTGTGTGAGGATGGTCAATCTCAATCTCAGGTGATTTGCCGAGATGAACTGGTTTACTGATCCGTCGTCTCATTGTTTACACAGAAAAAGTAGAAATAAAGTCATTCTTTGGTTTTACTTAAGTACGAAAATATAACATCAGATGATCTGGTAAATATAACTAAAAGAAATACAATGCTAATATGCGTAATAAGCTAAACAAAAGGTACCCCGATATTTAGAAGACAAACATGAAAAAGTAATTTTACCCAGCGATTTGGTAGTTTGTCAAACCACTTTCAGAAGTGTTCTCTCCCGTTGTTCAGCAAGAATATTGACCCGCTGCTCCTTGCAACACTGTTGATGTCATTGATGTTTCAGGACTTGAAGTTTGGACAGATTTCTTTAGGCTGTTTAGATCCCACCACAGCATCTCAAAGACTTTGAGGTCTGAACATTGCTTGGGCCATTCAAACCTGTAATTCATTTTTTTAATGAACTGTAATTAATCAAAATCAGAATCATCAGAATCAGCTTTATTGGCCAAATATGTGAACACATACAAGGAATTTGACTCAGTTTTTGTCATTGCTCTCAATGTACTTACACAGGAATAGACATAACAGCTAAGAACAAGGACAACAAAGAAAAGGTAAAGAACAGATAGGACTATTATGCACACAAGTATGTGAAAAGCACAGTCGACCAACAGCATAAATAAAATGCCTATATACAAGTCAAGTGTGCTTGTGATCATTGTCCTGTTCCACTTTTGGACACATAATAGTAATACAGATACATTTGTTTTTCATAATGTCATTATGATTATTTTATCATTTTATTTCATCATTTTATTAAATGATACTTTTAATACTTTATATTTTATGATTGAGGACTGTGTGTCACAATAAAACATTTCTGGTGGACTTTATTTACATATGTAAATTGTCTCGCTCTTGTTGCTGAAAAATAGGCCCACATTTTCTGCCCTCTGCAATACTACAACTTATTACTACTTATTATTGTTATCAGCACCAAACTGTTGATGGTTGTTGGGTTGTTGTGGTGATACACTGTTTGGTTTTCACCAAAAATGATACTGTGCACAAGCACCAGCCGACCTTGTTTTTGTCTCATCTAAGTCATGTGGCCATGTTGATTTGAGTGTTTTTTGAGAGAAGGATCTTTCTACCTGTGAGGGGAGCTTTATTCACAGCCAGATTTGCAGCCAATGTGCGCACATGAATGCCATTCTCTTCACCAGGTGTTGGCAATCAATGGTTTTCCTTCCAACTCTAATTTTCTGAAATTACTTGTTTTGTATAAACATGACTCAGCGATCTCCATATCCAGGCTGCACAAACTGCTTAATTTGCAGTAACTATAATGTAGAAGAGAAAAAAAGGCACCTGATATATAATTCCCTCTGATTGGAATAAGATTTTAACTTTCTGACGGGAAAGAGTGCAAACTTTTACCATATTAATGCTATTGCTTGGGTTGAGCAAACAGCATGAAATGGATTACAAAGTGATACAAATTGCATTGGAGACAAACCTCAAATTAAGTGTTTTTGAGCTTTTGAAGATTTTTATTTTAAACACATCAGTCCATATTCCAACTAACTGTATGTGTTGTAGTTATGACTAAATGTGCCTTTGATACTACATCTGATTAAAGAGAGAGAAAAAAGCAAAAGGCACAGGCCATCTGCAAACTGATTACTTGTTGTAACTAATTCAACTCAAGTCCTCGCTGCTTATTTTTTTGCTTGACATGAAGAACTTTAGGGAAATCAGAGAAAATCAAAAATACCTTGTAATGTAAATATTTAGGTTAGTGTAGGATTTAATGTAAAGTGTGTGTTCATGTAAAAGTGCACCACATTTCTAGAGAATGGGCATAATTTGTGTCACAAAGATCAGAATTGTTCCACCACTGCTGTAATGTGAATAACATTTTTGTCACTGGTTAAACACTTTGGTCTAGAGCAAGATATATATTATAGAGCACATCCATACTACCAAATGGATCAACCCCTTTTCTAGCATACATCAGGACAAACATTACATTTTTACTCATTCTAACGATTTTGTAATAAATAGCAAAATCATAAGTATGCTTTTACAACTTTTTACAATGTGGTGTAATGAACAGCCTCCAGGAGATGCTAGCAGACGCTATGTTTTCTTAGTCTTGTTTACTGATTGGAAGCATCATTTTTTGGGGTCAGTGTGTTTATTTCTAATTTCTAATCTATGTGATTGTTTTTCAGATACAGTATAGTGGAACTATCTCAGCCTGTTGGGTGCTGTCAAATTTCTGAATGGTTTGAAAGTGGATAAAAAATGTAGGAATGAACTCCTCCCTGCAGCCATGAGTTAAACTCTTACTTCTCATCTCTCATGCTCTTTTCTGTTTGTGCTGAGGCAGGGAATTTCAGTTTTCCCTCAGAGACATTTCCTCAGGCTATCAGACTATGTAAACATCAGTCTAAGGTGATTAATTATGCCAGGCAGAGAGAGATATAGGGAGAGGGCAGAAGGGAATGAAAAAAAGAAGATCATATAGATTAGACTCCTGATTCTCCTTGACCTGGATCTCCTGTGGTACCTGCTTGTCTTTACAATAGGAAAAGGTATAAATATTTCAAGTCAAATAGAAAGCGGTATAAACTGAGCTTTCATCTTTTATTCATCAAAGCCAAGGGATGTAGATGCACATCCACCAGTCGTGATGCCTGCAGGGCAAAATGCTCCGGCAATATATATGTTTGTGTATGCGCGTGTGTGTGTGCACACATGCACAACTTTGTATGAAGAGGAATTCTTCATCCACACAAAGCCAGGTAATAAAGGATCATCTAAAGCCTTTTGTCCACTTCTCTTCTTTTTCCTGAATGCTGGCATCTTTTCAGATGTCTGCAGCATACTTGGCAACCATGAGACCTCAAAAATAGGGAGGATTTCGAAACCAAAGCGGGGGGTCTGGGGGTCCTCCCCCATAGAAATTTTAGTTTCAGAGTGTCCCGCATTCTGGGACTTGAATTTTTGAAAAATAAAAATAACAAAAAGAAAAGAAAAATAAGTACACAGCAACAGCATTTTTTATGTTAAATACTTTTAATTTTACTTTAAATTCTCAGGATAGAATACAGAATAATTTGCACCTCTAGCGTAGTATAAACTTATATTCATCAGTTTTCATTCACTCATTCTTAGTACTCTCCATTTCTCTCTCCTTTTTGTCATAACTCAGGAGAAATACAGGAGAATTGTTACCCCGGGAGGAAACTGGGTCTCTCGGGAAAATCGGTTGGAAAGTATGGTCTGCAGTGGTGATGTGTTATGTGGCTTCTCTTCACATTTCAAGCAGAACATATGTAAAGAATTCCAAACATGCAGGCATTGTAGAAGCCTACAGGGGTGCAAACTTGTCACCTTTCAGCATAAATTGCTGTTTAAAATACAAAATAGGTCATTTGTGTGATTCATGTAGATACGATGAGTTTTTGCAACGCACCTGAGAAGAGTGAAGACTGAAGAGGGCCTTCTCTGGGAAGTCCGTTTTTGACTGCTCGCATGCCTTAAGAATCTCTTACAGTAGCGTTATGATGACCTTAATTGGCTTATATAATGATATGTTAAGCTTGGGATTGTTAATTTTCCTGGTAAGGTTGAGTTGTTTTGATTTAGTGAATGCTAGCCATCACAATTTGGATGTAGCGTTAGGTGTTAACGTTATTTCCATGGAGTCTAATGTAAGCTAGTGTACTTGTTATTCCAAATTCCACTTGAATAACGTTACTGATGTTAGGGCTCTGGGACTACTTGTTTAACGTTACTAACGTTACCATTTTGCTGACGATTACAACATAAGTTGAGCTCCTCAGCCAAAGTGCCAGCTTAATATTAACTTTAGCCCCTGATGGTTTCATTTTCTATATGCTAAAATGATATTAGCAAGGCTAATACTGTCATAACCACAACGGAAATAAACAATTTGCTTTGGGATTTGTTTTGGAACATGAGACTAATTCAATTGCATCCCTGAGTCTAACTTTCCGGCAAGCTCGTTTAAAGGATAAGACTGGTGTCACTGTTTTTCTTAATGTCAACACATCCCGTGAAAAGACCAAAACCAACAATGTGTTAGTCTGTCTCTCTGATTTCCCTACTCTGTCTGTGGCACTCAGCCCCAATCCCATTCGTTCCCACTGCAGACGGAAATCTTTTATCACAAATATTGACCTTATGTTTCAGAAACAAGGAAGTGCTCCGACTCCTATAACTTCTGTCTTCTCCAGAAGTGGGAAAGTGTTGAGTTGTGTAGCTGGACATCTGTTGACTGTGATCACCTTGTGCCTGCATTTTACCAATATCTGATCACATTCACAATATAACAAAGCTAGAGGTCTGCCACAGCTGGAAGGAAATTAGAGACTTTCTTTCACAGGAGTTTCACCACAGAAAGCTACAGCTGCAACACAAGTAAGCCAGTTAAGCTATTTATCAGAATGAAATTTGTGAAATTGGAAATATGTAAATTCAACTCATATCTAACTGATATAGAATGCAAGTTGAAAGTTGCAGAATATAAATGTAACACTATATTAACATACCGTATAATAAATGCTGATGGATTTAGTGACCTGCTTTTTTCTTACCTTATATTAAGTCAATCATCGAATCATTGAAATGTTCGGACAAATAAAACCCCACTGATAATTTCCTGCTATAAAACTGCAGGATGTTCAGTGGGTTGATGTCATAGAAACCAAACCTCTCCACAGCACTTTAGTACTTCTCCAGTCTCCCGCCTGCACTTTTCTGCCACTAAAAAAAGGCCAGCGGAACACTAATGGTATCACTAACCATCCTGCTTCCTCTGCATTCAGCCAGTAGCAAATAAAATCCCATGGGCTGCTCCACTGCTCTAAACTGCCCTCATGTAATATGAACCACTATGGAAATATGCATATAATGAATTCATGTATAAGTATTTTTTTTCAGGGCTTAGTAAAAGTTGAGGAAAGTCTGTTTTTGTCTGACCAGTCTGATATTCGCCCTGTGATCACTGAACATGCAGAAGTGATCCTAAAATGGAATATTTTCTATTATTTTAGAATTAACAAGTGCAAATTTGAGGCATTGGCTCTTTACATTTGACATTGGACAACACATAGTGCAAAGAAAGGAATGCTGTGAAAAGCCTTCACAAGTCTGTACCTCATGTTGAGTGACTCAACTCACAGATGGTTTTAGGGGTAATTGATACAGTGTATACTTTAAACAAACCATAAACCATGCTATTCTTCATGAAATTCAGGAAAAATTGTCTTTCCAAATAACTCTCTGCATTCCTGTGCCTCTGTATGTGTGTGTGTTGTTGTGTACCCTCTCCTGCTAGCTGTCTACATTCTCCCATCACAAACCTGCTTCAAGCTATCCACAACATTCCCAAACTAAAAAAAAGTCTTCAAAATGTGCAACTGTATCAAAATATGCCAGTGGCACCACACATTTCATAACTAATTTAAGAAGGTGAGCCGAGCAGCCGAACTGCTGCCTTCTGGATGAGCTGCAGAGGTCGGATGGCACATGCAGGCACACCAGCCAGCAGAGAGTTGCAGTAGTCTAGGCGCAAGATGACAAGGGCCTGGATCAGAACCTGCCCCGCCTCCTGGCTGAGGAACAGACGTATTGTCCTGATGTTGTAGAGGATGAATCTGCAGGGGCGAGGTGTCGCAGCGATGTTAGCAGCGAAGGACAGCTGGTTATCCAGTGTCACACCCAGGTTTCTTGCAGTCAGAGCCAGGGACCCCACAGAGTTCTAAATGATAATGGGAAAAAAACCTGGATTTTAAATTGGAAAGTACAGATCCTCATACATCCAAAAGTTGTACTTCCTATTATAAGAAGACGCTGATCACCATAGTTTACACTGACAGCTCAGAAGATGCCTCAGCTGGTGGAAAGGTAAGAGAAAATTGGAAGAAAGAGCAAATGAGCTGCTGATTATAATTTTCACTTAGAGTATTGTATTATCATTTTTTATATATTATATATATATATATATATATTTAACACCATCCTCCCAAAGTTTTTTTTATTAAAATATATAATATAATAATAACGAAAACAATAATAGCACTAATAATAATAACAATCATCCAGAAATGAAAAGCATGGTCACTGACCAGAAAAGGAACCTTGAAGACCTTTCCCTGAACTGGAAAATTGACTATTAATCATCTTTTACATGACCAGTAAAACTGATATAAAAGCCAACTGATCTGCTGCCAGGGATTGATATCACAGAAGATCGAAGGTCGTATTGATGACATCAAGCAGGATTTAAATAACACTAGTCCAGGTATGAGGGGACACGTGCATCAAGGAATAACTAAAGTATCAAATAACGTTATGGAAGGAGCAGGGTTAAGGGATATTTCATCAGATGAAAGAAGGCAGAATTGGATATTGTTCCTGTGAGGGGTTACAAAGACAAATAGAAATGAAATACAAAACATGATTCCTCTCTTTAGAAAAGCAATACAAAAGGTCAAGAGACAGAGAAAGATAAGAAGAACAATAGACAAGAGTAAGGAAGAGGTATGAGAGTTTAACAGAGTAACGATAGTGAACAGAACATGTCATTGAATGCAGATAATTACTCAGTGAATGGTACAAATACTCTATCAAACCTCATAATTCTCTCCAGAGACCATTCTGATAATACAAAAATGGGCATACTGAATATGTTTCGTTGTGCTTTTCACTTCAAGGATGATAACAACATATTGAAATAAGTTTGTGTCTAGTATTATGTAGCTCATAATTTGAATGAATTCAACACAAGAACAGATGACTTCGGACATGTAAAAGTGCCCAACAAGGATATGTTAAAATAATAAGGCTTCAGCAGCCTGGGTTAGCTAAATTAAGTCGGTGTGTTTTGTCTTGGCAAGAAACTTAAATGTGACTGTAAGGAAGTATCCCTCCACTGCAGCTCAGCGAGGCAACACTGTCCTGGCAGTGTAATACAAAGAAATAATTTGATACTAAAAGACCATAACCTTGGAAGATACCAGTCCTCTAACCTTAGCTTGTTGTTTTCAACCCAAACCATGATCTTTCCCTAATCAAGCCGATATTGTGCCTAAACCAAATCTTAACCACACAATGTCTCTTTCTTAACGGTAGTTTCAAATGATGCATTCTGTCGTTTAATTTGGAAGACTTGTTGAAATAGAGAAAGAGAAAAAGTAGAGTGAAAGTAGGCAAAGATGTGACTGCGTGAGGTGAAAATGTGCACTCAAGTGAAAGAGGATACAGGATAATGTAGCGAGAATGTGAGCTCAAACCCATGACTGCTTGTTAAGCAAAAAAATACTCTAAAACATGCAAGAACATCAATAAGTCCTATAAGTGAAATGGTGACTGAAATCAGCTGGTCAGCTCCGACCTGCAGACCGGTCAGTATCTGGCCAGTTGCTGCAGATTTGTCTGCTACACATCCATGATGTGAATCTCCCATTCCACCACATCCCAAAGGTGCTCTATTGGATTGAGATCTGGTAACTCTCCATTTGAGTACAGTGAACTCATTGTCATGTTCAAGAAATCATTTTGAGGTGATTTAAGCTTTGTGACATGGTGTTCTATCCTGCTAGAAGTAGCCATTAGAAGATGGGTAGGCCTACACTGTGGTCATAAAGGGATGGACATGGTCAGCAACAATACTCAGGTAGGCTGTGGCGTTTAAACAATGCTCAATTGGTACTAAGGGTCCAAAGTGTGCCAAGAAAATATCCACCACACCATTACATCACCACCACCAGCCTGAACCGTTGATAGAAGACAGGATGGATCCATGCTTTCAAGTTGTTTACGCCAAATTTTGACCCAACCATCTGATTGTCGCGCTGCCTTTCTAGCTTGAAACCAGCTGATGCAGCGTAGAATAATGTTCATATTCATGCAGATGTTTATTTAGACCAAGGAATTTAAGGTCTTGGTTAAGTTGTAGCCTATTAATCGTGTTTTCATTTCCTGTATGAATGTAAATGTAAAATATGAAGTTTTGAAAATCATATCAGGTTTGAGTAATAATAAGCATACATATTTGTTTGATTAATGTATTTACACTAAGATTTATTCCATTTGTTTTCAAAAATGTATACCACCTTTCTTAATGCCCAGTTAATTCCCTAAGTTTGAGTATCTTGAAAACATATGTAACTCTGCATGTATATACTGATTAATTTCCCTTGTATTTCTAAATTAATGGGTAATGCTGAAATTTATGTTTGAAGGAACCCAGGACCAAGAGGAAACTACTGACCAACAACCATCAACCAGTTGTTCAGGTATACAAGATAAGCAGCACACAACCTAATTCTATATTTCTATAGTGTAATATACAGTATACTGTCTTTGCAAAGTTTGTAAAATTGTGTGTCTTTTCTTCTGTTACAGTATGTGTGATTAGTGGTACAGTTTTATTTTTCTGATAATTTATTTATTTATTTTAACAGCCCTGCTGTTTTTGCTTATGTACAGTATCTGCACTCCTAACCCCTCTGCCTTCAGGCAAACAATCACACAATACAAACAAAACCTGGTTTTAAACTGTCCCAGCACATTTCTCTCAGTATTGTCAGGCAGAGGGTGAGAGTGGGGTTAATGCTGTACAAATGAAGAGAAGCTGTTGAGTATGGATGTAGGGCAGTGTCTGGGTGTGCTGGTGCGGCAGCAGCAAGGCCTGTCAGGCAGTTTTCCTCATTAGCAGTGACTGAAACACACGTGTTAGCGCTGCGCGTGTAGCAGTCAGCCTCAGTCTGTCCACCTCTAGCACTGCAGGAGGCAGCGCTTAGTGCATAATACTGCAATTCTGATAGCACCTTTTGCTACCTAAACTTTCAACTTCAGACTGTTGTTGACTTTTCTTAGCAAAATCCCACATCCTGTGGGAAAGTTTGTGCAGGAGTGAATGGTGTCGTCTGTATGCGACACTTCAACAGAGACAGAGAAAAGTTTGCAGTTCGGGTTGATGTGGGAGGAAGTGCGGCAAGCTTTTAGTCGTCCTCTGTCAGCAGTTTCTGCTTGAAACCGAGCAGCATGCGTGGGTTCAGTGAGTTATCTGCACACAGGAATATGGAATCTCAATGACACAAATATCACAGCTTTCTACTGAAAGAAGCTCACTGTGCAGAGGGAGAAAATTTTTTAAACTTTCTACAGCTTTTCTGCCCTGTTCTCTATTTTGGAAGAAGCAAAAAAATGTAAACATATTAGCACATAAAGAGTTTTTGCACTGCAAAAATTTCATCTCATTAAGTTATTTCTTTCTATAATTCAGTCCTAAAAACCTTATTTTCTTAACACAAGTGAAAAAACCTTGCTGCTAATGCAGCATGATTTTTTCAAACTTTTTCGATTAGAAATCAACTTGTTTCACATATTTTCTAGAAATGAGTTTTTGAAATGTGTGTCAGAAAATCTGACAATTTCGGTTGACAGCTTTTTTTCCCTAATATTTGCCTGTACACTAGGGGTTCTCATGGCTCTGCATTGAGACCTATATTATTTACATTGTAGGGAGAACCTGATTTTACAGGTGTTACACGGTGTTAGGGCAAATACCAATTCAATTGCTTAATTGATATACTATGTTTAAGTAATGTTGGAAGAATAATGGTAAAGTTTATTTTAATATGCTGATTTTGATAAAGAACAATAGAGACGCTGTTAACAAGAACTGTTCTTAATGTGAAGAAATTCAAATGATATTTGTATAAAGTATGGCTCACCATGTTCTGGTGAACACAAACCTATTTTTCAGTGAAGTGTGATAATTTGGGAAACATTAGTGTAACTCGTTGCTTTCAACTCTAATGACATATTTCAAAGAACATTTTAAACTGAGTTCTAAACTTAATATTAATCAATTAAACATGCCTACGGTTACTTTATGTTGGGTATTAGCCTATTATAATGTGTTATGATAGCTTAATTCTGTCCTTACTCCACAATAGTCTCAATGGTGTGTTTAGACTATTTAAATAGCTAATAAAACAGGAAACATGAATATGTATCTACACAACAATTAATTTATCATGGCTGGTAATAAAAGAAAATGTAAGTGGATTGCTGAATCCCACAGCCTCTCCAAGTGCATGTGTGTGTCTGCTGCCCCCCTCCTCCTCTCATTCTTCTGAGAGGAGACAGGCAGGCAGACGAAAACATTCCTTAGGTTCAAAGATTGCTGAAATATATGGACATCAACTTGTGTTGATTTCATTTTACTATTTTACTGCTTTAGAAACAAATTAGAACAAGTAAAGAATTGGGATAAGATAGCTTTAGTGGGAGTGAAAATTTTGCGCCGTGAACAAACACCTCAGTCCGTTTTTACAGAAGAATACAAAAACAAGAGGAAACCTTTTGACCACTATCTCTTCTCTTCTGCACTTCAAGACCTTCTCATCTTCACTAGACCGAGACTGACAGACCCCATCCCCTACCCCGTGCGCAAAGGGGATGGGCATCTGGCCTCAACTGGCCTGCTGAGGAACCTAGGCCAAACAGAACAGGTTGGAAATTGCAGATATCCAACAACTTTGAAAGAAAAAAGCCTGCTAAAGGAGTCTGTTCCAGTTCTCGGGTCTAACACAACACACACAACAAAGGTTAGGAAAGAAGAAAACCTGGACTCCACACAACTCTATTAGCACTCCTAAATTGCTGCTACCAGATTAATGAAGTTGCTACATTCTGTTGCAGCACCCGAGTCATAACAATACCACCATTAGGACCATAACGAACTTTAACGTAATCATATCTGGCAGATGCTCACACCGTGTTGCCATAACAACTAAACCAAGGAAAACGTCATCTGCTTGATTACGGAATGAGAGACATCTGACTCAAGCCAAAGTTGCCCTGCGGGACTGGCAGCGCGTCCGAAAACAGGACCAGGACCGAGAACCCCATCAGCTAAACCAGATGCTTACCAGGACCGATCGCCCACAGAGTGCCCCCAGAGGAATGGCACTGTTTCGTCTCTCCCCTCTAGAGCAACATCTACCTTGGCTAACCAAAACTCAGATGAAACAACAGATATTAGATAGATTAGATAGATTCTGTGATATTGGGTTGATACTTTAGCTTAGAAAGGGTAATTAAGAAACGTAGATCAAAATTAGGATCTCCCATCAACTTCGGTATGAAAGCTTCAGATCATTAATAATTCCTAATAATAGTTCCCAAATCTCCTTTGACTTTACAAAACTTCTCAGTTACTGAACGGTGACAAGAGTATTTCACTGGTAATTATTAAAGTTCGTCCTGGTAGTGGTTTCCTGTGTTTACACAAGTTAATACCGCTTGCAAAAATAATTATTCACTGCATCACCTGGTATCAAATGGCCCTCATTTTATCGCTGGTTCATCGCTATGTTCATATAATTCGTTCATGGTTGCATTTATTCATTCATTCGTTATTTATTTTTGCATCTGGTAGTTATTAGTTGTGTTTGTGTAGTCAGCAGTTTAGTGTGTGTGTGTGTGTGTGTGTAGTTAATAAGCTTTTCATTTGTAAAAGAACTTTATCAGCCTAAGTGACATGTGTGTATGAAGTATTCTGAAGAACTCTGTAGCAACTTCAGATTGAGACTAAATTGATTAGTTGTTTTATTGTAAATTTATTCGGCTATGTTATTTAATGTAAATGCTGATTTTTTCTGAATGACCAAATCTAAGGTCATTCGATATGGTCAGTTTAATGTCTTTAATCTGCTACAGTTATTTACGGTTGCACTTTTGATCTGATTATGTCGTATATGGTGCTGTATAGTGGTATGTGGACCCAAAAGCAGATGAACAGGAAGCGGTATCAGGGTGAAGTAGCCAGGTGACTACAGTGTTTATTGGGTGATGGTATGCAGGCAAGTGCAGGCAGACAGGTAATGAACAGACAAAAGGCAGATAGGTTACCAGCTGGCAGTGGTGGAAGGAGGGGAGTGAGTCCAAGGTGGCAAACAGTTCACAAGGGAGCAGGCAAAATACAAAACTCCAGGATCCAGCCAAGGTCCAAGGGAGAACAAAGAATCCAATACAAACTCACAGAAGAATGCTGGGGAACTGGGCACAGGAACCAGGCACAACAAAAGGAGCACTAAACAATGATACTCACAAAGTTCCCGAACACTCACAAGACAGGAGCAAAACTCACAGTAAGAATCACATCAGGCAGGCATAACACCATACATTAACAACAATGACCCCACAATGAGCAAAGACAAAGACACAGACTAAATACCCTAGAGGAGGTGAGACAATGAGACACAAACAATCAAGGAAGGACCAACAATCAAAACTGGAGGGAAAACAAAAACAAGAAGTAAAAACCACAAGAAACACCAGGGAAGGAACCCACTACAAAATAAAACAGGAAGTGACAACACCTAAACTACCACAGATTAAGATTTTGGAAAAACTTAAGTTAGCTTGTTGCCCCCTTATGTACTTTATTTGTAAAGCACTTTTACAGTTACAAAGTGCTTTCCAGGAAAAAGAACAGCAACTGATCTTCTTCAATCTTCAATCTCAAGATACTGTCCTTAAAATAAAGGCTAAATAAGAAATAAAGTAAAACTTTAAAAAATGTGAATCACTTTCTAACTTTAAAGAGACTATGTAACTTTGGAAGAAGAACTAACACAATCTCACTCTTTCCAATAAAGGGCTTAACAATACACTCTTTTTTCACTATTTTCTTGGTCTGGCATGACCAGTAGTTGACTGCGAACAAATGTTAGCTAACACCGGCAAATGTTGCATATATGTGTAACTCACATGCTACTGTTACACTAGCATGTCACAGATAAACATTAAAATGGTTTTATAACAAAAGTAAAACGTACCTCACCAAGAAACAGATTTGTTGTTTCCTACTTGTTGTCCCGTTCTACTGGAATTAAGTCAGGTCACCTAATAACAGGTCATGCTTTGAACAATTAAATATACATATATATTATATAACATAATTAACATAATTAACTTTAATGTGTGATTATTTTATAATTGCCATGTGTGGCCACAGTGGCCTCTACACAGCAAAACTTACATAGTCTTGCTTTAAGAAAGCTGCCCTGTTTAATAGAAGGAATATTACTAAATAATTAAGGATACATCAAGGTTTTTGGTGAGAGGTGATCATTGGAGGCACATTAGCAGCACTTGTGTTGGTGAAATATTCCCCTCTTGGACCTTTTCGCCTCAGCTTTCTTGGATTTCATCTCCAAACCTGCACTATGTGTCACTTTCTTAATGCTACCCGACTACGTTCCCCAAAATGATGCCATCACCAGTGAACTCCCTAGACAGCAATACCATTTTTTTACCAACAGAGCAGGGGAGACATAAAGCAATGGCTCTGCAGTATTTGTCTAAAGAAAGTGAATAAAAGTTTGCTACAAAAAATTCAAAACTATCTTTCATATGAAGCACACACTTGTCTGGCTGCAAATGCATTTATCAGCTGTGCATAGCACAGCAATCTAGTAATTTGGTACTCAATCAAAATTTGAGGCAGGACTGTGAGGAGCTCCTGAGATGGTGCAGTGGTGGAAAATGTCCCCATTCATGCATGTATGCTGCATTAGTAATAGAGATAAATATTTATGCAAAATAAGAAGACACAAATTTCTGCTGTCTTAACTCGTTAGATGTGACCTCTTACAACTGAATAGAGCAATAAATATATTTTTCTAACTTTTTATTATTATAGTTTGTTTTACAAATGGAGTCAAATATATACATTGTATCAGGGCTAAAACACCTCTGATGAGAATTACTGCATGTGTTTCTACTATTTTTGCATATTAACTGTTTGCCACAACAGGTGCTACTGCTGCCAAATAATTTGCAGCATCCTGCATTTGTACAATTAGCATATGTGTTTGGCTAATTGTGTTTTGCTTATTCTGTATAATTAAGCTATTTTTTAATTTAATGTAAATTACTGTTTTTCTTAACTTTACATCTTCATTATGTCTTCACTACTTGTCATATCTACCTAATGAGGCTGCTCATTATGTTATTTTATGTAATGGCCTTTAGCAGCTCTCAGAGAGGGATAGCTGCAGGTGTACTAGACCTAAATCAGATCTGTTTCTCTGCTGGAGCTTTCTCTCTTACCCCAGTCTGTCTGTATGTCTGACTGCCTGTCTGTCTGCCTATATGTCTCTCTCTTTATGTTGGAAACACATCAGAAGTCTTTAATATGCTGGCTTATTTTTTAAATCCATATTGTCACACATATTAACAATAACGCAGTTTACGAAGTGACTAAAACCATCCTGCTGATTTGTGAATCATAATCGACATTAATAAAATCTCATCTTGCAGGGCATTTCTCCTCCTGTCTTCCCTTTCTCCTACCAACAGTCGACAAATGTTTCTTTTAACGATGACTTCAATATTTATCTAACCTGAACCAAGTTGTTTTGGTTGCCTAAATGTCCCCAAATCATTTAGGTATGAGGACTTGTTGCATTAAACAAAGCAGGGTAAACTTGGCTCTCAGGTGGCCTGTGATCTTCCTACAGTTTTTTTTACTGCAGGTTTGACTCAGCATTCAAATTAATAATAGATCAAAGAGAAACCTTCACTTTAATCAACACATCTTCTCTCTCCCCTAGTTTTGTGCTTTCTCGTTTCTCTCCTCTCTCATTCTGTCACTTTCAGCAGGTATTTCTGCCTCTGGAGCTGCAGAGTCTGGATCTGTGGTTGTGGGCCACCTGCTGCCCCCGTGTTCCTGCTCGACAACTGCTGCTGCAGTTGTTGTTATTGGCTCTGTTACTAATACTGTCATTATTATTCCTATGACTGTCATTCCTATTATTATTACTTTATTAATATTACCACCATTACATTACTACTGTTTTAAAATTCTAGGTGTAATTTACATTGTGCTTCCCTCTCCCCCGCCCCCCTTCTCTCTCTCTCTCTCTCTCTCTCTCTCTCTCTCTCTCTCTCTGTTTCATTTAGATCATTTTTTTCTTATTTTCCTGTAAGGTTTCTGTAGTGGCTTCCACATAATTATAGAAAAATTAAAAGCCCAAATCAACAATCAATTGTGTAGTTGTCATTTCCTATCTCAGAGACTGCTGGTTTGCTGCAGGGTCTCGCAGTGCTCGTTGGTGGGCACGTGGGCTGCTGCCGTCCTCTGGCTGTCTTTTTGAATGAGTTGAATGTGAAATGATTCCTTAAGTGATGCTGACTGTTGCACCTCGCTCATATCTTATCCATGCAAACAGATGCTCGTTAGCCACAGGGGGATTTCATTTCGACAAAAACAACATGAGGATGTGAGGTGTGAGCTGGGAGAATCATACCGCCTTAAAAAACCCAGTGGAAACCTTCATAGATTTGGACACAAAACCTATAAAAAACACTCTTTGTTGGAGGTTCAGTATCCCAAGTGCTTTACAGCAGTGTCATTACACTGTATGCATTTTTACATAGATCGAGCCAGTGGGCATGGAGGCTTTAACCTTCATACTAGATGAGGAGGCCTTTTAGGATTTCTACACAGCCCGATGTGTAACATGAAGCGTGTAGGACAGAGACAGAGTAGGAAATTCAGGAGAACAGTTTTGTGACGTCCTTTCTCTCTTTAGCTCTGTGTAATATGGAGGTTTTCACATTTGCATTTCAGCGGACAAGACCCGTTTGGGAATCCATGATGCATAATCCCTTTAGCAACATGCACAGGTAAAATTGGAATGTTTCCTCTTGGCACATCCCCACTGGGAATTTTTGTAAAATGAGCAAGAAACATTAGAGACCTTCAATACAAGGGTATACTTTGCTACATAGGAAAGCTGGGAACTAGCACTAGAGAATATAAACAAAGATTATAACCCTGATTGGACCACAATGGCTGATTTTTAAAATAGTGTAGAGTCTGTACTAAACATATAATCTTGTCATGGACTCATGGACAGACAGCACATGTTATCTTGTAACAAGAGTCAAACCTTAATGATTCCATCATGTTTCTCACATAGAATGTGATTTCATTTTCACAACCGCAATCTGGACACATTTTAAGGGAAAACTCCTGCAAGAAAAGTCTGAAAGATAAAAAAGGACAAGACTGCTGGGTGTCACTCTCCTTTATCAGGTTGCTTTCATCACACAGGTCACGGATGTGACTTTGTTGCATATAAGGTCTCAAACTCATGCACATTATGGAAATCCACGCATTACATATAGTCTCTAGAATCTCTGCGGTCATCCAGTACTCATAGAACCATAGAAGCCTATTAGTACCAGCACTAGCTGGGCAACCCATGACTCTCATCTTACACATCGTAGGGGTATCCCGAAACGATTCTGCTGTATGGCCTCCACCTATTCTCATTTTCTGAGGAAGGGCTCATATGTAGCTTTTTGACGGGCAACTGGTGATAGCAGGAAAATAACTTTTTTGTCTGATAATTTTCTCTAGAATGTGGCTGTTCATTGTTCTGATTGCATTTACACCTAGCTGTGGTCCGAACACAATAAGAGCCAGACCACCTTCAAATGTAATCTGGCCAATCCGCTAGCATTCTAATTGCCTTTTGTGTGCATTTACACCTTGCATTAATATGTGTTTTTACCTATTCACATACGATATCCAGATACAGAATGCTTTTTAATGCCAGGTGTGCATAAAATCAAAGTACTGATACTTACCAATGTTGTTTTACTTGCATCAATAGTAGTCTGCAAGAATGTTTTTCAATCTTCATGTGATCTTAAATTCATTAAGCTTAAATCTGTGCAAAGACACTATTCAAAACCAGTCACAAAGGGGCTGAATAAAGCTTTACTCAGAAAATGATATCAATATATATAGACCAATATATACTGGAGATTTAAGAAAATACGAATTAATGGGAATAAAACATTGTGTAATCTGGATCCATTTTCAATGAAAATGGACATGATCCATTGTTCTGTTCAGGAACAGTTCAATAAGACATATGGCTCTAACCTGACTTATGTCTGTGACAACAATTAAACAGGATGGACACACTGCAACAAAGTCAAACTGTCAAATAGATTTGTGTGGCTGAACTCCCACAGAGAGGAAAACACGACGGATGAGCCCCCCCCGTTTACTGCCTCAGTTGTGTTGGGAGTTAACCAGATCTGTTTACTGATCAGTGATTGGTGCTGCTAGCAGCGCAGCGTGCTCCCAGAGCCTGGACAATATGCACAACACCTTGCCAGAGAAATCAAATTAATTAGATATTGATAAAATATATTGATGATATTGATTGCTTCATTATTTCCCACTTTGATTCAGCTTTTGTTAAAGTTATAACCCTTGAGATCATATCATACCCAATTTTTGATTCTATTTATGATTGGCATTTTATCTGCTCTAGCCATTAAATGTACACTCATTAGTTAACTCTCTTTATAGTAGTCTTTATTGTCAGCTTTCTTCATGATTGTCAATAAATGACATTCATAAAGAAAGCTTCTTCTGCTGCCCTCAAATGGCCAACAAATGTATTAATGCAGCTTAAAGAATTTCATTGTCTCATGTTACCTTATATAAAAATGATTCCAAAGGCATCTACGCAGTAACGCACATAGATTTTTAATTTGGGGAAAAGGGAGCACTGGTATTGGAACGGTATCAGCCGATACCCTGAGTTGTGGTATTAAAATCAGTATCGGAAGAGAAAAAATTCAGTCGGTGCATCCCTACTCCAGACTCAGAGATGCTCATTGTTGAACAGGAGGAGACTTTGGCTCAACCAAGCAGGTCCCAGGTGTGAGCGTAGCAATGTCGAGCAGGCTGTTGCTGAAAAATAGCATACATAATACCCTTCTCATACCCTTCCTAAGTAGATAAAGGTTAAGAGAACTGTAAAGCTGGCAGCTGCTGGTCAATGGATCTTGAACATGTCCAACGTGCCCGGAGCTAATAGAACAAGCTCTCAGAAATACCCAGACTGTGAAATTACCATCAGTGAATGTGGCTTAGCTATTTAATTCTGTCATCTCCACTCAGTCAAGAAAAAGCACATCTGCTTTCTGCGATATTATTAACTCTCTTAACCCCCAGATTGGAAGCCCGTGTTCCTCCAACTCCAGATTTCACTACAGTGTTAAACTTTTCAATACAGCCAAAACACCCCGGAAAGTACTGAATAGCTGCCTGATCCAATTAGTAAAAAAGATGCACTGGCTGGTGCAGATGAAAGAAATAAGTGCAATTTAGGCTGTAATTGCAACCAAAATCACTTTATTCCTTGCAGTGAATTTAGGCATAGTAGAATATGATGTAATGATACAGAAGCAAGGGGTCTTATTAAACTCATATCATGAAGCTAAATGTAATCAACACTCGGCTCCTTTAGTAAAAAGCATCTGATGCCGAAACTCAGGGAAACAACCTTAACCGTATCCTGTGAAATTTACGTCCCTTTGAAGTTTACGTCCATGTTAGCTAACTAGCAGTCTTCTTCTTCCCTGCATTTTGTACGAGTATTTCTGTGTTTCTTGGCATGTTATCACCACCAACTGTCAGTCAGTGGAACAGCGTGAAATGGTCGGCAGGCATGTATATTACATGGATCTTGGCAGGAATGTGTGCATGAGATAGGCCTACAAACAAAACAGAGACTTGCTCATCAAAACATTGCTCCACATGGTAGATTTTAATAAAATTTAAACAAAATTGACATACATTGTATAATGTACCGTATATTACGGTGATAGGTAGCTGTACAGTTAGCTGGTGAGCTTTACCCCCCATCTGAATAATAAATAGGCAGCAGGTTTCCCAACTTAAAAACTAGGTTTCATACATATAAAATGACGGATAACACTGCAGCTAGCCAATTTCCTCCTTTAAAGTGATACCACCTAATGTAACTTTTCTGTTGTTTTCCCTAGTATCATTCACATTCCCCTTGATGTAAAACATTCATAGTTGGTGTTTTCACAGAGAGAGTGTCTCTGGTCAGTGTAGATTCACGTCAGTTTCAAGGTTTTGCACCAGGAAAAAAATGTAAAAATCGAAACGCTGAAACCAATCCTGCAGCCCTCTCCACTGTCCTTCTCATCATCGTCTTGCCAAAACATGGCTAAATATGCTACTTCCAGCAGAGCTACAGTGCTTATTTGGAGCTACGTACTGCCACTCAGAATTTCTAATCCAAACATTAAGTTTTCTTCATCATTATGTTTTCCACTTTATGTTTTATATCTGTGGTTCACCACCATTTGTGACCCCTTCACATAAAACAGTATAGTTTCCATCCAAATTTAGAGAAAATCGGCAAAAGAGAATGCAAATTAATGCGTGTGTCCATCTGCTACTGTTATGTGGGCGACTGGGCGTAGTGGTAGAGCAGGCCACTAATCGGAAGGTCGGCGGTTTGATCCCAGTTTCCCT
The DNA here is from genome assembly GCF_020085105.1 of Siniperca chuatsi. Classification (NCBI taxonomy): domain Eukaryota; kingdom Metazoa; phylum Chordata; class Actinopteri; order Centrarchiformes; family Sinipercidae; genus Siniperca; species Siniperca chuatsi. The sequence goes on from NC_058055.1 coordinate 26,347,588, forward strand.
GGGCAAGACACTGAACCCGAGGGCTGTCCCTTGTGTGTGTGAATGAGTTACTTTCCATTTACCATGTGAATATTAGGAGCTGGGTGCATCGGGATGAACAGTTAGATGCACTAACTCTCCAGTCAGGTGCCATTAAACCATTGCAGAAGAAGAGGGTGCAACGAGATGACGTAATTAAAAGCGCACCAGTAAAACTGAATGAACTTAAACAATGTTGGAAATATAGCATTTATATTTGTTTCATGTATTAATTTGAGGGAGATTACAGTGTCCTCATCCCCATCGCTCCACACAAATCTGATGTTTACATCTGCCATCTGATTTATTCACTGAGTCTGTGTCCATCGCCATTTGTCGCATTTTGCTATTATCTATACACTTTTCCACCTCCCCAAGTGTAAAATCTTTTTTGTGAAAGCTGAGTCTCAGGTTGGGAATCACTGTTTTATATGACACCTAAAATCTGAGGTGTGATTCCAAGAGTGCCAGGAAAGAAAAAGAAAATTCATTGAATGTTACTTTCCATTAAAAGATGCATAAGACAGTGATTGGCCATTGAGGTGAAATGAGCAGCTGCCTTGAGTTTCACTAAAGAGAATAAAATGTATTATTTCCAATCAGTGGTACACACTACAACACTGAGCCAGCTGAAACAGATGGAAAAATTAACATCTGTGTTTATTTAACGAATGCATGCACTATGTCAAGAGAGGGTCAAGAGTATGCAGGTTGTCATTTCATTCATTCGAGCACTCGAAAAAAATTCACTAATTAGATTCTGGAAGAAGTTGTACTAATCAGTGAGAGCAACTTGTTTGTTTTAATTTGAAAGGAAAAACTGCATACTTGAGATACCACATTTTATTAAGTTAGCCATAAGTTTTGATTCAAAATGTAGTTTCTCCTTTAAATGCAAAACATATTTCCTGCAAATTACAGTACTCCTTTAGTTGAATCACAGCTCAGCAGCAGGTGTTATTCACATTCTCTCCTTCTTTAATCACAGTTAAACAGGTAAAGACACTGGAGGGTCATGACCTGCACAGACCCCATTAGCTATAATGAGGTCACTTCCGTGCTAGCCAAAGGTGCCTGTTTGGAGGCCTGACCTCTGGCACCCTGGGATGATACATCAGTTTGCCACACTGCACACTGCCTGACATCTCCAAAATAAATGTCTGTAGCTTCCAGCCTGAAATGTAATTAACTAAAACCAGAGACCTACAGGCAGAGTGTCACCTCACCTCAGTTCACCCACAGCTTGGAAAGCACTGAGAAAGATGTGGGCTGCAGCTTATTGTATCTCTGACAACCAAAAGCTTGCTTGGGAAGGAAAAAATACCCCAAATGCACTACAATCATTTTAAAGGTGTGGGGCTGTTGCTCTTAGAAGCTTACAATGAAGGCAGCACCTAATGATTATTGTCATTATCTGTTTTTCAATCTATTAATGGAATACGCCATAATATATGAAAAAAAAGGTTAAATTTACCATCTCAAGTTCCCAGAGCCAAAGGTTACGTCTTCATATTGTTTGTTTTGTTTGACCAACACCCCAAAAACATCAAGTATACCCCAAATATCCAATTTACAATGATATAAAGTAGAAAATCCTCACAGATACGGTACGGCAATGCACTGCGATTTAGATGACATCATGAAGCTTGTTTAAATCTTGGTCTGGACCACAGTTGTAGACGGACCAAAGTGATAGACCGAAGTTGTCAGTGTGGAGGCAACAAACAACTTTACTTTATTGGACTTTCTTATAAACAATAGAAAATGTGTAGTTTTTTCCACTGGGAAACATTTACAGATTATAGAATAAATGGCTCCCTGAAATAAATTCACCAGCATACATCACTGACTGCACTGCAGAAATATCCACCTTCCATTCTTCTGAAATTAAACATTCTAGTCAGAAAGTATGTGTTTACTTCAGTGCACCGTTCATGATCAGTGCACAGAATCTCTGAAAAAGTTTTTATTTTCATAGGTACCTTGTAATAATCTCAAAGACATGAGTGGAACTCTATTCAGAGTACTTCAGGTGTTAAAACTGTTTTCTAGGGATTTCCTTTTATCCAGAGGGATTGGAAAACTACAAAGCAGCAGACAATGCAGAAGGAATTTCGTTTGATCAATAAGAGCCTGAAGCTGCAGCGATAGATGGATTTCCCTGCGGTACAGCTGCCCTGTCCTATAACTGGAACATATATCTCAACAGGAGTTCCACTGGTTCTTAACATACATGCATACTGTGTATGTTTAAGATGTTGGAGATGAGCAGGTTCATTTGAGTAAGCTCAGGTGGAGAACCTCTGGAGACGCTCACAAGGCCTTTGAAGATACTTCCACTCATTCACTTTGCATCACTTACGGGAATTTGTACTCACTATGCATGAATCAAAGACAGGAAGCAAAACTACCAGACACAAGAGTGAGGGCGAATATTGCAAAATATAACAGGAAAATACAGGAAATAACAGAACAAAAGCCCAAAACCATGACAACTTACTTTCATCGAGCTTTAAACCTATTTTCACCTGAATTTCTCTACATGCTGAAAAGTTGCATTTCCTACTGCAAGAAACATTATCACCACAGTGTACAGTAAACAAGGTTCCCCTGTGACAAAGAGTTGCTGACTGTCCAAAGCTATCTGGTCTCAGAGCAGGAAATTACCATAGCATAGGCTTGCTGAAGGAACATTGTGTAGCACTCAGAAGTTTCAGGTACATTTTTACATGTTTTATCTTTTTGTCTGTTATTACTGTGTTATTAATAGCCTGAACAAAGCCTCTGTTTTAAAGTTATTTGTAGCTCACTGACACACAAGTGACTGACAGCTATGCTGCATTGCCTAGCAACAACAAGATGCCTCTCAAGGCAAAGAATAAAGCAGTGTGATCGGGACCGGAGCTACGGGGGAGAGGCATCATGGTGAGCCTCACTTTAAAGATGTACTGTGTGACCGTCAGTAAAAGGATTAAATTACAGTGTTTCTGTTAAAAATAGTATTTTTAAATTGAAATCTTCGCCCAGATTTTTGTATCAACTATGTTACTCAGTTTTCCCCCATACGTTTTCCAACAGCTAACATTTCTATTGATAAATACAGTACAAAAAATTGTACAGAAACACAGCATAAATAATTCAAATGAATTCATAACAGGAATATTACACAAAATACCAAGTGGAAAAAGTGATAAGTGCACAGTGAGGTGAGAAATTAAAAGTCCAGTGTGTTCCAGGGGAGTAATTGTCTTTTATCTAGAGTCCTCCTCCTCCTGAGGTCAGTCAGCACGTGCTTTACGACCATTTTGCTGTCAATGACAGTCTGCTGTATAACCATGGAGCATCTAGTCTTCCAGATCTTCAGACAGACGATGCTGATGACCAGCTGAAATAGTTCTTTTTGTTTTGTAGGTAAATTCTCATCAAGGAGGCCATACATGACTGAGTTGTAGTTAACGGTGAAGGATAGGCCGAGACCCTTCAAAATGGACCAGACCTCCTGAGCCCTGTAGCAGTCTATGAGGAGGTGCTGTTGTGTCTCAGTATGTCTACTGCTCCTGGCAGTTAAATGTCTATTTTAAATTTGATCCAATAATCTTGAGTTGGAGACGCAGAAGTCATCATCACCATCTGTCTGATTTTGGTTTTCTGCTTTATCATGTCCGTTTTTACTTGAGTAGAAGTCTCACTCTGAAAGACGACATCGAGAGCTGCAGCCTGTGGTGGGGAAATTACAGGAAGGGGATGTCTGAATCAGGACAGGTACTCGGCTGTCCCCTGCTGTGGGCCAAACTGTCAAACCCAAAAAATTGTATTTCCATCAAAACGCCTCAGTATTTAGTTTTGCTTCTGCCAGTAAAGCCTGTAAAAATGTACATTCTACAAATGAGTGGAGAAAAAAAAAATAGGGAAGGAAATTGTGCGTTTCCTCACATTTGCATTTTTATATATTTATAATTTTTCAGCAGGAAAGTCGAGGTAGACTGGAGAGAAAGCCCCAGGGAGCCATCAAACTCTCATAATAATGTTTAAAGTAGAGTTCAGGAACATTTTGCTTACATTGTGTACTAAGTAGAGCAACTCTCTCATACACCTGCACACCTTCACATGACCTAAACATCTTCCTGTGATGGACAGACAGGTGAAACATCTCAGGCTTTAAAACTTATACATTGTTGAATGTTGAGATAAATTGTAAGTCATTATGTTAAATCACAAATGATTTGTTTTAATTGCCAAATATTTTACAATCCTCACTCTGCAATATCTGTGCATGGCAACCACAATCTTTCCCAAAGCTTAGCCTAAGTGCTTTGAGTGCCTTCACATAAAAATGTAGGAGAACGAATGAAATACATTGTCAGTGAATATTTTACTGATATGTTCAGTATCAACATTTTGTCACTTTCCAGATATGTTAATTGACAACATTTTGTCATTATGTTGATAAAATAATTCTAGGAGACATGCTTTCCTATGCTGAGAAAAATGTACCTTTATTGAATAAATAATTAAAAATTCAACTTCTGTTCCTTATAAAACTAATTCAATTAAATTAGCATATTAGCCGTATTTAGCAGCTCAGCTCAGAGCTGAAATGTCCCTTTGCCTGAAAGAATAACAGCACCGTAGGGTCTCACATCTCTGCACTCTGTACAAACCGCCATCAGTGAGACTCCTGCTCTGTCTCTGCTTCAGCGTCCTGCTGCGATGCTCTGAGTCACCACGAAATCCGTCAGAGCTTTGCAACCGGCCGAGGAAGATGGACCCATTCAGAAAAAGTTTGCTGAGCATGCTGTTCTCTCCTTCTGCAGTCCTCGGCTTCACATCGATCCAGTCACAACATGGAGCAGCCAAGTGACAGTACCACTACAGTACATGGTCTATGGGGTTTAGCTTGGGGGATCCTATTTTTGAGTTTATATGTAGCTTTATTCTTTTCTTTTTTTGCTTACTGTTGGTACTCCTACTTTCCTCTCACCTCAACACGTGGGCACACAAAAAATCAAAGCCAGTGTGATATTGGAGAGCGCTGTGGTGTGGCGCAATGGTGAAGTAATTGTGTTTTTGGACACTAAGAATAATCCTTTACTTCATTGAGCTTTGAAAGGAAGATGTTAAGGTACACACATCCTTTAAATAGATAAAAAAATGCTAGATGAAAAATAGTATTCTTTTATTTACTTATTTGTTTACAAAGGAAAGTATGGTGGTTTTTGTTTACCATGGTCTTGAGAGAAAACTTTTTGTAAGTTGAGAGTTTTTAATAGCTCTCATTTTATGATATGTGATGATATGATGACATATTTTTAAAATGTTGAAGTCTGTGGAAATGACTTTATACTTTTTACATTTATGAAAAGGAAACATTTGAGGGCCAAGCATAGCATGTGTTTGACTTCCTCATGTCAAAAATACAACCATTAGTTCTGTTTGAAGGCGTTATATGGAGTTAGTTTGGTCCAAGAAAAACCCAAAGAAATGTATAATCACAAACTCACCAGCAGCAACACAAAACTATTCTCACTACAATAATTGCAGATAGAGCAGAAATTTAAAATCCAAAAAAATGTATTTGCTTCTAAAGTCACATTTTCAGCTTGACTTTATTGCTTGCCTTTTTCTTGGCGTTTCTGGGTTTTAGTTTGCATTTCTGAGTTTGGTCTTATTGAACAAATGTTCTAGGGGCTGTGTGGTGATTCTGCTGCCTTTGTATTGGTCAGATGCTACAGGTATATTCAGGTAGGAGCACTACAAACATTTTTTTTTAGAAAAGCTGTTGAAGACAGATGACCTTCTGGTAAGTAAGTTAAGATTTTTTTTAGAGCTCTCCTAGTTAAGATATTTATTGTGAGCCAACATTGGCTAAAAAGCTACTGGCTTTTACCAGCCACAGTTTAGCAAGTTAGCTTGCTAACTTGTTATGACTAGGTAAATTTTAGGGGTCAGCTGATTGCCTGAAAAAAAATGCATTACAATTGTCAGCACTGCATTGCGAATCGTAGACTACACGTCAGTGCAGTGACATTTGTGTGTGATGGTGACAGAGTATGCCACAGGCCTTACAACTCCTCCTCTGTTGCTCTCTCCATCACATTATTTGCCATGTTACCTAAAATTATTACTGCTAATTTGATACCAACGCTTCTTCTCCGTACTGATGGACAGATGGACTCACAGATTTACACACTCCAGATACAGCCAGACTGTGTGTGTGTGTGTGTGTGTGTGTGTGTGTGTGTGTGTGTGTTACTGAGACAGGGAAAGACACTGAGTGATACAGATAACAAACTGGGACTGAAGCCGTTACGGGCAGATGATAATCTTCCTGTCAGCTCTGTCCACGTTCCCACTCACCGACTCAACTGTTCGCTTGGCTGTCAGTCCATCTACTTGCTTCCATGCACCTCATAGCACTCTTAACACTCTTTAGCAAATTTTTACCACAGTTTTTCACTATAATACTGTAAAAGAGGTTTGTGTAATGTGTTGGTTCAGAAACAGAGAAAGCCAGGAATCACCCATTGGTACACCTAATTCACAAATCCAAACATGTTTGTTTCAGCGATACCCTTTGAGAGGAGCTGCTGGTTCTAAAGTAGCTGCACTGGTCCTGGACTTGTGTGTCAGCTTGGGATTGTAAATAATATCATGTTTGAACTCACTAGTAGGATAAACCAAAGGTCAGGCAATAACTGACTATATCTGCTTCATCAGACTCTAACGTTAAAATGACCATCTGGTAATGACCTTGATGCCATGGCAGAACAGCTGACTAACTTTTCACCCTCTCACAGCTAGGGAGCAGAACAGAACCATAATACTTTTTGAGTACCGACAAAAAGCGTAGATAGAATTGTGTATATAAAACTCAAAGTCAAAAGTTGACAGTGAATGCTTGGTCAGATTCTTGATTCTGTTCATTTATTATTTCGGATATATACACATCTAAAATGAAAAGTTGCTAATTTTACACTGTCTTTTAATAAGTTCTGTGGTGGTTTAGGAATTTGTTTGTTTGTCAACCTAAGGTGTCTAAGATGTATTGTATTGGTACTGTAACTGAGGTATCAAAACATTTCCAATGATGCACAGCTGTCACAGCCTGGAACTACTTGGTTATTATGTTTTAGCTAGTTAGGTAGGGTTAGTCACGTCATTGGTCAGTCAGAGACAGGCCTCTTTGTGCTCGACATGTGGAGGGGTTTAGCAACGCGAGCCCTCAGAAGGAACTCAGAGCCAAGCGACTTCTCTGCAGGGAGAGAAACAAACTGAGGAAGTTAGCTAGCTAGTTAGCTGGTGGACTGTGAGAGAGCTACACTCCTCAGGCGCACCAGCTGTCTTGGTGTTTTTGAAGCGTCTGTAGCGGTGCTTCTCTGTGTGATCACCCTTTAGAGGGTATCACCCTGACTGTGAAGAAACCTTGAAATAGATCCCAACACAGTGGAGAGTTTATATTTCCCAGCAGACTTACTGGCTTACTGGCATATACAGTAAGGGAATAGACTGCTGGAGAAATCAACAGGTGAGCTCCTACGCCTTCTCTGATGCTATCGTAATTATGAAATCTGTTATTTAATAAATGAATGAAATGATAGATGAAAAGATTTTTTTATGCACTGTTGAACTGGTCACTTGGAATTTAGGGTTGACAAATGTCACATTCACACTCTTTAAAACGCCCTTATTCAGATTCATGCTGAAAGGGAGGCTGAGTGAGTGTGGAGAGACGAGCAGGGCTAAGGGCTTCGTACATCTCATTTGGGTTCTGCTGCTTGATTAATGTGGCCCTTCATTTCAGATGGGGTATTCACTAAGAATTCTGATGAGACAATCAGATCTCCACTGTAACACTATTCCTACAGCACAATGAATGAATGCACTTTTTATAGGGCCCATTGTTTAAATGATGGATTGCACGCTGCATATTGAGGAAATTGAATACATTAGATATCAAGTTTTAACAACATCATGGAAGTTTTGCAAGCTCTGCTCTTCTATAAATATGATGAAAGTTGTAGACATGAAGCTAATCTCCTTGTTTTTATATTTGTATGTAACTTTTTGCCTTTACACCTGATTTAAGTGATATCTTAGATAATAACCCTGAATAAAGTGGCTGTGTCATGTGAAACGGTCAGTTGTTATCCTGAATACACTTGGAATGAACAGTTTGCTCTGGCGTTTGGTACGTGGTGTGAAGTTGACTTGTCTAAGCTGCAGAGGTGGTGGCTGAAGAAAGTGGAACATCTAGCTGCTAAAGAGCCAGACATTTTCCTCAGGAGTTGGTGGAGACTAAACCATGAGTAAAGAAAAAGTGAATGACTGACTTACATTAATCAGGTGGACACAAGCATGACTCCATTGAGATGTTAATGTTGCTCTGTGTCTGCTGGAAGTGCAACTCGTTAATTGCCATAACAACTTCATAACCCGACAGTATATCAAGTTTGTTTTGGAGTCTTTCTGCCCCCTTGAGGGGGGACAGCTTCTCAGGTGCAGCTGGAGGTTGAAGTCCTTCTTTAAGGGCAACCCAACACAGGATGTGGCTGAAAGGTTTGGAAACACCAAGTAAACGGGCCCTTTGAAGAGACTTGTTGTCAAATCACAAGAAATTCTCTTTGCTCTCACTGTAGAATCAGAAGCCTGACACGCAAACATTTAGTTGACCACTGCCATGTGGAGGGAATACATTGTGACAGATTATGTACTGTATGTATTATACATGTAAACTGTTGCATGCAGGGCAATGACACAAATGTCATTCACTCCTCTGTAGATTTTGATAGTGATGCCAAATAACATAACAAACAAGAAAGGTCTGAATCATCGAAATAGAGAAAAATGTAAATCTGCTAATCTGTCCAGTTAGCACAGGTTTAATGCCAAGCACTGATGTTTCAGTATCTGGGTTTCTTAAACATGCCGAGAAAAAAGGAGTAGCACTGTCAGATGTAGCGTGTTTGTTTGATCGAGATGGAGCAATTTAGGGGTGAAAAGAAAGTTTTAATTTTTTTTTTATCACTACAGCCAGCTGTGTCCCTACTGTGAAACACCGCCAGCCCGGGGAGCAGCAGCTGGCAGGAGAAAAGTCTTCAGTTAGTGATTTCAATGATAAGCACACCTTTAATCACAGGGGGAGGACTAATTAGTGAAGTCACCTGTGTGGTGATTGGTTTGAATGAAGCCTTGCAGACTCTCAGCTCTCCATGAGTTTTACAAAAAGAGATCACTTAGACAGAAAAGAAGCTCTTCGAGGAGCCGCTTTGTTCGCATCAATGTTGATATATACCGAAGTGAGTCACATTTACAAACTGATCCACAACTGTCAGGCATTCATGTACTACTAAAATTACAGTGACACATATTCTTTTGGTTTGCCTCTGTACTGCGGAACGCTGGATTTGAAGTGAAACAATGACTATGAGGTTAAAGTGATGACTTTCCGCTTTATTTTGAAGGCATTCACATGCATATTGAGTGTAATAATACATAGTCCCCCAACATCTCCTAAACAGGAGATTTTATGGCCAAACAAACTCAATGCAAAAAAGCCCATTACATTAGCAGGGAAGATACCAGTGTATGCTGTTGTGGATGGGGAACTCAGTCAGTCATTGATGGTGAAAGATTTGACACCAGATACTAAATATTACGTCACATGCGTTCATTACAAGCATTTATATTTACTGCCAACATTTTGGTCCCCTAAAATTGTTTAATAATATATAAAAAGGGCTATAGTTGCTACAATGTTCATCTTATATGGATGTTGACACCCTAAAATTAAAGCTACAGGTCATCACTTCAGTCATTGCTTCATCTCAAATACAAAGTGCTGGAGTACAGAGCCAGTGCAACAACACATGGGTCATTGTCCAAATACGTTCAGACTTCACTGGGAGGATGAAAGAAATGGACCGTGGATTCGTTTTCACCACACTGTCAGCTTTCTATGCAGCATCAACCAGGATTTAACGGGAGTTGCTTTAGTTGTCCCCATGTAACTGTGGTGCCAGAAAACAGCTTTATTAAAGAGTCTCTATTGTGAGGCATCAGCTTTGGGCCACTTTTGTAAAACAGCAGCTTTAAAAGGGAGTGAGAGAGTAAATCAATCAGCAGAGGAGCTTCTGACTTAATGTTGAGCTGACAATTTGATTAATTAAATGCAGATTCCAGTTGCTTTATGACTGATAAGTCTAATTTTGCAGCCACTGCTGAATGGAACCTTTGATGCAGGTTTTGAATTTTAAACTTGTGTCTGGTGCGTTTACTACATCATAATTTAGTCAGGTACTGTGTTTGTGTGTGTGTTGATAGATTCTCGCCCAATTAAATTTATCCATCCATTCTTTTTTTTTTTTCAATTAACCAAAGTTAATTGATCAAAGTTTAATGAAAGTTAAGGCTCCTAGTTTTTGAATGAGAGCAAAGAGATGTTGAGAGTGGGACTAGTTTCAATTCCCCATCCACTCAATCAAAGCTTGTGAAATGAGGCAGGCTGATGGAACAGGTGAAATACAATGACAGGCTGCCTCTCGCATTAGAAAGAAATCTCATCATGTTCTCAATGATTTCACCTCACATGTGTGTTATTTGTAGGAGACATATGGAATATATGGACTGTTTGGACTCAGCCAGGAAGGTTTTTAAATTACATTAAGCGAAACTAGACATTTCAATTTGTTAATTATATGATGAGAATCCAATTTTCTAATACTGTTGTTGCCCCTTTATGTAGGATTTGAAATGAGCTAGATCCTATAAATTATGTTTTATATGCTACTAATTTGCTACAGCAAATCATTTTAGCGAGAAATGCAATTCCAACAAAATGTTTTTAACATCTGTATCTGCCAAATCACAAAATGTTCATACTGAACATACCTGCAAAACAAACAGATTAGAAGGATGTAAATGCCATTCCTAAGAGACAGGGAGACATTTTTCAACAAAGAATAATTGGAAAGACGCTATAATCACACAACAATTCAACACATTGTGGAAAGGGAAGTGAAACCCTAACTTAACCTGCCCTTGACCAAAAATAATCTTGATTTCAACAAACTAACAAATGTGGCTATAAGTGATAGATTGTTATGACAAAAGCTGTCATTCTTCATAGGATGTGGGACAGAACATTGTGGTTTTGTAGGATATTCATACAAGGTTGGGTTGATGAGAGTCATTATTGTTGTGGCCATAGTATATGGGGAGTATATTATGTTCTTGCATACACAGTAGACAAGATCGGGATGAGCTTCTAATTAATGAAGTGGGATTTTTCAAAGTGATTCTAAATAATATATACCATATTTTTCCAAGTTTGATTTCCTTGAGTGTTTGGTTGAGAAGGTGACAAGCTGTCATTCTGTCAGAGCTGCCTGTATAAACGCTGTCACTGTGCACAGCAGAAGGACACCGACTGTCCTCCCCTGTTGCTCTCTGACCTTACGTCAGGACTCTCACGGTTGTCCAGCTCTAATGGAGTCAACACGGCGGCCATCTGTCAGACAGCCTATGAGCTGTGATGTTGTGTGGGTGGAGAGCTTGGTTGGTGTAATGAGCCAGAAAAGCAGTGACAGAGGGGAAGCCATGTGGAGGAATCTTGCATCCATCTCTGTCTGCAACAGCTCACCTGGTGACCTTCACAAGACAAACCCTGAAATCTCGTTGAAAAACTTAAAAACAACAAGCTCAGCATGAGTTTGTCTTCAGATTTACCTGTAAACAAGATAGTCATGGTGCCGCCTGAAATACATCAAATTAAGCCTTTCCAAGTGTCCTTCAAGCCCACAGTAACAGAACAGACATCGTGGTAGACTGTGCGACAGATAAATCGTGGGATGCACTCACTATTATCCCCCATAGGAAACATCAGACACCATGGATACTGATAGAAACTTTTTTCAACTGCGTTATTGTATATTATACATATGCTCATTGCCAAAACAATCAGCATATGCTATAAAATAGAAAGGATAAGTAGGTATAAGTTAATTCTTTTTTTACTTTTTTAATATTAGAATGTTCACATTATGTACATATGGTGGTTTTTATATAGTATGGCCACGGAGAATGCTGCAGGGTGTTCGTACAATTATTATAGTGTTCCATATTTTATTATATCACTACTGTGTATACACACACAAAACATACAAACAACCCCAGCTAGATCCCACCCACACTCACATGCGACTCCTGTGACCTGTCTGACCTCTCCCTCTTTCCATGGAGGCAGGCGCACACACACACACACACACACACACATACACAAACACACACACACACACACACACAAACAACAAAGGTGCAGATCCCATTACAACTTGGGGGGGCACAAACATGTAATTTTTAAACCTTTTATTCTGTTAATGAGTAGAAGAAACAAAACATTCAGTGACTTTATCTTTGTTTGAACAAAATGACTTACAAGGCATCTGTCACAGGACTAGCCTACGGTCCTAGCAGGCACCAATCACCAGATGCATTCTGGGAAACGTAATCCAATAGTAAGCAAAGGTATAAGGATGAAGTAAACCGTTAACTTCATAGTCAATTCCCACTTTGTTTAGTATATGCAATGTGTTAGAAGAGTAGCGTAGCTCCTCCCCTGTGCTTGCCTGAGCAGGAAAGGCTAACAAACGGTTCAGACCACTGAGCAGGATACAAAACCTTCAAAAGGTGTTGTGTGTAAGTGTGAATTATTGCAGTGGAGTCGGCTTCTATTAAATATATATTTTCAATTACACAATTTATTTTGAAATGATTTATTGGGGGGCACAACCTCATTTTTTTCAGAAGTTGGAAAGGGACTCGTCTCGGCTTTCTTATGGTCATGTAAAAAAGAATAGTTTCTTGCTTCTTTAGCCTCTTCTTTGCTCAGGAAAGCAAAGCAGCAACCTTTGGGTCTCAAACTATTTTCATATAACAGCTCTTGTTCTTTCACCGTACCACTTTTCTTGTTAGTATGGCTGTTATGGCTTCTGTCTGTCTGTCGAGTCTGTCCGCATAAAAGCTTTATCAAATGATTATGATGATCAGTTTAGATCAAGAATCCATTGACGGCATTATGGTCATGAGATGGCAAAGGTCAACCTAAAACACAGCGGTTAGTTGTTTGGGTTTGTTGTTTGCAGCTGATGTGAACTATGTTGCATGCAACAAATAACTAATCAGGCTGTTGACAAAAATGATAAAATGGAAGCTGTGTATTTAGCTTTATTTTGGTAAAAATATGAGAACAAACAGGATACAGAAAGACAGAGGATTAATGAACTTTGCTGCAGGTGTGGTTTAAGTACTGTGGACGTTTTTATACCCTTTCACACTTAGTCTGGTTCGCTGTTTGAATCATTTGTAACTGCTGCATATCCAAGCTGCAAACAGAGCCACCTTTAAGTCTACAGGCAGTGAGTGTTTGATACTCAGCATTGAGATGATTAATGGGGTAGGAAAGAAGAAGTTATGTTACACAAACTTGCAATTATATATTTGATTTTCTCTAGCATTTGCTTTTGTTATGAAATATTGGATCCTTTGACCTTTCTGGGCCTGGAACAGTTATTTAAATGAAACTACCTGAGAAGTTTAGAGGAAAGAAATCACTTTTGGTGGCACTGCTAACAACTCATAGATATCTGAAATGTGACAATCAGCGTCAACTAGGCTTTTTTGTGAGGGGTCACAAGCCAAAAAGGTTGGTTTATTATATGTTTTGTTTATTTAAAATCTTAATCTGAAAAGTAACTAGCAACTATAGCTGTCAGATAAATGTAGTGAAGAAACAATTTCACTTTGAAATGTCGTGAAGTTCTAGTTATTGGCAGTATGCAATACACCTGTGCACACCCTGGTGGTAGAAGCTCCACCTCTTGGGAATTGTAGTTTTTTAGTTCAGAATAGAGTACCCTTTCACACTTAGTCTGGTTCGCTGTTTGAATCATTTGTAACTGCTGCATATCCAAGCTGCAAACAGAGCCACCTTTAAGTCTACAGGCAGTGAGTGTTTGATACTCAGCATTGGGTTTTGGGTGGAGTATTCCTTTAAAGATGTATTTTCTCTATAACGTGGGTCAATGGAAAAACCCCTGACTTACATCTGTAACTGTAAAGTCAATACTCCTTCTTTGAAAATAAGTTCGAAGTTCGAAAAATGAGGGCTGTTTTCAGGGAGTGTGAGCTTGACTGAGAGGTGTCAGCCTGTCACACACCGTCCTGTTTGCTTATCCATTTTTTTTTTAACTGATAACACAAGCTATAGACTTGAAAATGGTCCTTTATTAACCTGTGAGTGATGTCTCAGACACTATGTCCATGTCTGTCTGTAATCCTGGTTGGGTACAGTCACCAGCTATAGGTTAAAAATCATAACATTTTGAGAATTGCTAAAGGTTTCCAGGATAACAAATGTAAGTTTTCAAAAGCAGTCCAGACTTCAATGGGAACAAAGGATGACCGACAGAACTGTTCTTCACTTAAATATCACTGATGTAGGGTTGCCCTCTTTCCTTGTGGAAATTATAATGCAGTTTCAATATGTGATATTTTCTTCCATGATGTTCGCCTGCATGATACGGTACTTCATGTCTTTCTCAACTCTAATGTCATATTTCTGGATTTAGATTCACTGGAATGTGAATTATCCATATAACTCTGAAAAAGCTGAAAAACAAGAAGCTTTTCCTCATTTATTATTTAGTCACTCTCTCCTCGCTCGCAGCTTCTTTTCAAGTTTAGCAAAACTGGCAGGCTGTGTTTACGTTCAGCTCCAGTCTATTATTTATGCAAGATAATCGTGTGCATGAGTGAGTGAGTGTGGGTGGGTGGGTATTGCCAACACAATACGGTATGCATGTACAGTATTGAGGTGTGTGTGTGTCTGTTTGGTAGAGATCTCAAAACACATTTGTGTGTGTGTGTGTGTGTGTGTTTGGCCTCACTTAACCACAAACATTACGTCTAAGCATAAAGACAACCACCACTAAAGTTTTTTGCTAGGGTGTGAGAATGTCAAACTACTTCCTGTTTTCGAATAAAATCGTTCTCTTGTCTCTCTCCCCATTGTGTGCATGTTGTTCTTGTCTCTCTCTCTCTCTCTCTCTCTCTCTCTCTCTCTCTCTGTGTGTGTGTGTGTGTGTGTGTGTTTTTTTTGTTCCACACTGTAATTTTACAATGTTGTTTTTTGGGGAGTTTTCCTTAACTGAAGTGAGGGCCCCTTGAGGCAAATTTGTGATTTAAGAAAATGGGCTATATAAATAAAATGGACTTGACTTGATTAGTTAATTGATAAAAGCTCTCAAACACAGACATTGAAACTTCCCATTGTACTTGAATGCTCCGCTGGCAGGTGACTGTATGAAAATATAAAAAATACTCCAAGTAAAAGTCCTGCATTCAAAATCCTAATAAAGTTAAAGTACAGTATTATAAACAAGATCTACTTAAAGTATTAAATGTAAAAGTAATTGTCCTGTAAAAAAAAAAAGTGCCCTTTGTGAGTGATTTATTATTATATATGACATTGTTAGATTGTTAATACTGATGATTTAATAAGCAGCAATTTAATGTTGTTGCAGCTCAAGGTGGAGCCAGTTTTAACTACTTTATGTACAGTTAGCTAGTTTAGTCAAGTGGTTTCCAACTTAGGGGTCGGACCCCCCCACAATACAAATCTGACGGGTCGTGAGATGATTAATGGGGTAGGAAAGAAGAAGTTATGTTACACAAACTTGCAATTATATATTTGATTTTCTCTAGCATTTGCTTTTGTTATGAAATATTGGATCCTTTGACCTTTCTGGGCCTGGAACAGTTATTTAAATGAAACTACCTGAGAAGTTTAGAGGAAAGAAATCACTTTTGGTGGCACTGCTAACAACTCATAGATATCTGAAATGTGACAATCAGCGTCAACTAGGCTTTTTTGTGAGGGGTCACAAGCCAAAAAGGTTGGTTTATTATATGTTTTGTTTATTTAAAATCTTAATCTGAAAAGTAACTAGCAACTATAGCTGTCAGATAAATGTAGTGAAGAAACAATTTCACTTTGAAATGTCGTGAAGTTCTAGTTATTGGCAGTATGCAATACACCTGTGCACACCCTGGTGGTAGAAGCTCCACCTCTTGGGAATTGTAGTTTTTTAGTTCAGAATAGAGTACTGTGAGGCTTCTACCACCAGGGTGTGCACAGGTGTATTGCATACTGCCAATGATTAGAATGGGATTGGTTAGTTTTACCTGCCTGTCCATTTTTCAAGCATTATGCTCTGATGAAGGTCTGATAGACCGAAAGCTTTAAAATAAAGTTTAACACTGCATTGATCTAATTGTGCGGAAATCTCTTCTACCAGTTATAGACTGGGTAAGAAATTACACTTTCACAAGAGAAGCATAAAAACAATAGACTCAGAGCTTTTCCATTTGAACTTTTAGGCCTGAGCCAACACTCCGATTGAAAGTGTAGACATGACTGAGAAATGATCCTCCAAATATTCTCCTGTTAGATTTTATTCTGACTCATGTTAGCACCGCTCTGCATGAGAAACTTGTGAATGTACTGTATCTGTTGAAAAGGCTGGCCTGCTATTAAACCCACCATGTCACATTTAAGGTATTCTTTTTCAAACCAGATTGAAACTCAGCTGATGCCTCCTCCTTCCGTGAAGCTTGACAGAACAGAGAAAGCCCACAGACAGCTTGATATAACACTGATTCCTGTCAGTAGAGAGGAGAGAGAGGACCGTACCTGTGAGGTGTAAAATCAGTGCCTGTGTCGGTATGATGGAGCTCTCCACCAGAAACCGAACAAAACTCTAAGGGACAGACATTAGGTCCTACTTTTAGGCATGGTGTCATAAAATCCCTATGAACTGTATGTGAACTGTAGCATATTACACTGCAGACAACAAACCACTCCCAAAATTAGTCAGAAATGGATGTAGAGATGCTGTTAAACTATTTCTATATAAGTGTCCCTGTTGGTTCTACCAGTCTTTAGACATGACATAGATAAAGATGGCAAAAGAGAATTTACGGAATGTGAAATTTGAAAGCTTTTTGGTGAGAAAGTGAAAAGAAATGCTTTATTTAGCACCAACAGAATGAAAAATATGGAATGCCAACATGTGACAAACACTATTATTTCAGTTCTGAGCCAAAGACTCGGATTATGGCATCAGAAGGGTCCTTCTTATATATATATATATATATATATATATATATATATATATATATATATATATTTTTATTTACCGTCTAACCTGTGTGAAAGTGCCCCCACAAGTCTGTGTTTTTATTTTGCTTCTCCAGTTACTGGCTCAGCCTTTTGACTGTAAATGAAAAGTGTTATATGATGTTTATTTTATGACTTTATGTCATAAAACAATGATTCTTTCTCTAAAGAGAACATCTACTCACTGAGAGAGAGTGTGTGTAGAACACTTCATGAATAACTCTTAATTTATACTCTTGAGATCAGAAAATGTTAAGTGTTTTCACATAACGTACATTTCTAGGATTTCTAGGAGGGATTCTAAGATGCATAATAAATACTGGCACAGAGATGAGGTGTGAAAATGTATTTAAGAAATGCCCTGCTACACTTTGATTTCCATAGGGACAATGAATAATATAATGGGGTTAGTGCCTTTCTCAAGTACACTTAAACAGGACATCTACTGAATCAGGTTGCAGTAATGATCTCTCACTGGGCCATCGAGTCCCGTCCTCACTAAACATGCTGACAGCTTTTGGAAAAGCAACACTGATGTGAGAATACATCTTAAATTCATGAGGACTAGTGCTAATATTTAATATTTCAGAGTGTATAAACAGAAGACAGCTTGTGCTGCGAGCTGTTTGTATATTTGTAAACACTTACAGTTGATGGAAAGAAAAACCTCAATGTGACAGATTATTAAAAATGACTTTTTAATAATCTGTCACATCGAGGTTTTTCAGACTTTTCAGTCATGAGATTCATCTACTTGCACCTATTTGGGCATCTATTTTTCATCCCAGAGAAGATCACCAAACACTCCAAAAGGCAGTGTTTTCTCTGCAACAATGCATTCAATACATCCTGATACAAGTTCATGTGTTGTCGTGGTTTCTCCTGGGAAATTTAACTTTCATCAGTCACAGTTTCTCTCCTTCCTGAAATAGATTTCAGGCCATTACTGGAACAGCTGGAACAGAGGAAATTGCACCAAGTTTTGCAGAAAGTAATTTTGTGCAAATGCAGTTATTGACTTCTTAGGACCCCATGAGTATTGTCAAGTCCTTCAGCCAAATTGAATTTATGTCAATGTGTGGAGACAAATGGTCAGATTCCATTTCTAGCTCGGTTAATGTTGCATTAATGAACAGAACCAATTTCCACCAAATTAAAATTAATTTGCATGAGGCTTAAGTGCATCTGTCGGATACATTTCCATAAGCCAGACAGGGCTTAGGGGCAGCACTTGAGGCGTTACTGTGCTTGTAATAACTGAATAAAAATTTTATTAGAAGCAGCTAATTTCAAGTGAAGAAAATGACTCTGACAACTTGGATGGTTTTTGGGACACTGAATGGAGGCGAGGCAGGCACATTAAAGAGGCTCTTCACTCCTCATGCTTCTTTATGTGACAGATTCATGCTGCTGAACATGGAGCAAGCTTCTGAAGGTTATTCTCTCTGTCTGTGTGTGTGTATGTGTGTGTGTGGTTTTTAGTGTTTGATTTAATGTCTGCAATTAAAATCGCTCCTTGAAGGATTAATGAATTTTATACGAACTATAACATGGTTTTGGGGGGAGCTTATTTTTTCTTGGGGGGGGGCTTGCACATGCCTCAAAGGAAGGAAGAAACATTCATAGCTGCAAGCACGTAGGCCTCCTTGCTTTATCAGCACATGTGATATATAATAATCAGTTGATGCCCACACCTAAAACCTACACTCGGGTATCAAAACCAAACATCACAGTTACAGTGTGATACAATATGGCCAACTAAAGCAGGGCCTATACTCTGCAGAGTGATGTACTATATTCTATCGTTTATCAGCACAAATAAGACATGGATAGGTCAAATAGCAAAACAGCCTATAAACACATGAGCATTGAATCAAAAACACAGCATGCCAGGCACCATACAAGGGGTCGAGTCCTCATCAACAACGGTTAAAGTGACCCATCACATACAGATGAGCACAATAATTTCTCGATACAATTAAGACATCAAATGCAAGAGTATCAACAAACCAGCCTATAAAAACACACACATGCATGAGTCTTGTATATACCAACAAAAATAGGCCTGGCTGCCTACAAGTCCTCCTCAACACCCATCACATGCAATACAGTGCTAACAGTGAATAATAGTTAATTGGGAATAGCCCTTACCTTAAAACAGCAGCCACCACAGAGGCCTGGGATTTTTTTTCTGATCTTTGAGTTAAAGTGAGTGAAGTTTATGATATTGCTCCCCCACTTTGATGGTGATGGCAAGAATAGCATGCATGAATCACCCTCATGCATGAATCATACATCAATACCCTAATTTTATGCATGATCCATGAAGATGAAAATACAGAAAAATAGAAGTGCATGGCATAAATAGCATATTGTCAAAATATTTTAGAGACACCCCCCCCCCAAACAAAAAAAAAAGTTCACAAATCAAGTTTTAAGTGGAGCTCATGTCTTATTAAGCAGAGCCAAGCTCCCCCTGGCTCCCCTGTAGTTTGCACTCTGGGCTGGAGGAAAATGAACTAAGTAGGTCATGTTTACAATATAAATTCTAAAGATTAACACACAGCCAATACTTCAAGGGAGCGCCACATGCATTGGTGACGGTAAAGAATTTGGCTCAATTTGGGAAATTTAAACCTCCCTGTATCAGAATCAGAATTACTTTATTGATCCCCGAAGGGAAACTCTTTAATCTGTCTTTGTATTAATATTTTTGATATTAACATTTAATCAAATTAATCTGTATCACCCACTTCTCCCAGATTACTGAGTTTTTTAGCCTCTTTTGCTTTTAGGGCACATTTACTGTTTGGTTCAGTCTAAGTGTCCTCATCAACCTCATTTCCAGCAGTAGCAGGCAACTGTTTCTAGCAAACATACACTAATAAACTCGCTGTGCGCTATCTGCCCAGCACCAAATGGCAATAGGCAAAGTTAGTGACTAGCTGGTCAAGAAAATGGAACATTTGGCAGGAAAAAAGCTAGATATTGTTCTCAGGAGTTGGTAGAGACCAAAACAGACATAAAAGGAGAGTGAATGTTCGACTTCAGTTCATTATGTGGACAGAAATATGACTCCAAATTAATGATAATGTTTGCTGGCTGTATAAATAGACAATTGTATGATAAGAAGTTCTTCTGATGCATCGTCCGACCACATTTGAAATCACAGTGTTTATACCTTTTCTGAAAGGCCACACTTGAAGGAAAAACCTTAAAGGTTATATTGAACATTTTCATATACACAAATATTAATATATATATATATCCCCAGAGCTTTTAGAAAGGTGCGGAATAAACTCACTTTTCCAAAGAAAAAATATATTATGATTGTGAATTAATCATTTAAAAAAATTTTGACGGGTCCAAAATGACTGTTTTGTTTATCTCTGTGTGAGATGTCTGACGTTTGGTTCCTGCTTCTAACAAGGCTTGTGAGCCAATAGTATAACGACATTGGTATCACATGGTATAGTTGCCAGTTAATGTGGAAAAAATGGACACTGATATTAGCACATGTTAGCCATCTTAGCTTAATCGTCTGAACAACAATAACCCATAAAATTACAGTTCTGCATATTTAAGCAAAAAAAAAAAAAAAACACCTACCAACAGTCATAGTCCTCAAAGCCTTAACTAATGTGTTGTCACCGGTTAGATTGTCAAAATTAGAAAAATAACAGCTTCACTCCCTGAGGAGCCAGGTTAGCATTAGTGATGGTTGCGCCCAGTTACCTAATGTTATAGTTCCCCCAGACAATGTAGCTTTGTAACAAAGATGCGCATCAGCAGGGATTTAGAAGTGGGCCAGGGTCCGACATAACCTGTACGAGTTTATGCTGGGCAACTTGATTTACCAGTCACTGGTCCGTCCGGGCCGGTGGCGGACTGGTCCGCTTATGAAAAGACGGCCGCTCTTCTTTAAGAACGGAGTGGACGTGGGATCCCAATATATTACCAATGTGTTATGTCATGCTAATTATAGTGTTTAGACCCAAAACGTGACTGTTATTGAGGGTGTCATCTCACATAGCAGTCTAACGTTAGCCCTATTATGAGACACTTTGCTGAGGTACTTGTGGCTAGCTAGCCATGTAGCCAGCGGCACTGAACTCAACAGCTGACTTAAGGTACTTTAATATAAAAATCTGAAAATACTGACATGATCATACAGTTGTCCTTTCTCCCTGGAGCCATTGTTGCTGTGTGGCGCTCAATTGTTTTTTATAATCCGCTATGAGATTTGTTTTCAAATGTTAGGTCAACACTACGCTAACACTAACACTAGCTAATGTCAACTTTTACTCTAGCTATCTGTCTAATAACATCCCTACAATGTACTGTACTATACTACTGCAGGTTGTGCAACCAACTGGGAACCACTGGAATGGAATGGAAGGGGGTAGGGGTAGTGCGTCATCTAGTGGCTGGATGTTATCAATGGTACGTTTAAAGGCCAATCACAGCTTGCAGTTGGTGAGAATGTCAGATTTGGAAAGTTACAGATATGATTGGGCACAGCCCCCCCAATCAGATGTCAGAAAGGTGTGGGGGGAGATGGTTTCTGAAGCTATCCGACCACCCGACAAGCACTTTTGAAGAGGCACACCTCAACACATTAGTCAAAATAACTTAACATGGCGATGCCCAGGCTGTGACAATTCATGCAGTTTTAATTTCAACAGGAGAAAATAATTCCCTAAACACCTCAGTTATCCAAGAACACATGCATGAGCGCAACACTTAAAATATTGTTAGTTAAGAGAATGATTTATGCATTTAAATATCAATGCGTAACACATTTTTGGTCAATTTAGACAATTTTAAATGGAGCCCATTTTAAATTTGTCCATAAAGGCCTGATGAAATTTTATCCATACAATCTTCTTACTTGTCAAAACCTGGTTGCCTACATTGCTCACAATTCAACTGACTGCTGAAAGGTCAGTTGGAGATTCAGGTTTGTTATGCTAGTAGCTGCTAATGTAGCCTCGAGCTGCTAGCCTCAAGCAGAGATGAGGAGTGGGCTACAGAGGTCCGGTCCGACTTCTCTCTAACTCCAGATCCCCGGATTTTCTTCATTTTCAAACGTGTAGTGTTAAGGCCCAAACGACACTGACTCAAGTGAAATCACTTGAGGCAATTTTTCTTCATGCACCTCCCTCTGGAGCCATAAAAGACTCCCCAAGACCTGTAAACCGACTTTGATGTGCAAAATCAGTAAAAATAAATAAATAAATAAATAATAAGTCCCCTTTAATTTGATGACGTAGACTAGGCTAATATTATTAGGTTCAGAGTGAAGATTGTGTGTTGGAGGGAAGCTTTCGTTTACAGACACTGGTTTTCCCTTGTGGAGATTTCCCTTGGATAAGAGCCCAGAGGATGAGTTTTCTGAAAACCCTCTGCTCAGCATCTGCTGTGAATGGGTTTCTGAATAAACCAACGGAGTAAATGTGTTTTTTTCCCTGCAGTTTAACTTAAGGAGAAAACAATATAACAAAGCTGTTATGGCAGATGAAACGGTCAGTTCATCCTTGCCAAAATCCATTTGAAATTGCAGGGTGTGATTGTTTCTTCTCCCAATCCTTCTTGTTCAGCAGTAACTGGTGCTATAAGGCATTCATATATAATAGCTACCATCCACTCAAGGATAATGTTTTTGTGTGCTGCAAACCAGATTGCCATGAAATTTGCTAGAAAAGTAATGGCCAGGTTTCCATACAGTTTTCTTTGAATATTAATGGCCGCCAGCAGAATAATGTTAATTTCTTTGACCTTTCCGCAAGTGCACAAAAGAATCATAAAAATCTAATGGAAAGACATGCAAACATTTTACTGACTATATTCATGCTTCCCAGACATTAAAACCTTTCCTGGGGACACTCTCTCTTGAAATTGTCATGGCTGCTGCAGATCCCTCATCCTCTTTCAGACCTCAGGTCTTTGCACTGGCTTCCCACTGTTGGTTTAAAAAGCACTGAATGTTTTAGGGTCAAAATACATTCCTGATTTGGTGCTACATTATAAACTGTCCAGACTTTTCAGGTGGTCTGGGAGAGGTCTGCTTACTGTCCCCACATTGTCAAAACAATGCATGGGAAAGCAGCATTAATTTGTGCCACATATCTGGAACAACCTCCAAGAAAACTTGAGGACTTTTCTATACTAATAGGAAGATTTGCCATTAAATTTACTGAGCAAATTAATTCAATTCAATTTAGTTTTATTTATATAGTGCCAATTCATAACAGAAGTCTCATTGCATTTCTTTTAGAGCAGGTCTAGACTGTAGTCTTTATAATTATATTTACTGAGACCCAACAAACCACCAAAAATAATGTTCCCAAGGAAATAAACCTATTTTATTTTGATGATCCCATGGTTTTAATATTTTATCTTTTCTACTGGTGTGGCTCGACAAATAACTTTTTGTTCTGTTCAACATGTTTGTATTGTAGAGTGTATTGAACATTGCAATATATAGTTGGGCTTCAGTCTTTAGTTTTCTTTCTACCTTGTTCCCAGGTGGCTAGTGTTTAATGTAAAATGCATTCATTGTAAGGTGCCAAGCAGGGTAGCAGAGGGAAACAAGGGATTGGACCCACATGCAGACAACAGAGGCAGGCTGGTAGAGTTAAATGATTTAATTAAGAATATAGGCTTACCCTGGTTTCAGACAGGCAGTGGTAAAAACCAGGGAATCAGTCCAACAAGTCTAACAAATCCGACAGGGAGCAGGCAAAGTTCAAAAGTCCAGAATAAAGGTCAAGCAGAAGACCTGACCTGATATGAAATAAGTAATTACTTGCAATGGATGGATGAGAGGACAAAAATGAGGATGTGGGTAAAGCATGAGAGTCACTGTTTGTAGAGAGGCAGAGAGGAGCTTAAGGGTGACTGTGGTTTGAGAAAATCAACATGTGGATTGATCAGAATCGGCTTGGAGTTGCCTGGGATACAGGTCATGAAAATGTCACCCAGGAGATTCAGAAGATCAATAAAATATATCAGTTATCTAAAATGAATCCCAAAATAGATTGGGAGGAAGTGTCAGGAAGTGTACTAAATCAAGAGCGATATGAGCCGACAAGAAAGATGAAGAGAATAAATATTGAGTCCTTCTTTCTAAAGCTGCCATTTTGTACCAATGTTCAACCAACATTATAAATCCATTGTAGAACATATTTATTTTATTTTTTTTATCTTTTATTTATTTAGAATTATCTACCCCTCTTTCTGTCACCACTGATTTCTGTGGCTATGTGTATTGCTGAAAGCATTATCATGCCAATTGGATGGGGAATGTTGAAAGGCACTATGGAAAATGTAGGAAACTATCAGCTGAATTAGAAGTAGACGAAGCAGTTGAGTGTAATTGGGTACAGAGAGAGTAAATTACACCACTTGAAAAATACCTCCTGTAGTGCAGTGAACATCACAGAGCAATGATATATACCGAGGTGACATGGTGGATTTTTCTTTAGTTGTCATCATCCTATCATCAGAGAAAGCCCTCGAGCATTCAGATAAATGCTTCAAATTTAGGATTGAGGACACCAAATGCCATGAGATGGGACCTTAAACAAGATGAAAAGGAATTAAAATGATAGGCCATCTCAGGGGTGCAGAAAGAAAAGTGTTTCCTTTTCAGCTTTCTGGCTTTCAAGTGAGCACTTCTGTGTGATCTTAGAAACCCAGGCTTCACATCCATCTCAGCTCCGCCCTCCCAGTACAAATCTGTCAGTTAGGTAAGGAATGGTGCTGCTTTTTCCTGCAGATTGGCCTGATTTTGCAGATGTCATTCCACAATGTTTTGAGAGGATTCAGGGCCCCCAGTCAAAAGTAACCACATATGCCATTCTAAGAGCCTTACCAGTGGTGGAGCTGAACCTGAAATCAAATCATAAATCAGCGAAAATCGTGACAAACGGCCTTTTTCAATTATGATATATGCATTTGCAGATAATAGCATAGTATCCTAACGGTGGTGCTAGAGGTAAGCTCATCATCTGGGGATTGTAAATATGCTAAGTAAATTTCATGCTGCTGGTCCCATCATATTTTCTTATGTCTTTTCTTTTTTTGTTTGTTTGTTTTTACATTTTCTAAATTCTATTGTACACTACCAGAAAGGTTAAAAAAGCATTATTCCTTTGATGGCCATGAACATCCAAACCAAATTGTATGGAAATCTGGCCATTACTTTTCAAAAATACCTTGTCATGGACCAAAGAGTCGGTCAAGGGGAAACTTTGGTTTGACAGTGGCACCAGATGAAGGATTGGAGGTCACCAAAATGCTCATTTAATTTTATTTTGTGGTTAGATTTCAAGAGAGTCAAGAGCTGATGGTGGCACTAGAAGAAAGCTAATACAAAATGTTTATTTTTGTTCTATTTTGTTTGATTTTATTTTTTGCTTGCTTTGGACCAGTGTTGAGTGGAGCAACAGACTGACAATGTCATCCTGAGGCCCCTATGCTAGTGGGGAATTTTGACCTGATAATTAGGAACCATCCTTTGGGGATCATGAATTTCTCTGCAAAGTTTCAGAGCACCCCATCCTTAAGATACAGGTCTTGTCTGCTATAATTGTGATGATGTTCTCTCACTTGCTTCTCCTTCCATGTGTCATTAAGAATCCTAAAAACTATTTGCTCACACAGCTGGCATGTTATGTCATCCATTGTCCTGTTTGTTCTGTTGTCTTCATTCATTTCGTGCCACTCTGCAGAGGAACTGGAAATGGGAACAGGCTTTGATTCTCCACTATCTGGCAGGTGCTTTCACACTGGATCTCTTCTCCAAGCTCTCTGATTCTTTCTGGCATGGCAACAGTGGGAGTTGCTGACTTGTTCTCTTTGGCTACATACGGTTCTTCGTGGATGGAGTCAAACCAGTAATGCAATGGAAACAATCGCTATTACAACTGTAATAACCCTATAAATAAACCTCACAGCGTTACCCACAACATTGCAGAACAGGAAAAACTTCTGCCAAAGATCTTAGGCCACTGTAATAGAATACTGAACTCAAGTTTCATGTCTTTTACACAATGTAGTAAAATAATTAGAAAAGAATGGCTGCCTGGAGGGTGTAAAACACACATTACAGCAGTAAATAGTTGATTTGTAAATGGACTGAACATGCAAAAACACCAATATAGACCTTGTTATGTAATGTAAACTCTGAACTCTAATTTGCGGCTGACATTCCTTATGGCTTTCTGTCAGCTAAAGAAGAGCAGTTTGGCTCCTCTGCGTGAGCTGCTTTTGGACGTGTGCCTAGTGGAGGCAACCTGAACAGAATATATAGCATGCTGAATAAATCTATTCAAAGACGTAGGTGACAGCAGAATGTGTGTGTAACCAACAAGCAGTGAGTAACTGACTGCAGTACAATGAGCTGCAGTTTCTGCTTGTCGCTGTCAAAACACTGTTCTTATTCTGCAGCTCCAGTCTGCGATTTACTGACCCAGGCTGAATGGATTTATGTAAATATAACAACAGGTATTTAACTGAGTCACTGAGCCTCAGACAGTCTGCTGCAGAGAAAATATAATTTGCTTCACTGCCAGAGGGATGATAACAATATGCAGAGTGAGGGACAAGCTGTTATGTTGAAGGAGTGAAAACAACAGGAAGGATGAGGTGAAAACTTTTAACACTACTTGGAGAAAGATTTTGACAATAATGTCAGGGATCAGTAACTCAGGCTATCTCTTGCCTCGCATAAATCTGTAGCTTTTGGGAGTGTTAAGTATTGAGCACATCATTTGCATAATTTGATTATTTATCAAGTTACACCATTGACATGTGTAGCTGTCCACATGCTATATAGCTCACGAACATGTTCCACTTGTTAAAATACAAAAACAGTGCTTCATGTTGCCTCAGTTAAGTCAGGTTTCCTTAGTTGTAACTTTAGTAACATATTTAAATACCTTTAATATTCAAGTACGAGTAAGTTTAGTGTCACAAAGCATTTGTAAAGAGAAACAAATTATAGTTCACGCTGGAGTGCAGTGCAGAATAAAGATATTGATATAAATGAACCGCCACCTTAACGTGGTGGAGGGGTTTGAGTACCCGAATGACCCTGGGAGCTATGTTGCCTGGGGCTGTATGCCCCTGGTAGGGTCACCCATGGCAAACAGGTCCAGGGTGACGGGTCAGACCAAGAGCGGTTCAGAAGACCCTTATGGATTATTTAAAATCAAGGCCAGTTACGTCGCCCGGATTGGCGCTACCGGGGCCCCACCCTGGAGCCAGGCCTGGGGTGGGTGCCCGACGGCGAGCGCCTGGTGGCCGGGCACAGCCCGAAGGAGCGACGTGGGGCCGTCCTCCGTGGACCCACCACCCGCAGGAGGATCCGTAAGGGGCCGGTGCAGAGAGATCTGGGCGGCAGTCGAAGGCAGGGGCCGGCGACCAGATCTCCGGACACAGAAACTGGCTCTAGGGACATGGAATGTCACTTCGCTGGGGGAAGGAGCCTGAGCTTGTGCGGGAGGTTGAGCGTTACCGGCTAGATATAGTCGGCCTCGCCTCCACGCACAGCCTGGGCTCTGGAACCCGTCTCCTCGAGAGGGGCTGGACGCTCCATTTCTCTGGCGTTGCCGGGCGGGGAGAGGCGGCGGGCTGGTGTGGGCCTGCTCATAGCCCCACAGCTCAGCCGTCACGTGTTGGAGTTTACCCCAGTGAACGAGAGGGTCGCGTCCCTCCGCCTCCGGGTGGGGACAGGTCTCTCACTGTTGTGGCGGCCTACGGGCCGAACAGCAGTGCAGAGTACCAGGCCTTCTTGGAGTCCCTGGGAGGGGTACTAGACAGTGCACCACCCGGGACTCCGTTGTTCTACTGGGGACTTCAACGCCCACGTGGGCAACGACAGTGACACCTGGAGAGGGGTAATCGGAAGGAACGGCCCCTGATCTGAACCCGGCGGTGTTCAGTTGTTGGACTTCTGTGCTAGTTACAGTTTGTCCATAACTAACACCATGTTCAAGCACAAGGGTGTCCATCAGTGCACGTGGCACCAGGACACCCCTAGGCGGAGGTCGATGATCGACTTTGTTGTCGTATCATCTGACCTCCGGCGCGCGTGTCTTGGACACTCGGGTGAAGAGAGGGGCGGAGCTGTCAACCGATCACCACCTGGTGGTGAGTTGGATCCGCTGGCGGGGAGGAAGCCGGACAGACTTGGCAGGCCCAAGCGTATCGTGAGGGTCTGCTGGGAACGTCTGGCGGAGCCCTCTGTCAGCAGGGTCTACAACTCACACCTCCGGGAGAGCTTCTCCCAGATCCCGGGAGGTTGGGGACATTGAGTCCGAGTGGACCATGTTTTCCACCTCCATTGTCGATGCGGGCGCTCGTAGCTGTGGTCGCAAGGTTTCTGGTGCCTGTCGCGGCGGCAATCCCCGAACACGGTGGTGGGCGCCGGAAGTAAGGGATGCCGTCAGGCTGAAGAAGGAGTCCTATCGGGCCTTGTTGGCTCGTGGGACTCCCGAGGCAGCTGACAGGTACCGGCAGGCTAAGCGTGCTGCAGCCCGTGCGCGGTCACAGAGGCAAAAACTCAGGACTGGGAGAGGTTCGGAGAGGCCATGGAGGAGGACTATCGGTCGGCCTCAAAGAAATTCTGGCAAACCGTCCGACGGCTCAGGAGGGGGAAGCAGTGCTTCACCAACACCTTGTACGGTGCGGGTGGAGAGCTGTTGACCTCGACTGGGGATGTTGTCGGACGGTGGAAGGAATACTTTGAGGATCTCCTCAATCCCGCTGTCACGTCTTCCGAAGAGGAAGCGGAGGCTGGGGACCGGAGGCGGACTCATCCATCACCCTGGCCGAAGTCACTGAGGTTATTGGCAAGCTCCTTGGTGGCAAGGCTTCGGGGTGGATGAGATCCGTCCTGAGTATCTTAAGTCTCTGGATGTTGTGGGACTGTCTTGGCTGACACGTCTCTGCAACATCGCGTGGCGGTCTGGGACAGTGCCTCTGGACTGGCAGACCGGGGTGGTGGTCCCTCTGTATAAGAAGGGGACCGGAGGGTGTGTTCCAATCACAGAGGGATCACACTTCTCAGCCTCCCGGTAAGGTCTATTCCAGGGTACTGGAGAGGAGAATTCGTCCGATAGTCGAACCTCGGATTCAGGAGGAGCAGAGTGGTTTTCGTCCCGGTCGTGGAACACTGGACCAGCTCTATACTCTCCATCGGGTGCTCGAGGGTTCATGGGAGTTTGCCCAACCAGTCCACATGTGCTTTGTGGATCTGGAGAAGGCATTCGACCGTGTGCCCCGGGCGCTTTGTGGGGAGTGCTCTGGGAGTATGGGGTCCGGGGCCCTTTGCTAAGGGCTGTCCGGTCCCTGTATAACCGGAGCAGGAGCTGTGTTCGCATTGCCGGCAGTAAGTCAGACCTGTTCCCGGTGCATGTTGGACTCCGCCAGGGCTGCCCTTTGTCACCGGTTCTGTTCATAATTTATATGGACAGAATTTCTAGGCGCAGTCAGGGGCCGGAGGGTGTCCGGTTTGGGAACCACAGGATCTCATCTCTGCTGTTTGCAGATGATGTCGTTCTGATGGCTTCTTCAAACCAGGACCTGCAGCATGCACTGGGACGGTTTGCAGCCGAGTGTGAAGCAGCTGGGATGAGAATCAGCTCTTCCAAATCTGAGGCCATGGTTCTTGACCGGAAAAAGGTGGTTTGCTCTCTTCGCGTGGGTGGGGAGTCCTTGCCCCAAGTGGAGGAGTTTAAGTATCTCGGGGTCTTGTTCACGAGTGAGGGACGGATGGAGCGTGAGATTGACAGGCGGATCGGTGCAGCGTCTGCAGTGATGCGGGCGCTATCGGACCGTTGTGGTAAAGAAGGAGCTGAGTCGAAAGACAAAGCTCTCGATTTACGGTCAATCTACGCTCCTGCCCTCACCTATGGTCATGAGCTTTGGGTAGTGACCGAAAGGACAAGATCGCGGATACAAGCGGCCGAAATGGGCTTCCTCCGCCGAGTGGCTGGGCGCTCCCTTAGAGATAGGGTGAGGAGCTCAGTCACACGGGGGGAGCTCGGAGTAGAGCCGCTGCTGGAGGGACTATGTCTCTCGGCTGGCCTGGGAACGCCTCGGGATCCCCCCGGAGGAGCTGGAGGAAGTGTCTGGGGCGAAGGAAGTCTGGGAGTCCCTGCTTAGACTGCTGCCCCCGCGACCCGGCCCCGGATAAGCGGAAGAAGATGGATGGATGGATGGATGGATATAAATGAAAAAACA
Organism: Siniperca chuatsi; assembly: GCF_020085105.1. Classification (NCBI taxonomy): domain Eukaryota; kingdom Metazoa; phylum Chordata; class Actinopteri; order Centrarchiformes; family Sinipercidae; genus Siniperca; species Siniperca chuatsi. Next base: position 26,378,090 of record NC_058055.1, read on the forward strand.
TAAAAACCTAAGGCTAGACAATACTGCACTCAAACGGTGTGTTCATCATTGTTGTTCATGTCCTTGATATGAGCATATGTGAATATGTGTTTATGTTGTCACAGCATAACGTGGCTAAGAGACAGAACAAAAAACATTTAAGTGTTTAAAAAACAATTCAGTTCAGAGACAACACTAATAAAATAATTGCTATCATGAAAATGTTAAAAAGACCAACAAAAGTCAGAAAATCTGTATCAGACTGTTTTTGAAATTGAGTGTTAATATTTTCTTATTATTGAAAGGAAGGGGAAAAAAGGTCTTTGGAGAAATATCACTACTGCCTTCCAGCTGTGAGGTGGGCTGGTGTCTGTGTCTGCAATGACTGAGATGCAATGCAAAGAAACTTATGCTGGTAAATATACCTTACAAATTAAGGACAGGCAGTATTTTGTTAGCAGTGGTATAAAGAAATAAATATCACACCATTTAGTATCTAAACTGACCATTCATGACGTACATTTTTAGCTATTTAAAATGATAGCTGATCAGCTAATTATCTAACTAGCCTGCAAACTGATGTTTGCAGTGCACTTTTTCCCCAGTGAATATTCGCTCAGCAAGCAAAGATGCAAGATGTGCCCAAGCTTCTACAACAGATGAGGGAAGCATTAGCTAGAAAGCTGAAGTACTGTAAGCTGCGATCAGTCTATGTTTTTATTTGTGTTGTGTCTCACGCTGCTGTCCGGCTGTCAGTGTCATCTGTTTTATGCAAAATTAAATTATTTGATGTTTATATTAGTTCTCCATAAATGTCGACCGAAAAACAATGGCATTCTGACTGGAATATACACAAACAAGGTGCAATGTCATGGAATCAAAAATGTATAAACCCTTTTGGGTGTTTTCTTAGGCGAGCATTGGACATGCTATTTACAAGGACTTTGATTTCAGGCAGCCAGAGGATGTGTTACATCACCTAAGAACACTCTTGTCGAACAACTTCAATCTGCCTTTTTAAACAGCGTGTGTTAAAGGATTTGACCCGAATACGTCCACCCAGGTCCCCGGTGATCCGAGCCTGCCGCTGCGACACTGACATGGCCATGATTTTCCATTAGTGTGTGACGGCGGGGCCATTTACAGCAGCGAAGCCCTGTGGAGAAGCAGGTTAGCTGTATTATCATTTAGCTGATAGGTTAGGAGCAGATCAGACCTGTCACACCTCTCCTGGCTTCCTGGACTGAGCGAATCAGAGGCCAGGAGGAGCCTTTGGTTATTAATCAGTCTGACAGCAGGCCTCTCCCCAGAGAGAGAAACTGCACTTTCACCAGGAGTCATTACTTATTTTTATTTGAGGATTCTTTCAGTCTTATCTCCAACGTGAGACTAACACTTTTATTAGCCTGGTTAACGCACATGCTAAGAAGTTGCTTTTCATTGTGACCTATTTCTGCAAACATATTTTCCAGATATGAAAGATAAAAGTTGACATTAAAAAAGGAAAATTATATTTTTTCAGTCAAGATTCAATTAGCATTTTTTGTTTCAGTTTTTGTCCCTGGCTTGCATCTATCTTTCCATTTCATGCTGTCTGATGTTCGTATCGCACATCATCAAATGGAGTGGGTGCAATTTGCAGGGTCATAATATGAAGGAGGTGAATGTGGAGCTGGATGTGTTAGAAATGGAATTTAAATGACAGTGGGTCTCTCCCCCTTTGTAAAATTGACTCGACACAGTGCATTACACATACAGTCTCTCAGTAATTGTGAAGATTACCTGCCATTCACTTCTGATTGTCTCTGCATCTGTTTAGAGCTCGAGATGTCAAAGTTTCACTCACGTCTTTTCAAACAGCACTCACAATGAAGAGAAAAAAAGTGAATGAAAATATTCTGTTTAATCAAAATGTGTGCCAGCCTGTAACTTCAAACAAATTCAGAGCAGCACGACGAGCAGTGAGCGTGTCTACCATCATTTCTTAAAGCTTGAAGTAATTGTGTGCACAATGTGTGTGAAAGCCCACTGTCATAGATTTCTTGATCATTGAAACACACGCAGCCATTTATAAAGCAAGAAAAAAAACAATGGCAAATGACCTTGATGTTTGTCTTCATTTTTTCATCAAACTCAATCTCTGATTTTTCTTTTACTTTTATAACTGCAAATTACGAAAGCAGAAGCGGTTCAATCCCAGGCAGGCAGAAGGCACATTAATTAAAGGAGCAATAAGACTTGTACTGACTCAAAACATAATGCTATTATCATTATTTTTTGAGAAGTAATAATTGTTTACTAGTGACTTGAGGACAGCCGTGTTCAGTCAGCTAAACTGAACTGGTGTTTGGGAAAACATACTTTCAATATCCAAGAGAGCTTTATTGTCATTGCCTCTGACAAGAAAATTACAGTTTCATCTCTCATCAGGTTCCCAGTCATCAAGATATGAAAATCAATATAAGTACAGTATAAGTACCAAATAGTAAATTAAACAAGAAAGAAAGTCATTGAAAAGAGGATAAAATATTGTTAAGATAGAACTATCAATATTCAAATATCAAAATATAAATTTCTAAAATGCTGTAGTATGAACACCACCCATACCATATTGATGTTGCTTGACTCTTACGTATGACCAAAGTCTGTGCCACTAGTTGTTAATTGTGTCAAATACTGTCTGATAAGTACAAACACACACTTTAAATAATGCATTTTCCAGAAAATATATTGTCTACATATTATTATTGTCAATAGAGTATTGGTAGAATAACAATGAGTATTAGCAGTGGTCTTACAAATATATTGTCTAAGAAATTATAGTAAATAGGTTGAAAAAAGGCTTAGTGGTGGGTCATGTGACATTCCTCGGTGCATTAAACTATTATAGATTTCCTGTAGAAGGCCTCTCTGCAATAAATGTCTCCAAAAACAGCACTTTGTCCAACATAGTCAATATTTTTTTCTTTTCCTTTGTTTGTCTCTCATGTAGGTGTCTCTTAAAGCACCACAGAGCGCCACAGGAAGTCATTCCTGCCTGTGGCCATCAGACTCTTTAACTCCTCCCTCTAAGGGTCAGTCTGTATGACCTGAAGTCACTAAACTGGACATTGATCATTACATCTCCGCTATAATTAATAATAATTGTGCAATATTCTGTGTACTACTCCCGTGCAATATTAGTTTTCCCTTGTTAGTTTTTTTCTTATTTATTGCTACTGATACTATATACCTCAATTACTCTCGACAGTACATGCACCTCCGCTTATTAATATTATTTATTATTTATTACATAAGTAGTTACATTGTATTTTAGACTGTACTTTCATCATCAACCAGTAAACCCACTTTGTACTTGACACTTAGTTTATCTTATACTTATACCGACATGATACTTAATTTATTTCTGACCTGTTTTATAGCGTTTTATAGCGTATCATATCGTTTTCTAGTACTTTCTCCTGTGTGCACTGACGTAAAGACGAGCTACTGTAACAAAGAGTTTCCCTTCGGGGATCAATAAAGTATTTCTGATTCTGATTCTGAAACCTCAACATTCCTTTGTACAGGCTGAATCACCCCTTTTCTTCTAATGTAGGTTAAAGTGACTCATCTATTTCACTACAGCTTCTTTAATCTGCACTATATGCATACACTGGCTATGAAGTGGATTCCAGTATGCATAATGCTGGGATGTCATTTTGTGCCACTATGACTTATGTTTACAATGTGGGGTCTTGAAAAGATTTTATATTAATATCAGCATATTTGTTAGTGTACTATGTATGGAAGCTTCATATATGTGTATTCATGAACAGATGTATCAGGCTAAAAGCTTATGTTAAGACAAAATATTTGGTGAGATAAAATGTCTGACCTCCAGAGGACTAATACGGAAAGTCTGGTAATTAGAGTGCAATCGCATTCAAAAAGACCAAGGTTAGAGCATTTTCTGCAGTGGCTTCCAGTGTTTGTTGGCTTGACCTTGGTGACATTAGACAGCCAATAAGATCCCCCTACTCATACCCAGAGTATTGGATTTGCCTCTCAGATTGATGACTCACTATGTCAATAAAAAAAGTGAAATTGGCAAATGATATTTGGGCCTCAGCAGCTGCTGTCCTTTGTGTGGAAATGTTAGCTTGCTGTGCAGGTTTCATCCCCAGACTGAGCAGAAATCATGAGTTTGCTTGACCTCCGTTTTATCAGATTTCCAATAAGATGTCTGCACTCATATACAGGTGCTGAATCAAGGACCTGAGTTGTCAATTACACAGTCCTGGAGTGGGCACACATTTACATGCGCGCTGCAAAGGCACACAACAGCCTACCGCTACACATCAGGACCTCACCTGCAGTGGACGCATTTAAAACCCGTTTGAAAACCCATTTTTATTCTTTGGCTTTAAAATCACACTGAGTTTTGACATTTTGGATTCTATTTGTGTTGCTTTTAATATCTCTATTTATTTTGTATTTTAAATGATTAGTTGTTGTTGTTTCATATATTTTGTCCCAGCTGTTTACAGCCTGTTTCTTTTCATTTGTGCAGCACTTTCAGCATCTGCTTTTCAACGTTCTTATAAATACATTTGACTTGACTATTTTCTTTCTACCCATAGGTGCTACATGAAACTGCTCACAACAAGGTCTGTGGATTATCTTGAGTAACCGGGTCATGATTTCTGGAAAGAGACATTGCTGTTGAGTTTTTCCTAATTTATTTTTTTGGTACTTTGAGCCAAGTGCCATCGAGTTTTATTATATTCAAAAAAGGCAGACATCTCTACGGCCGATATCTCCAAAACTCAGCAGCTCACACCAAAACAATCTAGATGGATAAATAGCACAAGAGGTAAGAGGAAAAATATGAAATTTGGGGTGAACTATTCCTTTAACTTGTGTGAGCAGTACGTTACCTGTAAATTGTCAGAGAGCACAAAAATTCTAAGCATTTAAATGAAAAAAAAAACAATATAGATAGAAATGGACATAACCTATGTAAATGTCACTTTATTGCTCAGTAGAAAAAAAATATATATGCACTTTAAATATTAGTCTGTACAAGATTTTGTTTCTTCAATAAAAGACATATTCTTGCAATGCATCTGCACACTGTGCAGGAGTCATTTCCATAGAGTTATAGCTTGCAAAAAAGTCCCACATATGTCACCATATGCTGTTTTGGTACCTTCGATGAAAATATAGGGAGCAGGTATTTCGGTGTTGGAATTGTTAAGGCAACAATTGAAAAAGACAAGGTAAAAAGAGGCTAGATAATAGACTATCCATTAAATCCAGCAGAGTTTGTGTTTAGCAGATTTAAACTAGCAATGAAAGACAGGAGCATCGCATTTTTGACTCTTAGAAATTCTTCAGGTCCAAACTTCAGTCTGTAAGAGCTCTGTGTTTTCTGGGTTCCCACCGGACAATCAGGTTTCACTGTGGTTCTACCACCCTGGGGGGGGAGACAAAATACAAACAGTGAATTCATTTTATCAGTATTTTTAAGTAAGAGAACTTCAGTTGACAGTTGATTGACTGACTGTTGGTGGCATTGGTGCTCAGGCGAGCGTCTTTCTTTTACCTCCTTCCATATCACAAGCTGATGCTGTATGTTTGTATACTGGAAGTTGTTGTGTGTGGTCCGACCAGCTCTTCAGCTCAGCACTGGATCACTGCTGTACCACAGGGAATGTTTCCGAAGCAGCATGTTATTCATGTGTAGCTTCCATTTTTATCTGGGCAACAGTGAAACAGAAGCAAAATTAACAGACAACTTACAGCAGCTCACACAATGTGTTGTTCAGTTAGAAAAGCTGATATTTAACCGTTTAAAGAATGAGGCTGGCAGAATTCTGTTTTTCTTATTGTCAACAAATGTCAAACAAACTATGTGTTGTTTCGTCTCTAAATACTTTTTGACTTCCCTACCCTGTCCGTGGCACTCCCAGCAGCCCCAGGCCCGTTCCTACTGAAGACATACATCTTTAGAAACAGGTCACAAATATATTTTTTTAAGTCTCAGTAATTTCCTTAAACAGCTGGGCACTGTAGTTTTAAGGAAATGTTACTCAAACAATAGGAAATAGTGCATTTGTTGGGGACTATTTTCATTTGCGGATTAATACACGTATTTGTGAGTATTTCTGTCAGCAGGATGGTGTATATGGGATTGAGTCAATATAAACTAATTAGAGAACATGTAACCTGGTGTAACGGTGTGGCTCACTGATGTGTTTTTAGTAGTTTCTGGACATGGAGCTCTATGGCATGGAGGAATAACATATCAGGCTTTGGATAAACACACAATACTTGCTAGTTGGATACATCTATTTTTGTTTTTTGTCTTTTCATGGAATTTGTTGACAGTAAGAAAAAAATATATATCACCAGACTTATCCTTTAAAGCCACATTCCACATTCTTAGACCTGAACCTATTAGCATCCAGTAATTGTGCTATATGAGGTCATTGTTCAATATACTCTTAAACTACATGCAGAAACATATCCTCAAAAGGACTTCCAGAAATATGCATTTGACAACGAATTAAAGCACCCTTTTGTTCTCAACAAAACAAGGTAAAATAAAAGTTATTCACCTGATCAGACCTGATCATTGTATCTTTTTCTTTGGAAGCCGCCTCATCTCACCATTCAGTGGCCTCGGTTGGTGCCCCGGTTGAAGTGCTCCAGCACGGTGGCGTTGGTTCTCTCAAACAGCCACTGCTGGCTGGGGGAGGAGGGGTCACACGTGTTCATGAAGACTCTCCGCTCGCTCGGGCTGCTGTCGATACAGCTGTTACTGACGGGGTGATACAAACTCTTATCCTGGAGGGAAGAGAGTGGGAAAGAGAACAGTCCTATTCATATATAAGTAGTAAACTTTTTTCACAGGACATTTATATTATAGTTATATGATTTTATATGATTTTGGTGAAAAAATGTAAAATAACATACTTTGCATTACATTCTCACAAATATATATTTGAGATTTGTTATGTTGAACCATTATATACCACTCATCCCACACGTATTTCTTTTCTTTTGTGTTTTTGTTTGTTTGTTTGTTTGTTTTTTGTTTGGGATTACATTATGTAGTGCAATTAATAATTATTAATCAAAACCAAGTCAGAGAAGGACAGTGAACACATTCACACACACACATTTTACAACAAATGAAATTATACTAATATTTAGTATAATTATACTAATATTTAGTAAAATATTTAATATAATTCTAACCAAAAATCCATTTAATAACTTTTATTTTTAAAAACAAGTTGGATTTGAATTTCATTTATATTGTCGGGGCATCTCTGTCTTTACCAAATACAACTTCCACTGATTCCACTGAAAGATTAAGATTGACATTTTATCATATATTTCTTATGTTAAACAGTTGTTTATTTACACATCGACACAAAGCAACATTAGCATTCATTTGGAGTCATGTTTGTGTCTGCCTGTTGATTGTAAGTCTAATGTTCATCCTGCTTTCAGCTCTGGTTTGATCTCCACCAACTCCTGAGGTAAATATCTGGCTCTTTATCTGCTAAATGTTTCACTATGTTCACCAGCTGGTCACTAACTTTGTCTGTCTGCCTCTTGGTGCTGAGCAGGTAGTGGACAGTGGGTTAATTAAAGCTTTATTGCTGCCTGCAGGTACCTGCTGCTGCTGGAAAGGAGGTTAATGAAAGCGGTGAAAAATGGAACCAAAACAGTAAAGTTGCACGCCATAAAACCAAAACAATGCGCTGGAAGAGGCTAAAATGCTCCATAGATGAAGGGAACTACAGTGTTGGGGGATCTCTGTTGGTTCATTACGAGTAACACTTTGCACATTACACAATTATTTGATCCATTTTAAGTGAAAAACATTGACCAAAGCAGCTTTAAAGTCACTGTGTGTTTTGAACATTTCTGACTTTAGCACCCCCAATGGGACTATCAAAAAAGGCACTGTGGAAGACAATCAGTCCCACAGATCCAACTGGAGGCCCTGAGCCCCTGAATAGGCTGAAAACGCCACATAGAGTTCACCATTTTTAATCACATAAAGATTCTTCACATAGTGGCTTTGAAGAAACAGGACCAGGGGGCGTGTAATGTCTGCTGTTTCTGCATCCTTCAATTTTCCCTCACATTCATTTAATTAGATGTTTAACAGATGGTCACCATTATGTTGAGAAGATTAATTGACTTAAACGATGGATAGCTGACCAAAGAAATCACAACAGCAGCACAGTTGGAAGGCTGAAAAGAGGAAACAGCAGTAAATACCATCATTTTGTACAAGCAGTGAACTCCAAACTCTCAGTCTCCACTTTCCTCTGCCGTACCTTTCTGTAGCGCCACAGTTGGTTCCCCTTCATGCCATGACAGTCGTACAGGGTGACGGGGCTGTTGTGAGAGATGGCATCGAAGCAGACCTTCCTTGTGTGCATGGGGTCACCCACCCGGATATCCTCCCTCCAACCAAATGTTAACACCTGCAGGGAACACATCTCAACTGTAAGAAACATCAGACTGTTGCTTGTCCTGGGGTTTCAATCATTATTTTTCCTATTAAAGCATATCTTTGTGGAGTTTTCGTTATTCAAATTGAAGGTATGAGGATAGCGTGTCATATGTTGTACAGGTTGTAAAGCCCTCTGAGTCAAACTTGTAATTTTGGGCTGAACAATTTTGACTTATATCATCATATCATTTTTGTGCATCACTGCATCTTCGCTTAAAGAATACAGTTAGTGGAAGAGGCTCACTAGTCTCAAGGGGGCACTGAAGTTGTTAAGAAGCTATGATTTATTATCACACAAGAGCAGTATTCAGAGTTTGCAGGACACATACGTCATCACCTGCAATCCCAAATGACATTTAGCATGTAACATTTAGCATATTACCATGCAACTGTTAGCATGTTAAAATTAATGTTTAGTTGCCCATGTACAGTAATATTTAGCATGTTAGCTTGTTAGCATATTGGCACGCTAGCCTTAGCAGGCAAGTACAGCTGAATCATCAAACAATTAATTAGGTTTCATCTTCTGGCCCGTGAATCTCTGTACAAAATTTCATGGAAACAAAATGTTACACCAACAGAACGGCCATCCCAAGAGCCACACTAGTCCGGTTAAATATATCCAAATAAATTACCTGTGCCCCTCCAGTAAACAGTTCTGAAACAACTGGCTAATAGACAAACATAATCATTAACCTCTGCTCGAGCATGCTCATGTGTCATGGTCCTTTCAGATACAACATATGCAGCTCAGCACTCTAACCATACAGCATGAAGGGAATGCTGTCAGGAAATTGAGACCTCATGAGGCATTTTACTAGAGAAAGTATAATGAATGAGCCTCACCTGTCCATGACTCCAGCCCACTTCACCACGCCCTTTCACACAGCTCTCCATACGGATGGGGCTCCCTGACACAAAGTGTTTGATCTCCATACACATCCCACTACCCATGTTTCGTATCTACAAAACATACACACACACACACACAAAAACACATGGACATGAAGTCACTAAAACAGGGAGTGCTTGCTCTTTAGTTATGGAGAGTCACAGCACAGGCATTGACCTGATAATGTTTTAATCATGGCTGGATTAAGGCCTTTTTGGGCCCCTGTGTTTTTAATTAAAACGGTCCCAAACTGAAACATTGGTTTATTACAGATCATGTTTGTTGTGGCCCTGCTTGGTGAACATTTTCCACGGCATTTAATCACACATTGCTTGTTACTTTACAACCTATAAAATGGCGTGTGGGTAATAATGACTTTGGATCTGCGTTAAATAATCCTATATCAGTATACAGTATATCTGGCTTTAGTAGTGCTTGTGTCTCACCGTGTCTTATTTGGTCCCGCTTCTTTTTTTATGAAAAACTGAACATGTTCCTGCATTCCAGAGGACTCAGTGCTGTCAGTTTGCCGTTTGTACCCACAGCAGTAAAATGTTTTTTGTTTTTTTCTACACTTTGAAGGGCCCAAAGGCATGTGTGCACCTGGGTGTGCACCCAGGACGCCCTGATGATAGCTGCAGCATGCAGGAGGAGAAGACAACAATCCTGTGTTATTGCAAACACGTTTCATCACTGTTTCTTGTCTGTTGTTACCACTGGGAATTTTTCTATCACTATCTCCAGCTTGATGCACACCCCTCTGCTTTCAACTTGGAAAACTCCCACTAGTATTTAATTTTTAATAAGTCAATAGATTTGTAAATATGGTACTTCCATGTCTTGATTCTGAATGTATTAATGATAAGCTCACAAAGTACGGTCATGGTGTTTACACTAATTTCATCCTGTTTGGTAGTTCCGAGAACCATGGCTGGTGAAGGAACCTTTAGGCATTAAAAGGTTTTCCAGACAATGTAAGGGGAAGCAGAAATTGCTGACATTTTCAAACAAAGGATAAAAACACAGTTTTAACTTTACTTTTAGCTAAGGAGCAGTCATTATACATTTTTATACTTTATTTCCCCCTTCCTTTGATATTGTTATTCCTCTTACTTTTGTCTCTGCAGTTTTTCATTTTATTTCTGAAATAATAAGAAAGAGGTCCTTTATTGGTCATGAACACACTTTAAATAAACATGTTAGTGCTGACAGCGGGATGGAGTTCATTACCTTATTATCAGATTACGTCATTCTCCCATGCACCTGTCAGTCAGGTGTGCATTAGAGCATATTCAGTAATGAATGTCTGAAATGATGAAATGTGCTGTGCAAATTAAGTTTGAGTGCACATTAAAATGTTATGTTATGTTGTCTTCTGCATGCAATCTGTGAATCTAATATATATCTTGGAGCCAATCTAACTAATCCGTACCTCTCCCCAGGCAGCAGCAGGAGGCTCCACCGGTGGGTAGTGTTTGGGCAGATCCCAGGCCACCTCGCTCATGAACCACTTGAAGCTCTTGCAGTTGAGGCGGTTCCTCAGCTCCTTCTGGGCCGTCATGTCTCCTGCGGACAGGTGGCGGTACTCGGGCCGACGCTGGTAGACGTATTCGGCGTATTCGTCCATCCACACCTCGGCCACGCGTTTTAGGTTCTGAAATCAAATCAAAGAGAGAGTCAGGCAGATAGATTAAATCACTACACAGCCTACTTTTCTTACACGGCATCTCAAGTCTCCCAGAATGTCAATGAGCCTCCCACAAATTAACACAAAATCCCACAGTCCCTGTCAGTGAGGATGATCTCGTGGAACCACCTTGGATTGTTTTATGAACATAAATGTTTCCACAGTCTGCTGAAAGTACTGTATATTGGTCTCAGGGAGTCTGCTCCGACAGTGGCATCCATTTCTTGACTGTGCCTCGGACTAACCCAACCTAACAGCAACATTTTGCTACTTTGTTGCAGCTGTTAAAGATTTTCATCATGGAAATCCATTTGGACCCAGCTGAATTCAAGGTGACCTTATCTGTTGGTCTCCATGAATGCAGTTTTAGTTGAGTACTGTAGCACATCAATAAAAAAGAAAAACTTTGAAGAATGATAAAAAGAATAAGGAGGTACAACAATGATAATGAAACAGCAATTTCAAATTTGTGCAGAGAACAAGTGCCTTTATGTAAATGTTCTCCTTTATCTGCAGGGTCAGGTTGATTCAGGACCATCAGCATGCCACTGAGGTCCTGTTTAAACACTGTTGGTCAGAATAAAAAAATCAAAACAGAGGCCAGTGTCTTTCAGTGGCACACTGAGCCAAACAGAGCCAAGTTTCATGCTGCAGCAGAGGCAGAATGGTGTTCAGCTACACCCCAGATGATTTAGCACTTTTAGACAATTTCTCATTCTGTGTAGGTACTCTGAAGAATACAAGGAACAAAGAAACTTAAGCTCATTCTTCACAGTAACACCTGCAAAGGCTATAAATCGTAGATACTGGATACACGGCATTCTGCTGCCTCTCATGTGGTGGTCTTTTGTTAGTGGATGGTGAGCCGACTCTCGTGCAAAGAGGAGAAAAAGGAGAGTACTTAGTAGAGGACGCAGGAAACAAAAACGCTGCCATTTGTTATACTGCACCGCTTAAAGACTAGCTCACACTAGGACTGTTTATTTATGTACTTGAGCTTAATTTGACAGGTTCATTCTCTCCATCTCGATGATGTACTGAGTTACATCTCATTTTAGTTCAGTTTCCCTGTTTGGTGCGGTTCAGGGACACACAAGTTGTTTTTACAGTGTTTGTGCTCTCTCTCTGTGTGTGTGCATGTGTATATTTGCATGAAAAAGATGACTTGTCCAACTCTCCGTACTCAAATGGCTAAATATTTCCTGAGCTGATATATATTTGTTTCACATCAAGCCATATTTTAGCACAGCTCAAAGCCAAATATGCTGTTTTGTACTGTTTTTGTAACTATAATTTAAATGCTGAAGAGCCTTGTGTGTGAGTACTGCATAATAATAATAATACATTTCAGTTCAATCAGTTTTGCTAATCAGATGTAATTTTTAATTTTGTGAGAGCATAACTGGATATGGTTCATTTATTGTTTCTTTAATCAAGAAATCTTACTGAAAAGACCTTTTTAAAGAAAGGACCTACTCATATAAATGGACTTTTATAAACATGGGAGATACTGTATTGCTGCTTTGCAGTCTGTTCCATTTAAAAGGTACAGAATACCTGACAATGAACATTCAGACCTGATGAATGGAAAATATTAAAATGAGTCCTTCAGCTTAAAAAGAACAGTATTATACATAAAAATAGGAGGAAGGACAAACTAACAGTAATATCTTACAATTAGGGATGTTTATTTTGCCCCTGATTTAAGTCATTTACTATAGATTACTGTATCTTCTGATACTAATCCAATGTAATATTCTCATAAAACAGTGGCACAGAATATACTTATCTTAAAATAAGACTCAATCAAACCCAATGATTTTTACACAAGATCAATTTATTAGTCATGGTTAGTACTACTCAGCCTGTGAAACTGCTGTATAATGTCTTCTGTGGCTCTGGAGGAGCTTTGTCAAGTCTGACAAAACAACCTACAATGTTTTCACAGAAGGCCTGCTTTACACACATGGAGCATTGAGATTGTGGATGTTTATCATGCAGGCACTGCCAAACAAAAAAGACAACATTGAGTTGCATTATTGGAAGTGTCAGAGCCAGTGTTTGTGGAGTTGACCAATACAAGGCACTAAAAGCCACACAGTCTTTTTTTTTCATGTGTCGCATTTTAGTCCTGCAACTTTATGAAAGTGCAGTATGAAATCGCTGGCATACTCTAAAATGTAAACTAAATTAAGTTTACTAAAATTAGTAAAGCCGATCCAATTTTAGAAGCTACAGTATGTATCAAAATAAAGCCGACATTACATCTTTTGTTTATTGGTTTCCTATTACATTTTGTATAGTGTCCTATAGTCTCAGTGTGTACTTCTGAGCACTTTAGTTTGCCCTGTCTTTATCCCACGATACCATGAACAATATACTGAAGTTCAAATGGAATTTTGCAGTGTGGTGCACCCGATTTGACTCTGCTATCGATGCTTGCTGGATGTCGTTTATTCAGACTGTTGGCTGCTGTTTATTTGTTCACTCTGATCTGTGCTTCAATCACTACCTGTGCATTACAAATACTGTAGGTTCCACTTTTTCGGTGGCGCTCAGAGGAGTGTTAGACAGCAGGTGTACTGTTTGTTAAATGCCACCTAAGCTCAAATGATTATAAAACACAAGATCTGAATGGATCGGCCTTTAAACAGCCAGTACAGATCCTTCATGCTTTGATAAGCCCTGCTGTCAATCTTACAGATACTTCTACTTACAATATAATGTAATCCATTGTAGTGTTGTGACTCAGATGTAACAGTGTCATGTGACAGCATCGTACTGACACTGAACCTCTGTATCAGAATGTTATAGTATACAGAAAATCTGTGACTGAGCTGCTATATCGATTTTGTCATGGACCGTGGAGACACAGAGTTTGAAGAATTACCTTTGCCAAGCTGATCCCACCAGGGACCTTGTAGGGGACATACTTCCTATAGATGTGTCCTACCCTGGAGCAAGGTATGTCCTCCATTCGACCACCACACATCCACACCTACAGAGACACACAGACGAGAGAACGCTCTTTCATCAGCTAGATCTCTATTGTATTTAGAAGCTGTGGAAAGGTAAAGGAAGGTGAAGGAAGGAGACGATCAAGGAGATGAGCAGGAGACGGATGGCTCAGAAGAAAGACGGATGAAGTGCAGTGGTTCTAACAGGCTTATAAATCCTAGGAGACTAAGGTGAGAGAGGAGTGAAGGGAGAGAGTGGGGGGGGTAGGATAGTAGAGGAAGAAAAGAAGACACCAAAACCATATTATGATATAATGGTCAGGAAAACACAGTATGCAGTCTCTTTGAAATATTGAAATTATACAATGACATTTTAACATGTTTTAAGCACCCTGATATGCTTGTCTTAACTAAAAACAAACCTTCCAGCAATTTTATCTCGTTTCTTTCCCTTTCCCTTGTCTATCTCACATAGCAGAGACACCCAGCAGTGGCTCCTCATTTTAATCCTCCAGCTATAATGAAGACAGCAGTGATGATTCTCTTTCTTGGCTTTCAATGTTGAAAATAAACCTTGAGAAAGAAAGGGAGGCAATGAAGAGGATGAGGAAGAAAGAAAGACTTAGAGGCAGCAGGCGAGACGGAAAAGGGGTTTTGTTTTTAAGACAATAGCAAAATGAAAAGTGGGGAAATGAAAAGCTGGTTTTAAACATGAAAACAAACAAGTATGGGAAGAAAGAGATATAGGGCTTCCAAATTGTTTCTGCAGAGCAACGTCCTTTTAATATGTAAATAAGATTTTTGCTATTTGAAGGTTTGAGGCAGACCGAAGCTGTTGGGAGTTCAAGAACATGGCCAGTAATATACATATTTTACATATGATTCAAGGTGCACATACAACACAGAGTTGAACAAGGGTGTTAAGGCAGTTGTCAACCTCCTGTCCACCTGCCATGACCTGACTTCAGGCTGACTTCAGTGCAGTTACAGGTGTGAACAGATGGTCCTACCCACTGTGTTCCTACAGTACATTTAAAAACATTACACTGAGTAACCTAATAAGGAAGTTCAAGCAATATTGCGTAAATCACGGGTGCATCACTACAAAAGCAACATCAAGTCCATCGTAATGTATGGTTCTGAATGCAGACGAAACCAAGCCTTGGAACTTTACAGAAAAACCAAAAGCAAGAACATCATCGAGTTTGTATTGTTACAAAACAACTTGCCACATGGGAATCATTTCAAGCACCAACTAACATTGTCTCTTAAACCCTCCAGACATAACCATCGAGTCCTCCTGACCCTGTGTTGACATCATTGTCACCACAGCCCAACCACATTCTCTGGTCTGTCGCATATGGAGTTCCACAGCCAGAGAACCAACTCAGATCACACAAGAGTACACAGCTCAGCTGAGCTCAGACTACAGAACAACAGAATTCACTCCAACTGCATGAATTAAACATATCGCTGTAAGACAAAATCCAGCATTGACTAAAAGTGCAACTAAAACTTGAGTTGTCTCTGTTGGTGTCTTTGAATAAATAAAACATAACTGCATACTGTTCAGTATATACTGTATTTTAGTGGCTCCAGATATATGTTTGCTTCAACTACATGAATAATAATGTCCTAACCGAAGGCTGGCAGCAAAAAATGTAAAGTCAGGAAAAAACACAAATGTATTGCTTAAAGATTAGTCCTGGCTCCCACATCAATCTGAATGGACTGACCCTATGTTTTTTTAAACAACAGATGGTTTACATGTTCAGCCTGGTTTGACACCTGGACCGGAGGGCAATACAGAAAGTTGGTAATAAGCAGGATGCAAAACATTCTACATGTCATTAACCATAAAGTTAGTTTTCTTTGGCCAACATAGACTGTTTATTGGTGTTGTCATGGAAACACGCATCAGAAAGCTACTGCATTACCATGGTAGCAACAGCAATATTCTGAATTCTACAGTCATGAATAAAAAACATCATGTCAATTATTTTTTAATGTATGCTTTTAGAAAAGTTTCCCTGTGCTAACTGTTTGCCATGTTTTACTCTCTTTTTTCTGGCTCCTTCCATGGAGGTTTAATTATTTCTGCCTCCAGAGCAGCTCTGTCTCAGAAATGTTTGCATAGCTGAAACTCCAATCTGCAGGAGCGATATAAAAAAATCCGCCGTCAGTTTCATGCCTTGCACTGTCCTCTCGCTCGGCATGTGAGGTCATATTGCCTCTGCGGTCTGTGTGCCTCTATGTGTTGACATTATTTCACTGTGTGAGTTGGAAATGCTTGATGTTCCCATACCAGTAGGACCAGGATAGAGCTTTAGATTATCTGTACCGGTGAATAAAGTGATTGTGTTTCACATGCGAGCAGGGCCTGGCTGTGGGAGCAGCAGTTTGGTTGTAAGAATTAGTCTGAGAGCCTGTTAATCTTCTCACCTCGGGAGACTGGCTGTCTGCGCTGTATCAGCTAATGGGGATCTTAATAAAAAGGAAACCAAATTGAATATCTGAGAGCATAAAGTAGACTTAAGAGGCATGGCTAGGCATGTGCTGATAGCAAAATTTAATAGTATGATAATATTGGCCAAAATAATAACCTTGGTATGGGATATTATCTCAGTAATTACTTAAATAAGATGAAAAGCTTCAAAACAGTATTAAAACATAAGAGGTTTTCACACCAGGCTCAGCACTGGCTCACGGCCGGCGTTAGTCGAAGCCTATCATTCGTTTCACACTCACAGCTTGTCTGTACCATCAACAATCACAACTGCCGTAGGAACAATTGCTAAAACCGTAACCACACAATATGTTGTTTGTTGCCTTCCAAACAACTGTTAAAATATAATTCATATGAATATCTTCTGATCTGCCACTGCTATGGCTAAGGTTTGGTTAGGTTTAGGTACAAAAACTAATTGGTTAAGGTCAGGGAAAGATTGTGGCCATGGTTAAAAGAAAATAACACTGACTGTTGGTAGGAAACAGGAAACTAAACAGGAATCATGACCCTATTATAACAATAAAACAAATTATCAAACTAGAAGAAGAGAACGTCCTTGTTGTTTTGAAACAAATACAGATACATATACATAAAGCTTTCATTATACAATATATGTGACTGAAGCCAAAAGAAAAGAGGATGCTATTGCTTGGGAATATAGGACATATTTTTAATATTTTTTATACTTATCTGTGTATGACCCTGATGCAATGACAAAGGGCTAAAAACTTAAATACAGTGATTTCCAGAAATCTTATCTGCAAAATAAATTAGTTTGTAAAATAAATTAGCATTAATTTAGCCAGTGGTTAATAAACATAAAATAAAATGATTTTACCATATTTGTCCACAAAATGAGGAAAATAGTCTTTAACTGCAATTTAATCATTGATTCATGTCACTTTTTCTTTCCATCCTGTGATTTGATCATTTTTACCTTGAAAGAGATCTCGTACTGTTCTCCTCCCCAGATCTCCAGACCCGTGTCATATCCTCCCAGCTCCCAGAACCACTTCCTGTCCACAGCGAACAGTCCACCTGCCATCACCGGTGACCTGCAAACACAAAATACAACACACACACTCACTACTTGAACTACAGTTTGTACAACAGCTGCACCCAAAACTATTACCTTTACATAAAGAGCAGCGGCATCACTTTCCACTTCTGCCAAAGAAAACATCTAACTGAATGAAATATTTATTCACTTATTCTCTATTCACAAACAACTGCATCAAACAAACAAGATCCTTCAGCTCGCCACTTTATCAGAGCCAAAGGAACAAAGATGGAGAGAGAGACAATCAGAAATCATCACCTCAAACAACTGAAATGTAAAAATGATGCAGCTGAACCTTTTTGCTAATCATCAAGAAAGAAATAGAAGGAGACATAAGCAGATGACAGACATAATGATTTGTGAGGAACTTTGTAAAGGTTATCCTTGAAATGTGTTGTATCACTATGGGAGAAGCTGTTTCACAAGGTTAAATGTGCAAATGAGGTTTGGAGTAAACCAAAGCTGCATAGCTATTGTGGAATTAAAAATAATTACTTTCCTGAAAATTGCGCTCCTAACAATCAGGACCAATTTTTTTTTTTATTGCTATTCATTTTGAACAGGTCAGTATGCTTTGGAAGAAGAAAATCATGTGTCAGTGTGTGATTGATGCTAGGGAAACATTATTATTATTATTATTATTATTATTATTATTATTATCATTATCATTTAGATTTTTTACAGTCCCTTGTATTGGAATTGTTGTGATCTTTTGTGTAATAATAATAACTGCATACAACTTTATATAGCACCTTTAAAAACAAAGTTTGCAAAGTGTTTTGACAGACAAGGCAAAGCAGAAACAGGATACCCAGAAGGTAGTATAACAGCAGAACGTCAAACAGAAATGCTAAACAAAGCAAGACAAAATTAAGGTAAAATTAAGACAAGAAGACAAGATAAAAACAATGAAAAACATGACAATGAAAATAAAAACAAATGGAAACAATAAAAGCAATAAAGAGATGATAAAAAAGATGATATCACATAAAAGCAAGTCTATAAAGATGAGTTTTAAGAAGTGATTTAAAATAAGTCACTGACTCTGCGAGCCTTATGTCCTCAGGCAGGTCGTTCCAAAGCTGAGGGGCCTTGATGGCAAAAGCGCGGTCACCCTTAGATTTAAGCCTCGACTTTGGAACAGCCAGAAGGGCCCCACCTGAGGATCTAAGGCTGCAGGCTGGCTCATATGGGGTCAACATTTCCATTATGTAGCTTGGGGCCAGACCCAGACGTGCATTAAAAGTGATCAGTAAAATCTTAAAATAAATTCGAAAATGAACAAGGAGCCATTGGAGAGAAGCCAGGATTGGGGTGATCAAGGCCACTCTCAAGGAGACTGATAGGGTTTGGGGTTATTGAGTTGAAGAAAATGTTGTGCCATCCAACAGCTGACATCACTAAAGACACAAACAGTCTAAAACAGCAGGTAGGCTTTTTGGCTCATCAGGTCTCAGGGTAAGGTATATCTGTGTGTCGTCTACGTAGCAATGAAAAGAGACGTTGTGACATTGAATGATTTGGCCAAGTGGAAGCATGTAGATAGAAAATAAAATTGGACTTAAAATTGAACCTTGCAGTACACCACAGGTAATGTTGTAGAGGATGAATAGTTACCTATGGTGACCACGTAGGTTCTTTCTGAAAGGTAAGAATAAAACCAACTAAGTGCAGTGTCCTTGATGCCAACCCAGGTTTTAAGAAGGGCAATTAAAATGACATGATCTAGTGTGTCAAAAGCTGCACTTAGGTCTAGAAGAATTAAAATTGCATTCCCCCTTGTCGGCCGCTAAAAGGAGGTCATTGGTTACCTTGAAGGGAGCCGTTTCTGTGCTATGTAAAGCTCTAAAACCTGCCTGAAACCTCTCAAAGATGTTATTATGACACATAACAGCTAAAGGTTCGTTGAAACCACTTTTTCAGTTTCAAGTTTAGAAATTGGTCTAGAATTGTTAAGGAGGAGGATCAAGGTTAGGTTTATTTAAACCTAAGGACTACAGTCTATCCCTGGGATGATAAAAAAAAAGTCTCTCTTATTTAAGGATCTGATATTTAAAAGACCAAAACTTGCAGCATTACAAATGAGGACGGGGGTAACAGAGGTTGCCGAGGGATTTTAATTAAGTTGTTATGATTAGCAGCAGAGGGGTGTGATATTGAGCGTGCTGGAGTGAGTCTTTGATAAGAAATGATGGTGTTATGAAAGTAAGTATACTATTCCAGGACCTGTGGGGGGAGCTCTCATAGGAATCAGATGATCCCAAAAATATAATTAAAAATGAGGTGATAGAGATGTTTCCCAATGACTGAAATGGTTGGTTGAAAGAGAAATCTATATTCCATATCCCAAATTCCACCCGGAAAGCACACAGCAAATAAAACGATGGAATTTATTTACTGTTCTATGTCCGTTAATGTCAAAATGTGTTAATCGCAGAAATTTCTCAAATCACTCCTGCAGCAAAATCTATTTCTATGATGTTGATGATGTCTTCTGTGTTGCACTGCAGCCTCCTGATAGCTCCACTGGAAATAGCATATTTAGCTATATATTGGCAAAGCAACAATTGTTTGAAATACACTTACATAGGGTTCGAAGGCGGAGAAGTGGATAATGTTGATTTGAGAAGTTTTTATGTATGAATATACTGTGTATTCTTTGTTGTGACTCTGGGTCTCTGGGTTGGAATCCTCTCTAACTGCTGAATCCAAGCTGACTGCAGCTGCTGTCCACCATGAGGGAGCAACAAACTTTTCAGAGACGCCTTTTCAAGCCTACAGGATTAATAACTCAAATGACAAATAACAAGAGTCAGAATAAGAGCAAGAAAACAATAAACAGAGATGCAAACAGTGAGTCAGAGTTCATTTATTTATGGTGCCACTATCTCTCACCAGATAATGAAGATGCTCTGAACAGTGCAGAATCAATTAACCCACTATAGAGCACTGTGGCCTCTGTTTGCTGTCACAAGCTCTGTGTTTGTTAGCTGTTGTATCGCTGCTGTACTTGATTGTAGTTGTAGCACACCTGAGGCAGAACAACTGGGGCAGCAGGTGCAGACACATACAAATGCATATTTGATTTCTTGTGAGGAACCCATCTTTCTCCACCTCATGCCTTACTTTAACTCGATTAATGTAACACTGATCGATGAATCACTCAAAACTCAATTGGATTTTTCTCATGTTTTGATCCCCCAAAAGAAATGCAGTCCTCCGCAGTGCAGAAATATTACAATACACACTTGCAGGTTCACCAGGTTGTCACAGTTACGATCTTTTCATCAGACTAAAGTTGGAGGCAGGCAGCCAGCAGGTAGTCTTCTCTTGCCAAAGTCGTCCCTGAGGAGGATCAATTAAAGGCAAACAGGGCAGCTACTGTACTGTCAGCAGTGAGAAACACTCTGGGGCTTCCCATGCCTCATGAGCAGTGAGCACAGATACGAGTACCGTGGTGATAACAGCCAGGTTCCTGCAGTTTTCCTTTTCCAAGGGTGAAAAAAGATAAAAATGAATCTAGCAGTGATTACAAAAACCTCTGTACTTCACTCTCTCCAACACTCTTTTTTTGTTTAATGTCTTTGAACACATCTGTATCAGTCTGACCAAACTGTGTTGTTTTTGACTTTAACACTTTTATAATTTAAGTAAAAACAATTTGGATTGATGAAAACATTTTTGTTTGCTGTGCCCTCTGTGGGTTGTGCTACCTGATGAGTCTCTAAATTACCAATATGATATGCATGTGTTAAATGAATGGCTTTGTTTGCTGTGTAATAAAATTAACATAATTTCCAATTTACTTTCTCAATGATAACACTGTTATATATTTAATATCTGCTAGTAAAAGAAAAATGTTCACTACATGGCCAAAAGTATGTGGACACCTCAACATTACACCCATATGTGTAACCATGTCTCCTGTTTGTTGTGGCCTAAGAGCATAACACCACAGTGTTGCTGTGAAGAGTTTTGCCCGATGCATAATCAATAATGT
This sequence comes from Siniperca chuatsi, assembly GCF_020085105.1. Taxonomy (NCBI): domain Eukaryota; kingdom Metazoa; phylum Chordata; class Actinopteri; order Centrarchiformes; family Sinipercidae; genus Siniperca; species Siniperca chuatsi. Next base: position 26,399,695 of record NC_058055.1, read on the forward strand.
CATACTTGTACATTGGAAGAAAATAAACTTCAAGCCTAAAAAGACATTTTGTGTCACAGTTATGCGAGTGAACCACGGACTGTTATTCTGCCGGTGTAGACAGCTGTATTAAGTACAATTTAAGTGAACCTGTTTGATCAGATAGGCATGTCCAGTGTGGACAGGCTGCTATATTCCCACTGGCTGAAGGGCTTTTACTTTGAAGCAGCTGCCGTCAGATGATGCAGTGTTTGACTTTGCCTGGAACAATAACCCATTGCTCCAAAAAATGGTCTAAATGTATATTAGTATGAAATTTGAGCACAGAGGATCAGTTTGAAACATTGCAGGGGAATGGACTTAATTACCGCTGAGACAAAGTGAAGCAAAGGACTAGTGGGAGCTACCAGCTTTATACAGTACATTTCAGATTTTGTATGTTGTGTTAATTAAAACAGCTCATATTGCAGTAATAAAAAACAACACATTGTGCAGCCCTAATTACCTTTGGAAATTACATTATTGTCCATTGTGCATGGAAAAAATCTAATTTTACACTTGAACTGGTTATACTTTGTTTTCCAGAGTCAGCATGACATACACAAACATGCATTTCTTCCGTCCTCCCTTCCCCCACTGCCACACTGAACAGGAGACAACGAGGGACAGGTGAAGGCCATTTGGAACATTGTCTGTCTACACAACATAGAGATGATCTGCTGTAGCTGATGAAATGACCCAAGTCTACAGATTTTTAGTATTGATAAAGAAAAAAAGAATCCCAAATGGACATTCGGCACCTGTTTCTAGGTGTTCCACATGTAAAGTGCGGTGGTACAACAGTGTGGCTGTAAGTAGGAGAACCACTGAGCACAATGTTTAATTCATGTGTTGACACAGTCTCTACAGTTAGAAGAGCGCTGCAGTGCACCAGTGAAGTCCCTGCTCAGGGGGGGGTTGACTTCCACTGTACTGCCTGGCGTATGAGCACGTGGATTTCCCGACCGCAGCAATCTCAGAAGAAAAGTAAAGAAGTCATGACAATGGAATGCCATGAAATTTGTTACAGATATGGATGGAGCCCAGATGATGAAACCTAATGACTTCAGTGAGCCCCTGACTTTCCCTCCAGTGCCACCATTTTGTCAAAGATTTTACTTATTCTGTGAAATATCTCAACATATATTTGATGGATTGGCACAAAATTTAAATGGAAGTTCAATCAGGAAGACTGACTTCATGCTAACTGTTCTCTCTTTCTCTTAATTCAATTCATTTGGACTTTATTGGCATGGGAAACAGACGTTAAGTAAGACGTGTGAAATAAAAACAAGTACATTAACAGAACATATGTGCTATTAAATTATATACAGCTAAGATAATAATAATAATAATAATAATAATGATAATTTAAAAAAAGTCGACTTGCAGTTAAAAATACAAATACAAATACGTGCAAATTACATAAACATTGCAAAATTTTTTTTTAATGATTTTGTGTGTGTGTGTGTGTGTGTGTGTCCCTCAGGTTGTGGCATGTTGATACATATTGGGGAGCAAGATCTGCCCTGTCTCCTTCTCCTGGGAGGATTCGTAGGGAGTAGGAGTAGGAGTACTGTTATTTGGTCTCCTGGCATCTGGGACATATTTGAAAAATCATCACATTAGTTTTGTTCATATTTACTGCCAGGGTCCAGTTCTGACAGTACTTTTCTACTATGTCCAGCTGTTGCTGTAGTCCTTGTTCAGTAGGAGACAGTGCAATAAGGTCATCAGCATAAAACAGAGACACTCTCTCTCTAACTCAATCTGCTGACTGAGGACTTTCTTCAACTTTCCTATTGTGCACTATGTAAAATAAATTAATTTAACTACTCAATAAGCCTCTTTTTCAATTAAGTCTCTCCTGATTGAAATTACTTTCAATTACTCCTGATTGACCTTTTCCTGCAGCAGCACCATGAGGTTGATATTGTTGGTTTTGAGAAAGGCTAAAATGTCTCGACAACTATCGGATGGATTCCCATAAAATTTGGTTCACACATACATGTCCTACTCGGGATGAATTATAATAACTATGGTGATCCACTGACTTTTCATGTAGTGCTATTATAAGGTCAAAATTGCCTTTTGTCCAATACTGTGGTTTATGCAAAACTATACTGTGTACTATACTTTGTTTTGCTAATTGGGAAATGCTAGCATTCATAACACTCTAAACTAAGATGGTGATTATGGTTAACATTATAACTGCTAAACATCATTATTTTAATATTGTTAATTTGAGCATGTTAGCATGCTAATATTAGCATTCACTGTAGTTCAAAGCATCACAGAGCAGCTAGCATGGCTGTGGACCCTTAGTCTTGTTTGTGTTTAATTACTGTTCAAAAGTCATTTTGTCCAGTGTGATCACACACTACATTGTTTCCTTTCTCAACTAATAGTTTAAATTACATCACCGCATCTGCAGATATTAAGCTTGTCTAAACACCTGCACCCATTTTGTCTACATAAGCTCATATGCACGTCATTGCGAGTTGAGACGCATCAACTTGTCAAAATACATCAGCGTCCTATTTTCCTGTGTTAACGCGCCTCAACTCACAACAAAAGCAGCAATTTTATCAGAATGACTTCTTCTGTCTGTACGGCACATCCAATGTGTGCTCTGGATGTCACTATGTGAGGTTGTGTGTTGCACAAAGTAGCATCACCTGGCCTGACAAAGGAGCTAAACTTACTCTTATTTTGATTAATGGAGCATTTTAACAAGGAAAACAACAACAGAAACATCAAGACAAAGTACAATGTGTGGCTTTATCGGACGGAAGCCTTTAGCAGATCTGCTGGGCTGAAGGCTGGATGATGCTAAATTAAAGCCTGGTGGAGGAGCATGAAAACAAATCTTTAAACTCAACTGAGCTTCAGAAACTCATTTTCTTTCATCCGAAAAAAAAGGCTGCTGTTATGATGATAAGTCACTTATCTCTCAGTTTAAGAAAAAAACATCCATAATTTAAAATTGACATTGGAAAGAAACCGCATGAATGATAATCTTCACTTTGTGGAAAAATGTCTGTCAACTGTAGATTCCATCTTTGTTTAGATTTGATGCAGCAGAGCACTGATAGACAATATAATTTAATAAAAGCAAAGTGCGCTGTCACTCACTCAAACGGTTCACTGGGGTCGTCCCTCTGCAGCTCTGGAGGGATTGGTATCCGTTTGTAGTACATTTCCCAGTCAAACGCCCCTCGCATGGCGTCCCCTGCCTGTGTGTCATAGCCGAAGTTGTCGTAGTCGATCACGTCAATCATCGGACACACAATGGTCTTCCTGTTCTGGGCGATTCGGTCTGAGAGACACAGAGGCAGGCAGATGGTTGATGTTTGGTTCAGTTAAAAAAAGTTATTCCACTGATTTTCAATGAAGAACCACAGCAAGCGCAAACAAGGTTACAGGACTCAGAGTTGTGTTTGTTTGTCTATGTGTGTTTGTGTATTGTGTGTAGGAGTGTGTCCTTCATCTACAGTGGTAAAGGAGGAAGTCAGGGGGTGTCGTCGGAAGTCATTGTACTGTGTGTGTGTGTTTGTGCACTATGCCCCGTTACTGAAAAATGGTTGCCAGTGTGTTGACGCAGTGAACACAGTGAAAAAAGGTTTGACAAGCAACTGATGTTACAGCTCCTGCTCCACTGTTAATAGTTAAAAACATTTCCACTGTAGTTTTTCAGTAGGGATACAACAGAAAAATTTGACAAACCTGTAAAATAACACACAACAACATTAACCTCCCTGTAGCATGCTGGGAAATCCTGAGGAAGGGCCACCTGGGGCTTTATAATATGATTTTTAATAAATTGCCTGAGATGTCAAGATGTTTTGGATACAAAATATTATTTCGTTTTGGTTCTTAGAACGTGGCTTTTTCTGATCCCATATCCTACTGCATTGTGTGGACCCATGCTTAATATATAACAATTAATTAATAATAATAAATAAAAAACATAGATTTTAAACCTACATGTCAAATGTATTTTTACACTCTCTCTCCATTATTAATATTCCAAGTGTAACAACGTGCTGTAATGAACACAACAGCCGTCTGGTCATGTTGCACACTGGCAGACACACATTCCATTCCCAAGTACTGTGGGAACAGGTCATAAGTTGCTGTGAAATGTTATGTGGGACGGCATCATGCTGGGAAACAGAACTGAACATAGGTCCTTAATGGAAAAAGGGTAATTGAGAAAGTGAGACTGTTTGTGAGCAAGTCCATCAGCCAGAAGAGGAAGCTTTCAGTCTCACAGTAGGGGTGGAGAGTGTGTACAGTGCTGGGTAGAGTACTGACAATCTTTACTCAAGTAAAAGTAAAATTACTCCTATAAAAAATTGCTCAAGTAAAAGTAAAAATTACCATTTGACAAACCTACTCAATTAAAAATAGAAAAGTAGCCTATTTGGTCAATAAACTCAAAGTACAAGTTACTTTGTGTTTTAATATTTTAGTGTGTGCAGGCCAGAGCTCTTCACAAGTCATTTTATGCAAGTCAAGTGTCAAGTCTTTGGGGCACAAGTCCAAGCGAAGTCTTAAGTTTTTGGTCAAGAGTCTGAGTCAAGTCTCTTTTTGGAATAATAAGTGTTACATCTGCTGTGTATCAGGTTAGATATAGCCACTGTGCAACATGGACATTTTTTTAACCCCCAAAAAGGTCCCTGCTCAGGGGATAGTACTTTTCAGAAGTACCAGGACTTTCGGGGTGCGCTGAACATTACTGATTAGCCCGACCGGCTGAATCGATGCGTTGCCGGGTCACAGGCCAGCCTTCTCTGGCGCAACGGCTCAGCTACTGGGCTTTTGAAGATGAGGTGGAAGACACCGGATGACCAGTCAGTTGAAGGTAAATCACATACGGCCCACATGCTGCTTGTTAAATGCTATAACGCTAACTGTTGTCATGCTATTGCTACCCTAACCAAAAGCTAACATTAGCTACATGCTAATGCCAACCGCTGATGTTTATGGTGTAGAATTGTGGTGTTCCTTAAGACAAGGGTTGGCTAAATCAATCATACAAAATGCCATCTTGAAAATTTGGTCGCAGTGAGATACGTTTATTTTTTTTCACCGTGTTTTTCAGATAAAGTGAACCGCAGGTCTGCAGTGTGTTTCCTCCTGCGACCACCAGCAGCCCTCGTCACACGCCTCCTGCTGAAGCACACAAACGCTGTATTTTGCACATTTATATTTCTGCAGATCAATAAATAGTTGTGGAACCAAATGTGTGTATAGTGGCTGTTCTTGTATCTGAAAACAAGTATATACTACTATATATGAAAAAAGTAACGCTTATGCTTGTGTTACCATATTCTAATATTACAATGCTCTGAGGAAGTAATGGTTCTCAATTTCACCATTATACACCGGTAAGCTCAGTATTTAAAACATGTGAGAGTGCAGAGGTAAAAATAAGCAAAGGTCCTTATGCTGAATTGCCAGTGATGTGTTTAATAAGGTGGTGTAGTCCCTCATTCGTCCAGGAGTGTTCTATCGTAGAAAAGGTTTCAGTTGTAGTCATCTGGACACTGTTTTCAGAATCAAGACGTTTCGGCTCCCATCCGGAAGTCATTCTCAATTGTGAAAAGTTGAGAATGTTGAGAACTTGTCACAATTGAGAATGACTTCCGGATGGGAGCCGAAACGTCTTGATTCTGAAAACAGTGTCCAGATGACTACAACTGAAACCTTTTCTACGATGGTGTTTAATAAGTTAAAATAATATAGTTATGCAGGTGTGTGATGGGTGTAACCTAATGGGTGTCATTTGCCTAATCTTCCTGGGTCTTTAGACTGCGGTGGAAACACACACAACAATGGGCTGAAGAACTTTTTAGTTCCTTGAAAAGTAGTTCCTAGGGCTAAAGGTTCCTGGTACTTTTGGTGGAAAAGCAGCTTTAGTTAACTAGCCATTACAAATTGTTTAAGTTACACCGTGTATGATCTTGTATGGTCATTAAAACATTACAAATTGGACAAAGTCAAATATTAATTTAACTCATAACATGCAAATTGGCAATTGATGTGTTACACACTAACAATTTAAAAAGCTAATTAGAAACAAGACTCATGTTATACAAACTTTCCATCTGTTACAATTAGGTGTGTACAACATCAAGACTTAGATTTTTAAGTGTCTTGAAACAAGTGAAATGACAATAAAAATGACTTTTACTGTTTCAAATTTAAAGTTTATGCCAGAAAAAAATCCCCAGGCATCAGTTGTTGTTTGTAACTTATTAACTAAAGCTGAAAACAATGTAAAAAATGCCTCTGAAGTTCTTAAAAGGCAAAAAAAAAAAAAAAAAAAAAAGCTACCGCTTCCATTTGTCACATGACTTCATGCATCTTGTCTGCAGCCATGTTCTCTTGGACTTTTTTGGAAAAGAGAGGACATTTTTGGAAAGGGAAGACAATTTTTGTAAAGCAAGGACATTTTTGGACATTCAGGACATTTTGGAAAGTGAGGACATTTCAGCCATTCTTAACTTCTTCAAGGGGCTATTTAATGGTTAAGACTAACTTTTAGAGTTATTGTTTGGGCTAAGGTCTATAAAATATATTACATTAGTGAGGACCCTCACAAGTTTTGTCAAATATATGTGTGTGTGTGTGTGTGTGTGTGTGTGTGTGTGTGTGTGTGTGTGTGTGTGTGTGTGTGTGTGTGTGTGAGAGTTTATGTTCCTCACCCAGCAGCGGAGGCAGCCAGTTGAAGGTGGCCTCACAGTGGGAGTCCAGGAAAGTGATGACTTCTCCTTTAGCGGCGGCGGCTCCCAGCAGGCGAGTCCTGATCAGCCCCTCCCTCTTCTTGGTCCTCAGGATACGAACCTTTGGCATCCGGATCATGTACTCCTCCAGTGCCACCTTTAGGTGCTCTGCACAGAGGGTAGTGGAGGAAGGAGGAGATACAGGAAGAGGGTGAGATCATCAATCCCATGCTCAGTGCTGTCAAGAGTTATTTTGTTAAGTGGTATAATTTGCTTTGTCCATTTACTTCAGCAACAACCAACAGAGAAGGGACTTTAACATACTTCAAATCTTTGTCTGCTTTGCATTTTTTGTTTGTTAATGGAGACATGGTCTCTGGCATTGAGACCAGCAGCACATTTCAAAATGAAATACACCTGCACATTCAGCAATGAGAGTCTCAACTTTTTTTATTTTAATACACCAAAAACACCACTGGCTGCAACTGTTTCAAAACTATTTTACTTTCATAAAATCACTACTTTTTGTAGTTTTAAGGAAGTTGTAAGGTGTACAGAATGTGCACCAACCATAACTTGCAAGCTCCTTGATCGAAGCCATTAATAATACACTTGGAGTCAGAACATACAACTATTTCCATGTCTGAGGACCACAGACAAATAATATTTTATATGCAGTACACTACAAAACTAATCTTTGACATGTTAAATAGTTGAAACAGGTTTTCTGTACTACATTTCATGGTAGCAGTGTGGACATTTATCATCAGGAATGAAAAAAAGGAAACAACAGTGTTTATCCAGAACTCAAGGAACATAACCGATATGTTAACTGTGTGAAAATAACTTGGGATGGACTTTTCCTTTTAAAGTGTGTTTGTTTAGTTGTATTCACAGCATAGAGGTTGCAGTGCAGTGGTTACTGCAGTACCCTGTGATAGACTGGCAACTGTCCAGGGTGTACCTTGCCTCTTTCCCAGTGCATGCTGGCAACTGGGATAGGCTCCAGCCCCCTGCAAAACAAAGCAAACCAGCAAACTTAAATCTCCTCTTGGAGGCCTAACAGTTAGCTGATTGTCCATCTTGCTACATACATCAACTTTTTTCCTGAATGATGTTTGCTGGCACTTGCAACAACTACTCACTCATTCAGAGTAATTTTGTCAACAGTCTAAAATCATCACAGTAAACCTGCCATCCCCAACGAATGCTGCAGGCCTCCTTCGAACCAAAGTTAACCAAGTAAACAAAAGCTCTAGCACATTATAACCAAAAAATTTGTCGAACTCAGCATTGTCAGCTGAATGGACATTTCATTTTGTAGGCCCACCATGGGCCCTGTGACTGGCCAACCCATTCTCATTCCCAGGGGGTCAAATACCAACGTTTTATCACGCCCCTCTGCTTTGTATACAGACACACATGGTACCCTTTAGCGTCTGTAGGAGGTGCAGCAACCACTTGGTTAGGTAGTAGGAAGTCATGTGACGTACGTGACGTGACTTCTAAGTCACGTGTTGGTTAGGCTGGTTGGTTTAGGCGACAAAACTACTTGTTTAGGTAGTAGGACGTCACGTGACGTACATGATGTGACTTGTAAAGTAACGTAACTTAAAACTTTAAATAACTCAACGTTAACTTTTGGTTTCACGTGGGACATGAATCCCGGTCTCCTGGGTGAAAGTCCTGTGTTTGACCCATGCTTGTTACACTACGCCACCTCACTTCCTTTAGGCTTTCTGGCAGCCCTCTGCGTCCCATACAAACGCTGAAGGGTACCGTGTGCATCTGTGTACAATGCCAAGGGGTGTGACAAAATGTTGGTATTTGATGTCCTGGGAATGAGAACGGGCTGGACTGCCACTGTAATCAAATCACATCCATCACTGCAATCAAGTCAAACATATCTATGTGCAAAGCCATTAGTCATAGAAGCAGATCGGTTTAATGGTCTCCCTGAAGAGGAAAGGCTCTTTTTGTTATGTGATTTAGATGACATTGAAGACTTTTCCATTTCATGTTTTATTGCTCTTTATGTGATGATTTAAGGGCTATAATTCTTAGTAAAATGTCCTTCATCTCTCTTGACTTTTGGTTGGATGATCATAAAAGACTTGCGATATATTTTTGGAAGGGAGCTTTTTTGTGGCAGATTTGAGTAGACCTTGGTAGCAGAGAAAAAGTTCTCTGTTCGCAGATGAAAAGCTTTATGTATAAATTGTTGTTTTTCCACTGCAATATATTTGGTAAGTTTGCCCATGAAGGGTTTGACAATATTTAAACTTGATATTTTTGTGAAAATGGTGCAAACCTACCGTGTCCCAATAATGGAGGATGTTGCAGCCTCGCCTCGTGTTTTTATTTATGTGAAAATTTGATTTTTTACACTAAAATCTCATTCTTGGGGATAAGAGCATGAGCCCTGAGTGCTCTCAGTGGTTTGAAAAGAAATCATTCCTGAAGTAGTCAAAACATGAAATATATCTTTGACAGCTTCTTTACAAAAAGCCACAACACTGCCTGTCGACAGGAGCAGTGAAGGAGACTATCAGAAGTTGAAAAGTTGACTTTTAACTTCATCCATTGGAAACTTTATTTACTTCCATGCCAATTACAGAATTGCAGAGCTGAAACTGACAGGGACTAAGAGAAACAGATAGAGCAAGTGTTCTGAAAGGCTACGTTGTGAATATACATGCAGATGACCTGCAGCAGCAGGAAAAATAACTGTTCATTGTTTTTTTACATGGTGAGGGAGGGAGAGTATAAAGAATGGTTGAACAGTGTTAAAAATTACAGGGAAGAGACAGTGATGAAAAGTGGAAACTGAAATATGAATATTCTCCAAACTCCACAGAGCCAGGCCGTCTTGTTGTCATCCTTCCATCCATCCTAGTATCCTCACTCCCCTCTCTTCTTTCTATCTTGACCCATTACGAATTAAACGATATTTTTTTCTCACAGAGAAACATAAAGCACCTTTAGGAATGAAGATCACATCTACAAGAGCAACACGGAGGATGTGACAAGAATCATTCATTCTGACCTAAATGTTTCTCTCTGTTATAACTACTGCTTATAAGTGATGACATCCTTATAAGTATGTATGCTTTCTTTTGCCATTTATAGGCACTGTGCTTTTCTCTTAGTTGTTCAGTCTTTTTCTCTTCTCTGGTTGGGCTGTGCCTCAACATTCTGGAGTAGTTGACAAGTAGTCCTGATTTGAACATCTACTTTCCTTTTCCACCAATCTTTGCATCCATCCATCCATCCATCCTTATCATGCCCACTTATAATGTGCAGGGTCAGGGGGGGTTGGGGCCTCCTACCACAGGGCTGACACATATAGACAGACCAATCACACTTACGGGCAATTTAATATTTTTTTTGACAGTCTGATCAATGCCTCATTGGCAGTAATGCATGTTACTGGACTGTCATGGTGAAGAAATAAATAATATTAAAACAGTTAAGTTTGCACTGTGAGCACAGACAGTTATCAACTGGGTTACTTTTGATACTAAAGAAAAAGTCAATGTGTCTAAACAGATTTTTGGATGTTTATCCTTGACGGACATCAAAGACACACTGCTTGCTCTATAAAAAGTAGCACTGATCCCAGCATTATTTGTATGACATCTGTGTGTCATACAAAAGAGGTGTGATTTTTGAAGCAAACACCTAATGTATGAGTCTTTGCAGATATACCTACATAGCTGCTGTATTTCTCTCTCACTCAGTTCAGATGCTACACACCCCCTATTTGTAATCACAGGGTCCACTGTGCCGTATGAGGATGCAGGCCTCAATACAGCGATCAGTTCTGCAAATAACCAACTCTCACCTCAATCTTATCCCTTCAAGCTGAGTGTTTGTGATGCTGTTCAAAGCCATCACTCTCTTTTTTTATCTGTTACCGTCTCCCTTTATATCATCCCATCAAAAAATATCCCAAATCTAATCCCTCCATCCTTCCATCCCCGATTTTCAGACTTATGCGACGTCTTTGTATCTCCTTCCCAGATTCTTTCTGACTCCAGTGAAGGTCGGCCATCTTTATTTTCCGTGGTGTGTTTATTGTGTTGCACAGCAGCTGACCTACATGCTGTAAACACTGACATTGCAACAAGAGCGGAAGGGCCCTGTAAGGTCGGCATCAGACTGCGAGGAAAAGGCGAGCTGTCCTCTCTGTATGCTCCTGCAATAAATTAACCCATTAAAAACTGACCATTACGAGCTTGACTCTGGCTCTTTATAAACGCTCACCCTACACAAAGTGAGGCTTACATCACCCTGCTAATGACAGGAAGCAAGGCAAAATTAATCAACAAACATTTGCCCCGTGTGCGAAGCTTGTATGGGGAGAGGTGAGGGAGAAAGATCAGAGCATTTAATTATGATTGGTTAATTTTCGCTGAATAAATTGGTATACAGCTCATACTGTTTACCGAAAGCAAGGAGGCAATTAATAACGCTAATGAGAGCGAGCTGATGTCGGCAAACACATTAGTCTTTATTAGAATGTGAAGCGGAGTAGATTGGAGGGCTGAGGCGTCATGGATGTTGGGGTCATTTCACAATGTGGAGCAGAGGGATGAATCACTCATCACACAGCAGGTTGGTGATAAAAATCCAGGCTATTTATTCAGCACTAGAATCTACCTGAACTCCCACTATGCCATCCATCCCTTTCTGTTTTTCTACCTCCCTGCAGTCTGTCACTCACTTATTTCTCCTGTGGATGGTGCTGGAGCTGTCTGGCCTTCTTTTAGCTGCTCACATGGGGCCGTACTCAAACATGAATTAGCGGCTAGCAGATGAAAGGCTCAGCAGTCGGCCTCAGGCTCTTGTCAAAGTGTCTGTGTGCATTTAAAATGTCATTGATAAAACTGACATGTGTTTGAAGCTTATGCTTGTCTCACTTTGATGCATGTCCCATGAACTGAAACCACACCTGCTGGCAGGAGTGTTTAAAGGAGTAGTTAGTCCATTCAGGTCTTTCACTGTATCACTAACACCTTAACTGCAAAATTCCCCTCTTAGCATGTCAGCTATATTTGTGTGCATGCGTAGTATATCTTTCTTTATGTAAATACAAAATCAGTCAGTGAGCTAATGTGACTTCATTTGTTTCCAATACAGCTTCAATTTGTTAAGAGATTTTCAAAAAAAATGTTCATATAACTTGTGGTTTGCAGATGCAAAAAAAAATAAAATTTCAAGACTAAATACTCAATGTACATGTCATTCAGAGGCATCCAGACCTATGTCTAGAACTGATTCACTTACACCTCTACAACACAGCTACCCGTTTGGAAATAACAAGTCTGCATACTGAAAATGACTCACAAGTGTTTTCTGATCTGCTTCCTCAATGGGATAAAACTGTAGGCAACTAAAACTTTTTTAAACATTTTTTAAGGTGATAGAAAGATCACCTTGAGGTTTCAAAGAAACCGACACTGACTATTCGTAGGAGACAGAACGCAAATCTTGGTCTCAGGTGTCAAAGTCACACACTTTGTACACCGAGCATCCACCCGGACCTCCTCTCTAGACGGTGTTGCAGTGGTGTAACGTCAAGTCACTTCCTTTAGTGCTTCGGTAAGTGATTCTACACATGACCTCAAGTTGTCCTTGTCAAGAAAACACAAACACAGGTCGATTTAGTGGTTTGAACAAACCATCAATGCTGTCGTTATTTTTGAGGACTTCTCAGAAAAAATATATTAAATGTGTTGAATAAATAAATTGATTGTTGACAGATCTTTTTTTAAAAAAGGACTAGCGCTAAACAACTAAATCTATTGTGTAACCTTATTCTATAACAAAATAATCTAAACAAAAAAAATCAACTTACTAGCGGTTGACAGCTCCAAAAGCTAGTAAGTTTCTTAGCTAGTGGACCTTTGAACTATTGATTATTTTGTTACATATATATTGTTCCCAAAGGTCAAGAATGAACTTCCATGCACTAATGTTTGGATGTTTTCTGTATGTATGTAAACACTGGTGTAAAACAGGCCTTTATTTTTAAATTATGATGTATATAAATATATTTCAAATGTATGGCCAAAAATTACAGATTGGGACTTTACATTTATTAAATGCTTTAAACCATATTAACTAATGTCAAATGTGATATGAGCTGTTTTGCATTACAAGTTGGCTTTCTGCATGAGATGAACACAAACTCACACACAATCACATGTGCACATACACACACGTTTCCACCACAAATACCACCGGCAACATCTTCCCTTATGCGTTTTTTTTTTTTAAATTCAATTAGCGTTTGGACACAGTGGATCCAGCATGGCATGCTGAGCCCAGGGTGGTGGATTAATCCCAAGATAATCTGGCACACCACCAAAGACTGGAGCTGCTTGTTTTCCCTCAGCAAAGTGTTCCAAGCTGTTGTGAACTCCATCACACAGTTTTCTTCCTGCACCAACTTGAATTTTTGCTGCTTTAGCAAAAAAAAAGAAAAAGAAAAAAAAGGGAGTGATTGACTGTGTTGTTGGTCAGTGTTTGCTGCATTGTTAGGGACAGGAAACACGAGAAGGTTTGGGAGGTACATGACAAACCAATGATGTCAAGCTTTAGCATACCTACGTATTAACCTCCGTTTTAATATTGTTTATTCCTTCAACACGACAGTCCAGCAACATCACATTACTGTTGATTTTGTATTGATCAGCCCATTAATCTCACAATTCACTGTTTACTGCGCCATATTTGAAGGGACTGCTGTTAACTCCAGTTTAGTATAAATCCACTTGGCTGCAAAATGCTCCAGTGTGTGCTGGAGGTTACAGGTCGATGAAGCATCTGCAAAAGCAGAGTGTAGCGGAATCATGCTACCATGAGTTCCCTTGGCCCTGAGACATATGCTGAGACCACGTTTTCAGTGTATTCTTTCTTTCTTTTTGTCCACACAATCTTTCCCTCTAACGTTTACATAGTGAGCTAATATTAACCTGACACAGTGAGATAATAAGAATATATTTTAGACCATCATTTTATCTAATTAGGAATTCATAATTTAGATGCCAGAGAGGAAGCGTTGTCACCAGAATCACAAGGAAGCTTGAAAAGCAGCCTGTTTTATAAAAAAAGAGTAAATTGTCCTTCAGCAAGTTGTTTGCAGCTTCTTGAGAGACAAGGTCTTTGACCAAGTGTTACCCATGTGCAGGAAAAGGTACACAGTGTGTAGTCCAATATGCAATGACAACACATATACAGTCAGACAAAACAGAGGTGGGAAAAGCTGTGTTCAAGTTATACACTTTCTTATCTGATACCTCACAGAACAACTGCCTACGGTCAAAATTAAAACAGGAAGAACCAACAAAGAAACCTGCAAAGAGGAGACAAGAGACACTCTCAAGGGCGCAACCTAGGACATAATCTTTGATATGATGATGTACAATGAGACTGGAAGACATTTCTTAAATCACGTTTTGTGGTTAATGTAATTGAAATTAAACAAGGAGGGTTTTATTCAAATAAGCCAAAGGTGTCTAAGTAATTGAAGGCTTATTTTAATGAGAAGAAAAATGCTTTCATAAAAGATGAAGGAAAGGGACAGGGAGACTAGGGGAGAAGAAAAAAGAAAAGCTAAATAATAAAAGATGTCTTGATGCAAGTCTAAATAAACATGTGAAAGGTCTAAACTAAGAAGTTGGTGGGGAATTTGAAAATAGAAAAAGCACAGCGGAACAGCTCATCCTTTATGAGCGGATGATTTCTGCCACTGGTTTTAGTTTGGAGGTTTCAGCTCTGTTTGAAAGGCGTTCTGCAGCCACACCCCTACATAGTCTACGTCATACTTACTACAGAGGGATGTTGTAGTCAATCCTGCATGTGTTAAGCTCTGTTAACCTCCGGGCCCCGATGGCCTGTGGGGGCAGAAAGTCAGATTGTGTTCTAAAAAGGTTTCCACTGAGCTCTTCGGGTGTGTGCTGAACAAATGTGTTCTGCCACCTACTTGGAACATGTCAAACATCACACTCATGCCTAAAAACCAAGAGATGCTGCCGCTAAATGTATCAGAATCTCAGCTCTATCTCAGCGTTTTACTGATAGATTTTAGTTTGAGCTCACATCATACTCCAGAGTTCAGACCAGCAGAGATAATTAAATCCCTATTGTTTGCTGATTTTCTAAATATAAGCTCTTTCTAAAACTGCATATCAAATAAATATGCATGAGAAAATGTTTTAACAAAGAACAAAAACAAGACACTGAACTGTAGAGGAAGATTTTTACAGTTTACTTACTGCAACTGTGACGTTTTTTATCTGAGCCTAATGTACTGATAAAAACACCTTTGTATGACTTTGTCCACGGGGAACTGTATGTGTATTGTATATTCACCTTAAAACAGCCAATTTTCTTTTCTGGTGTATTGTTCATAACATCAACGTCTACATTAGCAGATAACATATCAGTCTTACTAAACTCATATGCCCTCCACACACTTTTTGCTAAACTTTAAAATGTGGAGTTAAAAGCGGTTAAAATTCAACTTGACCCTGCACATTACACCGGCACTAACGTAAATTAGTGTAGTTCTTCTATTATAAATACTATTTCCCACAGGTATGTCTGGCATCAAGATGGGTACCTTGTGTGTCTGTATACAACGCCAAGGGGCGTGACAAAACGGGCTGGTAAATCCTATAACAGCTACCACACCTCCACTCTATTAATTCCACCTTTGTCTGCACGTTCACCATATTAAGGGTTGTACCAAACCTAATCAGTAATAATAAAACACTCCTCTACCCCTACCTGTGAGTGGAGGTGGTGGATAACGGAGGAAACATCACATACATTCAATTTGAGTCTCGTTCCTTCATCAAATAGCTCTTAAAATGTTTTGCAACATTTTTGCAATGATTTTTCCTGGTGGACTTGGATAAAATTACAGTTCACTTAAAATAAAAAAGGCTTAATTCACTTCCTTGCACCTGTTAACTTACTATATGCAGTTAAAATACACTGTGGCTTTTAAATGAACATTTTCTAGGTTCTAGCTAGAAGACAGCTATAATTCAGAGGCCAATACATACAAATACCAAAACTACAGTAGACAATTTTTATTTTGTCCTCACACAGCAAACATGACTCCTATGGTCCTCTCCTCTTCGTTTGAATCGATCAGCTCCCACTGATGGCTCAACATCTCTAAATGGCAACACTTAATTAGCTCCTTTTGTCCTCTGTCGTCTGTCTCCCTCTCAACCTCCCTCTTCATATCGCTCTCTCCCTCGTCTCTCCGTCACACTTCACTGAGCACCATTACCTCATTATCTCCCTACACCCTCAGTCACATACACAAACAGATACACACACTGACATGAATGAATAAACATGCAGGACTTTGTTTAGTCTTTCTGCATTGCTGCCTCTCTCTCCGTACTCACCTCCATCGCTGCCTGTCCCACAAATCGTCTCCTATCTCATCATCACCTCCGCTTCCTCTCCCCACCTCTCCATCATGCAGATGGTTAGGCTGCTGGTGTTGATAAGACTGTTCAAAGGAGCTCCACACAGCTGACAGCAGCTTCCTCAAGCCGCCAAAGTAACTAAATCATTAATAAAACGGTCCTGAAATTAAATCATTCTATTAAGTACTGATTAGAAACTTACTGTGTTTACAGTAAGTATGTTTATTTCTATGCAGGCTAATGGACATAAAAGGATAGTAATGTCAGTTGTGGAGCAGGTTTGTCAGTCAGTCCGTCCATCAATCACAAACACATTGCTCAAGAGCAACATTCTCTATCTTGACAACTACTGGCTAGATTGCTATGGAATTTGCTGTGAATATTCATGGTCAGAGGATGACTCCTGATGAGGTGAACCCCTACCTTTCATCTACCACCACCACCAGCTCAACATTTCTCCTTGATCAAAAAACGTTTGTCCTTGACAAGATATCATGAAGAATCTACATGAAACTTTGGATATTCTTGGTCTTCAGATGATGCATCCTGATGGTTTTGGTGCTTTCATTACCGTATCTCTAGGGCCACCATCAAGCCAAAATTTCCAATTGTACATACAAAATGTCAAAATTTAATGGCCATCCCCAGAGGATGAACCCTTTACATTTTAGGCACTCATTAACTTTCTTCAATCCGATCAAAGTCACAACAAAAGAAACCACATCTGAAGCCTCTTAAAACAAAGATAAATACAAACACTCACAAAGCAAATTGTCTGAGGAATGGCAGAAATCTGACAAACCCATCTCAGCACTCAAACTCCATCAGTGTCATTGTGCCACAGTGTGGTGTAAAAATAACAGCATGGACGTAAACAGCAACATTTATTCTCTTCTTGATGTCGTGGCCATTCTGACAGATGGACAGTGGCGTTGTTTGACTTTCATTTTAAATATTTCATTTTGAAAATAATAAGAGCAAATAAGAGCAGGTGCAAAAATGTCTGTGGCTTCAGTCCAAGCAGCTATGGTTGGCAGCACTGTGCACCACCACCGGCAGAGGTTACAATCCTTCTCAACACAATGACATATTTCGGCACAATTAGCAGTAGACCTCGTGTGGTCAGCACTGTGGTGGCTCCAGGTTGGAGGCTGTGATGATGCCTGCTGGGAGCCATGCTGTCTGACCACCAAACCGCCTCTGCATGTGCCTGGAAATAAATCAAAAAACATTCTGCATAAGAGCAGCGTAGAGGCCACTCCTTATTTGAAATTAAGTATTACATTTATTCAACTGATCCCATCAGAAGCGGAGTGTAGGAAACTAACTGGATGATCAGTCTGCTAATGGCAGGTTTCCATCACAGAGTAGCTGATGCAGTGCAGTGTACCACCCCGGTCCCACTGAGTAAACACTGAGCTCTGCTACTGGCTGTGATTACATGAGGATTACATGAAGTCTTTTTCATTCTGAATAAAAATTGATGTTATTGACAAATGCAACAAACGTATTTACACTAAAGCTGAACAAAATAATGGTATAAAGTGTCCGGTTTATAGGCTCTGCAGTGGGTAAACATGAAGGAGAGTTTTCACCTAAATCTAACACTTCACAATGGTCTAAGAAGAAATTGGTTTTACTGCAGTGCTTTTCACTGAAGCAACTAAACAGCATATATTACTGCAGCAGTAATAAAGTGGGAGAAGATGAGCTACCCTCAGCACCAGCTATGATTCAGAATCTCCTGGAAAAGAAGTAAATTTAGATAGTAAAAATTAGTTTAGCAAAAACGGTTGCCAATATTATATGAACGAGGCTGGTAGAGCCCCATACAAGGTTTGTTAAGTTAAGTTGCATGTACAAGTGATTCAGAATGTGTGGCATTCACCAACTTTCTCATATTAAGATTTTTTCTCTTAGGTACAGTATGAATAAAATTCTTGGTTGGAATAGACCTGTCGTATGAGTCATGTACAGAAAGTAATTTCTCCACAGTGGCCCCCTTTACATCTTGCAATAAATTGCATCTCGCATCCAGATTGTATCTAGATGTGATATGAACCTAATTACATTTACACCTGGTATTAATATCCGTCTCCAGTGTCCACATGAGATCCGATCGACATCAGAGCGCTCTGTGCAGCTCAAACAAGCGAACGTCACATCCTCGTCTTGTTTGTGCGGGTCCAACAAGACAATAAAAATTAAAAAAGATGGTAGCCATCCCTAACGCAGCATTATTGTATGGACTTTTGATTGCTTTTCGAAGCGAGAAAGAACTGAGTGTCTCTGCTGAGACGCCGAGTGTCCACGCAGGTGTTTTCCGACATAACTTGGGGTGGGGTATTCGATTCTAATTCAATACACGTCTAATTCAGCAAATATCTCCTCACAGTCTGCTAGCTGTCCGTTCAGTGTGTGCACTGAAAAAAAAAAAAAAACTCGGTGTTTGTACACAGCCCTGGCTCTATAAGTGGGAAACAAACAAAGTAGCTGTTGTTGTGATGTTAGCTATAGCAGCAGGAGAGTTGTGAGCATCGCTGTCTGGAGTTGCTGTGCTGGCTCTGGGAAACCGCCTCGTCCTCTCTGGCTGTTAGCTTCACAGCAGCAGCTGTAGCGACAGTCTGCTAACCCACAACCTAGCTAACGTTAGTTACATTACTTGCTGCGTCGTTGTTCGCTCTATATCATGGTATTTGTCATAGTGTTGGATTTCTCCAGAATCGCATACTCCACTTTTAATACGCCGGCCAAAGATGTTCGATAACTATAGACTGTATAATAACTTCCTGAATTGTCTCTGAGCCGGCTTTCCACCATGATTTGTTTTCCTCTCTCTTCAGCGTTGCACTGATAATAGCTCAGCCTGAAAGTGAAAGTGAAACTTAAGTTTCTTCTGGTAGGGGTGGGCGAAAACACAACATTTGGTTTCGATCCAATACCAAGTAATACAGAGCCAGAATCACCAATATCAATACGGATACCGATACTTTTAATATTAAAAGCAGCTTATGTACTTTCATGTAAGGGAGAGCAGTGTGCCATGATTTATGAGGTGAATACATCATCAATAGGCTAAATCTGAATACATTTTCATGACCACTAAATTATTTGCCAAAGGTTAGCAATAATTGTTATAATATAATTTCTACCTGCCACCTCTGAGACCCGGGTTTGATACACGCATCGCAGTTCGCAACGTTTTCATTCACAGCTGTGAAATAGCTCCAGACGATGCTCCACTTTCGTTCAGCCATCACTGCAATTATGTGTTAAACTAGTCAGGGTACACTGCAGGCGTGCGGTGTGTATGTTATTATAGTGCACACGACATGACAGCAGCAGAGGAGAAGCAAAGAGCACACGCACTAAGATGTGTTCACGACAACTGAATGTTGTTTGCACAGACAGTTCTACACTTTAATGAAATACAAGAGAAAAACTGTTCCGTTTCTTGGTCTTGATCTTCACACTAGAATCGATCTTCAAAACGAGATGTAGTATCTGTAGTATCGATATTTTGGTGTCGATCTAACCACCCCCCATCGCCTGGCATTCCTTGTGCTACCTTTCTGTAGTTTATATTGAGTTTAACTTAACAGTGCGTGAGTTCACGTTCACAAACGGACAAGTTCAGATCACCGTTCACTAAAATCATGACCACTTCAGTGAATGGTGTGCTTTAAGCACACTCATGCACAACACTGCCTATATGTACCGTCAAACTTTTGATTTTATTTGAAGACTGCAACTGGTGTTGCACCAAATTATGTAAACCATCTGTTTCTGTGCCTAAACCCAAACCATGATCTCTTTTCTTAAACCTAACAAAGTAGTTTTGGTGCCTGAACCTAACCAAACTGTGTTCGTTTCACAATGTTAACCACGTGTTAGAAAGCCTTTTTGGCAAAAATCCACACCCTTGAATCTCCTGAGCTGCAGCACACTCCTGCCTCTGCTGAATCGCAGCCGTCATGTCCTGCCACTGCTGGATCGCAGCAGCCACCTGAACTCCCTGTGTTGCAGCAACCCTGTCTCCAGTCCTGCTGTCCCGTTGCCGGTCTCCCATCCTGCTGCCCTGTTGCTGGTCCCCTGTTCAGCTCTCCAGTCATTAGACCCTGGTCTTGATCTCCAGCCACGCCGCCGGCTTCCAGGGGTCGCCGCCTGCCGCCTGAGGGGTTCCACCTTCGTCACCAGTCTCCTGAAGGGTTCCGCCTTCATCACCAGTCTCCTGAAGGGTTCCGCCTTCGTCACCAGTCTCCTGAAGGGTTCCGCCTTTGTCGGGGGCCTCCCGTCAGACCTCCAGAGCCCTTCTGTCTTCACAGCTGGCATCCCATAAGACCTCCAGAGAGCTTCGGTCTTCACCGCCAGCATCCTGTTTCCCACGAGCACCATCCAATTGCAATCCAATCACCCAAAACTGATTTTAATGCCAGGTGTAAAGAAGGTCAGTCGAAACACTTTTTGTACACAAATTGTAATGCCTTAACCTGAATGAATTTAGAGTTTAAATGTGAGTGCAGTCTACTAAAATAAAATATTTAACTAAAACAAACTTAATGCAAAATTAATCTTCTGTTTACCAGATCATCATAATCAGGAGATTTCATTATATTTATCTTAGTATTTTGGCACAGCAACTTATACATTTCACTAGTTTTCAACAGTTTCTTTTTTACAGAAGTAATCAGACCGATTATTAGGGGTGTAGAAAACTAAGAAAAGAAAGATGATGGACACAGCCGGCACGAGAGTGTAAAACCCCGACTAAATAGAAGGACACATAGTGTACATACATAGAGTACAAATATAATTTGAATAAATAGGCCAAACCAATCTGAACAGTTGCAAGAAGAATGGAACAAAGGGTTTATGGAAGCTGGAGGTTCCAACAGCATTTAAACGCACCACAGATCAATACCAATTGTCAGCTATAATCACAGAATATCCTGCAGAAGACTATCCAAATCAAGTGCAGTAGTAAATGGACCAAAGAATGCAAAAGACACCAGTATGATTCCTTAATATTGTCTATAAAATATGCAAGAGTAAAGAAAAGGAAACAGGAAATCAGTGTTATGAAGTACTTGGCAGCACTGGTAGGATTAAAAGTTAACACACAGACTTATTTGATAGGCTTCAGCTCTAAATTGAGAAATGTAATGTATTTTTCAGACTATGACTATTGCTCCATAGTTTTCAGAGAATAGTCGTGACTAGATTAAACACAAAAACAAACCAGCTACTTGTGAACTCAGTTTGCCCCTTTGAAATCCCACCATGACATGGCCAAGGGAAATGAATGAATAACACCTTTTCCTGCATCATTAGCTCCTGTCAGGCTCCTGAACAAAGGCCCAAACTGCTCTACTGGTGCTGTTTATGTGCCAGTAAAATCAGGCTGTGGTCAAACTGGACAGCTCTGTGAATGTATAAAACTCTCCCCTGCAGCTACGGCTGTAAACAATGTTTTTTGTCAACTTGATTTCATTAATAAGCTTAATAACTCTCAAAGTGAGTGCTCATGCGGTGTCTAAATCCTGGACGTGATAAAGTGGTGGTGATGTCTCTGCGAAAGAAACAAATTAACAATGCCATAATGCAACCCTATCTCCTACAAAATACATTTACTATGAATATGTTTTACCAAATATGGTTTGGAAAAGACATAACTGCAATTGTTTTACCAGTTTTTTCCAGTCCAGGAAGTGTGGTATTCCTATACCACATAGCAGTTATAGGCAGGAGCTTAGCTTGGATATTTAGGCATACAAAACACAGGACTTTGATACTGGAACCCAGGGTCCGCGTTCTCTGTCTCATGTTATTAGGGTTAGGCTACTTAAGCACTTATTTATGGTTAGATTAAGCATGTCTCATGCTTCGTCATGTTGGATTTTTAATTAGTTAACCAAGACGACAATGTTCCTAATCTTAACCTACAAACATAACCATGAAAACATTAGTCATCCTTTAGTTGTCTTAAAAAGGCTAGCAATTGCTTGATTGGATTGTGCTTCCTTGCCACCTGCTGGACATTTTAATATGCAGAGCTGCAGCGAGCTGCATTTAATGAAGACTAATTGGGTCAGTTCCGTTGTGCTGTAGTGTTCCCGTCTGTTCTTGTGTTATCTTTGTTGTTCAAAGTGCTTCTGCATACAACAAAGTGTAAATAATGTGCATTTTGTTAAATGATTGCTAGGTGAGTTTGTTAATTTTGTTCAAATGCCTGCCTGATTGTAAAGGTGATCTCCAACGTTCAGTTAATGCATGGGGTTTTTTTTTTGTATCTACGGTATGTTCAGATATACTACATACAATTTATAAGTATGCAGTTAAATGTGATGGTTCTTTCATATGCAGTATATTGTTTTCTACAAATGTGCTTTAATTTTGTCTTACTTAGTCTTAGTCTTGCACAGTTAGAAGTAACACTTCAGAACAAGTTGGCAAGAGAGGATATTGAAGGAAAACAAAATGTTAATGTTTTGCAGATATGTTCAGAATGAACATTTTGTTTTGACAGTGAACAGTCATGCTGATCAAAAACTGAATTGTGGTGGCATTATTTGCGGAGGACGGCGACTGTGTTCACAGCCGTTACAATGGATTTTCCCTTGAAAATGGGTCCCAATTGAAATCCATTGTAAGTGCTGGGAATCCAGGCTGACGACAGCTGCTGTCCACAATACTGCGGGATTGGGAGCAAAGGTGAGATTTGACAATATGAGTACTGAGTCCCTGCAGTGACTGAACTGATTCTGGTGGATCTGTGAGTGTCAGATTTAGGAGCTTTGTTGATCTGATCGCAGAAAAAGCTGACATGATGGGACATAGAGGCTCCAGGAGTACTGTAACACACACACTCTTATATACAGCGTTCCCTCTACTCACCTCCCATGCACTATTTTCTCTTCCCTGATGTGGAGAAGAAGGAAGCGGCTTTCTGTTCTTTTCTGTTTCTTTATGTGACAAGTTATAGCTACTTTCCCTGCCCCTTCTGGCCATAAATCCGTGAAATGACTTGGGCTCCACCAGCAGAATTCATTGCTCATGCTCATCCACCAATGCTCCAGACACACAAGCAACCATTTCCCAGTGTGGCCATCTCTACACAGCAGAGGGGAAGCTATGGGAATCACTCTATTGTTATAATCACATTAGTAGAGTTAGGAGATGTTGATAAAATTATAGAACATGATAATTTTGACTCACTACCTTAATAATAATGTGATGTTGGGGTTAACCCCTTTATAGGGCTAACACTTCATAGGATATTTCATCTAAACAAGGAGTGGCTGATTGTCACTAAGAAAAAATAGAAAAGAAGAAGAAGTAGAAGAAGGGCATTGGTCGTCTATATGACCACATCTGGAGAGGGCATTGAGTATCTGCATGATTTGTTAGAGTCTAACCAAAAAGCTGTTAAATTCACAGTGTCATCGGTTCTAAGAGTAAACTTAATGCGACAACTTCAATGAGAAGAGTGCAGAGATTTAAGTAAAATATTGGCAAATCCTGTGAGATACTAGCCATTATTTTCTGTTGCTGTTTTGTAGGGAATTACTGTGTGACAGATCCAGCGTAACAGCAGATATTTATGAAGAAGAAAAGTGGATGAAAGCCAGATTATTTAAATTTTCTTTGTTACCTCCTTGAAATATAGACATCAAACCATGTCAGCTCCACGATGCATCCAATATTATACCATGTAAAGACAGGCTTTATGTTTCAGGAGCAGAACATTTCAAAGGAAATTTACAGAAATGGAGGAATGTGTAATTCCATGCAAATAGTGTGAGAAAGATGTTATTTGGGTCTTGGAAGCACAATAGGATTTAGACATTTTTGAAATAAACCAATATTACTGGTCTCATTTTTCCACAGCCATCATTCTGTGATATCAAATCCGAGAATAGTATATTCAGGAAAATATTTTACATATGGGGGTTTAAATGAAGATTTTTCACAATTTCTAAGGGCTCATACAGTGGAGAGGCGAAGAGACAAGGGAAGAAAACAGTTGAAATAAAGAGTCAGAGATATAAAAGAGTTGTCAGCTCTGATAGCAACACTTGCTCATCTATTACAGCGCTGAGGGGCCATGGCATGTAGAAAATGAAGATGCTGCCTCATGATTTTCCACTTATTTACCAGCAGGGGTGTAATTTCATGGAAACCTTCTTTTTAGTGGAAAACAGCAGAAAAAGTGAGAAATTCCATTCCAGTTCTGATAGTACTAAATAAGTGCAATAAGACAATCTCCAGTCATCACCTAACTAAATAAAAAACTGGTTCAAGAATCTACTCACAACCAAGGACAGGAAATGGCATTGAAATGCAAGACGAAGGAGAATAAAAAAGATAAATACGGAGCTTGAGTGTCCATACATTCTTAGTTGACTGAAAGGAAATACATTTTTAAACTGTCATCTAATAATTAAATTGATAAAGAGATGAGACACTTAAGGATGAGTCTGATTCACTCGCACCATGACAGCGCAACTTGACTGTTCGCGACTAACCCCCCCTACTATGGAAAAACCCTGAAAGTAAACTTTTTTTCCTAAAAAAAGAAGGAAAAAGGAGCCATAGATAGATAGATAGATGGGTGGTTTGATGAATGAAATTAAATATTTTCCCACCATACCTTCAGGGATCTTGTTGCTATGATACCTCTCCAACGTTACTGCCACCTGACAAATAACGTTTGTTATGTGCAGCTTGCTGTGAAACAGACGGCAGCTAAACCTGAAGTCAGCGACTGAAGCAATTTCTCTTGGCAGGAATTTGGTATAAAAACATCATTAGTACATCATCCTCTTTTGCATGTTAATGTTATTTTAATGTAGGTATTATAATTAAAAGGATTAAAGGATTCACCTGGTGATGGTGAACTTTCCTTAAAAAATGTGGTCTTATTACCATTAGCCAGATCATTAAAGCAGGAGGGGCAGAACAAATGAGAAATTTGTTCAGATGCAATGAGAGGGGGGTCAGCCCAGTTACAGCCAAAAGGCCTGCATCCAACCCACTGCGAATGGCCACGTCATGGCAGATAAGGGTCAATGTAGGAAGGATGCAGTTTTGCAGACATGATCCACACCTCTCTATGATCTGTCAAAGCGCTGTAATCCTAACGAGCCATGGGGAAGGTTACCAAGCCTCAAAACTTCAGCTTTTAGTGTAAGACTGCAAACATAAAGGATAGCAAGCCTGGCGGTTCTCCACAGAGGTCGACTGCAGCATCAATATGGCTGACACCGCTGGGCAGCAAAGGGAAAGAAAGATGTATCTCACAGTATGAGGCATGACGAATAGAGAGCTTCTTGAGCCTTAACTGGAGGATGTTATGGGTGAAGGTTGGAACACCTCATCAAAAATGAATAATGTCTGGTAATGTCTGCTCCTGAATAAAAGCCACTGTTGACTCTGTACAGAGCAACAACTGAAGGTCCGGTCTGTAGGATTTAGTGGCATCTAGCAGTGAAATTGCAGTTTGCAACCATTTGAATACCGCTCGCATCACCCTCCCCTTCCAAGTGTGTCGGAGAAACTACGGTGGCCGTGAAACTCGCTTATTTCACGAACGGCCCTATCTAGAGCCAGTGTTTGGTTTGTCCGTTCTGGGCTACTGTAGAAACATGGCAGTGCAATACGGTGACCTCAGTGGAAGGGGACCCGCTCCCTCTGTAGATAAAAACGGCTTATTCTAAGGTAATGAAAACACAACAACTCTTATTTTCAGGTGATTATACACTAATGAAAACATACATATACATTTTATATTCCATTTCTGCCAAAAGGCCCTCCTAAATGTTACACACTGGACCTTTAATTTATACCTTATACCTGTCACAGCCTGTCATGTCCTCACCAGCCCATAATCACCCACACCTGTTCCTAATTACACTCCTGCCCTTAATCAGCCCCAATCACACCCAGGATAAATTCACTCCACTCTCCACACTCAGTGTCCAACCTTGTTTGTGTTTCCATGCACCAGACCGTTCCTGTGTCTCTCCAGTCCTCAGTGGCTTCTCCATTCCTCCTTGGTCTCTCCGGTCTCCCGTGGCTTCCCTCTGATAACTTCCCCAGATCCACTCTACCCATCTCCACACTCTCCACTGCTGGCTGTCATCATCAATAAAGACATTCCCATCTATCTCGGTGTCCTCTGCCTGTTAGTCCGTGACAATACCTAGATACAATGAGTAGTTTAACCTGAATGTTACTCAGTGATCTTGAATTGGTGCTTTTTGTCCTGGGAAGTTCAAAGTAGGACTGCAGTGAACAATTATTTCATTATCAGTTAATCGATTGATTGTTTTGATTAATCCAGAAAATAGTGAAAATATATCCATAATTTCCCAGAGCGTTGGGTGACGTCTTCTAATTGCAACCAACAGTCCAAAAGACAAAGATATTTAATTTGCAATAATATAAAACAGAAAAGCAGCAAATTCAGAAGCTGAAAACAGCAACGTTTTGCTTGATAAATTACTTACTTAAAAGTCAATTATGAAAATTGTTGATGAATCATTTTCTGTCAACTGATTAATCAATTAATCAACGTGTAGTTTCAGGACTAGTAAGTAGTGTGTGAGATAATGAAGCCACACATAGTTCTTCTTACATCTTCAACCATTAAATGTATTCCATGAATGACATTACTAGACGTCTCTGAAGTTTAGATTTTAAACTTCAAAAATGTAACTGAATGAAGAGTGACATCAATGGGACTGAGGAGAACATCTGTTTCATTTTAGCTAACTATGTATAAACAGCTTCAAACAACCACAGCAGAGAGAGGGAGAGAGAGAGGCTGATATGGAAAATGATGCTAACTTTCACCAACACTGGAGGGATCCTTTAACGACCACATCAATAAAAATGGAGGTCATTTCTATAATTACAACATGTGTCATTTTTCTCACCTTGAAGGCAAACTTCACAGTGTTAAAAGAAACTGCCTCACCATGAGTTCATTTGCCTCAGGATAACTGTTACAAGCAGTTCTGGTGCATAATGAAGTGTTATAAATATAACAGGGCATTAGTATGACTGTAGGCTTTGTAGATGCTGTTGAGCAGAGCGAGGTAACTCAGCATCAGCAGAACTGACTGGGAGGGAGTCTGCGTGTGTTATGAAAGTACCTTTGTCAGGGTGGGCCGGGACGTTAATGAGTCACACAGATTGATGACGTTTTGGGAATGAGAATTTGATCACCATCTGCTTAAGAATAAACATCATCTTTTATTTCAACTCTCAGTAAAGAGGACGTTTCTATACAGCACCATACAGCAAGACCAAAAGATTGTGTTATGTGTACATTTATGAGTCCATGCATGTCTTCATGTAATGCATATGGTTTAATCAGTTGTTGAATATCTAACTATATTAGGCTAGATAAATTAACTAGGACAGCTAGAACAAAATTAGCAGGGATGTTAGCTAGTATACTAGGTAGTAAAATACTAGCTTTTGGATTCTGGAGATTCATTTTTTACATATTTTTCTTGGTTTTAAGGTTTTAATTTTGTCTGATTACTAACATTTGTACGTGTAGTGACACATTACTACCAACAATGAGCCAAGAGTCCCCCGCCCCCCTTGGAAAAAGAAATGCATGACAATGAACAAACAACACTTCTGAACAGAGCAGAAATATTTATGTTTCATATTATATCATACAAATTAAATTGAAATATACTGTATGTGTCTGTATGAAGTTGTGTAATTGTTTGTTAACCATACTATTTAATTAGTAAGCTATATACAACTAGGATCATTATTCTTCACATATCCCACTTTTTAACCATCAACATAACAGAATATTTTAATGTATCGTAGATGAAGAATCTTGCATATTTATTTCTTGCAACAAATAAGAAAGTAACTGAGGCAGTGACCAACAGAAGTGGTACTAAATGAAGAACCATTTGGGAGCCAAAAGAGCCGGCTCTCGGAAAGGAATGGAGCCATAAGATCCAGCTCCCCTCAAAGAGCCGTAATTCCAAGCACTGCTGATTGGCCAACAACATACATTAACTTTTTAATTTATTCCACCAGACTTCACATCCCTGGTGTGGCAGAATTTCGGCCATGTGGGAATGAATCCTTTGCTCCCACTCAATAAATTGCCAAAGTGAAAATGCTCAATTTGTCATTTTAGGATCAGTGCTGACCTGTGATGATGTGATGTGAATAGATTAAGATCAATTTTGATTATTTTTATGTGCTGTGTTCCCATCCTGAAGCCAACAACCCTTTCACATTGAAAAATAATTATTTAAGACTGAATCCTTATCTTTGTTGGTCATTTTTTTAAGCACTGGAAAATAAAGAAAAAGCCACAGCTACAACAAGACACACAAATGCAAATACACAGACAGGACTTATTCACACTTTAGAACATGCGTGTTGCCAACTCATCTATCTCCTTTTTTCACATTCTTACAGGAAAATATTTCTCAGCTTCAGAATCAGAAATACTTTATTGATCCCTGAGGGGAAACTCTTTTGCTACAGCAGCTCACTGTCACGTCAGTGCACACAGGGATAGAAGTACTAAGCAACAAATATAATACACTATAATACAGGTCAGAAAATAGTACCAAGTGGGTATAAGTATAAAATAAAATAAGTGTGAAGTACAAAGTGGGTACAGTAATAGTGCATGAACTGCCAAGTGTAGCTTATTTATAATGAGACGGAGGATATTGCACAGCAGTAATAGAGGTATGAATAAATATCAATATCAGATATTGGTAAATGAAAGTGTGAACCAGACATTAAGCACCACACTGTAAGTCTGAACAACACTTTATAATAAATCACTGTTTCTCTCCTCCTCTATAATGCACTTGCTTCCTAATTAATTACGCAAGGGTTCAATGCTGAGCATTGATTTGTGGTGCTCTGCACAGAAACTGTCCGAGATAATTCCCTCCAACATTGTAACATCAGCTACTCCACCAGAGACCAGAACCGATTGAAGTTCACTTTGTACTCGTGTCTCTTAAGCCTTAATTACAGCCCGACTCATTTCTTATCAAAGGACAGTGACAGTGAGAAGGAGTGTTTGAGCAGATGGCCTGCAGAGGTTAAATCCCTTCCCCGCAGCTGTGTAATGTTCCCCCATCCATCCTGACGAGGAGGTCAGGATGGATGGGAGGTTCCATGCTATTTTCACACAACTGAGTTGTTCTTTACTTCCCACCCAGGGACGTGTGAGGGTAGAGGGGAAGGGATTATGTGGGAAAAGAAAGTTTCCTATTTTCTTTGTGTGGATTTTAATGTAAAAGTTTACTGTATTGGATGTTTGTCATGGATTAATTTTGATCAAAGGTGCTAAACAACAGCTTACAGTATAAGGTGAAGTTGATTTTTCATGGTATCTTTTGTGAGCATGATTGGATGTTTGTGCAAGACTCCTTTGAGTTGTCCTTGTGTGTTTATTCATATTAATGTTTGTTTTTTAATTTTCCTTGACACACACAAATGCAATTAGATGATCGTGATATCACGGGTAAGGTTAGGGAAACACTGGTAATGGTAAATACAATAAGCTTAAGGTTCGGCAACAAAAACACTTGACAAATGTGAGAAAAACTGTTATTATTACTCAAAATTATAAGTCCATACTTGTAAAATTATTATCTTATAATCTTTAGCATATTTCTAATTAGTAATACATTAGAAGGTAATAAATATGTTCAGGGGAAACACAAAGGAGATGAAGAGATATGATAAGACAAATCTAAGATGCACAAAATATACACAAGGTAGACACGACACCGCAGCCAGTGGAGAGAGCACTCCATAATCCTCCCTTAAATGCATATGCAGTGAGGAGAGAGGCACACCTTGCAGTCGCTCACACAAATGACACACAAACTGTGAGTCCAGCCCGGTGCGTGTGCACAATGTGTAAATGTGCAGGTACACAGACACAATTACGTACTGACCTTCATCGTGGTTATCATTGTTATCATTATTTTAAAAAGAAACTACCAGGACTTATCTTAACGTGTTAAAGACACACAGCAAGTTTCCATCATAAAGGTTTTCTTCTTCAAAAGAAAAAAAAGAGGGACCTCTGTACAGTTTTAACCCCCAAACAATGTATTCTGGGAAGCATGATAACATATTGATCATCTTTAGAAACTTCTGAGTTGAAAAAATGAGTTGAAGTGAACCTTCAGCAGTACATTCATTCAACTCATCATTACAGGTCCCCGAGTTCTGAAGTAGTTGAAAATAAAAACTATAAATATGAAGTTAAAACAACTTGAAATTCATAAAATTTCACAATAAAAATGTACACACATGAACATGGCAAGACTCGATTTTCTGGCTTCTCGTCAGACTGTTGAGTTTTAGGCTACAGTACAAGTATGCACTGTGGATAACCACTGCCATTGTTGCAACCGCCAACACATGTATTGCATTATTTACAAGGATATATTGATTTTGTCTGGTAATAAAAACAATCATCCAGACAAACTAATCTTAAGACTAATAGTGATTTTTAACAATTATGTGACATGCTTTGTAACCTCAGAGGCTTTACAAACCCAACATGTACATTACCTGTGCACATATTTGAAAATAACAATACTTTTAATTAAGTGTCCTGTAGTTTTACAATCTGGAAGATTATAGCAGTCCTTTAGTCATTTTTTGTTTCCACTCCACTCAGCTGCAGCAGTCGGAGGGTTTGGTCTCTGAGCTCTGATGGGTGTTAACCTCTAAATGAGTCTGAGGCAGCGGAACATCTCATTATCGTGGCGACGAGAGGTAAACACATCCTTCAACGAGGGACTGTGACAGGGAGCACTAATTAACAAGGAATTAAACACTTTCTTAAGAGGGCTGGCGAAGGGAGAGTGAGAGAGAAAATAACATGCAGACAGGTGCACACACACGCACATGTACAAAGCTATGCAACAATGGAAAGGAGATGTTTGCTGCGGAGCCAGAGATACACAAACAAAAGCAAACCCACACATGATGAACAGAGTGGACCAGAGTGGCACACGCTGCAGTAGAATCTTTTTGTTTCGTAAGATATGATTATACTTCCTTTATTCCTGTGGAAATTGAGCAACCATCATTAAATGACCAATTACTGCACTCCTCAGCTACCAAGAGACAAGTTGCTAAACCAACGACATAGCATCTGTGTGCTACGGACATCTTTCGACTCGACTCGACTCTTTCCAAGTAAAAACAGAAATTTTCGTTGAAAATTTAGTTACTCGAAAATATCTAACTGAGCACACTTGTGCATCTTACTTCCATTTTCTGCAGCTTGTGAGCGTCCAGGTCGACTTTTGTACACATTTGCAATTGTTACTTAAAGAAGTTGGGATTTGGAGAAATTAGTATTTTATGTTCACTTTCCTAACCAAGGTCGTAACAGCAGGGTTTGAGTTTTAACATCTGTACTGACTTATCTAGCTTGTGTCTTCACACCTTGTAGCCAGAAACACACTTTTACTTTGTCTTACAAAGTGTGAGGTCTCTACACAAAACCAGCCCACATGTTGCTTGTAGTCTGGTAAAGCTCACTATGCAATTCATTTAGACAGGCTCCATTTAAAGTAGGCTGTAAGTATTTTTCATCACTGTGACAGAACCTTACACCTGACTGGACAAATGCAACACTCACTGGACTAGAGTAGGTTAGGGTTCTGCTAACATACATTGTTTTCCTAAATTATCTCCAAAGCATGTTTTTGAATAAATGAGGAAAGAAATACAGTGGGAAACATGGAAGCTACTGAGGTCCACTCAGTTTACAGTAAGTGATATTTACATTTACCATTTTTATCCCATACATTTGGGATAGGAAAACTAAGAAAAAATAGCACCAAAATACACAAATAAATGTATCTGAGCCAAATTCCCCAGAACGACAAATTTAGGTTATGGGCCTCATAGAAAACCAATGTAGTATTGATAAATTCTACCATGGAATCAAACAAACTACCCTTCAAAACGCCATTACATAGTTTTGAATTTTAATTAAGTCACGCTTGTTTGCACATATCTGAG
The DNA here is from genome assembly GCF_020085105.1 of Siniperca chuatsi. Classification (NCBI taxonomy): domain Eukaryota; kingdom Metazoa; phylum Chordata; class Actinopteri; order Centrarchiformes; family Sinipercidae; genus Siniperca; species Siniperca chuatsi. The sequence continues at coordinate 26,431,961 of NC_058055.1, forward strand.
GAGGTGTGTTATCTGTGCAGGTGTGTGTTCTGTTTAGTGATGAGTGTTCTCTGTACCTTTGTCACTGAAGTCGTCGACCAGGATGACCTCTGCTATGAGCTGTGGAGGAGAGCGGTTAAGCACGCTGTGAACAGTCCTCAGCAGCGACGACCAGCCCTCATTATGGAACGGGATGATGATGCTGGTGTTGGGCAGCTTCTCTGCATACAGCTTCTGTTTACAGCTACACACAGGCAAAATAAATACAGGAATATTGCACATTCCTCATCTAGCAACCTTCCTTCTGGTTACACACTCGCCTCCTCAACAGATCTCGGGTCACTGAGGTGACATATGGATTCAGTGCTTAAATGGACATGTCTGAGCAGGCTGTAAGACAGCAGTTCTACTCAGCTTGCTGAATTCCATGTGCAATCTTCTCTGAAACCACTATTCAATCAATTTTCTATCATTTGCTATTACAGTGAAAATTGTATTTGGTCATCTCTCAGAGAGAGAGGGAGAGGGAGAGAGAAAGAAAAAATACCAATTTCAAAGACCCCATTACATTTCATATATACATACACATCAATTCTTAAATTACAAATTGAATTACAAATTGTTAGGCAAAGGTTAGGCTTCAACAATAGAAATATGGAGAGAAACTACTTCAAGTCCTCCAAAACAAAAGACAAAATACATTGTTTGTCACTGCCTTCCAAAATAACCCATATGAGTGTTTTCTGATCTGACACTGCTATGGTTAATATGGCTTGGTTAGGGGTCATGGTGTGGTTAAGATAATTACTTTGTCCTTCACCGTCATGGTTAAAAGAAACCAACGCTGACTGTTGATAGGAAACTAAAAGCTGTGTTAAAAATCTGACGCTGTGTCGTACCATCCATCCACCCCAACCTCCTCCCTATGTGGACTTTGAGGTTCTATAACAACAACACACTGCTTCTACCTTTGCTATTGACAGACAAGATCCATAATAATAATAATAATAACAATAATCGCAGTAATAATGATAGTAATTTCATTTGTAACACTTTTCAAGCAAGGAGAAGAAAGTGCTTTCCAGTGCAGGGAGACAGCATAAAAAGACAACCACAGATATAAAAACAACAGCAAAATATATATACAAACAAATTAGTGTAGTTGTCAGACGATTCCATAAAAATGTGTTTTAAGACTGAATTTAAAACCTGAGACAGTGTCAGCAGATCGAATACTAACTGGAAGACTGTTGCAAACCCGAGGTGCAAGAACTGGGGTGATATGAGAAGTGTGTCTGGTCTTAGTCAGGAGCCTGACTGGGGAGTTCTGCAAAGCCTGAAGCTGAGCTACACCTCAAGCATTAAGGCAGGTAAATAAGGCATTACAATAGTCCAGGCGTGAAGATATAAAAACATTGGTAACTTGGTAAAATTCCTGCATGACAGTGGTATGAGATGTTATGGTGAGGAATGTTATACCCTAATGCCAGCATATACAGTGAGAGCAGAAATGGTCCAAGAATTGATCCTTGAGGAATGCCACATGTCTGTGCTTTCTAATTCTCATGGCTGCTTGTCAGTTTTTAGGCTTTTGAACAAACAACTAATGCTGTCATTTTTCTTGGGAGGACAGGCTTCGTTGCTCAAAATAGGAATTCCAGAGATTATATTTAAACGGAAAGACGCAACAACTTTTAATAATTCATCTCCCGGCCGCTGAATGGAGCTCAGTACAGCAGGCTCTGCAGTGATGCCCCTGACATGTCCCTCCTGCATCAGAGACAGCTTTAATTTTATTATGTGCAGCACATACAGCTGTTATCAGCCGCCAACATGTGCTCCAATGACGGGTTACAGCGATGACCTTGTACATGATCATCACGGCAAGCAGCGGGGCCCATGCAGAGGAGCTTAACATCGGAAGAGAGTTACAGTATGTTCCATTGCTAATGGAGAGAGAGAATGTGTGTAGTGAACTGTGTCAGTTGATCAATGTCTGTGTTGAACATCGGCCTGCGTGTTATTCATTCAAATATGAATGATGGGAGAGAGACAGGCAGAGTGATCGACAGTCAGCCGGCTGGTGACTCTTTACAGACCCTGTCCAATTCTACAGGGGATGGAGGTGTGTGTGTGTGTATGTGCATGTGTGATGGAGGTGTGTGTGTGTCTGGGCGTGTGTGAGTGTGTGTGTACTTCAATTAAATTTTGCCAACGTGTAGAAATCGAAGGTGTCAGTCACAGGTCTGGGATTGGCTGCCTCTTAGGCAGCGACAACATGCCAATCACCAAGAGGCAGACACTGCCTACAGGGCAGACCGGGTGAAGGAAGTCGATAGGGGGGAGCCAATGGTCAGTGGGGAGAGCAGGTGTGTTCATCTGATTGGTCACAGGAGAGTGACAAGTGTCTGGCAGCCACGGGGGCTACATCAGTCCTCAACACCATCCATTCATATAACACATTTACATGCTAATAATTCAATTACAACCACACTGAAGCAAGACTCTGATTATAGCAGTTGTCATGTAAACAGTTGATGTTTACATATTCATTAGTTCTGGAATGATTATATGTTTTCTGGGAGACCCTGTCAAAAGATGCTGTCCAGCCAATAAGAGCACCAGATCTAATGTGGGTCATCTTGGAAGGAACTGAAAAGCAATGTGTTCTGTGATTTAGTATGGAGGACTTGTTGCATTGCACGCCAACACCCCCCCCTCACCCTTGGGATCTGACACGGGGACACTGACAAGACTGGGCTAGAAGCAACACATTGAGTAAACTACTGCAATTGTATAATTTTTCTGCGAATACAAGCATACTATCAGAATAACTATGTGTTATGTGATAAACACATACACATAGGGGCTTCAAAACGTGGTAATTCTCTGTCACCTGCCAGACCTAGACCTGGACTTGACTTGAACTTAAAAATGAGGACATAGGACAGCACAGCGGTGCGGCAGTTAGCACATCGTATGTCGAATCCACTGGCCAGCTGAGGCATTTTAAATCATGTTTTCTAGGAATTACATTTCTATACTACTACTTTGCAAATACGTTTTGAAAGAAATGAATCCCTGCGAACTTACACAGGATAAGCGGGTAAAGATAATGGATAGAGGGAATGACTTGACTTAGCTGAGACTTGACTATGTAAAGACTTGATATGACTTGAGACTTAACAGCAAAATCATTCAAGTCAAGTTTTGTTCTTCTAATATCCTGGAACATTTGGGCCAGACAGGCCTTGTATTGCTACACACCTTGAATATTTACTTATTAGGCCTTGAACAGACTTGGTTTCAGTTAAAAATTACACTAATAATGGCTTTGAAAAGAAAATATTCAAATGTTGTGTCATTGTAATGATGAACATTTAGAGACTTGAAACACTTGCATCTTGACTTGCAGTCTGCTAATGAAGATTCGTCTTGGACTTGCCTGAAAGGACTTCAGAGCAGCAGCATGAAGTCATCTGCATGTACGAGTGTTCAAAATGATGTATGTAGGAGTGTATGAGCAGTATGGAGTGGATTTAACGAGTGCCTACCATGAGTGTCCTAAAACAAGGATTGTAAGAGAACTTAAAAAAACTCTTTCATTCCCACTGCAATATCCATTTTAAACGAGGCCAAATAGACTGTCACTACTATTTAATGCAGATTTGCACACCTGCTCTTATTTATTTATGGAAGTGTTTGTGTTTTAATGCAATTTTATGTCTTTCATGGGTGTACGTTTTTATGTTGTTTGTGAGCCCCTAACCTAAGACAATTTTCAAGACAAAGTTTTTTGAATCTTGAATTAATATTTTCACATGCATCTACATCAGTCAGCTTTAGAACTAAACTGCAGGCCTGGATGAAAAACTAGTCATCTGTCGTTGAATATTTTGAGATGTTGCATTTATTCTTGAATACCTGTCAGCACAGGCAAGTCATTGCAAGATATATGTAAGGTCAAGGAAGGCCTGCTTTTATAAACACTGATAAAAAGAATCTGTCCTCATGGGGAAATGGGCAGAGAGGAAGCATTCGCGGCTGCTTTCCACATGAAAGAGAAGGGAAGGTCAATTGTCAGAGGAAAGTTCTTGTCAGGCAAAAGAAAAGCTGTGATTAAAGGCCTTCCACAATGCCACTCTTGGATTGAAAGGGGACACACAGGTCACAGGAGTCTGTATAGGTTCTGGTTTCTTAGGGAGAAATTCTAAAACTTTAAAAAAGATTTTGAAGTTGTTGTTTTTCCTTAACAAATACTGCACTAAACATCTCTCCATGACCTGCTGTTCCCATGAAGATGAATACGCAGACGGATTTCAGGGACATAAATAAACTTCAACATTTTACTGAATGAACTTTTTTGATGTACTTTATGAAGCAATCTAATCACAACACATCTACATATCACCAGATCAGGTATAATTATAAACATGGTTCTGATTATTACAGATTTAATTGCGGGGCCATTTTTGGACTTAAAGGGATTCAAAAGATTCAAGACAATGTCCGTGCATTGGTACTACTACTTTCAAAATGTTTTTTCGCATCTTGGCTCTGCATTTTCACTAGCTTCATTAGAGAACTGACCTAAGAGTTGGTGACAGAAGACCAAAAACCACATCATGAGTGAACATATGAATCAACACTGAGGTCAGTGCACTCTTCATCTCTGAAATATAATGGTGACTACTTGTTTTCCGAACCAAAATGAAATTAGATGAATATGAACTGACAAAAACAAAATTTTTAATAAGAGGATGGAATTTCACCAGCAAGCCAGTGCATTCTATTTTGACTGTGCATAGCAAATTAAGTTTCTGACCTTGTTTAAGGAGTGCTTTCATACATTTACCTGGAGGCACAAACACACACACACACAGGACTCACTTTGCATGGCGGATGTCAGGGAGGGAACGGTTGAGGGAGATCTGGTCGCTGATGTAAATGTTGAAGCCGTTCTCCCTGTAGGCCTGGTCGACCCTGTCAGTTTCTGTCAGAGGAAACGGCTTCCCTTGTTCACCGTTACCTGCATCAAACACACAGGTCAGTACCCATGATACATCTGGAGTCAAACACGTGCGCTAACTTTGCTCTGTGTCTGCTTGATGTTTAAATAAGCAACTGTTTGCTAACATGCTATATCAACTTTAGAAGTTGATATGTCAGTGTTGTGTTTATTCCCCCAGTTGTGGCCCTCAAGTGGCCAAAAAAATCAATGGTAACACTTGATTTGAAGGTGGCCACATAAGACTGACATGACACCGTTATAACCATGACATAACACCTGTCATGAACATGAAGGAGTCTTTATGAATGTTTATGACTGTTGTCATTAAGTGTCATTCGGTTAATTATGTCACTTTTAATGCAAAGTTGACATTGTTTGAGATGTCTTTGTCATGACAACTTGACATTAACCAAGAAAACAAAGACTGTCATAAACATGTCATAGAAGTCCTAATTATCAAACTTAAAGAAACTATTTAGCTTTATGTGTTAACATTACATTATACTGTCACATGTGCTTGGTTTTTACAACAACTGTAATGAGACCATTCTTACCAAATCAATTAATACTGGCTGAGGATCTTTGTTTATAGTAGACCATTGCAGGCAGTGTTGCACATCCATGACTGTGTTATGATAATGTTGGGTAATTTGCAGGAATATGATACCTTTATTCATAATGTATTCATTTGACTGGAATAACCAAAAACAGATATTCCCATCTAGTCATTATATGTACACTGTCCATGTATACAAACACAGATTTTTGCCATTGATGTTTGACCAAGTGAACATTTTGTTCCTGGGTCTTGGCCTACCAGAATGAGAAAGATCAGGTTTGTAGTCTGCCAGGAGCAGATGCAGCAGGACCAAACTCTCTGATTTTACAGCAGCGACGCAAGAGCCTGCTATAACTCTGCAACTATATTTAATTAGCGCCAGCGGCTACAACACAAAGTCTGCCTAACCCTAAACCTAACCCTAAGGCTAACTTAACCAAGTAGTTTTGGTGCCTAAACCTAACCAAACTGCGACCGTTTCACAACATTAACCACGTGTTTATTGTTACCATGACAACAAAGGTCCAGTACACGTCTTGCTAGTTGCTGGACATTTGTAGGATTCCGCATGAAAAATTGTGCATAACTTTTTCGTAAGATATCATACAAACCGTTGATCAGCTAATTGGCTTTTTTCTCTTCTGTAAGAGTGGTTCTCTGAGGAACTTTATTAATTAAAGATATTATTTATTATTATCTTTGATAATTCTGATAATTAATTTATTGTACCTACACAATTTGGTGCCCCTTTAACCATTGTAATTCCTTACAATACTCAGCAAGGGATCACAGCAATCAAGAACAGACAATGTTTTTTTTTCAGGGCTGTGATGAACGATTATTTTCATTAGTGATTAATCTGCTGATTATTTTCCTGATTAATTATTAATCATCTGGTCTATAAAAGTAAAAAATAAATGTGGTAGAGTGGGTCGTCTACTGATCATAGGGTTAGCGGTTCGATCCCCACCTCCTCCTGTCGACATGTCAAAGTGTCCTTGGGCAAGACACTGAACCATGGGTTGCTCCCCAGCCACTGGGGATGCACAAGCCAGTGCATTCCTAATTGCCAGTCCCAAGCCCGGATGTATGGGGAGCAGCCAAAAGAAGAGATAATTTTTGTCTGACCAGTCCAAAACCCAAAGGTATTCAGATAACATAAGACTAAGAAAATCAACAAATATTCACATTCAAAACAATCAATATATACCTATATATACAGTATGTGTGTGTGTGTGTGTGTGTGTGTGTGTGTATAGATATATTAATAGACATATATAGCACTTAGCTTAGGTGTATGACATGCACACCCAAGCATGTACCTAATCTTTCTCTAACAACCCTTTTCGACACATAAAGATTATAAAAACTGAGCTCATTTCTGGAGTGCATCAAATTACACTGTGCTGCATGTTTCATTAGCCACTCATCAATGCACTCCACACAAACACACAAAGACACATGAGACTGATCTATAGTCAGAGGAGAGCATCAAATTAAAGTGAGCTGCCTTGTTCCATTAGGCAGAAATGATCTGTCTATATTCCTGAAGGTAATAACTGTGGAGAATAACTTCTCACTTTAATGGCTCATTTCAGAGATAAACTCTTATACTTAACGTTGTACTTTTCCCTGCATAATAAAATTGTTACATAGCTCACTTAAATTATGTTTTGTAGTCTCAGGCAAGTCTGAACCCTAAGAAATATTTCTCTTAATAGATTCTGTTTGACTGAGTTACAGATTTCTATAGTGATTTAATTGACATCTGAAATCCCTTGCTGAAAACTCTGCAGTTTCTGCTAGAACTCTCATAATTTAGGACTGTGTACACATAGTTCATATGAGCACACATACTTCAACTTGTCATTCATTTTGGGATACACTTAGGTCTGAATGCTGCTCTAAAGCAGTGTACCTGGTATTATTTCAGAGGTTTGGGTATTGAGACAGACGCTTGGTCTCTCTTTCTGTGTCTAAATTGACTAAATGACACTAAAAAGAGTCAGTATACAAACTCTTGATATTTGAGTGTCCTGTACATGGGCATTATTGTCCCACAATGCAGTGCACAAAGGAATGGCTCTACTCACAGGCACAAAGTAAATTTAAATAAATTGGAGGTAGTGATGAGATGGCTCTAGAAAGATCTTAGAAAATAAATATTAAACCTTTAGAAAGGCATTTTGATGCCTCTTGGTGAAGTTAAATTGGCAGTGACATTTCAAAGTCCCAGTTTGATTGACATCCAATGTGCAGGTATTGTGTCAACACAGCTATAGAGTTACAAAGTGGGAGGTGCAGCTGGTTCCCGAAGTAGTTTTCCGCACTCTGAATTCCCATTTTAAAATTTTCTTTTAATGATATCTTCACTTTCTCAACATAGAAATATCGGAGTCTCCTGGATAATTTAACAGCACTATCGTTTTATGTTATGGCCACCATTATTTCAACTTAGTTTCTGAGAAATCATGTTTTATTTCCCTTAATTTGGCATGGCAATTGGCTCTAAATACTACAACACCCATGAGCTTCAGTCACCGTTGCTATGGAGAAGCTCTGTTATTAGATGTTTGTTACCCAAATACAACCTGGGAGTCGAAGGTAACTTCTCTCTTTACGTTGATATGTACACAGACTTGTACTTTCGGCTTTTATCAAAGACAGTTGTTTACAGTTGTCCAGTTGTTTATCTTTTCTACTGATGATTCAACCAGGAGCCCATGCCAATCCAAGCTGTGGAACTGTCATTGTCTATAGAGAAAATGAATGGGACATTTTCTTACGGAACCAGGGGAGCCCAAAATAGCTCCCCTAACTTCGCAACTCTATAGTCACTCAATGTGCCTCTCTCCATTACTCTTAAAGAAACCCCAAACCATAGTTTTGTCCACAAAATCTACTGTAAGATCTTTTAAGAGTCTCAAACCCCTTGGTAGTCTCTCACAAATCCACCTCATTTGCCACTTAAGTACCAACTAATACCATATAAAAAACAGTTATATCTGTTACATCTGTGATAAATAAAAAGGCAAAGGTATGTTTCCCACTCAAGGCCTGGGGCCGAATCAATGCTTATTGTGGAAGATTAACTGTGTTTAATTATGAACTCAGAACTGTACTCGCATAATTGATTCACACTGCTTCCGAGAGAGAGAAATCCACTTGGAAGGAATTAACAGACAAAAAAAGACTTAGAACTAGAGTGCTGCAGTGTGTGTGTGTGTGTGTGTGTGTGTGTGTGTGTGTGTCCGTGTGTGTGTGTGGCCTTGTGCTGAAACAGAGTAGATGTTCTCAGCAAACATGCCCAAACAAAACTGCAGCATCAGCAAAGAGTTTGGACCTACCTGAGCGAGCAGCATCTCTCCTCATTGTTTCGTAGTCGTGCCAGTCTGTCCGCCGCACACCATCGAGTCCCACCTGAGCAACCTTCCTCATCTGGTTCATCCCCTGCAAGAGCACACAGAAAAAATACAAATCATTAAGACTTCCATCATGCCTTTTCAGCTGCTTAGCCTGTCACTGACTGTCAATAAAGGATGTTATGCTTTTATATCTTAGTTATCTTGAAAACAGAAATGTTTCCTTAAAATACAGACTAATTTCAGTTGGTGGTAAAAGAGGAATTGTCAGACAAAATCTGCATGAGTTTTATTTTTCTTCCTAAAGTGTGCTACTGACATTTGGGGGTTTACACAAAGGACAAACAAATCTGTGTTTTATTCGTATGACACCTAGAAAATTACATTCAATCTCATTGCTGTTACACACATGCACACACATACACACCCTCATCACCATAAGCTATTATTCTCTACTGAGCATTAAAATGCAAAAGCAGCCATTTATGAAATTCTCTCCGTGTTAGAAATTACTTTCAGTGACTCAAGATATTATAGGATCACAGCACAATGGTAAATTAATTAGCTCCATGGGAGGATGCAATTAGTGAAATGTTGTTAACACAAACGACACATCTGACTGCATGGAATACCATTAACCAGGCTGTTAGCTGAGACCATAGTACAGTCAAACAAACCACTATGGTGAGCAATGGGAGTGTGTGTTCTGAGTGAGTGTTAAGTGCCTACAGCAGCTGTTCTCTATTTTCCTGTTTGCTTCCAGTCTGCTTGACATTTCAGAGACAGATAGTGTAGAAAACACAAATAAACACTGTGTCAACATTCCAATTGTATACAGTATATACTATATATTAATCTTAATAGTATACTATTATTTGTAGTGAGTATACAATAAATGTATACTAACAGGAAATTATACTGTACTGACAATTAAACTTCATACAAGGGGCAAAATAATTTTCACATATTTTATTGATTTACTGAGATCTTTCGAGACCATCTGCAGTTTGTTACATTGTTTTGCAGCTATGACTATCTCTGCCACTTCCTTTGTGCATTGCATTGTGGGAGAATAGTGTACATAAACAGAAAACTCAGAAATGAAGCATTTTTAGTATGCATACTGCTGTTTTGAGCATACATAATTATAATAATTGTGTTACTTTACTGTACAGTACATACTGTACTCAAAACATGCTTAGAATTAGTATGTAGTATGGGTTTGGGACACAGGCAGCTAAAGTCTAAATCGTTCCTAGTGTCCCCTAGAGGCTGCAATGATTATTACACTGCACAATTCTAAAGTGTTGGACAGAGTTTTTCCTCTGGGGAGCGTAAATGTTCTCAGCCAATATTGTGTGTCTTGAGGACAAAGTGGATAATTTGGCCTAAAGATAGTTCTGGGGAAAAGCTCATGTAATGACAAAAATGGACATAGTTCACCCTTAGTGGACTAAAAATGTCATGGCAAAGTGAATCCCAATAGATTTTGAAATTTATTGCGTACCAGGGCGAATTTGGGTCTGATGGTGGTGCTAAAGGAACGGTGAGTGGTTGCCAAAATCATTGTGATTCCTCCTCTGGGGACTGTGAATATCAACTGCCCACTTTCTTTCAAATCTGTCTATTAGATTTGGAGATACATTTAGTCTTCTGATTTTAGACACCAAGAAAGAACTGTAACAGAAAGCCTTTGTTACAAGCTGGAGGTATGGAGTTTGAAAGAGGTCGGCATTTACCAGGAAGGGAGAGTCTAACTGACACTATCGATTTGCATTATAGGAAATGTAGGATCAAGCCTTTTTGGATCTTAACTCGTACTATGCTAGGTGTTTGAGAGGTGTTAGTGATGTTTTGCACACCTAATTTACAAACATGAGGGGCGAAAGAATATTAGAAACACATTTCAATATAATGCAGTCCAGTACAACATGACTGTAAACTACAATGTCATTAATAAACATTGGTTAAATTAATACCTCTCTGACGGTGTCAATCTGAACTTTATTATCTTTGTAAAGGTCGAATTTATGGCTGGGCTGTTGTATTGGATTGCATTAGATTTTATAGGTGTACCTAAAAAAGTGGCCAGTGAGTGAGCTACTATTTAGAACTTACTATTTATTTACCTTAGCTAAATGTAAATATACGTTGTGTAATTGTGGCTAATATGACAATGAACCTGACAGAAACGAAGTTTTGAAAATGAGAGGTTAGACAGACAGTTTGACTGACAGACTGCCTGGATGTGATCATAGACTGTATAAAATATGAACGTAGTCTCGGTGACATCACCCATAGGTTTCTGAAGAGCCATTGTGAAGCTCAGTGTGGTGGCTCCGGTCGTCAAATGGCACTGCCTGACTCCGCTAATCCAAAAATGGGCAGAGAGGTGGAGCGTGGGTGGAGCTGAGGCGGGCCGAATGAAGCCTGTTTGCTGCGGCACCCACCTGTCACTCAAAGCAGCCAGGCCCTTAATTATGCATAACTTTAAGCTTTAATATAATTTTAACGGGTGAGTTATATAAAAATTCACCCCTCGTTCGAAAAACTCGCTTTTGGAGCCAGCCTCAAGCGGCCATGTGAGGAATTGCAGTTTTTGGCACTTCCGCTTTGGCTTCATTTTTCAGCACAGGAGCTTGCTGCTTGGATGTGATGCACCAGAGCAGACATGTGAAACACAAAGCTTCAATACCACAGCCATTTAAGTTGAAATAATTGTGGAAAATCAGCATCCCGATTGTTCAGTGCCACATCTTTTAAAAAGAATTAGCAGCTAATTATTCTGACTGATGGTGGTCATTGAACCGGATCAGCCACCACACATCCTGCATCCTGCATCCTACACAAGCTGAAATTAAGGATGGAAAGCATCATAGAGATTTATTCAGCATTGATTTGGGTCTGCAAGACAAAACTTAGAAAGTAAAACTTAAAGTAACTTTCCTCACAAGATTCAGGCTAAAAATCAGAATCTGGTTGTCATCATGTTCTGTTTCTGTTAAATGCAAGTATAATTGTCTCACAACTTCATCCTCTCCTCTTTTTGCTTCATATTTCCTCTCAGTGTGTCACAGGACCTGACATGAAGCGAGAGTCCATCTGTGTGTTTCCAACTAAAAGGAAGTGACTCTGCCATCAGATGCAGAGGACCTTGCAGAGAACAAACAGCCAGGGGAATTTAACTCCCAGAAAAGCTGCCGTAATCACTCAACACTAATATGCACGAAATGAGACCGGACACCAAATTAACCCAGCATTCTAGTGGAACATCCATTTCCTCCCCACTATAGAGGCGCATACATTTTCATTCAATTCATTTCAGTTCATTGGAATTCAGTTCCAGGTTAGTTTGAATGTACTCCCATTCTGCATCACCCCAGTGCACCGCTAAAGGGAGTTCCTTTTCTCTTGAGGTTACAGTGGAAACCAAACTAGAGTCAATGAATAACACGAAAATGCAGTACAAGAACTTCATACTAAAAGTCCAGTATAAGCAATAGTATATTTCAGTTTGATCATACTAGAGCACAGTTGCTGTGGTGTTTCATATTCTGCAAAATTGAGTTTTGGTGTCAGTCTCTCGGAATTCGAAGAGCTAGAAGTTCTTACCAGAGAAGCCTTTTTGCAAGTTCAACAAGGACACAAGGAAAAAAAGAGCCAAAGGTTCATTTCTACACCCACAGTGAGTCCAACAGACAAGAATGTAATGCCATAAAAGCCATAATACAAGTAAACAGAGATTCTTATTCTTGGTCAACTGCTGTTCATCAGTGCTTCTCTTTATTGTTCTACTAGAAGGATTTCTTTTTGCAAACTGCAAGAAATAAGACTAAGGGTAAAAGTGCTAGGCTGTGCGGCGAACAGAGAGGCAGTTTGTGGTATATTTGAATTAAATGCGTTTTAAAACTCCACCCATCAATATATTTATATCATTGTTGAACCTAACGGATATCTCTATCACAAAAACCACAGAACCACAAATTTGCAGCTCTACAGAGCTTTTTTGCCTCTTTTAGCTCATTGTTTTGGTTTTACTGCACATTTACTATTTTCAGTCTCATCTGATAAAACGCACTGTACACTGTATATTTGATGTTTTTCTGCCCCCTAGTGGCCAATCAGTTAGCTTTAAATATGAATTATATTAAGATAAATTCCCTGCGCTCATAGTAACACATCTTCACCAAAGCTGGGCATCACCTAACTCCATTCAACCCTGACTGGGAGGAAGGTTGCAAAGCCAAGTCCGATGATGTGTGTGGACCAAATCAGATCAATTGCCAACGTCACTATTTTGGGCTCAGTGGGGTATTAATTACAACATAACACCTAGAGTTGAATTCCAAACATACAGAAATCATTCTATTGTTCAAAAGATTCAAACAAACCTTTCAGCAGACCTAACCATCATTTTTCTTCTGTCTCACAGTGCCTCACTAAACCAAACCCTCCAGGGTTGCCTGATCCTTTCTCATCCACATCACCAACTCATAAAAGCTGATTTAAGTGGCATTCACATTTTACAAAAAGGAAAATAAAACAGTCATCCTTATTCTACTCTTTGTGTTGCTTTCTCTGCCTCCCCGCTGTGTACTCTGCTGCTGCCTTCCTAATGGCCATCATCACAGGGACGAGGCTTCACGCTGCCACTAACATTTCTGCTCTGGGCACTTTTCTACTCCATCAATATTCAAGGTGTAGCATAAACTAGCTAATAGGGCGTGACAGGAACGACACCACGAGCCATGCAGCCCATGTTTTGTCTCCATCAACTTTTCAATCATTAATTACAAAGCACTGTGTCTGATAAGTGACAAGCCTCAATGGAACTTCATACTTTATTGAGAAAAACATTTAGAGAGGGAGAGAAAGAGAGGGAAGTGGCCATTTTCATCTGCATGAGTGATCACTAATTAACTTGTAGCCTTTTAATGGTCTATTCATGTACACATCTAATGTTTGTTGCTTACAAACTATCTGTCCCTGGGTGGGGATCAACATTACGAGTTCCACTTTGAAGTATTTTTATGGATTTGTGTGTATATGTGTGTGTGTGTGTGTGTGTGTGTGTGTGTGCGTGTGTGCGTGTGCACGTGCGCGTGTGTGTGTGTGTTAAAAAGAAAGTGACGTATTGCCAAAATGTAAAAGAAATAAACTGGGTTTGACTCTGTCAGTACCACAGACAGAGACAGGGTTAGATGGGCTCATTTTCCCAGTGCAGTATTGGACAACAAATTAAATGATAGTGATTACAAATCAGAAAGCAATGTGATTCCGTAAACAAGAGTTAGACCAAAGCTATTGTAAAAATGAGTTAGTACAGTAACAAGGAAACTGGATTCACCAAAGTATAGACTTAGCTGTCAAATGAGTTATCCCAAGAGTAATTAAAGAGTAATTCAACAGTCACTGAGAATATTGTATTAGCTTGGTTTGCAGTAAGCTGATCATAGAAAAATTTTATTCTACTAAATCACAAATCAGCAATCTCAAAACAGATGTAATAAAGGAGTTCCTCCAGATAATGCTCGAACACGGGCATTTGGGAAGTGGATTAAAGGTGCGTGTCAATATTTGCTTGGAACTGACAAAAGGCTGGATGTAACAATGTCAGTTATGCTGCTATGGAACTGTGCCAGTAGGGGTTGCTACTAGCAAGAACAGACCCAACTGAAACTCCTAATAGCAGAGTAAACAGTGTGTTCGTCTGCTCTAATGCAAGCTGCAAATGTTAGCATGTCAGGCTGACTAGCTTACTGCCTACAGTAGTAACCTATTATTACTTCCAAAGCCAGGGAGCATTTCATGAGCTAACTACATTATTATGTGGGGTTACAGGTTATAAAAAATCCCCACTTCAGGATTTGAACATCCGTTACGTAGGCGCCAAGATGCTACTACTTCAGAGTTCAGGGTACCGTAAGTGGCTCTGTTCTGCTTGGATTTGCAGAAGTTTACACTCCAGCAACCCCAACCGAATTCGATATAGCCCGAGATAGCGTCACGTTTCACAAACTCATCAGTTAGTCCTAGTATTATGTTATGTTAGTCATAGTACCATCATGTATGCAGTACATATTTAACCCAAGGTTTTCGTTTTAAAATGAAACCAGCCTGAAACACTAAAAAGCCAGCTGGAGAATGAGTTTTCAATCAACTCATGAAGCTAACGCCTAAGTAGCTAACTAGCTACAGCTGATAAAATCGGCCAGTGACAGTTGCTATTTCAGCTGACAAAACTGAAAGTTGTTGGCTAGAAATGAGAAGCATAGCAACAGTAACTACAGTTGGTAGGAGTAAGCGAACTTTCAATTGCCCTTTAGGAATATGAAAGATCTTCTTCTCTACTCTGTACTGCACTCTTGATTCTATTTTACCCTTTATTGTTCTACATTACTTACTTATTACTTACATATCTGCTAACCATTTTGTGGCATCGCCCACTGGTTTCTGAAAATGTCTTCACACCTGACCAGACTTGAAAAGGTCTTCAACACCTCAAAAACGAATGAAACCCACACCACAGCGAATGAAAATGCCATGCTAACCTCTGAGGAATCACCTTTTCTGAAAAGAGTTACCTCATCATGCTTTGTGGCCGTGGCTTTATTCTTCAGTCGCTGTATTATGGCACAAGGGAGAAACTTTTCTCCTGAGAAATAAGTGACAGCAAAATCAGAACAAAATGGCAGTGACCTCTGAGGGCTCACTTGTACCTTCTAAACTTTCTATTAAAGCACAGTGGAGAAGAGAAAAAGTTAAACCCAAGAGGTTAGAATGGTTGCCATCCAGCCTCCATATGCTTTGTGTCGTATCTGTTTGAAAGCCCCCTGGTAGGCCTTTTCTGAATAAATCCCACAGGGGTAAAGTTAAGGTTAACGTTACTTTATCGTCTCCCATAGGAGAAATTGGTCTTGGATTCAGGGGAACTGCTACATTAAAACCATACATCACAATAAAAACATATTAAATACGAACACAACACATGTAAACATTAGAGTGGGTATTGTTTGTATTGCTCTCTGCATGTTATTTATCATCTCAATATGTATCCCAGGCTGTTATCCTGTATTACTGCAGCAAGAAGCATTCCCAAGAGTATAATCAAACTTCCAAGTCAATGATTTACAATAAATATTTAAACTAAATATTTGAAATGTTTCTTGGCAGAAATGAGAATTAAATCACAAAACAGAACGACTTTGTATTTTCATTTGTAAAAGAGCAGATGCACAGTATCTGTTTGTGTTTACAGTATAAGCTACTGCTGGCTCTATCTCCAGAGAGTTGTCTAGAAAATGCTTTACTTTCTTCTCAGCTGCTTGTCTTTACACAAAGTTGACTTGTATGAGTCAGGCATGGGAGTAATAATGCTTGAGATAGGTTCAATGCCCAGTGGGAAAAGCATGCAAAATGTATGCACCCACTGTACAATTATTATAAATATCTACAGTACAGTACAGTATCAGTGTTGAAAAATAAATTAGTTGTATGACGTGACAACACTATGGTTAAGGTTTGGTTAGGTTTAAGCACAAAAACGACTCGGTTAGGTTTAGGAAAAGATTGTGGGTTGGGGTTAGAATAAGTACTTTATTGGTTAAAATGACTTGATAATGTTAGGGGACTTTTGTCATCATGATTCCAATAATAAACATTTGGTTAACCATTGTGGACATGGTTTAAAATGAAGCATTTACTGTCGGGTGGAAACAGGAAACAAACAACAATCTCCTGTGTTAAAGTCTGATGTTTTGTTGACCCATCCATCCACCCCAGCCTCCTCCTAACAAACATCACTTACTTCCTCCTTTGCGCCTGTCAAAATTACTACGGCCGCTAGAGGGCTTTGTCACTTGAACGTAAACATATGTTGTTTTGGGGCACTTGCTGAAACGAATGATACTGTGGTTCCTCCGGCACCACCCTCAAGACAAACTTTACTTTTTTGTCCCATTAGTGGTAAGGATTTAAGAATATCAAAGTCATCTATTGTTTACATTTAGTTAATTTGGTTATTGCCCATTTGTGTTTGTCATCATTTATCATCATGGAGTTCAAGTTGTCTTCATTGCTGCTTGCCCCAAAGCGCTTAGTTAACTCTGTCTGCATTGAGGGAAGTTGTGACACTGTTGCACAATAATTAACAGAAAAAGGAAAGCAGATTATAAAGTAAAAAATCAAACATTGCTAAGCTTCATGATATCTTTTGTTAGCAGCTGATGGCTCAAAATCAATATCATCTCCAAAAATCTATGCACTTTTGCAAGGCATCGTTACTTTCTTATTTCACCCACTTTTGAACAAACTACACTTTGCTTGTTTTCAGCTCCTTTCAGATCTGTGGTGCTGAACAAAGACGAGGAGTGAACAAGGACAGATAGAGGACTACTGTTGGACTGCCTTTGTTTGGTGTAGAGGAAAAGCTGGTATTACCAGCAGTGCAGTAAGTCTGATAAGAACAGAGCTGCCCATTCATTCTCTGAGGAGGACGAATCAGACCACCTTGGGTCAATACTTCCCTTTTCTGTTTCTTCTCATCCTGCTGAGTGAGAAAAGGAAGCTTTTCTGTTCTTTTTTCTTCCCCTTCCTGTTCTGTCAGATCACAGACAGGTCTACCTCAAACCCCAGAGACAGAATTACCTGTCTTTTCTGTTCCACCTCATCCCTCTGCTCCTCCTCCTCCACCTTCAGCCACTTCACAGACAAGTCAATCTGTGCTGGAGGCTCACAACTCTCCCATTACCTCATCTGAGAACAAGAAACTTCAGCATGCACTAACTGACCTACTACTGCTTCAGTTCAGGCCAGGCTAGAGAGAGATGAATACGTTTCAGGTTGTTCCATTCACAAGTCACAACACTGGCTAAAAATGCTTTGTTGCTGTGTAGAAAATATGTTGAAGTTGCATTAATTGATTTTCTGGCCACTAGAGGGCAGAAAAACTCCACAAAAAGCTGACAGACACACAGTCCTATCATCTTTTAAAGTGGCTATCATGTTAGCAAACAATTCCCTGCTAACACTTTTAGCAGAGAGAGAGCAACATTATCATCCCACTTGAGTCATGAAAGATACTATCAAATAACAGATAAGGTGTGTCTGTTTTTAACTACCGCTTCAGGGAAGCGGTAGTTAAAAACAATCTGCCGGACTGAGCAGCCCTGTTGTGATACCGATGCAAATTCCTCTAGGCATCCATTCTTTGTCCTGTCTGGGCCAGACATGAGCTTAAGGCAGAGGACCTCCAGGCACAGCCTCCTGCAGCGAGGCACTCCAAACCCCCCTCAAAGAGGAGCGCTGCACAGTCCATTATCTCCCAAAAGGAATCATTATCCAGAGCCACGCTGAGAGGGAGAGAGCAGGCAGAGGACCAGAGAGAGGCCAGGACTCATGGAATCCTCCGCCTCCTGCGGTCTCAGACTTTCTGCTCAGATATTGATGGTACAGATAGGCAGACTGGTGGATAGGCAGACAGGTACACAAGTTGGCTGGCAGACAGGCAACGAACAGGTAACAGGCAGGCAGGCAGATATATATCAAAAGGCAGAGAATCCAGAGCCATCATAGTAACTGGGACAATCTGACAAAGAACAAAGGAAACACAGCGACTATATACACAGGTATGCCCATGGCTTTGGAATGAGATGTTCAACAATCACACATGGGTGTAATTTTAGGGCGTCCACATATTTATGACCATACAGTGTACTTTCGCTCTCTCTCTTCAGTACTCTGCTTCTATTTCAGCTTGCAGGCTTTGTATCTGCACTGGTCTGCGTGTACACACACACACAGTAAACAAACAAACAACAAAATAACAAGAAAACACACACCATGCGGTACACACTAAAAGGACAGATACACAGTCAGCTCACACATATAAATTGAAAGACATAAAAAGACTTCACTAACACACACTAGGGAGGGCAAACCGCACAACTGCACACAAACACACTTCCAGCTAAAAGCAGTCCTGCTATCACCTGCTAACAGCCGACTGCAGAGAGCCCCCAAACATCTTAAAGGTTATTAATATAACTTGTTGGCGGATACAGCTAGGAAACATGCAGATATCTGAATTTAAACTCATATTACTGCTACTGAACACTTTGATATATGTGCACACACTATTGCTAACCGACAGAGTTTGTTTTGTTTTTAAATTAAGTACATATCGTAAGGCTGACCTGACTGCTTCGAAGCTTTAAAGCTATCTTCTTGACTTGTAATAGATCACTGATACTCAGTGATCAAACTCAATGCTACCTGCAGGAGTTTGTTGTTTTGTTTCCAAAGTTCTCCAAGATATTTCAGCAAATCTCTAAAGGTGCAAGCTTTATTCTCCTTTAATTTCAGGAAGGGGCGAAATGAACTCCTGCAGTTCCCGTCATGAATTGCCGCCAGCAAGTTGTGCAGAGTTCAGTCTGATTGAACTATATGGGACGTTCATGTCCAGCCAATTGGAGGGATACTGCATGGCTGCAAGTGAGTGCAAGGACAATGACAGATAGTGGTGACAAAGTGATGCAAATTATTAGAGGTATAATGTTCAAGTAGTGGAATGCAACTGATAGGCGGCTTGCAACCATATTCACATGATTTGATTTGTTCGCTGTCATGCCTGTTTGCCACTGTAGTGTGCGACAAACAGTTCATGTGAACAGTTTATATTGGGACTACTTTTTACCAAAGGAATGGTCTGAGAGTGAGATCTGCGGATTATTCAAAGTAACCAGGATCATGTTTTTGTAAATATACATTGCTGTGGAGTTTTTCAAATGCAATTTTCCAATATTTTGAATAGGACACACAAAATCCCATTCACCTCCATTCTATAGGTGCCTCCAG
Organism: Siniperca chuatsi; assembly: GCF_020085105.1. NCBI lineage: Eukaryota > Metazoa > Chordata > Actinopteri > Centrarchiformes > Sinipercidae > Siniperca > Siniperca chuatsi. The sequence continues at coordinate 26,451,726 of NC_058055.1, forward strand.
AAACATAAAACCAGAAACATCTGCGTGGCCCGACACTACTAGGCGTAGAAGAAAGAAAGTTAGAAAATGTGTTTTTTATAAATTGGGTGAACAGACCCTTTAAGACAAATCTCAAGGAGAAAAAAGAAATTCTAAGCACCCTTGCACAGGATTTTGACTTGGTAACAAAGGAACACACAAAAACCCATCATGAGCTATAAGCATGGTGTGATGGACCTGCTGGGGGGTTCAGTGGTAATTTACAGCTGTGTTGGCACTGCTGGGATCACAGCCTCCACTGGCTCCCATCCAAACCAATCTGAGCTGTTCAAATAAGCTCCTTATTATCATGTCTGAAGGAGAGGAAGGCAGGGGAATAACAGCACAGAAAAACTGTATGGTGGCCATTAAGTGCTGAGCCGTTGCGCTTCGAGCTCAAGGAGCAGCTTCCTGTCCCATCCCAGCTACAGGCGAAGCTGACAGACAGGCGCCCACTGTCAGACCCCCTGCTCTGTACAGGCTGCACAAACCAGCTCCAAACTTCAGCAATACACCAAGCTTTTATATGAGTAATTTTAACTCCATGTGGGAGAAATGTGTGTTGTCAGCTCCTTGCGTAAAAAAGTACAGTGCCAGTGAGATGATGCTAAAAAATACAGATTTTTCACTACAGTGAAACAAAAAAGATACTTGAAACTCTGATGAAGCAGCTACCAATGTTCTCACTGCACAAAGGAAGTTTATAGTTTTCACATCACAAATAGAACTGGACAATAATTCAATATTACTTATTATTGACTTTGAAGGGGCGTCGATGGCAGTCTGGTAAAAAAAAACTTCCGTACAGGATACGCCTGTGGCTCTCTCCAAGCTCCTCTGAAGCCTTCTCCCTCCTCGTTCCTTCCGAGATCGTAACCTCGTCGATCATTATTCCAATTAACTGCATTTAGTAGAATCGTGTTTTGTGTATAGTTTTGCCTGATGTAATATATAACAGTAAAACACACATCATTTCCTACATTAATTTGAGCTGAGCTGAGTATAGCCAAGTTCCTTCTTGACCTTGAAAACAGCAAAACGATCTCAGATCAAGATGATTTAGTTTTACAAAAGTGGGATCATTTAAGCTGGATGTATTCTGATGTAACCTAACGATGAGTGAGAATGCGTTTAAGCCAATAGACAGACAGGAGTCTGGACGCAAAGCCTGGCTTCTGGTGTCACAGCCCTGCACTTTGCATGCGCGGTACATAAATGTAGTGTTTCATTCACTCAAAGAAACGTTGTTTATGAACATAATCCAGGCAGTGATTACATGGTTACCACAACATAATTATGAAAGCAATTTAGTAATATACAAACGTAATTTCTAAGAGTCAGGGTTTTTAGAGCTACAAATGAAGCTCTAAGTCACATGACAGGCAGAAGCAGTGGCAGCCCTGCAGTGTTCTCTCTCCCTCTGAGTGAATGGCTCTCTGTCAGCAGAATCCAGACTACAGATGAGTGACTTGTCTCTGTTTGTTGCCTCTGAGCTTGGCTCCGTTCAACATGGGGCTACTAAGGGACAGATGTGGCTTACACTGACTCACATAATCCTCCTCCCCTCCATACTGTACATCTCCCCGTCTAAAGCAGACTTACTCTGCTCTGCTGGGCCTGAGTCGTGCTGTGTTGTACTGAGCCCAGGAGCCAGAGACAGGCTGCTCCTTCCCACTACTACAGCAATCAGTGCTCACTATGGTTAGCAGCAGTGTTGGGCAAGATACTGAAATTTAGTAATTATTTATAGTTGCTAGTTACTTCTCTCACAAGTAAGTGAATTACTTTACCAATTACTGTATATAAAAGTAATTAGTTACCAGGAAAAGTAACTTTTGCGTTACTTTGTCTTCTTCAGTCCTCTTATTAATGCACACACAAGCTGGGTGTTTGTTAACCAGTAGTAGTTTCTTCAGTTTATATTAGAAACATTACAATCACTATGATGAAAAGCAAGCTCACGCTGTCTGAACTGTCTCGTGCCACTGTCGGGTGACGTTAGATCATAAACCGGAAAATCCGGGGAAAAGGGTGCGTTTGTCTGCTATCAAACATATCACACAGGATACATAAAGTGCTGCTGCTTGGCTGTGTTTGGGCTGAAACATTCAACAATTTCACACTTCTGGCCACAGCTTAACCATTGGACTAATACATATGAAAACATCTGATTTCATACCACATCAACAATGAGTGCTTTTCATTCAGCTAATTAAGTCTTCCTCCCATCCTCGCTCCTCCGTCCACTATGATCCGCTGTGATCGACGAGGTTACGATCTCGGAAGGAACGAGGAGGGAGAAGGCTTCAGAGGAGCTTGGAGAGAGCCACAGATGTTTCCTGTACGGACGTTTTTTTCCCAGACGGCAACACCCCTTCAAAGTCAGTCTGTTTAGTGATTGGTCTGATCTGATGGGACACTAAAAGAAATACTGCTGATTGTTCCAGAACAGCGAATAGATCTATAATCAGTACTGGAACAGCAGTCAGTACTTCATCATTTCTACACATTATAGGAGAGCAGAGACGGTGCTTCATGATTAATTGCAGTTTCCTCAAAATGACGCTGGAGTGAGCGAGGATGTCTTGTTTAGTAAATACATTTCCTCCACCCTGCCATCTCTTCCTCACATCTCTCTCGCTCATTCCCGTTTGGAGGAGTTAAGACCTGAAGAAGGGATGCAAATGAGAGAGGGAGGAGCCACACTGGCCACATGGAAAGCATCCATTTTTAACATGTTGAGAAAAATTGCTACCCAAATACAATTTAGGGGATGTTTTTTTCTCAAATTATTGAAAAATGGCATTTGAAATATTCATCAGCAACTTCCAGAAACAGTGTCCCTCTTACTCTGGATAACCCACACAACACATTTTGATAGCCAGTAGTTACAACGAAGAGTTAGGTGCAACTTCATCTCCACAGAGCAGCTTCGCGTCAGGCAGTCATGCTCTCTCCAACCTCAACTGCTGCTGCTACATTGCCCCAAAAGGAATACTCCACCAAAAATGTATCTTTTCAGTATAAAATGCTAGCCCACTGTGGACTTGCACACTGCACCACTGTGCCTCTGAAAAGTCTGAAGCCAAGGTCCTTTGCAGAGGACAGCAGCTGGGGTCAAACCCTTCCCTGATACTCTAGAATACTCTTACTTTTGGCCGAGGTTTTACGAGTTACGAGGAGGTGATGTATTTAATAATGTTGGAGAAACTATGGGTTTCTGAACATACTGAGCACGTGGGTCAATGGTGGAGAAGTGGATTAAGCTGCAGGAGTGGTCTGAGAAATTTCAATGGATGTTTGGATACTTTTTGACTTTTTTGGTATGACTGGGTTTTGCCATTGGTTATCCATCATACCTGCTGTGAATCCAAGCTGACTACTGCTGTAAAGAAGAATCCCAAACTGCTAATTCATCGAGGTAAAATGCTCTAGGGCAAACAGCAGACAACTAGTGAAAAAGTGCAACCAAATAAATGTAAACGAGGACGCTGCTGTCCTCCTCCCTGGGTAAATAAATATTTAAAAAACAATATGCATGAATGCTGTTCTTATATTTATATTCTCTTTTATCCAATACATCAGTGGGAGAGATTGTGTATGAATGAGACTGCAGCTCATTCTGTTTGTATTTAATACGCTCTGATCTTATTCTGATGTGTGTGTGTCATCTACAAGTGAAGCAGACAGAAACCAACACGGGGAACAAAATATCCACTACAAATGTCTCTAACAAGACTTATGTGGGAAAAGGCTGAATGGGCTAAGGGTATTGATTTTTGTCTACTTCAGTGGACCCATAACAGTCCACAGGGAGCGCTCAAACACACAACACAAACACACATATTGTTCCTTACTTTTTCCTCATTTGTCCTGTGTTCCATTTGTCTTTCGGTATTAAAGGTTTACAAGAAAAAAAAAAAAAACAGAACAGAAGATGAACACTTGCAGCCGGTTTCCAGCAGTGTAAAAGAGGATCTGTTATATTAGAAGCTAAAATGAGACAAATGTTAATGCTGCCTGGTGATAGACTGGCAGCCTAGCCAGTGTGTTTCCCTGCTTTTCACCCAATTCATGCCAGGAGAGCCTCTGATTTTTCTGCTAACTCCAATACATAAAACTTTCAAAAATACAAAAGTGCCTGATAAGGCAAACAAACATGGATGTTTCACCTCAGCCAATCCCCCTGTTCAAGGTTAAAGGCTAAATGATTACATATCGTGCTATATTGACCTTGCACAGTGTTTTTAAACTACCACACAACCAACCCTACAATCATACCACCGTCTTGAGTTGTCTGATGATGCAAGTCATAAACACGGGAGTCTTTTTCATTGCTACCTTCAATCCCACATGAAGTGAACATAAGCAAGTATAGAATGATGGGGATGAAAAAAGGTCAAAAGACATGAAGGTTAGGTTAACTGGTGACTCCAAATTGGTGTGACTGTGAGTGTGAATGGTTGTTTGTGTGTCAGCCCTGTTTTTGACTGGCGACCTGTCCAGGGTGTCAGCTGGGATCGGCTCCAGCCTCCCGCGACCCTCTAAGGATAAACGGCTATAGATAATAGAGACTGGAATGGATGGATGGACAATGTGAAACGTAAATATTGCAACAAGTCCTCCAAATTAAACAACAAAATATGTATGCCCTCTAGAACGATCTGATCTGATGCCCCATCGGCAGGACAGCATCATTTTTCATTGCTTTCCCAAAGCATTACAAAATGTTGTTGAAAGATAAATCAGTTTTATGATGAAATAACACAATGGTTAATTGTTCTTGGGAGGACAGTCTCAAATGTTGTATTTTATACCTCAATAAAATTATCCAAAAACATAAAATGGACAAAGGACAATTATTTTTTGCAACTTGGGTCTAATTATCACAGGTCCAGCCATCAAACCTACCGTATCAGGTGTGATCATGTTTTACTCACCAGCCTTCTGCACAGCCATTGTAGAGAAGTAGAGACATAACAATCCCACTGGACAGCTCTACAAAGCCGTCCAGAGGCAATGCAACCCTGAGTGACAAGACTGATTTTAAACAAGTCCTGTGTAGTCCTCCAGATTAAACGGCAAAATATGCTTTTTGTAATTACCCTCCAGAAGGACACATATTTTTCTGATATGACGCCCCTGTTGGCAGCCAAACCCGTCACAGATCACCGTCATAAAAACAACAGCGTTTTCTGATCTGACACTTCTATGGTCAAGGTTTGCTTAAGCTTTTATCCAAAGCATTTTACAATTTGCCTCTTATTCACACACCAGTGGTAGCGAGCTACCATTCGAGGTGCTGGCCTGACCATTGGTTCAGTGTTTGGCCCAAGAACACTTTGACATGTGGACAAGAGGAGCCGGGGATCGAACAGCCAACCCTGCAATTAGTGGACGACCCACTCCGCCGCCTCTCTAACTACCTAGTTTGTTTGACTTCCTCAATCTGCAGACTCTGTTGCTCTATAACAGCTTCAGCCACACTAACATACATAGCCCTAACATACATACAACATGTTTGACAACCTACCAGGGTGATCCTGCATGTGCCATCCATTATACGTCTAAAAACCGTAAACAGAGTTAAATTTAACGACTCGCCATGGTCAAAAATGATTTCCGGTTAACGTTTTTTACTTTCTTTTGAGTCAACAACTTTGGAAATCCTTGGGAGTCTAGAACCACCGTTTAAACAGAATAAATCTAAATATGATCTCACTCAGAATATTTAGCATGAAATACTGTTCCAATCCAATTCAGAAATGAAGATATATTACATAATTAGCCTTTATGTTGCTGAAATCTTGAGGGATATTAAATACAATCTGTGCTAAATGTTCTCTCAGAATGTCAAATGAAATTTGCTCCACATCACAAAGCACCTAGTTAGTTTACAACAGCAATACATTTTCATTTTTACAATATATAACACTGTGCCACAAAATCATTCTTATGGATAAATGACTCTCATACTGGAAAATCAGTTCCAGTAAAAATTGATTGATAAAATTGATAAAAATCAACTGAAAGGCTAAAACAAAGTATTAAATGTGTTTACAGCGAGAGTGAGGAATGTTTTCCAGGAACCCTTTTCAAAAGATGTTCCCTGCATTTCTTTCAAAAAGGAGAAGAGCAAACTTACAACTGAACCATGAATCCTAATGTAGTGATACTGAGAATAACAAATACTGGCCAACCAAAAACCCACTTCACCGTTCACTTCACCTTCTCTCATCTGCTCTGGTGAGAGAACAGGAGAAATCAATGCAAGCATCAATAAGGAGGAAGGAGGAAAGTCCTTTGCCTGAACCTGCCGCTGTTATGTCATATTTGTGACTGTTGATCACCAGATGGATGGAGTAAGATCACATACTGACTGTTACATCATGCTAAATGACCTTAGGCTGTTGAATCTGCATTCAGTCCCTCAGACAAACGGAACTGGCACAGCTCTTTATCATTTTGAGCTCATTTAAAGTGGAAACGTGGCTGTTTCATGCTGTGATTGTGAATCAGATGTGAAACTAAGGGTGGCATTTTGTCTCACACATACAGTATAAACAGATATCTGGCGACAGTTTGATGTGATGTCAACGGTCCTCTAGATGTGATAAGTGTTTAAGAATTAATGATTACTGCCAGTGATTTAATCAGAGCATTTTTCTACTGTGGCTAGACGCTGGACACATCCAGTGGGCTGTAAATCCCAGTGACAAAGTACTTCAAAATAATTTATGTAGACAAGCTGTTAGTTTCCTTGTCAATTGAAGGATTAGCGATCAACAGAATATTCATTCATCACAAAAATTATACTAGATTGATTTTAATACCAAAAGCTTTGCTGGTTGCAGCTTCTCCAATGTGAGGATTTACTGTTTTGCTCAAAGACATCTCTTTATGATCTGATAACTTGTGAACAGATGTTCAAAGGTTGTAACATCAATTAAAACATGATCACTAAAGGAAACAGCTACAGCTGCTTATCATAAAGGAAAATCAGAAATTCTATTTCTAGATGCAGTTCATCCAACAGCGGCAAAGCACGCGGTTTGGAGCAGAGATCAATAATACCAAGCAGCAAGCAAGACTAACAGCTCAGATGACTTTCCAGGAGATGAACGCCTAACTTCTTGCCATTCTGTGCCTCTAAAGCTGTCTTAAGGGGCTGCTGGAAATCTCACAATTACTGCTTTAATTCCGAATCACCCCATAAACTATATAAACCAATAAAATCATAAACTGTGTCGACTGATTGGACATTTCCCTGCTTTGTCACCGCAGTTTTATGAAACGAAGAAACCTCTCTTGCCTGTTATCCTAAAGTCTCTCGCTCTCCATGGTGCTGAACCCGAGCAGAACAGCCGTATCTAGGCGCTCTCCATGGTCCTGACTCCCCGCAGCTAAGACTGTCTCTACCGGTCTGACGCCCTGAAGGTCCCAGGACCCCAGTTTGAGAAACAGTACAGGAGGAGTAGCTATTATAACCGAGCTTCGCTTACCTGTATCGGGATTCCGTCCACTGTGTCCGGCGAGTTGTCGAACACTCGGTCCCGGTACAAAGACCACAGCCCGACGTTGGGAAGGAAAAGAAGAGCCGCTATGAGCAGCCCGGCGAACTGCAGCAGCCTCTTCTCTTTCCGCCTCATCTCTCCGGGAGAAAGCGTGTGAAGCAGCGGCGGTGGAAACTAGCGAGTCCCGAACCCCCGCTTTTCCGAGCGGAGACAACTTTCACTCTGCCAGGGGGGACGGACTGCTTTCAGGCTGGTTCAAACACCCCAACAGACGCGACGTCCGGTCATGACTTTCAAAATAAAAATCCCCAGACTCGTAAATCGCTTTGATTTTCATCAAGTACAATTTAAAAAAAAATTAAACAAGGAAGACTATTTATGTCCCCTGCAATAACAGCGCCTTTGGTAAATGGTAAAACTGATGCTACTTTCAGTTAAGTAATCATAAAAATACCAAGACAATGTGACACTTTTTTAGGTTGTAGATTTCACAATCAAATTTGCCTTCACTATTCACAACATGCTCATGGAATTACCTGACAAGCTAACAGCAGTATAAGATATGTACAAGATGCAAACATCAATGGATTCAAATGAAACACAAACAATAAATTAAAAACAACCTGAAAAGAACTAAAATGTCCCTAAATGTGAGATCAATGAGCCCAGAAAGCATCCTCCCGGCAGTACACGGATACTGGCAGTGTGCACAGCTACATTATCTATTCACCGCAACCCCTAATGTAAATCAAATGCGAAGTGTTAAACAAATCAAAGTAAACCACTTTGGAAGGACCCATACTGTTCAGGTTCTGCACACCTCCCATTCTGTAGCAATTTCTCACTTTTTGGCACTGCTCTGAGACTGACATTTTCTAAATATTTCCTGTTCTCCTCTCTTGCGAATGATATAATTGATGCTTTTGTTTTGAAAGGTAAGTCGCCTAACTTCCGGTGGTCTTCTGATTCTCTTTATCAAACTCGGTGCAGTTTATCATTTTGAAAGAAGTCTCGGAGGTATAATTCAGTGGATTACACGTTTGACAAACTTTGTTCTGTGAAGTGCTCGTTTGAGATGTGTTAGCAAACATACAAACAGTGGTCGCTGGATCCACTGAAATGTCTCTAGCAATAATTTTTGATCCACTGACTGCCTATAGCCACGTCTGTTTTCTTTAGCAAAGGTCTTTTTTTGCTCCCAAAATATTTCATATATGAATTTTGAGCGCATGCAACCACTGAATCGTTTGTGGCAAATATAGCAATCCCTGTCCCCTCAGAAGCAGGCAGGTCCCTCAACATGCAGCTAAATGATTCATATACATGTTTGTAAATAGGTTAAAATATGCATAAAAAGACCAGTAAAGTTATTTTAAGTGCAGTTTAACAAAAGCTTGAAGTCTTGTTCTTGTTGACCTTACTTGGCTTAAAAACTCACTGCAGCATGTACAGGAACTCGAAGACATCACTGTTGTATGGAGCCCCCTAAAGGTCATGGGGAGCATTTTTTTTTTGAGGACTACTTCGTTCCCTTTGCAATATGTTTTGCGTTCCTCTTCCGTTCCTCCTGAGCCGTATGTCTATTTGTAATGGAAGGTAGTGTGGAGATTCTTAAGTTAATGCATTTAGCATTTCTTTAGCATTACACCTCACCTTATATGATGTCCATTGCAAAATAGTTAGAGGAACATTATCAAACTTCTGGGTAGGAGCTGTATGTATAAGGAACATCATTTATTGCTCCACACTTACAGCAACAGGCCTTCTACCAAAACCTCTTTCAGCATTGAAGATTACTTTAATTTGTTTTGTGCAAAGAACAGAGGAACCTGTGCAAAAACGCAAAAAGCTTTCCAACTTGCGTTGGTCTGCATTCCTGATGTGTCTCTGCTCTTTCTGTGACAGAACCAGACTCATTTTGCAGCACTTCTTGTTTGTTGCATTTTTTTGACTCATACAAATACAGCAGATAAGCTTTGTGAGGTAGATTCTGTAATTCTGCCTCTGGAGACGTCCCCTCTTCCTCAGTGAAACCCCTCTGGGGTCCAGTACAGCACAGAGTACAGTAACTGTTCGTGAATGAAACCGACAGCATCCTGCAGATCACCGTGCTGCTTTCTTCTGGAGAGACCTCTTGATCTAAGAATTCGTTTAATTTTACTTTCACAAATTACATAACCATGCACACCTATTGAGCAGTAGTACTATATCAGCATACTTAATGCCCAGTTCAAAGTCAAATTCAATGAGCTGATCCATACTGGGGCGTTGCGCTGGAAGCAGCTGAGTGGAAACATTCAATTAAATTTTTATTTATATAGCGTCAGTTCATAACAGAAGTTATCTCATTACACTTTTCCTATAAAGCAGGTCTTTATAATATTATTTACAGAGACCCAACAAATCCCACCGTGAGCAAGCACTTGGCGACAGTGGCAATGAAAAACTTCCTTTAAGAGGCAGAAATCAGACTCAATGGTGGGCGGCCATCGTGTTAGGTTTTGAGAGAGAGACAGAGAAAGAGATTTGGCACATCGCTCAGAAGGAATGGAAGAAGAAAAGTTTTGTGAGGTAAAGCAAAATATTGCGAAGTAACGCAAAACACATTGCGAGGGAATGTATTGTGTCCTCAAAAAAATTCTCGCCATGACCTTTAGGGGGCTCTATAAAATACACATATGGCTCAGAAGGAATGAAAGAAGAAAAGTATTGCAAGCTAACGCAAAACATATTGCGAGGGAATGCAAAAGTAGCCCTCAGTAGTAGTTCTTGCTGTGACCTTTAGGGGCCTCCGTACTGTTCAGGCTGTTCTCATTCACGTTCCATAGTTATACCTACGAAAAGTAATGCACTATAATTTGTACAGAACCCACGTAATCGGGGGCCATGAGACAGTTACATTTATTATTAGGCAGCGATCTCTGGTGGCTTCAGTAATTATGAGCAAAGGAGGAAGTCATGTGAGGTAGTATAAAGAGCATCAAAGGCCACATAGGGAGGTGGGATGGGTCAAACGTGTGAAACCAAAAGTCAATGTTGACTTATTTTAAGTTACGCTGTTGCTGGTTGCTGGTCATTCATAGAATTCTACTCGAAAAATTGTGCATAACTTTGTAAAATGTCACATGAACCGTTGTATGCGAATACGTTGCACTGTTGGGTGTAACAGAGCATCATACTTCTGACCACACCCAAAAGAGAACAGTAGTGACCGTTCTTTTGTGACATTTTGTTGCTGCTGCTTTACAGTATGTGTGTATGAATAACCCTACCCTAACACTCATCCCAGAGTCTCTTTGTATTAACTCAGAAAGCTGAAACACTTTCTCAGATAACAGTTCATGATTCCATGAGAATTGTGTTACCTCTTCCGCAGCCTCCTTTCCCCCTCTCCTATGCAATTTTTCTCGAGGCTAAACTTGCAGACAGAGACTGGATAATTACTGCATTATAAAGTGCACTGACACTGTGTTCCTCACTTCTTACTTAATTAACGCCACGATGCTTGACTCTAGACTCTGAATGAAAGCTTTTGTCAAATATTATTCCAGCTGAAAACTGTGCAGAAGGAAGAGCAGGTGTCTACTCAACAGAGAGAATTTAAAAATTCCTACATCAGCAATTGTTGGCCCCACTGCAGTGCCTTTGAGCCCTGATCACGCAAACATATATCATGGTGTCAGTAGGGCCCAGCCCCTCTCAGTACATTCATTCTCCCACATGCACAAGTAACTGAAATCAGACCCATTTTCTCAGCGTTTGGAGAGAAATAATTTTTGTCCAACCCTATCGCGAAAGCACCTTTTAGAGAGAGAAAGGGCCGTCAAAAGGCCTCAATATTGTTTTAGACACAAAACTTTCAATTTTCAGAAAACAAAATTTGATGGGCCCTCCCCATGTTAGGGCCCTGGATAATTTCTTCCTTGCACTTAGCATTCACTATTTAGAGGTTAAATTATAGGGTCTTTAATGGAATGACAATATGCTTGAGTCAGGAGCAACACTAGTGTTTTAGTCTTGTTTATGTTAAATAGAGTCGGCACTCTGCGGTCTAATTTGTCCATCGCTTTTATTGGTTATGATAATATTTTACTTAAGTCAATTGTTGAGTGCAAAGTCGACCATTCCATTACCTTATTTGGATCGTTATTATTTCAATTCAATCATTTGCCCAGCACATGCTGTATACTGGGACTGGCATTTGTTAAAAAATGCATGTATTTATAGCATTCACAAGTTGATATAAATATGGAGTCTATTCTTTTGATGCATGTTTACAGAAAGTGAACACAAATATTGTATCATAATGAGTTGACTGTGTAAAATAATCTTATTCTTTGGTATACCAGTTTACAAGTGCAATACCGCCACCTACTGGACTACAGTGTGAAGCAGTAGATCGGCAAAAAAGAAAGCTAAATAGGCTGCGCTAAAGCTTTCTTCAAGTAGTTGATTATCTGATAGATAATGTGACTATATACTCTACAGTATTTTCCATGACGCTTTCCCAAGTTGATTTCCCAGTGTAATGTTATGTTTTGCTTTCTTCAATGCTGAAACTAGTTTGCTTTGTTCCTCATCATAGACAGACATATTCCCAAATGTATTGGTATGATTACTTATTACATGGTCAAACTCTCCTACACGCGCACATTATAATGTGACATCAGTTAGCAAACTTGTATAAAATGCAGCAGCTAGAGCACTAACAAAAATCAAGAAGAAGAGAACATATCAGTGCAGTGCTCGCCTCTCTACACTGGCTGCTTGTATCCGACAGGAGCGATTTTAAAGTTCTTTTATTGCTTTTTAAAGCTCTTAATGATATGGCACCCTCATCCGTAGCACAATGTCTGTCATACCATACTCCCGTATACTGCTAATAGTTCCAAGGATGCAAAAAAAACTTGCTGAAGCAGCCTTTAGCGCCTATGCCCCAGAAGTATGGAGCACATTATTACTGAATATCCGCCAATCAGATTCTGTGAGAGACTTTAAGAAACAGCTCAAAACACACCTTTTTACTCTGGCCTTCTCTTAGATCAAGAACCTCGTCTTTATCAGACTGTTGTACACACTGTATTTATGCTACTGTTCTATTTGATTCTGACTTGATTCATTGCTTGTATCCTGTCATTGTCTTGGGTTTTTGACATGGCTCGCGGTCCTCTAATAATTTATTATATCTTTTATCTTAATCTTTTGTTGACTCTCAATAATATTTCTTCGTGTACCTCAATATGCTCCATGTTTTATTTGTTTTTCTTGTTTTGTATTGCTTTTGGGGTTTTTGTGAAACACTTTGAGCTGCATTTTATGTTTGAAAGGTGACATATAAATAAAATTTTTATTATTATTATTATTATTATTATATACCTTACAAAACTGGTTTTCATACTTATTTTTTCATGTCTGTATTTCCGTTGTTCCTCCAAAGAGTCTTGATGAAATCTTTCTTCTGGAGCACATTTTACAGCTCAATTCACTGGGGCAGAATGATGCTTCAGTAATTGCTTATCAGGAAAGTCACGGCCCCACCCTTTCTGAATGAGCTCTGCTAATGGCTTTCAGCACAGAAGAGTCCATCAGTGGTCTGCCATCAGAGGACACTAATACTGGCATTCCCTCTGCTTTGATGTTCTGCAAATTACCTAGATTTTTTTTCCAACCTCTTTCAAATCCACACTGAGCCTGTGACACGAGCAGGAAGAGTCATAAAGCGTAAATCCCCACCACATTCAGAGGTTGCAGGGTTCATCCATAATTCATGCGGGAAAAAGCTGAACAGATTGAATTGTCACAACCGAGGCTGGTACAGATGGAGAGAACATAAGAGAAATGAGCTGTCCTCTCTCTCTGAGCAGCCAGATCAGGAATAGAAAGAGTAGAATTAGCAGGGGGAGAGACTCCAACACATCCTGGGTTCAAGTCCACTCTGTTAAACAATGTAGCTAATCTTCAGTTAACCCACACTCATTCTTTCTACTCTGTATATGCATGCCTATCAAACACACGTGTTAGAAGAGATTAGGGAGATGCTTGACTAGTTTAGAAATGAGGAGTTCATGGTGTGTCAGAGGTTACAGGGAAGAGGCAAATCGGCTGCCACTCGAAACAATAATGAATCATGGGGCATTTTGAGGTCAATAGGAGGTCAGCATTTTCTTAGCTATGTGACAGTCAGACAATGCAGCAACACAAGTGAAAATTCCGCACCCAAAATTGAATTTATGCCAATTGAAAAGCAAAAGTGAATGCATGAACTCCCGCCTCTGAAGGGAGTGAGCAAAACCGAATGATGCTTTGGGCATGAAGACCACACAGTGTCCACCACACACCTGGCTGAGAGGCTAAAGCGCCTGAAGGACGATCGCATGTGAATACAAAGCTAAACTTATAGGGCAGACAGAGAGTGAGAGAATGCTTAGCTGTATATGTTGACATTACAGTAATTATCCTCAGTGCAAACATCAGTGTATCCCTGACACGCGCTCTTATGGTGTGTCACACAGACTAACAGTCTCTTGTCACTCATGAGCCTGAAGCTTGTAGGCATGTTTGTGGGGAGTTTGTTTTTTTATGTTTCCAGTGCACTATACTGGCGCACAACAAAGTAGGGCTGCAACTAAGGATTATTTTCATTATCGATTAATCTGCCAATTATTTTCATCATTAATCAATTCATCGTTTAGTTTATAAAATGTCAAAAAATTGGGGAAAATACTCATCACAATTTCCCAGAGCCTAAAGTGATGTCTTCAAATTGCTTCTTTTAGACTAACAGTCCAAAACCCAAAGATTCTTCATTTATTATCATACATGACAAAGAAAAGCAGCAAATCCCCATGACTACTGCAGTCACCCTTTCGGCACCAGCATGTTTTCAAGGATTAATTCCCAATGAATGGCATCCTGTTACATCTCCAGCATTTGAATCTGTATTTGTATTGCAGTTTCATAGGATTTATTGACTACAAAAATGGATACAATGCATGAGACAACAGGAAACACAAAGAAATGAAAGCGTTTACGTGATGTTTAGTTTAAAGTGTATTGCAATTGTCTTGCTCATTGTATCCAATATTTTACATTTCTGTAGTCCATACATCCCATTAGATATTGACGCGAGTGTATGATCTTGTGTCAGGGATACACACATGTTCTGCATTGGGGTTAATTACTGGAATGTCTATATGTTCACCTTAGTGTTTCTGCTTAATGTGACAATGCTGGTTTTTAATTGAGCTGAACTGTGATTAGCTGAGCATTACTGCTGGCACTGTTTTCCTGGAGACAACACAGTGAGCAATTATTTTTACTCCAGCAGCTTTAGCCAAACTTCCATCCTACCTTACTGCAAGTGAGAAACTGAAATTCTCCCCTGAGAGAATTAAGGGAGATTATTTCTGCTTTGCAGCATAAAATGACCTTAATATACACTATCTGTGGGGATTTGATAAGGGTGTCGATACCAATGACTGAAACATTTCTCCAGGTGATGAGTCATCTGCTTTCCAACCTCACCGTTAAGCCTGCAAACCCAGTCCTATCGTTCAGAACGAATCTATGAGGTAAGGCTGCATCTAATGACCATTTGTTATCAATTCATCTGTTAATTATTGTTTACAAAATGTAAAAAAAATAATAATAATGTAAAAATGCACATCGCAATTTCCTGAAGTCCAAGGTAACATCTGCAAAACCCATAGATATACAATGTAGAATAATATACAATAGAGAAAAATAGAAAACTCTCACATTTGAGAAGCTGGAACCCACAAATGGCTGGTGCTTGTGCTTTGATACAAGGCAGGTAAATTATAAACCAATGGTTCCTGATTTTTTTTCTTACCCAAAAACAAAACAAAATGATGTCTACTCATGACCTGTTTGTCTATAATAATGTCTACTCATGACCTGTTGTCACAATTTGTGTATGTCTGCAGGATGTCTACCAGTTCTGCCAAAGACTAATTCATTTGGGAATAACTGATTCAAACCATACATTTATTGTAAGTTGTTAATTAATTTTCTATTGATCAACTGATTCATTAATTGACTAATAGTCTCTAACTAACACACTCAACCTCTTTTCTACACAAAGACGTGGAAAGAGGATAGAGTACACATTTACACAAGAAGTGAAACTTAAGGACACCATTCAAACAGAGGGAGCGAGAGACAGGAGGAGGATGAAGATCCACATCCAGGACCACAAATGAATCGGCAACTATTATGATAATCAGTTAATTAAGTAATTTAATTAATTCATAATTAAGTAATCAGTTAATTAAGCTTCTCAATTGTGAACATTTGCTGCATTGCTCTGTGTTATAGGATAGTAAACTGATTGTCTTTGGATTGTGGGCTGTTTGGTTGGACAAAACAAGCCATTATTTTGGGCTCTAGGAAATTGTGATGGACATTTTTTCACTAGTTTAAAGACCAAGCAGTTAATTAAAGAAATTATCTGTCAATTAATCAGTGGAAAAAATTGTTGCAGCTGTAAAAGTACTAATATAAATAAATATAATAAATATTCATTAGAGATTTCTGCAGTTAAGGCAAGCAACATATTTAGTAAGTAAAGGTGTGACTTGTATGACGTGTGTGTGATATAAGTAATCTCATTTTCAAATTATATGTAAGATGGCAAAGTTGGCAAATTTGTGGGACTCAAGTTCAGAATGCTACATTTAAAAAATCATACATGGGAAAATGACTAAATATGCAACACCACCCTCTGAGTCAGCTGGATGTGCTACTGGTTAATATTTACTTGAAGCCTGGGATCTGTGTACATCCTCCAGCACACACTGTTATGTTTTAATGCTGTATTACTGTTGGTGGTAAGCACATTCAAGTCAGAAAATTTTTTGCAATGAATCACTAATACAGCCTATATGGCTGGAAAAATCCTCCCATAATGAAACTCCCACGCTGCCTTTACTTCTTTATGTTGGTGATAAAAAGGCTGGAGGAACACTCCATACACAATTTATGCGTGAAAGTGCCCTTTCTTAATGTCATGAAAGGTCAAGAAGTGGTAATTCACCAGAGAAATTACCGTTGCACATGGCAAGACCGAGCAAAATAATATCAGGCATGACTGGTGTGCTGAGTGGAAGAGTGGAACTGAAGCAGAATTGTTTTATGGTTCCACTTAACTATTCTCATCAGATGCTTTCTATATAATTGCTCAGCTTTTCTGGATAAATCTGTAACAGAGCAATCATCATGTGGGCAAGCACAGGAGAGTATAGGGAGGAGATTCATCCCAAAGAGGAAGCCATAAAACATCTACATGCTGTAAACAGACTACTTAGTGTGAAACTGGCTGTCCTTGCATACCTATTCCAAACAAACTAAAGTTGAACGTCAGCCAAAATGATACGTTCAAGAGCAGCCTCCGGTATTATGGTGCCATTATAGCTGCAAATAACTAGACAAGAGAACAAACTTATCTACAGGCTTTCAATATAGATGCAAGTGTGTGTGACGGACCAACTGTCCTGATTATTATTTCATATGTTTCATATGTTTGTATTGAATGTATGTACCCAGGATTCTCATGAAAGCGGTATTTGCAGTGAGTGGATCAAGTAAATTGTATTGAATCGCTCAGGTTTCTTTAGTGTGCTTGTTGTTAATTAGTCATCAGTGACGTCACACTATTATTGCACATCATGGGCTTGTTTGGTGAGCCCTCTTTCCCAGTGCTTGGGAGGGGAAAGTTAGTTCATTAGCTTATGTTGGTACAATGTATATACAGTGTTGAGGAAAAACAAACAAACTAATAAAAAAAAACATATTGGTTAAAGGTGGGATATGTGATTCTAATTCAATACACGTCTTTTTGTCAAATTCAGCGAACATCTCCTCACAGTCTGCTAGCTGTCCGTTCAGTGTGCGCGCTGAAAAAAACTCAGCCCTGGCCGTAAAATGGGAAACAAACAAAGAGGCTCAGACTGGGCCACACGACACTATTCCAGCCATGATTTGTGTGTCAGGTGACGTTAAACGACTTGCCCGCGGACATTCAGCTGACTTTCTAGTCTGCCAAGATGCTGCTGTTGTTGTTGTGATGTTAGCTATAGCAGCAGCTGAGTTGTTGCTAACGTTAGTTACATCACTTGCTTTGTCGTCGTTCACTCTTTATCATGGTATTTGTCATAGTGTTGGATTTCTCCAGAATCCCATACCCCACCTTTTAATATTAGTGTGGACATGAGAAAAGACATGACCATAAGTTAATCAGTAATACATTACTTTAATGCCCCCTATTATACATTTACATTTACATATTATACATTTACATCCAATAAATCAACTCTCTAAATTGTTCATACATCTCTAAACATATATTTGAACATGGTATATGAACATTTTTAAGTGTTTATGAATGTATTTGTCAACAATTATAGCTTAAGAGTTACTGAATGATTGATATAGTTGTAAGCATATTTAATAACATGTGATTGCACAGATGAACAAATCCCTACAATGTGTTTACTGTTTATATACATGTACAAATCATTCACAGGCCGGTTTATTTTATTATTATTTTTTAAATATGTTCAAAACTCATGGAGACATGTTGATGTTGAAGTTTCATCCTTAACTTTAGTAGGGCATTTTATTTTGTCAAAAAATTCCGTCCGGGGCTTTCAGACACATCTAGTGGCCTTCATCATGGATTTTACTGCTAGGGCTTCACAGTTACCAGTTAATTGATAGAAAGCTTTGTCATCTTCTCTGAGGGTTGTCAGTAGGCATTGTGGGAAGTGTAGGAAATGACAAGGCAGGTTGAGAGTAAAACCACGTCAGTTACAACACTGCATCATGTAATACCTCCTGGAATGCACTGGATGTTACAGATTAAAATCACATTTGTCGCTTGACAAATTCATTTTATGAGCTAAAAGTCTTCCTGCTTGACTTAAATAAATACATTTAAAAAAAAAAACCCACCATCACTCAGTTTTGTTGTGTGTGCCAGCCAAATACTTTCCATGCAAGGATCCTTCTGTGTTGACAATAATGGAGTCTGCTCTCTTTGTGTTTAAATTAATTATGCACCATCAGTATCCCCCTAGACTTATGGTGTAACTGGCAGAGAACGAAAGATTAGCTTGTTACATTCCCAGAGCTGTTCCTGGACCAGTGCCCTCTGTAAATCTGTCTCCTCTGGTCCCACAATACTTCCACAGTACATCCCTTACATTACATGTACATTACATTACATTAACAGTCTCTGTATTTGTTTATTTACCCTGACAGCTAAGTAGTTTTGCTACCTTCCTTAGAAATATCACAGATACCACCAGGTGGTCATATACCAATATTTCAGGAGGTATCTGTTGCCTAGAAGCTTGTTTAGGACAAAGTTCCAGTTGTGGTACAATAAATAGGCCCCAGTTTTTTTTCTTTTACCTTTATTTATTCAGGGAATTTTAACTGAGAGGAAGCCTCTCTTTTGCAGGAATACCCTGATCACATTCGCACAGTTACACACATCCACACCCAGAAGCAGCACACTGGTACAACCACAGTAAGCGGACTTTCTAGCTGTTTATGTTACGTCACCTGACTTCCTGGTTTGCTCCTGTCATAATTACCACGACCACTAGAGGTCACATCGTACAATAAACGTAAACATGGGTTGTAATAAGATGCTTGCACAGATGGACGTCTTTCTGGTGAGGACAGTCTGCTGAAAAGCTATTGCTGAAAAAATGCTGGCCACCGTAAATACCATCAAATCATGTTAAATCAACTTTATTGTCCCCAAGGGGAACTTTGTCTCACGGCCAGATAAAACACAGAGCACAGATTTGAACATGAAATACAACACATAACACATATATGTAATAATAATAATAATAATGATACAGAAACTCACATAAAACAATGTACATCAGTGACAGCATAACATAAAACCTAGAGTACATCCAGTCATCATCGTCCCGATCATCCGCACACTTTAAATACGTCTGTCTGGATGGGAACTTCCACAGTCATCTGTGTACGCAGAGGAAAGGTGAGAGGACACAGCCCTGTGGCGACCCAGAGGAAGAATGCTGCCAATCAGACATGGTGCCGTTCATCCTGACACACTGGGCGCTATTTGCCAGAAAATCTCAAATCCATTCAACAACGCCTGGGTTCATACCAAAATTAGACAGTAATCTCTCAACTGGAGCTGGATTGTGTTAAAAGCAGTCTAAATCTACAAACAACAGATGATGTGTTCTCTGGCCTTCAAGGTATTTAAGAATGAGGTTAGTTAAGGCAAAAACAACATCATCAACCCCTCATTTGTTCCTGTATGCAAATTGCATACTTTTCTTGTGGCGTTGTATTTCATTTTTATTTTTCCCATCGTATATCTTGTTATCTCAAGATATCCAGTCATTTTCTTCTTTTCTCAGGAAAATAAATGGTGGTCATACTGTACTTGTGAGATTAATATTACGTGTAAGCTTGCTCACTTTACCTTCTTGCATTTTTGCAAGGCCAATAATTATTTGCCATGATGAAACCAACTTCAAAAGTTCAAAATAATCCTATGACAATAAAACCAAATTGTTATCACAAGAAAATAATGCTTAATATGTTGAGATTATATGTATGTTTTATAATACAAAATTATAATAATTATTATTCCGGGATGACAAGCTTAAAATCTAAAATTAGCAATATTTAAGTAATGAATTCCTGATCTCAAAATAATGGGCTGAAAACATATCAGTGTCAGCTTAAAAACCATCATCCTTTGTAGTTTTTGAATTATGTCTAAGATGTGCTCCGATGAAAACATGAAAACGGGTCTGCACACTGTAGCTCCCTTAAGTGCAATTTAATGGCACATCCACTAGTGACATTTCAAGCTTATGCTCTTCTTCAGACTTAGTTACACACACAGAGACGCCATCTTTAAATACACATGCTCTGGTCAACTGATAGTCACATGCTGATACCAGTGAAACATAAAGCTCACGTAAGAAAAAGACATATATACATATAATACAAAAACATATATATAAGATCCTCACAGCACATTAAGAATAATGTCAGATCTGCTCCATACCTCACAGGAATATATGAGAAGGGAGATAAGAGCATCAACACACCAACCATCCAACAGGTGCTTCTCTTGCACTGGAGTCTTGGAGCTTTTCACTGAAACAGGGTTGTTGTTGCATGTTCTTATTACTCACTAATGGCATGTAGTTTGGCCAGCATCCTCCAGAGAGGAGGATGAGAGGAGGAGGAGGATGCTGGCCAAACTTCCTCCTCCTTCAGAGGAAGACTCATCCCCCCATAATGCACCACAGAGCGCCACAGGAAGTCATTCCTGCCTGTGGCCATCAAACTCTTCAACTCCTCCCTCTAAGTGTCAGTCTGTATGACCCAAAGTCACTAAACTGGACATTGATCATTACATCTCTGCAATACTTGAGATAATTGTGCAATATCCTGTGTTAATACTGCTGTGCAATATACTCTTTTCAGTTTAAAATTCCCTATTTATTGATATTGATATTTACAGTTCATGCACTATTACTGTATACCATATTATTATCATCAACCGGTAAACCCACTTTGTACTTTACCCTTATTTTATTTTATACTTATACCCACTTGGTACTTAATTTATTTTCTGACCTGTATTATAGTGTATTATATATTTTTTTTTTGCTTAGTACTTCTCTTCCTGTGTGCACTGACGTGACAGTGAGCTGCTGAGTTTCCCCTCAGGGATCAATAAAGTATTTCTGATTCTGATTCTAATACAGGTGCTGCTGTGTAAGTATTGTTGGGTCTGAGTCTCACCTTTGACTATACCTTGAATGGACCTTGAGTTTGATGTGAATGACTTCATCTACCATACAAAAAATACAGTTTTTCTGCCCTGCAACCCTAATACTTTGATCTTTCTCTGTCTGTTGGTCTCTCTCGTTCTCTCTGCCACTATTTTTCTATCTCCGTCTCTTCTGTTTGTCTCTTTCCGATGCTTCGTCAGCCACTCTGAGCGGTGATCATACCCAGCCAGCCAAATATATTCATTTTCCTTCAATCCAAATACCTTCACGAAGCTTCCCTCTCTTAAAATGGCCAGCCCATCAACTATTTTCTCCTGACTGCTGCCTTAATAACTTCAAATACCATCATCAGCCTGTAAACAAACAGCGGCCTTAATGAGTTAGACAGATGGTGCTGCCAATGTATCTACCTGAGGACAGTGAATTTCCCTGAGATGGAAAGATGAAAGTAGGAATAATAGTTTCTAGCTAGCTGATCTTCAAAGTTGAAAGATGATGAATGCTGTATTTAACGGACCATACAGGTGGTTTTGCACATTTTATCTAATTAACCAGAGATTGTGCCAACCATTTTGTATTGCCAAGCATACATTTGTAGATTAATGTGCTAACCCCCGCCCCCCTTAATTACTGTCGCTACACCTGTCGTCAAGCTTGCATTCTTGAAGGCACATATGCAGTTTACAGTGATAACAGTGGCAGATTCACCACTTAAAATTCTTAGTAATTCTCTAACCAGCAGAAGTACAAACGCAGACTTCTCATTTCTAGTTTGTGACCGTCAACTTTGAAATGACAAACTGTCCCTTCCAGATTTAATCAGCACTAGCTAGCTAGCTAACCTAGCTAAGAATTGCTCTATGTGCTTGTTGAAAACGCTCTCTCCGCCTAACATATCTTTTCAGCTGACCCTGTAAAAGGGCCAAATATGCACATGATGGCTACATACATGATATTGCGCTATAAGAATGTCCCAGGCAAACAGCTGGCATCCTCCCCTGTTGATGAGCTGTAGAAGACAGTATAACAGTAAAGAGCTAGTTAATCCTAGTGTATGATAAGGAACAATGTAAGATCTGCCTGTTATTTGGTTCTAACATAACCTTTTTGTCTGCTAGCTTACAAACAAGCAAGACAGAGGTTAGATTTATGTTTTATTGTTCATATTTTCAAACATTTCACTTGCAAGAACAAGAGAAAAAACCTGTAGGTAGAATGAAGACTACCTGATGTGTTTGGCAAACGTAAAGTTATCTCAAATAACGAGTTTATCTGGGATTGCTGTTAATTTCTCCAAATCCATTTGAGAACAGGACAGAGCCGCTAACGTTACCCTGAATTCAGATGTGGTACTACACACAGTGGGGAAATACTACACGGCGGAAGTGCTACCGTGAACTTTATTTAATTTGTTTATTTTACATAACCTGTAGCCCCACAAAACATAGTTAACTAATGAAATGCTACTTGGTCTTGGAGGTAATATGCTTATGTTAGAGCAGATGAATGCACTATTGATCCATTCCTTACACTTTTGCTCTTGTGTTGTTGGTTTTCGGTAACCCCAAACTCTAGATACAGAGTATACATGTGTTCCCACTACTACACACCAGAATGGCCAAGAGGCAAAGTGAGGGAGAAAAGAGCGTGCTAAGTTATAAAGACTGAATGTTAGAGACAGAGCAGACTGAGGGAATAAAAAGATGAGAAATAGGATCATACTGTACAGCTACGCTTCAGTGCCTTCTTGTTCCAGCCCTCCTACATGTGCCTTGTCTTTATAATCAAATAGAAATACTAGATATTTCAAGTCAAAGAGAATGGAGTGTGTTCAGCTTGAGCTTCTATCTATTATTCATTAAAGTCAAATAATGCAGGACCTCATCCAACACTCACGATGCCTTCTTCTTTCTAAACCAAATTTATATATATATATATATATATATATATATATATATATATATATATATATATATATATATATATATATATATATATATATAAGTTGTAAAACATAAACTGAAAGTAAATGCTAATTAAACGTGTTTCTGTGAGCTTATCTGATTTACATTAACTGGGGCATTGAGAGGAAAAACAGAGGGTTGTTGCTTTACTTTTGTGCTTTAATCAAAACGACAAATAAATGCCTATTAGTTATAACCAAAGCCACTTTTGAACTGTTTAACAGACATTATGTCATTTGTTGGGGTGTTCATCTTTCCTTCTGATACTGATTACACATGTTGGTACAGAATCAACAATTAGCTGTCTCTGAGACAAATCTGAAACAATCAGTCAGCACTTCATTAAGGTTAGAGAAAGATCGTTGCCCTGGCTAAATATTAAAAAGTCTTGAAACACAAGACACAATGTGTTTACTTTCTAAACATTTCACTAAAACCACAATCTTTGCCCCAGTCTCCAGTGTCAAAGCCATGCACTTTGAATGCATCCACCCTGTCCATCTCCCTATGACTTGCATGCAGTACAAAAAATTAGCATCTCTGACGCATGAGAACATGCTGCCAGGAAACATAATCCAGGTGGCAATTATGTTTCCCCACAAAATGTAACTGGCAAAACAAGTAGTAGTGTGTGATGTCTGTATTTACCTTTAATTATAGTTATTAAAGTGGTACCCCAGCTATTTAGTACTTATTTATTTAGTGCACTTCCATACAATTTGGGGGATTTTCAAGAATGGTCAAAATTGGTAAAGCTGAGGGTGAGATATCTTGACTTTTAGTCCCTAGTGTGGGTCAAGCTCCAAAACCACCGAATCCTACACGTCCCATAATGCAACGTGATAGTGTCTTCTCTTGTTCCCTACCTGCCTGGTAAATGCCTTTCAAACTCCATGCTGCTATTTTTTAACACGGGCTTTCTGTGATTCATTTAAAGTCTCGAGTCCAGTCTCAGATTTTAAAAAGCTCCCTCCAGATACGCAGAAGACATTATATATCTGTTTTCACAGGCTGAGTGGTACTCCTCCTAATGAGTAAACTAATCTTTGTGTGTATAATAGATGGAGTGCTCCTTTAATTGGGTGGAGGAGTGGGTCTACTTAGACTCTGACTTTGACCTCCAAATGAGGAAAATGAGGGAAATCTGAGCTGTTGGTGAATGGAAGGTCCATTCCAACGGATATAACTTTTCTAGGATGGATAGATCTGTGATTACTGTCACCTGACTCCACCCAAATGCACAAACTTATTTGATTGGATGTCTATAAGTCAATCACAGTGTTCCACATCATCTAAACTGGACTGCAGTAAAACCACACCCCCTTTTTCAGAAAGCATGGCCGACCGTGAGCCAAGAAGGAAGCATGCAAGCAAGGCCCATATTAATCTATTAATCATATTGTTAAAGTACATAATTTGTGTTTAAACTGTGTTTAAAGTAAACATGAGATATTATATTACTTATACATTTCAAAATATCATAAGAAAGATTTATAGCTTTTACTCAGGATTTTTTCAAAAACATTTGTCCATTGGCCGGGGAACTGACTGTCAACGGAAGGGAAATGAATAGGGAAATACTGTTTTGATTTATTCGGGCTGTTCTGGTTTGATTTTCTAATGATACAGTCAGTTTATAATACATCCTATAGATTATGTACACAGAAAACAACTTTTAACATACTGTTTTCTGGAAATAATTGAATTTTTAATTTTAAGATTTTTAATTTTGTTAAAATAATACAAAATATATATGCGATGTGTTTTAAAGCATCACTTTATTCACTGATATGAGTTAACCATTCATGAAAAAAGAATAAACTCATGTTTTTGTTGAAACATTGAGACTACTTATTGTCATTTTTTCTATTAGGTGGTTACTCACGTTCAGAATGGACAGAAAAAATAACACATAATGATGTATTTTAATCTTTTTATTGCTAATGATTTGTGAGTGCAGTTAGAAAAGAAATCCACCATTACATTTTATTTTTTTGCGTATTGGACTTTATTGGAGTTCTGAACAGGTAAGTTGAGGGACTTGTGGATAAAAAAAGGCAAGTTCTCACCAACCCGTTCTCATTCCCAGGGGGTCAAATACCGACGTTCTGTCACGCCCCTCGGCGTTGTATACAGATGCACATGATACCCTTTAGCGTCCGTAGGAGACGCCTTCAGGAACTACTTGGTTAGGCATTAGGAAGTCGTGTGGTTAGGTTTAGGCATGGATTTATTATTAGAACTGGATACCGGACACCAAGATGGCACCTATTCATTCCAATGAGAATTGCTCACCTGGCGCATATGCCAAAAAGATTTTCTAGCTTCTGGGTTTACTTCCGTGGTATGCGGCCCACTGAATATGCGCAGTAGTGTTTCTCCCGCTGGCTCCTGTCCACGTGTTCCATAGACTTTACATTGTGATGACGTCACAGATTTTTAAATAGCTTTTCTTGGCTCGAGGAAAGTTTTACAAATATATCATAATAGAAATAGTCATAATTGACTGTTTGCAGTTCGAGGTGTCCTGGCAACAGTTTTACAGACGTCTCCTTTATAACGGTGGCCTATGGAGAAAATGCTTTTTGGGACACAGGGGGATTTTTCATTGCAATACTGCGAGTGGCAACTGGAAAAAATTGGCTGCGAGGCTGAGCAGCGGCGCCGTATCCAGGTCTTATTATACTGCTCATCCATGGGTTTAGGCAACAAAACTACTTGGTTAGGTAGTAGGAAGTCACATGACATAAGCAACGTAAGTCACGTGACGTGACTTGTGATGTAACGTAACTTAAAACTTTAAATAACTCAACGTTAACTTTTGGTTTCATACAAGACACGAATCCCGGTCTCCTGGATAAAAGTCCTGTGTTTGTTTGACCCATACATCCACCCCACCACCTCCACAGGCAGACTTTCTCGCTCTGTATGTGGCTCGTTATACTACGTCGCCTGAGCCCTGTGCGTCCCATACAAACGCTAAAGGGTACCTTTTGCTTATGTATCCAACGCCGAGGGCCGTGACAAAACAGTCTTTGAGGCCCTGGGGATGAGAACGGGCTGTTATCCCACGGTGAATCTGCAGTCTCAAATGTATGAATAGATTGGTGCCCCTACTTCTGCTGCTGCTCGGGAAGTTTTTCATGTTGTTACACTTTTCCAACTTTCCAGCTTCATTTTAACACCCAAAGTGATTTTGATACATTGCAGGTGTTTGGTGTGTGGCTGTGATTTTCACTTCAGCTGTCAACATTTTTGACAAAACGACTGGGACATTGGGCAACAGAGCTGTTAAGTGACAGGCGGTTGTTTACATGATGTGAACCCTCGCTGGGCGGATGAAACTGACAGCCACAAGCTCACAGGCTCAGAGAGAAACAGAGTAGATGACATTTTTAGAAAGTAAAATAAATATGAGATTCAACTTTGATTGCTGCAGCTACAGTCAAGCTGTTTGCATCAATGCTGCCATTTCTTAGATATTAAAACTGGTGCATTTGAATCAAACAAATACATTTGGTATTCAGGTAATGCATTTTCATCAGTAAAGGATGCCGATTTTAGTTGGTCTGCCTTTCAATTCTTCAGACATATTAGTTCACTTTAGTAAAATTTCACAGTATTTCTTCTTGTTTCTTTTTTCCTCCAAAGGCCGTCTTTAGATTTCCCTAAGTCCTCTTTCTCTTTCTGATTGAGGCTGTGAATGACTCTCACGGTATCTTCTTTAGCATTTAAAGGCTTCAGATCCTCGCCTGCATGAAACCACATTAAGCTATGCTATGAGATATGAACTACTCAGGCGCAGGGAGATATGGTCAAAATTAATTCATGAATGTGGGATTTTTTCCTCGATTCCATCTTTTTCTTTTTGCCTTTATTTCCCTTGTGCTTTTTCTTCATGAAAGTTGAGCAAAGCGATCGTTTCCATATTGATTGACAGAGAATGATATACAGATCGTTGCTTTAACGTGCAGCTTTCATGTGTGAGCGGAGAATAGGCTGAAATGATAGCTTATGCATTTCATTCTGCAGACACAAGAATCCTTACAACTTCAAGAGATATCATCAGTGAAAGCATTTTCACAATGCCTTCGGTATTTGTGATCTTCTGTACTTACCTCTGATGTAAATGTGAATGTATATGTTTGTGTAATGGAACATTATGGATGCATGTGTTTTCTTGTACCTACATTTGTGTGTGCATATTAAAGTGAGTTACTTGCTTCAGTGCTGCCAACGGTGCAGTGACATTTGAAGGCGCATTGAACAATGATAATCTCTTTTATAAAGTTCTAATTTAATGTTTGCTGTGTTTAAAAAACAGAAAAGAGAAACATGTCAATAGTATGTCTTGTTTCTAGTATCAGTCTTAATTGATACAACATTATGGGCTTTGTAATGAATGCAATGAATAGAAAAATAAAATTGTCTAATACATAAGTATTAACTGAAACAGAAACCCATGATCTGGTAGTTATTGATTTTGACCATAACAAGATGAACTCCATTTATAAAATAGTATGCAAACTAAAATACATGATGGACTTGATTATCAAACAGTGCTATTTGTTAACAGAACAAGTTACTTTCTTAAAGAAAGAGCTGCTGGAAAGGAGAAAGAAGACCGAAGGCCATGCCAGACTGTAATTTCAACATTTTTTTTAAAGCTACACCAATTAATATGTTCACATTAACAATGGATCATGTGACCATGTGTAATGTGAAAGGTGTTGCTCACAGCTACAAAAGCCCAGTGAATAATCACCTTACTCTTCAGGCCCAACACAACACAACTTTTTAGTATCTTTCAGCTCATTGTTTTGGTTTTATGGCCAGTCTCAGTGCTCTCATCAATCAAAGGTGAGTGGCCAAGTGGCCAAAAAAAATAATTAATGCAGCTTTACATGAGTTTACACCACTTTTTTTTTGTTAAGGTTTTTACAAATAATATATAGGCCTGCAGCAGGAAATGCTCTTATGATCACCTTCAAGCATAAATCCAGAGCAGTGTTACAAATGAGGCTCTAATGGACTAATCATGTTACAGTGTGCTTCCCTCACACACACACACACACACTCCCCATCCATTACACATATGAGAAGAAACTCGCTGCTGTATCAATAGATTTGGCTCAGGCCAGTCAGCAATCAACTTATTGATAATACAGTACATTATTGGACCTGATTAATGAGTTGCCCTTACACAGTGTGTCTTCAGTCCTAACTCACCACATACATTACATAGATTAGTGTTGCCAGTTTGGCCTTTAGCTGAGCTCCATTGACAGTCTGGACAATAGAGCTTTCACTGTCAACCCACACTATATCAATGCATCTGACCGAGAGCGGGCAGAAATCAAGTAATTGATAATACTTTAGACCGCTGCATGATTCAGCTTCTGTCCCATCCATTACACAAAGCAGTCAGTGTGACAAGACTGGACCAGGCAGAGTAGACTGATTGTAAATACGAGCCAACGCCTTGGAGGAAATATTCATGTTACCCTCTTAGTATTTACACGGAGATGTGGATGTAAATACAAAATGTAATACAGTGAAACTAACAATGATGAAAAACGTTAAGATATTGAGTTTTTGTGCACTTTATAATATTAATTAGCTGTTGCTTTCAGCTTATTAAGAATGCATTTTTCAGAAAAAGTTCACTTGATTTGAGTTTTGGAAATTTTTTTCAACCCAAAGTGGAGCATGAAATTCGTGGTAACACATTATTTGAAGGTGGCCTCATAAGACTGACATGACACCGTCATAACCATGACATGACACCTGCCATGAACATGAAGGAGTCTTCATGAAGGTTTATGATTGTTGTCATTAAGTGTCATTCGGTCAATTATGTCACTTTTAATGCAAAGTTGAGATTGTTTGAGGTGTCTTTGTAATGACAACTAGACATTAACCAAGAAAACATAACCTGTCATAAACATGCCATAGCGTTTCCCCCCTTCACTGTAAGGAACTTTGGACATCAAGATGAAACGCTAACGTTATATAAATGTAATCCATTATTATTATTAATATAGACCGCTAACTGCTGCTAATTGTAACCGTTAGCTACTGTTAGCTAGTTAGCTCGGTTAGGCCCGTGCAGCCAGCCGTGCTTAACTAGCTGACTCAGCACCGGGATCCTAGTAGGCACATTTACAAGCAATGGTTCAACATTTTGGGAAATACTTTTTGCGGAGAATTAGATGCAAAGATTGATACCACTTTCATATCTACAGCCTACATTCAGCAGCCGGTTAGCTTAGCTTAGCACAAAGACTGGAAACAGGGGGAAACAGCTAGCTTGTCTCTGCCCAAAATGAACAAAATCAGTAATTTCCTGGTGTCTCTGCTGGTTGCCTGGCAACTGCTCCCAGCCACAAAATAGTCTGGCACATAACTCCCTGTATAACGGCATATTGTATTGGGGTTTTTAGTACAGATACAACAAGATATAACGTTATTCTGAAAAAGGACAGTCATTATTGGCACAACCACAAGACATCACTTGTCAGGAAAACATAAACACGTAATTTTAAAGGTTCAATGTGTAAGAATTTAAGAGATTTAAGAGTTTAAAACATTCAAAAATTAACTAAAATTATCAAAATATTTTGAAGAAATAACAGTTTTGACGTTATGTCAAAGACATCTATGCATTGTGTTGCAGAGTTGCTCAAAATGACAGAGGGGGCAACCATAAAAAACACTTGACTCCCAATAGCTGTACCCTCTTCATTACAATGCAAAAAGAAACATTTGATGGGGGGAGTGACAGATCTGCAGAAAAATGTGAAGTCAGATTTTGAACTTACTGTGCATGAATCAGTATTTTGTGGTCAAAATGTCCGACTGTCAACCTGTGTCTTTGTTCCAGTGCATGTTAGTCTCCATGTACATTTTATACAACATGTGTGTGTGTTTGTCACACATTGTGTAATCTGGCTCGGGCCTGCAGCAGTGCAGCTACTGCTGCAGCCTGCACCATCTCTGTTTGCATGTGAGTGTGTGTTTTCCTGGTTTGTGTTGGTGTGTAACCTGGCTGGGTTCAGTGCTGTGATAAAGGGCCAGCTGCCACCTAAGCTTTCTGCCATATGGAGCCAGACCAAGGCTGCTCCTGGACTGAGAGATTAGAGAATAAATGAGTGATAACTGGGAGCCAAAGGGGCTCTGCGAGCAGAGAGACGAATCGCAAGCTACAGCCACTAAAGAGAGAAATAAGTAAAAATGGAGAGGTAATTGACAAGCAGCGATTGAGTTGGCGTTGCATCAGCAAAACTGCATTGTGAGTATATAATTATGCATTGATATGGAGGCTGTAAATAACAAGCTTCTCTCCAGAGTCCTGGATTTATGCAAATGTTTATTTGATACATTTAAAACTGCAACATGTAGAACAGTCAAAGCAACATCTTCTAATTAATTTTCATAGCATAATACACTGGCTGAAAAAAAAAAAAAATTAGACAAGATCGCCAAGAAAATGGGTTCACTCTGTCTGTTTGTGGGTCCCTGAATGCAGACTGTGCAGGGTGAACGTCCAAGATTGTCTCACTCTAAATAAACAGTTTGAAGCTGTTTCAGATGACTGAGGTAAATAATTTATGAAGACAGCTGCAATCAGCAAATGTAACCATCTATAGTAAAGTATAAAAAGAAACATTTGATGTTAGAAAGAGAAAGTAACTGATGCAATAGCTAATGTTCAATGGCTTAGCTAACATGTCCTGTGTGTGCTGACAAATTTAAACTTAAACTATTTAGTTGGCTTTGCAGGGCCTGCAGCTAGCAACTTTGCTGGTAGCTACCAGCTATCTTTATATTATCCATATAAGCAGCACATTCAGTGGCTTGTCCTGTATGACACACGTCAAACAAACCCATCAGAATCAGAATCAGCTTTATTGGCCAGGTATGTGTACACATACAAGGAATTTGGTTTTTCGTTGCTCTCAATGTACATACATAGAAATACAGTTACATAAATACAGTTAAAAACAAGGACAACAAGCTGAACAAGGTAAACAAACATTAAGCTACTACGTGCATGATATATATATATATATATATATATATATATATATATATATATACAATTTAAAAAGTATAAAAACAACAACAGTAACATTTGTAAACGGTAAGACGATTAGTGCAATGGTCCAGAGTGCAAATGGTGCTGAAATAAATATGATGATGTGATAATGTAACAGGTCGCTATATATACATGAGGTAGGCGGATATGACAGTATATACAGTATGTACAGCGTGCATATATTTAAAATGATAAGATTTACATAAACAATTAGATACATTTACAGGTAAAGTGGATGTTTGTGTCACAGGGTTATTGCACAGGGATTGTTCCTGACACTATGTGACTGTTAAGTGTTCATCTGAGTGATGGCCTGTGGGTAGAAACTGTAATGGATGTGCAGAGAACAGGCTGGATCATTGCAGAGTAGAACTGGATCAGCAGCTGCCTTACACTCTGGAACAATCTGCCAGAGGAGATCAGGCTTGCAGAGTCAGTCCCCTGTTTTATCTCACTTCTTAAAACACGTTTTTATAAAATAGCTTTTATTGTGTGATGCCTATTTTTATTTTTTATTTTGATTTGTTTGTGTGTTTTATATAGATTGTTGTAAAGCACTTTGTTACCTGTACTGAAAAGTACTATACACATATGAAGCTATTATTATTATTATTTTTATTATTATTATTTATTCGATGCTGTGAATGCTAATGACTGTTCTATCCATTTTATTTCTATGGATGTTCTCACACTCACACTACGGGACAACAAAGTCATAGAATTAAAAATTACACAAATATCGCCGTTAAATATTTGGGCCCTTCAGTTTGATTATAGATTTTTTTATTTTTTTTTTTTTGGCTTTTATTCTATGGTTTTCACAGTCAGTCTCTCCAGCCACATGCCTAATCCCCTTCATGGCCCTTTCATTGCCATTTCCCTCCCACCAGATGCCCACAGACTTTCTGGCCTAATTCCAATCCGGCCCCTACACCCTCCCACTCCATCAATGACAATTTTGTTTCTGTTTCCATTATAGGTTACTCCTCCTTATTGTTTAATGCGTAGTCATTTCACTTATTATTTATATTTGGCTCATAATGCAGTTTCTTGTCTTATTGATACTGTGTGATTTTAAATAGTTGTCTTTTTTATTTTTTTTGTGTGGACCCCAGGAAGACCAGTGACCACTTTGTGGAAGTTAATGGGGATCCAAATGAAGAATAAATCAAATCAACAGTGTATGCTGTTTTCTCGGGAACACAAAATACAATGAAACCTCTAATTCTGTCATGTCTGCACGGAAACAAATCAAATACCTGTTTGACGTAAGGCAACTTATTACTTATCCTTTGAATTAACCGCGCACGGAACTCACATTTGTAGGTATGTGGCGTTTCCTCCGTACCGGACACAAGGAGGCGCTGCACTTGAGAGGTTTATAACCCACTCCACCAACGCGCAGAGTGAGAGTGGGCAGGGAGAGGGTGGAATTGGGCAACCCTCCTTTCCCCATCACCTGACCGCCCCACCCATTTTCACACTCGACTGTCTGCACTGTATTTGTTACCACTCTCCCTCACTGTTGTGACAATGTAGCAGCCCTTCTTCTTTCATGCTTTCATCCTCATTTTCCCAACAGATACAAACTGGTATAGAGAGGTCAATAGTGCCCTGTTGATGGGGACATGATGATGAACATGGTTGTTTCTATGGATACTGTTCACTGCTATAACCACATATTCTTAGCCCCATAAAGGTCTCTGTGGTATTTCTTGACATAGGCTGTACTGTAAAAATGATGAGCAGCCAGCCTCAGTGATATTAATGTATATACTAGCTTTATATTTGGTTTGCCACTTGAATATCTCCCATATGTGCTGTACACTGAGCATGGAGGTACAGGGATATGGATGACACACAAAGATCCTTCACGAAGGTTCCCGTGTGTTGATTTATTCTAATTTTGTGGTTGATATAGAAAGAGAAAGTCACTTAACTGCAGTTTCTCTTCTATCCATTCTTATTCCATTGATTTACTTCTTTATGTACAAGGACTCCTGAGTTTGAAGGTCCACCTGCTAGCTGTCTTCCAGTAAACATTTGTATGACAACACTTACCCATCCCTCAAATATAATCCAAGGCTTAGTGTTTGCTAATGTTGAACGCAGCTGACAGGAAATAAACCTGGACCCAAGGTGTGTCTTAGCAACAGAGTTTAAATAATTGAAAAAAACAAAGTTTAGACATTACAGTTAAACAAGTATACTCTAAGAGAAAACTAATGTTTCCCAGCTCAGTAGTTACCAAATCAATTTTACTGCATCTGAAAGAAGGCCAGTCTTGACTTTCCCAATCCCCTCGGAGGGTTAAGCGAAAGTTCAGCTGTAGTTCTGTAGGCTTGCAGTAAAAACTTGGGACTTTGGCAGGGCAAAGGCTAAATCTGTCCAAGAATGTATTATTCATTCCATTTTTTGGAGCCTGGACACTGGCCTGTAAGTGTTACAAGCTGGTGGGTTCTGTTTTTCAAGTTTGATGTTTACGTTGGCCTTCAAGCTACAGATTCTCTGGCAGTCAACAAGTACTTGGCCGAGCTGCGGTGGTTTAGAGCCCAGCAAAAGATTTGTTTGTCTGAGACAAAAAACATTATTCTTGTTTTATTGTTTCATTTTGCAATATAGCAAGGGCAGCACATTACGCCAGAAAGCATTACTTTAATTGGACCATCATAGAGAGATGTATGAGTGGGCGTGTATGTCTGTTGGTCGTTGCTATAATGGAATGGACAGATCTTTTCAGAGTCACTAGATTGCAGGATTTAAGTGGCTGCTATTTTCTGGCTGATGTTAGCTGCCATGTAAAAAGGTTCATTTAACTGATGGACACAAAAGCAATGTACTGCTGAGCATTCAGTTTCCTAATTTCCTTCTGTGCTTCACCTGTAATTGGTGGATCCACAATGATCTGCCAGTATGAGCCTGTTTCATAGAGTGTTTCATAACTGAAACTGAGAGTTTGCACTTTGACTGTCTGTCATCATTGTTAAGTCAATTATTTGCAAATATTAATTAATTAATAATAATTAATTGCAGTTATTGATGATTTTAAACACAGAATGGAACATTTATGCTTTAGAGAAAAATAATCTGACCTAAAGGATAAGTTCAGATTTTTCTAAGTCTGTCTTAATACAATACTAAATCTAAATATAAAATCATGATTAGTCCATCTCAGACTGTTGAGCTGAGTTTAACCAGAATAGAACTTTTTTGACATGAACCACTTTAAATCTGCTGAAAATATAACAGATTCACTTTGAATCTTCCAAAAATATCAATTGCGATCTGTTCACAATTTGTGGGCGCCCCGGTAGCTCACCCGGTAGAGTGCGTGCCACGTATCCAGGCTGAGTCCTTATCGCAGCGGCCCAGGTTTGATTCCAGCCTGGGCCCTCCAGCTATCACGATCACAATACAGCAGAAATACCAAAAAAATCAGTCAAAGTTTATTTAATTTTTTTTAGTGTTCGCAATTTGTGTTTGTAAGACTGGCCCCATATGATTCCCATCATTGATTTTTACAGTTTTGAGACCATTTTATCTGAGCTGTGATGCAAAAATACAGCTTAAACAGCTTGGGTTGTGTTTTCTTCCTGTCAGCTGTCAGCAGCTGACTGTTCTGGACTACAATATATTTGGACAGGAAATGTTCTGTTTGAAATAAACAATGGATTCAATTCAACCACCAAACAGATGTAGGTCCTTGGGAAAAGTACTCAATTAATTTTAACATTACAGCACATTATTATGGACCCACAGGGTGACCTTAATTCCACAGTCATTGCCATTAGCAATTCAGAGATAAAGCTCCATGCCTTTTCACAGAGAAGATACAGAATGACCTTCATTACTCAGCAAAACCTAGTTAGAAACCACAGAATAACCTTCCTTCTACAGTAAAACTCATCTGACCTCAGCTGATAGAACTCAATTCTCTCAAAACAGTACAAGGCTCAGTTCTGGACCGACAGAGCGACCTTCACTTCACATTCAAATCTACCACACAAAAGAACAACAAACCAGTCTGAACAAAGCAGAATGAAAGTCATTCCCTCATGGGGTGTACCCTCTTTCCAAAATGTCGTGCATGCATCTTTCATGCCTTGTTACACCCAACAGTATGTGGCAGAGATTAGGTCTGCTGCTTCTATACAAGGACTGCGGGTGGTGAATATGTATGAGCGGATGCCAGAGTGAGCATGTATATGTGTGCGTCTGTGTGTGTCTGTCAGAATAAGGAATTACCTTTTTAAGAGGACAGTTTTGACTCCTTGTTCTGACTTGTTTAGGAGTATTTATATAATAATTAAATTTAATTATCGAA
Source organism: Siniperca chuatsi (assembly GCF_020085105.1). NCBI lineage: Eukaryota > Metazoa > Chordata > Actinopteri > Centrarchiformes > Sinipercidae > Siniperca > Siniperca chuatsi. The sequence continues at coordinate 26,487,470 of NC_058055.1, forward strand.
CATTTGAAAATACTTGATTTAGATTCAACACTTCTTTCAAATAGTTTTTGCTGATGCTGTGGTTAATTTGAGGTTGGTGTTTACCTCTGCTGCTGGTGTTATGGCGCCAACAATTTCCACTGTTTGAGAAGTCATAACAGGCTGTTTTCTAAATATTTTCTGAAGGCATAATTTGCTGCCTCATTTGTTTTTGATTTAGAAGACATTTTACCAGCTTTAAATTTAATTTAAATTTAAAAGGAATTTGCACAGAGCCCACCAATAACTGCTTTTTTAGACTTTTTTTTACTTTACCTGAACTTTAGTATGTAGCTTAAAGTCTAGGCCATATCATTTTTTTCAAGAACTTCCTATTCCGACTTTTTAACTGCCGCGTTTTTTCCGTCTCACACCCATCTGATGGTACAGATTCTATTTTAATCAATCCAGCTGTCTACCCCAGCCACGTACTTGAAGCATATTTTTACACTTCAAGTCTATTTTCTTCCAATTTCTGCAAATAACCACAGTGATTGTGTGTTGGGCTCTGAGCGCTGCCAAAACGCAAGTGACCTACAGTCATTGCTGTGCCAGGACGGAGGACTGAAGCTGCTGCTGCGCTGCTAACGTGCTGCTTCCTTCATGCAGGCTGTGTAGGCCTACACAGTGTTAGTGTCATGATGTTTGTTGACGTCCTGTTCTTGTCTGTCCTCAATCGTCTTATTTTCCCTTTCAATTCATGGTGTGAGTGGTGAAGCCAAAGACAGACAGACATGCAGTGTGTAGCCCTATCACCAGACAAGAGCGTCGATATAAGATGAAACTGTAAAACCCCAGATTCTGTTCGATGACAGCGTTTCTTTGTTTGTTTTTTACATCCAATGCCAACATTTCTGCAACATCTAGGCATCACAACTATGGTATGGTTAAGGTTAGGGAAAGGAAACTGTGGTTACTACAAATCAACTGATTAATGTATGGTTAGGTTAGTCAATTAAAACACTGTTCAGGTTAGGGGAGAACCGTAGGCTTAGGGACAGGGAAAGTTCATTAGTGTGGTTAATTCAAAATGCCAACGTTAATTGCAGTTCTGTGACAGGACACAAAAAAATGTCTCCCACAAAGAATCTGACATGCTCTACACCCATTCACCACCCTGACCTCCATGGCCTTATTTTCTGCCTTGCTAAATAAAGAGCACACTACTTCCTGCATTAGCACTGACCTTTGGCACTGGACATAAATCATGAGGCACAGAATCGTCCAATATGGACATAACTCCTAAGAATACTGACACATGACAGACATGATCAGATGAGTATAATTTGAATGCACCTTATGTTGGAGGAGAGGTGTGAGATGTTTCTATGGTCGTTTTGATATTTTTGTTATCATGAAAATGGAATCCAGTGTAGCTGCTGTGAATACAAACGGACCACAGCTGCCGCTTTCTGTGAGGGAGCAAACTGCAGACATTGTTACTTTTTAGAGCTGCCTCAAAAAATCTGCAATGGCTGAGAGTTTGCTACCAAAAAGATAGAATTTTGGAGCAGTAATGCTTCAAAATAGGTAATTACATAAGCTTACCGGTGGTTTACAGTGTATCTATACATTACTTCAGTCAATGCTTTATATTTTAAAGCAGATACTGGTCTTGTGTCAGGAAATCCTTCATGCGGTTTATTTAGTTTTCTTCTTCAATGTATTTTTTTAAGTATGCCAACTGGTACACCATGAAGTAACCACAAAATGTTAAACATTTTCCAGTTAGTATTTAATTAATAAAATTATAAAAATAAAAGGACATTTCCTTTTTTTCCAAGGAGATATTAATGGCTCACTTCTGATGGAAAGGTGAAGAAGGGGCAGATTTAGCAGGCCAGGTCTAATTCGGGTTATGGGAAATGGCGAGAACAATGTTTCTCCAATTTTTCACCTGCCTAACAGATGGCGAGGGGGGACATGGCGGCAGAGAGAGGGAGAGAGAAAGAGAAGGATTGTGGGTGGAAAGAATAGAAATAGAGGCCACTGGAGCTCATCCACCACGTATCGTACTCAACAGTAAAGGGTTACACAGTGGAAGCGAACGGGGCCTTGGGTTTACCGAAGTCAGCACAGTGTGGATGTATGTTCACTGACAGAGAAATGCAATCAGCGGAGTCGACAGGCGAAAGAGTCGGCTTATAGAACATCCCCAATGTGTCTCCTCCTCTTCCCAAATATGTACATACGAATCTTTTAAAGGTAGAATAAGGTGTGGAAGAGAGGCAAGAGAAGCAAGTCATCTCTACCGAGGAAATACAGTGCGACCTTCACAGTCACCTTCACGTCTGTATACATAAAGCAATAACTGAGTTGTTTTCAAGGGGAATGATGGACAGTCCCAATGAGAAAAGCTTTCTTAGAAGTTCTCATCATCATGCGTGGAAGCAGTTTTCAACTGAGTTTTGAGGAGAAACTTGTCAACTCAGTTGATTGTTTCAGTTCTTAAACTGTTTTCAAAGACAAACATTTAGGAAAAGTCGGAAGAAGTTATGTTTATTTAAGAATTTAGATGTCTGGTGGTGTAGACTTTTGTCCTGCAAGTTGAAGTGAGCATAAAAACTAATCAAAATTAGCTATATTGACATGGAATCAAATGACTACATGCAACAAAAAGTGGTTGCTCTCAGTCATGACCAAATAGAATTATCCCAATTTTTGCAGCTCTACATATTTTTTTGCCTGTTTTAGTTCATTGTTTCAGTTTTACAGCACATTTACTGTTTGGTTTGTTCTCAGTGCTTTCATCAACCTTGTTTCCAGCTGGAGGCAGCTGTTTTCAGCAATCAAGCTCGGATAAACCCACTACCTGCCCAGAACCAAACAGCAGACAGAGTTAGTGAATATCTCGCAGCTAAAATACCAGATATTTTTTTTATGGAGTCAATATTGGACGTATATTCATCAGGTGGACACAAACACGACTCCACTGGGATGATAATGCGGTTCTGTGTCTGCTGGATGCGTAATTAGGTGACTGTTTGCTAACATGTTAGCCATAACTGTTTTACAAGGCATTATACCTCATGTCAAGTTTATGTGTCAGCTTTTTCTGGAGGTGTTCTGCCCTCTAGTGGCAGAGTCATCAATGTTTATTTTATGGTGTTTTTGTAGAAATAAAATTATACAAGTACAGGTTAAAAAAAATACGCTTGAAATGAAAGTGGGTAACACAACACTCTATATTTAGCCAGCCTAAAGAGTAACGTTGTAATGTTTCTGTGATGTCAAGTTGATTCCCATTCAAATTTGACTCTTCTCTACTTTAAAAAAAATCCCAAAGCAAGATAGAGGTGTTACACAAGAAGAAAAAAAAAACAGCACCAGGAGCAGAGATGCAGCCACAAAAGTGCAAAATGGATGGTATGGTACCTTCCTAGTCATAAATATTTCAAAGCCATGATTTATTATAGTGAGTGCAGGAGATGGTATTGTGTGGTCAAGAGATAGCTTATGCTTAAGTTTTAGTTGATTCAAATGCACAAGATATATATCATTCCCATGCTTTGGAGCACTTGCTTTCACTTTTATAATTTCTGAAAACACATTAACCACACATTAATGTACACATTTTTAAATTATCTGGAAGACTTAACTCCTGCATCAACGTTTCAAACTGATTTGATTTTGATTTTTCTCTTCTGAAAAAACTGAAAATGCACAATAGATACAATATCATCAGAGTTTATATTTCCTTACACAAAAAGTGAGGAGAGTTAAAATGTCAGCTGGACATTAAACACTGTGTGCACTCAACATCAGGTCATATGTATTACTCTATTACTAAAAAAGATTCTATTACTAAAAGGGATTATAGATGACAGTCAGTTAGCTGACTGGTCCGTCCAAGGATTTGTTCCAGAACAGGATATTGCAATAATTAAGGGCCAGATATTTGCTGTGAATATTTACTCATATAAAAGAAACATTCAAATCGTAGGTAGTCCAAATTTACTGAGCACAGTCCTGCTCCTCAGAGGGTAAACCCTGTCTATGTTGGACACTCCAGGAGCATGTCTCTATTGAAAACATATATTGGCTCACAAAGCACAGACTCGTCCTGCTGACGGCTGCCTCAGAGAAAACAGCACTTCTTTGCTCCAATTTACACAAACAGAAACATATACACAACATATTTTATTATATACAACTGAGTTGACATATTTGATATAATATATATAGTATCAAATATATACAATAATATATTGTATATAATATGAAATCCTGATTAATTACTTAATGATAAAACAAACCAATTTATGCAAGAAACAAAAAATACTAAAGAACATTATGCCATGTAATTTGTAGAAATACGGTATAAAAGTGGAAAATAATTAATTTCTATGGGGACAATGGGTGCAAATATAGTGAGTGAAGAAGAGAGACAGGAAGATGGCGAGGACAGGGAGGAAGAGGGAGAAAAAGATGGAAAGGATGAAGATAAGAGAAAAAAGTGAAGGCGTGGAAGAGAAGAGAGATGGGAAGTTAGAAAAAGAACAAAAAACTTAGAGGAAGGAAAGATTTCTAAAAGTAAAAATGGAGAAACATCTGCTCAGCCTCAGCAGGATACTTTTCATTTTGATCTTTAGATTCCTGTTTACTTCATTGGGAAAGTTACATCTTGTCGTACTATGTGCACATGTGCGTCAGTCATGTTCCATTTTTAGCTCTGATGCTGTTTTTGATTAATTAAACTCTTGTCTTTTCACAGCTAGAAAGAAAATCAGAGGATAATGAAATGCTTTCGGGGTTGTGTTTGCAGGCAGTGTGGTGTTATTTTTCTGATGGATGTCGGATCTTGTTACAGATGCAATATGTCAATTATTTGTGTGCAGTTAAGCAGCAGAGAGTTCAATAGGTTTGATACCAATTTTCTGTACAGTTATGATTTTTCTGCCTGCAGAGATTATTCTGCCTTCCACTGCCTGCTATCAAACAAACCTTTAATGCCGGTGAAGGCCTGAATCTTTCCTGCTGATCTGCTCATTTTCAATTTCATTTTAAATGGTTTGGTTACTTATTAGAAACACAATATCATCATGATATGATATAAGATCATAATATGCTGAAACTGTATGCTGGTTTGCATTTTGTTTTACAATAAATATGTCATATGCAGTATCTATTCATGCCAACTAGTCTTCCAAACTAAAAGACAAAATGTGATCTTTGTCATAGTCTTCCAAAATGACCCAAATAAACATTTAATGATCTGACACCTCTACCTGCAGGACAACACTGTTACAAATGACTGTTACATAAATTATTCATATGAGCATTTTCTGATCTGACACCCCTATTAAGATTTGGTTTGAGCATGAAGACAACTTGGTTTAGGCACAGAATCAACTTGTTTTTTCTACACTATTGGCTCTTACAATACAATATTCGCTTACAGCAACTAAAGCGTTATTAACTTTTTTTATTGTTATGTTTAGGCACTCGGAATATTTGATTAAGGTTAGGAAATGCTCATGGTCATGGTTTGATATTAAACAAGTCGAAAGTGACTTGAAGCACCAGAGTGTTTACTTTATCCACATTTAACCAAACCCTTTTGGTGCCTAAATCTAACCACATGTGGAACTCTGAGACGCCCACCGTACGCCCCAAACATGTCCCTGTACGACTTGCATGGGGTGGAGACGTAGCACTTCCCTCACTGGAAGAAAAAAAAGGGAACATAATCCAGGCAGCAATTACATTTCCCATCAAAACGTAACTGGCAAAACAAATTACTAGTGTGTAAACTTAATTTCTGGGAGACAGGAATATGCATTGAAACGTGTGCCAATATGGGGTGGCTGTATTCTGAGGACTGAGCATGTGATTTCATGTTGTGCATAGTGTATGTAAGAGCAGCATTTTGTGTTTAACCCTTAAATGCATACTTTGGGTTTTTAGCAGCCCAGGACTATTTTACACCCTGTCTAATTCATTCATTTCATTCAATTAAGTACTCAACTCCGTGATATTCCTCAAACTATTTGTTTTTAACAGTGATCTGGTGTAAAATGTCAATATCCTTTTTTTTTCACACAGACTATCAAGCAAGGCTTTATTGAACTGCCAGATTTTTGACCGGGGTTCGGTGGGACGTTCAGGGTGACAGCGACGTTCGCTTAATATAGTGAACAAGCCAAGTTAGCCCTCCAAGCTAATGCGTGCTAACTATGCTCGACGGATCGGAAATATGCAACATTTTTTTCCGACACTAGATATCAAACAAAAGCCAGAGACGATATCGTATTAAGTAGCTATGGGCTGTAAATTCACCACTTTTTTAGTAGATTTTTTGGGGCCATTTTTGCCTTATTTGACAGTGACAGCTCATAGACAGACAGGAAGGGCGGGAGAGAGATAATTATAATTCATCAAATGAAAGAATTGCGCTGGTGACTGCATATTAAAATAAAATTTTCTTTGAAGTAAAAGCATTGCTGTAATACTGGCAAGTTTAAAATCTAACAATACATCACCATGTGTTTTGCACAATCTGCAAAGTAATTAATAAATAAAGCTGTCACTTTATCACTCATCAGTTAAATACACACATTACCCTGATGTTGAATTCACACTAATATTAGTATGTTATACATAAGTGTATACCTGCAGATGCCTAATAAAACAATTGTATTGCACAGATTGCACATGCTCTCCTTGCTTTCACATAATACACACAGTACACAGCACACACCAATAACTTTTACAACCTTTTTTTCCCTTTATTCAGGGCCCACACACACACACACACACACACACACACACACACACACGCACACGGTGAGCTGCTGACGTTTGGAGGCTGAAACAATTCAAGTCCATTCAAATAAGTGAAATTTGATAGCAAACCACTTATCCCATGAGGACTATTTATCTGTGCTTTATTGAGAATTTGACAAAATAATTATACACAATAACTTATTCTTACCATATAATTACTTACTGTAAACAATAAAACAACAACAAAACAAGTTTGGTTTTGCAAAAATCTTGATCTATTTAGTGAAACCTTCAGCACCTGTGGCTCAGCTCCTTTACCTGCCTTGCTTTGTGTGTTTTATGAAATTATTCTCATCATGTGGAAACTGGACACATTAGGACTTTTAGTGTTAGCACTATAGATATTATTAACAGTATAGCCCATGTTCTTTAATAATGTATCACAGATCCCTTAACCAAAGACTTACCTGACCAATCAAATCGAAACTTCCCTTTTATCAATGGTTAAATGATCACTTCCTTCTAAAGCAGACATGGAAATTAATGTGAACTGAAATCTTTTGAGACTGCCATGTTGAATGTTTAGAAATGCCAAATAGTTGCAGACCTTCAATATTACTACATCATATTTTTCCTGCATGTTTAAGCACATTTCTGTACATTTATTGCCAACTATTTTCAATGCATTATAAAAGTTTTTATACATTTTTCAGGAAGCCATTTGTTTCAGTTCATTTCTATGACAATCAGCTTGCAAGACCTGAAACTTGCTGAACTCTCCAAGGGCATTGCAACATTTAATATTTAGGAGTTAGCTTCTGCAAAGCATTGCACTCAGGGGAACCTTGAAGAATAATAAATAATAAAAAGAATAATATGTTTTTGACAGCTGCATCTTCAGTGTCCCATGCATGGATTGCCCTTAAAAGGGAACAAAATTGGTAAATAAAAACTTTTAAAAATTAATGAATTAAAAACAAGAGAAAGACTGTTGCATCTGAGAGGCAAAGAAGTTAGTTGAACATTTCAGGAAAAAGAGCTTTTAGCTGTTTAGAGACGGTTTATTGAAAAAAAGAACGTAATTTCTTTCCCTAAGAATTTGACAAAACAAAATAAGTGAAAATAAGTTTCCAACAATAATGTTGTTTGAGAAACTTCATAATTTGTTCCCTTTTGAGCAAACAATTCAGTTGAAAGATTTAAATGATTTAAATTTCAAGCAAGCTATGATTTTGCTGTACAGGCACTTGGCATTGATTGACAGGTGAAGTTTTTCCCCAACTGAAAAAGTATGAAATATCAGCTTTGAAATTTTTCTTTTCTTTGAGGAAGTTTTGAGTTTTCTTGAATTGAGCTAAAGCAAGTTCCATAAAAAAAAAACAAGATCCTCTGCATAATGAAAACCCTGAGACGACCCGAGACTCTCTGGGGTGTAAATCTGGCACAGAGATGCTAATTGGTCCTTGTCTATCTCTTCCTCGCTCCCTCCATTATTGTGTGTGGGATTATAAAGTGCTCCATCACCACGGATTTGGAGGAAGCCAGAGCTTGTGATGAAGCTGCTTTCAGGGAGACAGACAGACAGACAGTTCATGTGGGGGAGGAAAGTGAAAAGAACAGAAGTGAAAATTGGCAGAGATGTGAGCTGTGATAGCAGTGGAGTGTGACTCTGACCGCATGAGTGCAGGTGCTAAAATGGGACTTCATAAGTGATTTTTGCAGGTGAGTAAAGATTTTTCTAAAGCAGCAGAGACACATTGTAGGTAACACTTTGCAATTTACATTGATGCTGCCTATGTAGGTGACTCTTGACTTTGTCAGATACCCTTAATTTGTAATGTTCTTTGTGTAACCAAGGATACTATTTACAGATACTAATATTTTTAATTATTTTCTTATATCTACTTCTACTTCAGTTAGTGATTTACTACATTTCCCAGGATTCCTTTTGATCAAAACCTAAGGAAAGACGCCATATGACATCCCTATTCACATACTTTTGTGTACTTTTGGTTTGGGGTTGTTATTCATGGTTCGGGCTTCCCACTTTGTGACAAAGGTTTCGGGAAGATCCTTTCTTGTTTCATCGTGATAATGCCGCTTTTCACAAAGAACCATGAAGAAATGGTTTTCCCAGTTTGGTGCGGAAGATTTTGGCCTGCACAGAGCCCTGACCTCAACCCCATCCGACACCTTTGGGATGAACTGGAACACCGACTGCAATCCACGCCTTATCGCCCGACATCAGTGGCTGGCATCACTAATGCTCATGTGGCTGAATGGGAGCAAATCGCTGCAGCAGGTTCAACATCTGGTGGAAAGCCTGAAACCAGAAGAGTGGAGGCTGTTACAGCAGCAGATTAATGCTCATGTCTTTGGAATTAGATTGTGTCCAAATAGTTTTCATGTAGTGAATGTATTTTGTTCTCCTGTGTATGACGTGATTAATTAATTAATAAAGTAAAGCCCCTATGCGTTGGATTTGAACATTTCTGACTTTGGCGACTCCTACTGGTAGGATAAAAAAAGACTCTGTGGCCGACAGTAGCTACCTTTATTATTTTTAAAAAATCAGATCGTATCACATTTCACCACTTTGCCTTGGTCACAAGCTTATAACAAAGCTACACAATGCCTTTGTTAAATTTGTGGAAAGTTGCATTGATAAATACAGATATAATACAAATATAATATATATATATATATAAGGGGAGATATTATTAGTTACACAAGTTCTAAAACCAAACGACACAACCAAGAATTACGATATTAGAAAACTAAATTTAAAAAGCTGAGACCGAAAATGGCGCTGAAAATTTATACTGTATAATCTAGCTGTCATGAGAGCTGATTGTGCCTAAACAAATATACTATGACCAAAGGGAAAAAGCAGGTAAATTATTGGTCTGGAGGATAAAGAAAATGCAAGCTGAAATAAATAATAGTATAAAGTCAACATCTGGCATCTTAACTATGGACCCATTAGAGATAAACAATAATTTTAGAGAAATTTGTATCTATACTCTTCGGCTATTAAGACACTGAAGAAATGTACAAATGCTTTTTAAAAAAATACAATTTCAGTTTGGCATGCTGCACACAAACATAGGTGACTGTACTGTCTCAGTTTCCTCCCATTTGGGGTAATGAACAGTTTACGGCTGGTAAAAAGGATGGAGGATTAAGGTCATGGAATATAAAAGGTATTCAGAAAAAGATGGATCTTTATGTAGACAGAGTTTTGCTTTCTTTTCAATCAATTATGTCAGAGATATCAAATCCCTAAAAAATGCTCATCAAAATATGAACAGAACATGTGTATTCCACCTTTATCAAAACTTGAGGAAATAACACTTGTAAATTTAGAAGGGCAGGGCCATGTAACTAAATATTACAGCACATTGGTTGCATATAGTGCTGAGTCAACAGTAGAGTTGATAAATGAAATGCTTGGACAATGGATATACAAGAAGACATTGACGAGACAGATTGGAGTAATGCTTGTTTAAAAGCACAAAAACAGATAATTAATACAAGGTTTCAATCACTTCAATATAAGCGGTTAGTGAGAATGTACATGACTTCATCATATGTCTGCTAATATACCGGATGTTTGTACTAAATGTTTGACGAGAAGGGTACTCTATTTCATTGTCTATGGGAATGTCCAAAGATCAAAAACTTCAGGAAGGATCTTATAAAATGTTTGTCAGAGATGTTTAATACCAAAGTCCCTTTAAATGGCAAACTCTGTGCTTGGAATTTATCCGAAGGACTTTATACAAACATCGAAACAGACAACTCCTGGACTTTGGACTTCTTCAAGTCAGGAGAGCTATTGGAAGAGTATGGACGCTCCATCATTGAGAATGTGGATAAGGAAGCTTTCGAATTTGTCAGTCTAGAAAGACTAACTTACATTGCTTCCTGCAAGCGGAAAGACTTTGTTCAGCTCTGGTAACCATACATGAATATCATGAAAGATAGAAATGTAGGCTTTACCTGAAAGGAAATTGTAAACAATGCAGGGAAATATTTTGTTCTATTTGTATTCTAACCGATATTGGTGAAAGTTGAGAAATTGTTTACTGTGCTTCTTCTACAATGGATTTTTAGTCCTCAGCCCTCATCCCAATAATAACATCATATAGCATTTATATAATCAGGAAATTGGGCACACCTTTCCTACCGAGCTGCCCCAATACACAGCGCTGAAGAGCCCATATTGCACGGTTACTGTAGAAAGTACAAGGCTTAAACATCCTGAGGATACCGGCTAACTTTGAAGGTTTCATGATGTTTCTCCTTGTGACATTTTTAACATGAATGTGAAGGCTATTCCTTCAGTTTTTCGGAAGGAAAATCACAGTGTCCCCAGGCAACTGACAGTTTTTGCATCGGCAACATGCTGCAAGACAAATTCAATCAATTTCCACGCCTCCATGAACAAGAGGCTCTGTAAAAACAGCTGCTTTCTATTCTACACATCTCATGACGACGTGTTGATTCAACTTTCTTTCATTTTTTACATATTGCAATCAAAGTGGTTTCATAGAGCACACAGATGGCAAACTCAGCTGATAACATAGATGAAAAAGCAACAAAATTAGCTCCTATCTCACAAGTTATTGATTCTGTACAATTTAAAACAGGGACCATTTGTCATTGGAGAGGGCTTTAATCTCAGTAAATTATGCACGTGAGAAATGATAGTGTTGATTTAGGCTGCATATTTGCTGTGATTTATTACATTAGCCACGCGTAAGCAATGTGTAAACAGTCTCCTCAGCCGTGCAGACTTGGAAGTTCCATTTGTGTTCCAGATGCAGCTCTGAAGCAAACCTTCATCTTCACAATAATGACATTTCCAGTGCATCTTCCTCTTCCGCTCTCACTCCCTCCTCCCTCCCTCCTCCCTCCTCCCTCCGTTATCTCCTTTGCGGTTATCTTGCTCGTCATGTGTTTACTTCTGCTGCTTGTTATTGTTCTGGACGACTGCACACTGCGGATGTTCCAGTCTGTGCTCTTCAAGGATCTGATTTAACATTTGGCCTTCTTGTCCTCCTTTCACCACAGCACTGCTGTCACTTGAAAACCACATTAAAATGATTTTTCAGGAGGGTAATATCAGTGATTCCCAATGTGTCTTCAAACATTTTTTAAGAGTGCAGTGGTCGTAAAAGTTACCTTTACTGCTTACCGTCAATGGTAGACATGGAAGGACTTATCCAATGATTACTACAGCTGGCTAAAACCAGGTGTTTTCCATGATATCCTTGTAAATCCAAAACATTAAATCAGAACTTTGAGCTAATTTGTTCAATTTCATATCCAACGTGCTGGAGTACAGAGTCAAAATAATGGACTATGTGACTGTCCAGATATTTACAGACTGTAGTTTCCCTTTCATTTGGCAAGATTTTGACATTTTCAGCACAGAAATGACTGCTACTAGAAAATAGTACAACTAAATTAGTTGGATAAAAGGACAAAAATGCACTATTGTCAGGCCAAACTGTTATTCTTAGTTAAAAGTTGACAATTTGGAGATAAAAGGACTTCACCAGCCAGCTGTAGTTTCAATTTTGTCTGGTTCCTGAACTCTGAATCCCACATCTCAGCGATTCAAATAAACAGGGCAGGCTGCTTGTGTACATGTCACACAATATACATGTGGTCACACATGCACATACAGTATATTCTTATACATAGATACACATGTACACACACAGCTACAGTACATATACATACAGACCTCTATATAGGTCTGGTGTTGTGCTCGCTTGAAAAAAAAAACAGCCGAGCCAATCAGAGCTTTTTAGACAGGATGTGGGCGTCCTCTTCCTGCGTCAGAACCAGAAATAATATGTAATGGTCATGGCAACAGAAAAATGGCCACAATAGTGTACAGGTGGTTCTGTACACTTTTGGGATAATGACAGCAATCCCTTTCAAACATAAAATGACTGACATGACCGCAATATCAGACTGAATGATGAAGTGAAAACTATAATTAATTTTGATTATTATGCTAGTATCAATTTAATGCTTATTTTATCTTTCAGATAACCAGCACACTATTAAATGTTTAACTTTTAGTTAAACTACAGTACCCACTTGACCAGTTCTTGTAACTTTAATGGATATAGTAACACTATATATTAATAAAAAACACATTTCCAAGTTAACTACACCACACACACACTGCACTCCCTCACCCGAGTACTAATTCCAGTCACCTGTCACCAATCACACACCTACACCTAATCATCACTCCACTCCCTTATAAAACCCCATCCCTCACCTCAGTCAGTGTCCGGTCTTGTTTGGAAAAGGACAGATCATAGTATCCAGCCTACGTACGGCAATACGGACGCTACCTCGTTATTTCAAGATGCCTTTCTCCTTCCAACGCTCCCGATCTTGGTTCCACGTATATCCGGTCTCCTGTGAGTGTCTTCTCAGCCCCAAACCTCCACACTCCTGTGTTCGCCTCCGCAGCCCAAGATCCACAGTCTCCTGTGTTCGTGTCAGCAGCCTCCGAACTCCAGTTCATCCAGTCAAAGGACAGTATCAGTGTCATCTCCTATTCTGCATCAATTACTTGTACAATAAAACCTCCTGTTCCTTACTGTTGTCTCCGGCCTGCTCTGTCCGTAACATGTCCAGCACAAGGGTCATATCTTAATCTACAGAGGCACAGGAAATCTTTCAGTTGGGGTTCCAATGTGAAAAATGAGGCTTTCAGAGGAAAAAAAGAGGTAATTTGTTGGGAGAGGTCAATGATAATGTTGCACCCCCCTGGTACTTTTTTTCCTCGCCTCTTTATTAACTTCTTCAAATTGTAGTTTAATGACACCTCTCATGACTTCCAAATGTATTGTGAGATGCAGGTGCTAATCAGTGTTGATAATAAATTGTAATGTCAACCACTTAATATGCTGATATATTCCCCAAATGCCCTGGGATAATAGATTGAGCCCTTGTGTGCTCTTGACAAAGATCACTTGAAAAGTTGCGTTTATTGCCAGCAATAACTTTGGCTCATAACTTTGATAATGACCTTGCTCGCTGTCTTTGTCTTGCAAGGGTCAGTGATCTCAGTCTTGTCTCTGATAATATTGTACCAGCACAGGTATTACAGGATCAGCATAATGCTAATCATTTCATTACTCCCAGAGTAATATGGTCAGGAAAACCTGATTCATTAAGTCAAAAAAGATGACGGCTAAAAAACGTGTATCATAGTTTTATGATAAGGCAGCAAAATACAGTTTTGGACAACAGGGTAGTTGTCGAATGAACAACTCATGTGGCAATAAGCTAAGTGGACAGTTTGGCCTGAGGGTAGCGCTAGAGGCAGGTTCATGGATTTTTCCAAAATGGAAATACTTCATCTTCTGGAAAGAATGATGGCATGAATGTTAAATTCATAAAAAGCTGTCAATGTGATCTTGTGTGTAAATGAAAAGCTTTGCCTGATGGTGCTAGAGGAAACATTTGGATTGACTACAGTAGTAATATCAATACCACATTTTATTGCAATCTGACGTGTACTGAGGCCAGATGTAATATAATAATATAATTAAGAAATATGTGCGCACAAATTCCTTATTTATTTGTCTCTTGATTACACCTGCCAGGCTCTGTACAACTGCCTCCAACTGAGATTTGTTGGTTTTTCCAACCAGACTTTGGCATCTGAGCCAAAAAGTTCATTTCGAACACTGTGCTCTCACCAGCACTGCCAGACACTCGATGCTGGAGGACACAGAACAGGACACATTCTTTTGTCCTTTCCTCTTGAGGGAAAGCTGTGTTTTGATACAAATGATAATGTTGACAGTCCGTGCAACACCATGATGGTTTAACTACAAATCACACAACTGCACTGTGAACAAGGCAACAGAGGATTTATGTCATTGCACCCTCTGGGTTTTGTAGTTCATCCTGCATCACACTTTTATCAAAGGAGATTATATAAATCTCAGTCAGCCATGACATATATTTCCAAGTATGATATTGCACACAAGATTTCATGCTGCATAACATACTGTGTGTGGCGATGATAATGTGCCTTATGCCATAAGTGAAACAGATATTACAGATAATATTTTAAACATCACAGTACTATTTCCTTGGTGAAATCATGCTTATTGTGACATTCAGTGTTCTTTTCCCTTGATGGAAAGACCACTAGAATACAGGTGTTGTGTTGTTTACAAAAATTGCTGATTGCCAAGTGCCTCCACAAGAGAGCATTAAATCACAGCTCCATTCATCACTAATGCATAGCTGAGCTGGTTGAGATACCCAGAATCAATCATCTAAATGGGACCATGAAAGCATGGAGCATACTATTAAATGAGTTGTATCGGCAGCTAGGCTCACTGCTCACCTCAGAGTGTAATCAGCATCACTGCTGGAAGGAAGAACATCAACAACATCTGTTTAATCGCTGAACTTTAAACCAGTTTTCAAACTACAAGGTGTAATGTTGTTTCTTTCTTTTTTCACACTGGTTATAAAGGCTATTGCTAGTTGGTAGCCTATACGGGTTGTTGTAAGTTGACTTACGGAAATAACAAGGGCGAGAATGCACATGTATCTGCACAAACAAGTGGCAACTCAACACACTTTCTTGCCTCTATTTTCAGGCTATTCCACTGATCAACAGACAATGGTCAAGAAACATAGCAATGTGCCAACAAAGGCAGGGAAGAAGAAGTCATGGATGTAAACAATGCAGGTTACAAAATACTTGACAAATCAGCTTTGCAAATGTTTTATGATGAAGGAAATGCATGCAACACATTTCTTAGGCCTCAAGGATAGACACGATGTATTTTGGTAAGAAATCACAAGTGCAACTTCTGTATGAACTAAAAGTGATGTCAACAGTACGGATACATCACTTACTGATTGGTTAGGATGAGACCCCTCCCAAAGAGAAAATGGCTAAAATTAATGAATAGTGAAGTGAAAATGGAACTGAAATTCCCCCTAATGATCAGGCAGATGGGATTGTTTTAGTTTCTCTGAACCTTTTGATACTTTATTTGGGATTATTTTTGTTGGACAGGTGAGCAACCTATAGCTAATCAGAAATACTTTATTGATCCCCGAGGGGAAACTCTTTTGCTACACAAGCTAACATTAGTTGTCAGTTAATTTAAACTGAGATTACATATTATGTTCAATAAACATTTTAGTGGAACTGCTCTATCTGACAGCTGTCTTGTGTGCACAGTCACAGTGAGGTTTTATTCTGAGCTGTGGGTGACTTGATGCTGTGTAATATTTGAATGTGAGGGCAAAAATCGCTGTTCAAAGAAATGACTGACAGTGCATAAAAGCGGTAACTCTAGATGGTCCTAAGTATCAAACTAATATCCAACTAGGATTTTGATTCTGACATACAGTCATTAATTAATGTGCTTTGATACGTGCTTTGATACGGACTGAATGAATGAGGAAATGAAACGGCGTGTCTGGCTCTGTAAGAGAGTATGCTATATTAAGAATTTTATTGAAATGCAGAGAAATACTGCCTACTGCGATTTAAAATACAACAGCAAAAAAAAACAAAAAAAACAAAAAACAGCTAGAGCCAGGAGACTTTGGACAGAGCCAGGCTAGCTGTTTCCCACACTTCCAGTTTTATGCTAAGCTAAGCTAACCATCTCCTGGCTCTAGATTCATATTTAGCGTTCAGATATGAGAGTGGTATTGATTTTCTCATCTAACTCACAGCAAGAAAGCAAATAAGTGCGCTCCCCAATGTGTCGAACTATCGCTTTAAAGAAAGAAGTCAGCTAAGCTGAAACATAGTCACCAAGCTAAAATCCAGTTGTACGTGCCACTAACTGCAGGCTAAAGATTATGATGTGTGACCTGATAAAACATTTAGCATTTCAAATTAGTTCACTTACACATTCTGGGATTATTTTGGATGAATTCAGCAACTATGGCGCACTGATGTTCATACCTCTGACTGGCTTCTTCTCCGTAACAATGGCAGCTGAGGCTCATGGGTGTTGTAGTGTTTTGATCCCTGATACCAAACTGGTGAAAAAAACACAATTTCATTTCAGTTTTCATTTCCAGGAGTCTCCATGTGTTTCTATGTTGAGGAACATTGAGGATTACATTAAAAGAAAACTTTCAAATGGGAATTTACATTTTACTTCACAACTCTATAGTTCTCTTGTCATTAATCCAAGTTTTATACGACACGCTTCACTGCAGCTGGTTGCTTACTCTCTCACTCCTTTCCTCTGTTCTATAATGGAAGACACTGGTGGCGGTGTATGTGGGAGGTGTCTCTTCGTCTCTCACTGTATTCATGGGGTGAGTGCGCATTCATAAGCGAAGGGTAGTGGGAGTGTGTGTGGGTGTGTCTGTGTTGGGAAACCAATCACAAGCAGTCAAGTAAAACAAAGTGTCCCCATGTTGTGGTGGAGCTGAGGTGAGTGAATCTGACATGTTTTATTATAAGTCCCAGCACTTTGCTCTGCACTTCACCACCAGTTAGGATTGCTCACCTTTTCAGTCTTGAGCTGTACAGGACAAGTTTTTCCTCTCTGCACACTGAAGAGATCTGAATGTGACCTGAACTGACATGTGTCAGACCATCAGGTCTGGTTGTTGACCTTGACCTTGGCCTCCGGTTTTTTGGCTTTCTCCAGACCTCCATTTCTCCAAACTAACAATCTTCCAGCAGCCTAACTGTGTACTGTAAACAGGGGCTGTAGCCTGAACACCAGCCAGGATCCCAGTTCAGCTTAAATCCTTGTTGTCCCAGTGGAGGAAATTAGGTTTGCAAGCAAAATAGGTCACACAAGCAGTCATCACCCCATAAAAGCACAAGACAACAACACATAGAAAAAAATATATTCTAGGTTCTAATTGATCAGAAAAAAAGAAACCCCTGAACAATGTAATTCCAATTCACTCAACTGTATTCTGAGACCGTTTGAAGTGCATCGAATTGAATTACTTCAGAGCTCAGTAAGTGTATTTTGTAAATCTATTAGTAATTTATGACCTCAAATAACTAATCATTCCCTTAAATTACTAGTTTGTGTGCTAAATATAATAATTTGTATCCTTGTATCCTTGAATAATAATCTTGGGTCTTGTCCCTTGGTGGAGGGAGGCCTTAGTACTCATAGTAATTGGTGAATTAACAAAGTTATGATAATAATAATAATAATAATTACATTGATGATGTTATTAATAAAAACAGGATAAATTGAATTATAATAAAAGGCTGTGAAGCCCACAAGGAACAAGCGCCACTCATCAGGGTCTGGGATCTGTTGAGATAGGGAACAAAGGTGCTGCTGGAAATTGAAAGAAATTAAAAAATAAATACAAAACATAATCTACCCTCAAGCCTTGTTGAACTGGGCGATGGTCCAGAATCCCGAAAGCCACTACTCCCAGGAACCCAATCATCTATGCCATCCCACATCCTTACCACCTCTTCCCCTTTAAATGCACCTCTCCCAAACATCTGTCTGCCGTCATTTTTGAATGGACGAAATGTCCATCTCCTCTCCTAACAAACCATCTGACTTGCATGAATGCCCTATCCTCTGTCTGAGTGTTTGTAATAAGGCTTCTCATTGTATGTATGTTCTGGCATGTCTATCTATGTTAAATCACCTGTTATAGGCTATTTTGTCTTGCTTTCCCAATAATAATGATAATAATAATGACTTTACTTTGTTCCTTAAGTACACACAAAAGTGCATGTTCCAGGCCTTACAGAGCTCAGAGAAAAGTTCAGCAAGACATAATACTTTCTTACGCATGCTCACATAATGTGCAAAGGAACCTCTCTCTTCCCTTAGGCCTTTCATTTTCCAGACGCTGCCAGTCACCCACTTTGAGTTTCCAGCTCCTTCCAGTCACCTGACACAGCTACTCCCTGCACACTTGTCCCTTGTTCCTTCATTTAGCCTCAGCATATAAATACCAGCCACTTTCATACTCCCGGTTGCCTGATTGTCTATGTTGCTCATCTGCCATTGTGGTTTCAGTAATGCTGGCTGTCCTTCCTGCTTTTGGCCAATCAGATTTGTTTGCCTTTTTGGACTGATTTTGAAAATAGTTTCTAGAAGTGGCTTTTAATTTCTCTGCATTTGGTTCCTTTTCCCTGTTTCCAATTCAACTGTGACACAACAGTATATAACATATATCCTGTGCTGTCAGTCAGTCCTGGTTTGACCGCACCCACTTTTAACCAAGTACCTTGTTGATGGACAGAAAACCATTTTGAATACCATTTAAGTCTTTGATGAAGCAAAAATGCTACTGAACTGTCCACTTTGTTTCTGCAAACTTGTAATGGGCAGTTTTGCCTAGTTTTGGTATTGTATAGACAAAACAATCAAAATATTGAATTATCAATAAAAATTTAAAAGTCTCTAACTCGCTTATTATAGCTGTCAGTTTTGTCCAGTAGTTATCCCTGCTTCACCTCCTCCTGTGTTAATCAACAGCTGGCTTTCAGAGTGTGATACAGCTGTAGGTCCAACTTAAGCTCATCAGGTCCAGGTCAAATCCATCCAGTTCCAAGGATAATTGACTTTAGTTGTAGTTATTTTTACCCACCACAGTATCTATATTCCATTGGGAGTGAATTCATATGCTGCCCACCACCTCATTAAGAGAAATTCACAAAGCGATATAGTTGTCAAAGAATGTATCTGTGTTTTTTCATTAATTTCTACCATCCAGTCAGTAAAGATGATAACAATGGAAGCAGATGAGATGAACAAATTAATGTAGTCATGTCTCAGACTGTACATATAATGCGGGTAAAGATATTGATGAATTAATCTATGCAACCAAATCTGTTATTGATGAGATAAAACTATTTCCATTTGGCACATATTACCAAGCACATCCTGCTTATACATTGAGTTGTGAAATCAAAGTGACTGCTAGCCAACAAGAACAAGCCCTTCTAAATAAGTAATTTCATATCTCAGCCAATGCAGTCTGGATTCAGTACCAATGTAATCACAATGGACTTTTTATTAAGGTATTGAGATCAAACATGAGTTTGTTTTTGTATCTAGCGATCATGTCTACTTCTGGAAAAAAAATCCATAAGCCACAGAGAGTTGGTCATTCAACAACCCAATAATAAAGAAGAAGCTCAGGCAAAATTTGTGTCGGTACGACAAATACAGAATCACTGAGAGCTTGCATGTTTTTTACATTGTAGTATAAATGCAAGATATATATGCTATGGTAAAGATAACATACGAAAACAACCAGAGAAATGTGGAAATCATGTTCCTGTCTGTATTTTTGTTAAATGTAATGTGTGGTTGCTGTTGGTTAGAACCTTGCATTCCTTTCAGCTATTACACATCAAAAAAATCTACCATTTTTCACTGAAAGTGAATGAATCTTGGTTGGTGTTGTTGTTGTCTCATGGTTGTTGGATGGTAAATTGGACCAAAAAACTACCCTATAATGACTGGATGAGTTTCCCTGGTTCCTCAGCTCTGTAGGGAATGGATTAGTGGGCTGTTCCATCCTGTGCCTCTATATCCCAAACTTCATCTGAAGAAATTCACGGAGGATCAGATTCATCTTTGAATGCATTTAAAGCTGCACCTGGTTCCTTCGTTGAGTGACCTTATGGCACTGTGGCACATCGCAAACACTGGCATCTGTCATAGGAAACTTCCAAGACTTCCTGTCTGCTGTTCAGGAGCTGAGGTGGTTAATGTTTAATTAATGACAAAAAAGCAGAGGTTGTCTGTCATGCAGCATCTGGAGAAAAACAGAGTGGGGGAAAAACCTGCAGCCTTGTCATCATGATCTCTGGAGTCTCTTTGCCTCTATCTCTCGCTCCACTCTCTGCCATCCATCACTGCTCTTAGCGCCATGTGTTCATCTGGCTTTGTTTTCCTCTCCTGTTAATTAGGGTGTTGATGATGAAAACATAACTGTCCTCCTTTTGCTTTTTCAAATATCATAAAATGTGTGAGCTGATGCTTGTGATTGTGTTTAGGAGTGGATATATTGTGTGTGTGTGTGTGTGTGTGCATCGAAGAAGGGTGACAGTGTGCATCCACACATAAGCATATGTGTGTAAATATGAATGCTTAGTGCTGCGTGCACTTCTCACCACATATGGTGCTGAAGTAAACAAAAGCTAGCCAGCCATATGTCTTCCTGCAGGTGCTGCTCATTGCTGAAGTGCCTGAAATCCTCCAGATGTCATTTCAATTCTGCTGAAATTTATTCTCAACTGCATGTCTCTCTTTGATCGGTTTCAAGTTTAACTCTGGGGATAATGTGACAGCACCTCGGATGGCATACATAGATTTAAGGCCAAAACATACACTGTACTTTAAAGAGTCTCTGAGCAATTTCTGCCCTAATGCTGGCCTCTGTTTTTCACCAGTCTAGACACATGGCTTTGCCTCTCCTCAAGCACACACACACCCGAAAACATTCACCAAGCTCTTATGACTCAGTACAACAAACAGGGTTTTCACACAAGCTACACATTAACAATGAAAAACATGGATAAACCCACCTCAAGTTTAGAACTATAGGTTGGCGCTGCTACCTTTCCTATCAAAAGTTCTTCAGTGTGCAGTTTTACTTGTTTACCCAAGTCTCTGGTGTCCCTGTGCAAAATAATCTACTTGACTCAAGAGAGATCATTCAACTGAAACTGCCATGATGTCAGTGATAGAAACTCTGCGGTTAGCAAGAACTGATACCTATTCATCAGTTCTCATCTTGCTTGACCTGTCAGCAGTGCTGAAACACCAAATCCTCCTATCCACCCTATCCTAACTAGGAATCTCTGTTACAGCACTCCTTTGCTTTGATTCCTACCTCACAGGACAATTGCTGTGTAGTGGCGTAGCAAAGAGAGGTGTCCAAGTGTCACTACCTTTCCACTGGGTAACCTCAAAAATTGGTGCCAAGACCCCTTCTCCACCACCTCCACTGCAATGCTGACGATACCCTGCTCTATCTTTCCTTCCCGCCAGATGACCCTTCTGCCTTGCCACAGATCTCAGTCTGCCTCACTGATATTTAAAAATGAATGATGAAACATCACCTTCAACTCATTCTGACTGAACTCTTGATGATCCCAGAAAGTCCTTCTGTTCAGCACAACATTAGTGTCCATCTGAGCTCCTCCTTGTTCTCTCCAACAAAGTCTGCAAGAAATCTGGGCATCATGATTGATGGCCAACTAACTTTCACTTTGCATGTTGCATCTGTCACATAAGACAGATTTCTGACAGACAGACATTTTTCTGAAGGTGACAAAGTATGCCACTCAACTCTACTTGTACAGGCAATGGTCCACTCTCACTTTGACTCCTGTAAAACCCTTCTGGCAGGGCTGCCAGCATGTAAAACAATAAAAACTCTGCAAATGGTCTGATACAAACAAACAGCGCATCTACTCTCCACTAGATCCCTGTCCCAGCTCGCAAGTTTACGTCAGTAATGCTCACCTATAGAGCTGCCACTAGCTCAGCACCGACAAACTCAAACTCTATCGAGGTTTATGCACCTTCTCATTCGCTATGATCACTGCAAGGCAGTAAATCTCAATCCAAACTCTTCTCCTGTGTGCTCCCTCTGTGGTGTGTAATGGGTGAAATTTGAAGTTCAGGGAAAATGACAACGGCTTTTGATCAGTTGTAATTATTCCGCTTCTATATTGGACTATCCTTAGGTTCCCTTTCGGATCGGGTTCAGGTAGGTTTTCCACAGGTCTATTTCGATTCCTCTACCTGGATGCATCAGGGAACTGTTCCAGCAGTTGTTCCACCTCCCATTTCTAAAACTAGCTTCTCTAGGTTCTAACAACGTTTTTACAAACACTAAATCTTTATGGTTTCAAAATTCACAATACAGTAACGGATTGGATAGTCAATAGACTTGATACGTTTTATGTTTTGCCATGACTTGCCAGGTCCCCATTGGAATCCATGGTACAGTAATTGCTGTGAATACAAGCTGACTACGTTAATCAATGACAATTTTGATAATACATGAATCATTTCTCATACATCTAGCAGAAGTGCAGGATGTTTTCTGGTTGGTTGTGTGATTACAAAGTTATATACAATTTTTCAATGCGAGGCTAGTGGTGCATTCTAGCTAATTCAATATTTGGCTTTAGGATATTAGGATAATGGCTACCTTGAGAACACTTGTCTTGCCTTTTAAAGAAGAGGTAGACTTGTCAGACTGCCGTCTAAGGGGATTTTGCACGTGCAAATGTGTGCCACGTCCATGACTGTGAAAAAAGCAATTTGTAACATCAAAAGATTCTGTCCTTGTTCAGAGTGCGGCTCTGTTCATCACTGTCCAATTGCTGTTTAAATTAGCACATCTGGTATGCATCTAAAAAGAAAAGCCACATGCTCTGATCAAAGGAGAATTCATACCCTTTGATCAGAGCCAAACAATAAGAAAGACCTGCAGTCCTTTCATCAGCGGATTAGTGGCAGCCTTTTGAAACACAAGCTTTGGTGGGGACTTTATCCTTGACTTATAAAGAGCTTCAGTTTACAGATTTTGCAATTTAGAAAAATCAATGCAGGTCACAGAACTTCATTACTGCCATTTTTAATGGTGTTGACTTAACACTGTTAAAGGGTTCCGTGAGGAACCATTTAATTCCAACAGTGAATAGATCCACTTTCATGAAGAGGCAGGTAATACAACACAAAACGGGACGTGATCTATCAAAGAACAAAGAAAATTGCTCTCCACAGTCCGGTCATTGGTGGATTCCCTTCAATTTTTGGCTTCTGATGATATGCACAAGTCATGAGTGGCATATTTCATAGCTGAGGTATTTTACCTTTGAATGAATAAAAAAAATACCTCTTACACTTCAGCAAAGCGAAATTTCACTTTGTATGTGTATAGTTTCATTCAGTTTTTAAATAACTTGCAAATGATTTTCTCTGAAAATAGCAGTCTATTTAAAGGACTGAACTGGAATCACTATAAACTTGAGCGTTAACATCCCCTCTTGCTATCCAATCTTTCTGCAGCTAAGCAGAAATTCAGCACCTGTAATACTTTTGTTATCTGCCTCCAAGCTGTACTCATCTGCATCCTACTGGGTTGTTTTACAACACAGCATTTCCCATTTTTGAGCTGAGACAGGAGTCCTTTTACTGAGGGATCAAGTCCAAGAGAGACATTTACATTTATATTTACAATCACATTTACATTTACATTAAACACATTTAGCTGATGCTCTCACACAGAGTGAATGATGAGTGAGTAGATGGGGGACCGGTGTCTTGCTCATGGACATGTGAATATACTGCCACTTACAGGTGTCAAACCTGTGCATTTTCTGCTTCACTCTTTAATCAAAGGCCAACCTGTCAGCCAAAATGGACATGCACATGTTTATATGTGCACAAATGATTTGATTTAGAGTAAGTAGAGTAGAGTAGAATATTAACAGTATTTTTTTCTTGCGTGTCTAAACACCTTAACATTTATATGTATATATGTGTGTGTGTGTGTGTGTGTGCAGATTAAGCCATATATGAAAATCATATTGCTTGTAAACTTTTCAAAACATATTATTAACAATAACAGACACACAAAAAATAGATTTTTGCCATTTATAAAATTTGTACAATAATTGATAGATTTAAATTCATTAATATATTTTAGCTTAGCCTGTTCATTTTTATACTGTGCTGTATCTTACACATAGGCTACTGTAACTTTTCATAGACTGGCACCTACCAAACACAAATTAGTCAGCACAATAATCACTAATCACAGTCACTTGCTTGTAGTCAGGGAGTTTCTCAGCTGAAGCGGTTCTGTTTCTGGAAAAACCAAAGACTTTTAGAGCGTCTATCAGCTTTTGGAAGTCAAGGCACCTCTTTCCTTTTCTTTGCCAAGGCAACAGCTGAAGGCTGAGGTTTTCCAGGAAAGTGTGACACTTGTGAGATCTTCTGGCTTCCAAAGTTTGAAATTGTCGGAAAACCACTTGCTCGTTTATAGCAGCAGGTCGAGGAAGTTGAGGTAGCAGGTTGAGGGCAGCGGACGCCAACAGACTCAACAAACTGATCCATAAGGCCGGTGACATTGTGGGGGTGGAGCTGGACTCTCTGGCGGTGGTGTCAGAGAGGAGGATGCTGGCCAAACTACATGCTATCTTGTCTCCCACCCGCTCCATGACGTGCTGGTCAAACAAAGGAGCACCTTCAGCCAAAGACTCATCAAGTCATTCCTGCCTGTGGCCATCAGACTCTTTAACTCCTCCCTCTAAGTGTCAGTCTGTATGACCCTAAGTTACTAAACTGGACAATGGATCATTAACATCACCGCAGTACTTGAAAAATTGTGCAATATTCTCTGTTTTCAGTTTAATATTCCCTGTTTATTGATATTTATTAATAATTATGTTACTGCTGTGCAATATCCACCATCTAATAATCTGGTTAATCTGCTACACTTAACTTGACAGTACTCATTATTGCATTACTTATTACTTATATTATTACATTGTATTATACTATACTATACTTATCAACCTGTAAATCCACTTTTGTACTTACACATATTTTAGCTTTTATACTTTATATCCACTTTTGTACTTAATTTATCGTAGCTGTATTATAGTGTATTATATTTTGATTTGCACATCTCTTATTTCTTGCTAGAAATAATTGTCTCGTTGCAGACTTATTTTATTATTATTTCTCTTTCTATTCTATTAGTACTTCTATTCCTGTGTGCACTGACGTGACAGTGAGCAGCTGTAACGAAAGAGTTTCCCCTCGGGGATCAATAAAGTATTTCTGATTCTGATTCTGATAAGATTCCCTCATCAGTCCTAACTTATCATGGCACTATTTGGATAGTACCTGATGGTAAATGGATGGTAAATGGACTGCATTTACTGTATATATTGCTTTTCTACCTGAACGGACAAAGTGCCTTACAATTTTCCTCACATTCACACACACACTCACAACGATGGAGGCCGAGCTGCCATGCAAGGCGCTGGTCCGCCCATCGGGGTTCAGTGTCTTGCTTAAAGACACTTCAACATGTGGACAGGAAGAGCAGGGGATCAAAATCGCACTATAATAAGGACTCTTGTTATGTTTTGATTTGTGCTCTGCTCTTGATGTCAACTTTATATCTAGGAACTTGCTATCAAGTGTTGGTACAAAATTTCATGGCAATTCAGATTCAGGATGGTCCCACTGAAATCTCATCCAACAGTGTCACTACTGTGGCTGAAAAAGAAGAGGAGAAAAAAGTGATAAAAGTGCAACGTCTGAACATCACATCAGCATTCAGAGCGTGAGCCTCCCTCAGGCCGCATTCATAAATGTGTTATGAGCAGAGCCTGCCGTTACTATACAGTCCGGCAGTAATGGATATTCAGGGTGAAGGGGTTCTTGTGAGAGCAGCATGTAAAGGATGACTGGGCTGGAGTTAGTAACGCACCATTAACCGACTCCTCAGGATGTTCACACACTGGGAAGAGAAGGAAACCCGGCCAGTCAGGAAATCAATATAAAGCACATCAGTATCTGAGTCGGTGAGAGAGCGAGAGGAGGTTGTTTGCCATATCACTTTAAACACAGAGTGCAATAAACACAAAGAAATGGTCTTTTAGATGCTTGTACTAAACACATTTGACTGTCCATGCTGCACACACACAAGGTGCAAAGACAGCAGGACCTTCCATGCTGCAGATGAACAGACAGGCTGCATACCTGATGCCTTAAGTACAGTACAGCACATTACAGCACATATCTTTTTGTGTAGTTTTTCTATAATTTAGAGGCTCTGCAATTGAATTTCAAATCTTGCAAGAATCATTTCTGATGTACAATAAATAAAACACACTAAAAAACAGATACATGAAAAACAAGTAAATGTTTGTTTAGTAACGTTATAGGCTAAAATTAATGGTCCAATAATTTAAATTTGTTTCCAAATTAAGCTTAGAGCAATCCAGGAAAGCATATACAAACTGATAAACATCTTAAGGACTTTACTCTAAATGACTTTAATCTCAAAGGTGCAAAGCTGGGTCATAATATATATATAAAAAAAGAATATTGAAAAGTATCGATTTGCATTTTGTTGTGAACATGTGTCCAAACTACAAAAAACTACTTAACTTAATGTTTTGGGGGGTTTTTTTGGTGATGTTAGGAAGGGTTAAAGCACAGCAGTCTGATTTAACGAGGCAACTGAGAGAGAGGACCTTTAAGTCAAGACACAGTTGGCATTGAGCACTGTAATTTTTCCTGAGAAGAATGTCAAAAACACAGCCGAGGATGATCTGTGTGCGACCTCCATGAGAAAGTACTGTGTGATGCAAGGTATTAATGGGTATGCCGCCGTAGATGCCTACGTAGTGGGTTTTAAATTATAGTTCAGCATCTGATTTCACTCATTAATAGATGCATGTTTCACACATGATCAGGTGGTGTTGTGCTTTAATTACAATCCACAGAGTAACTTCATTTACTTTGTGATATATAGCTAGAGTGGCCTACGCACATATTCACAGAACTGGAGTTCCATCCAAGTAACTTCTATGTCACCTTGTCTCATTACTGAAGAGGAAACTGCTGCTGTGGAATCGCCGTTCTTTCTTTTAGAGAGAGAGAGAGAGAGAGAGAGAGAGAGAGAGAGAGAGAGAGCGACGATCACGGCGAGCAAAAGCTTGGCATTGGAGATGACTTTGCTAGAAGTGTGTTACTGAAAAGGAGATGATTATCAAGTCTTAAACTTCCAAAATGTTGTCTTCACTATCAAAAATCTCCACCAGCATCAGCAAACGCAAGAACAGTGATTGGTCACCATGGGCTGGTTGTGGCCTCCATCTCTGTAGCCCCAACTTGTAGCTACATTTTCGAGGTGCATGTCTGCTTCGGTGCAGGCTCTGAAGCTACTCTGTAACCCCTTGACAACTATAAACCCCTCTTAACAATGCAAGAAAGGCACTTATGATGTTATCATGACATGCAGACGTTATATTTTCCCCTGTGTGAGTAGGGATGGTGTTCTGACTTCACATGAACCCATACTTCAGTGTGAGTGCAGTGCAGATGGAGTCAGACCAACAAACAGGTACAGTTTCCTGGTCCACACCAGAACAGTTTGGGAAAAAGGTTTTGTATTAACCATTTTTCAGCCAAACAGACTCAGGCTCCAAATAAACTGCCAGTGTGAAAATCTGTTACAGCCAGCTGAAAAGGGTTATTTTGTGTTAAGGTTGTTTCTCTGAGCTCTGAAATCTTCCTTTAATAACGTTCTGAAAGTTGTTGTCCTGGCAGCTTCTTGAACAACTTTTCTGCTCCCTAACAACATCTACTGTATCTACCAAACCTACCAAAAATTAAGATATAATCTCATTATCGCTGTGCACATTATATCTTGGCAGACTTCTTTTAAAATGTGGATGTGGTTAGGTGTTTCTGATGAAATCGCAGAACCTCTATCACCAGTTGACACAGCCTGAGCCCTGTTGTGTCATTACAGAAGCATATTCAGACTCCTAATGGGTTTTACTATCTCAGCAGCTCAGTAGTCCGTTAATGACATCAAACCTGTGGTGTGACGACATCTGAGAGCTCCTGGCATATGAGTGTTTTTCATGAAGAAAAGTGCCGTTCTTGTGATGAACTGTAGGTGGTGGAGGGCAAAGGAAATGTGTTTGTGTGTGTGTGTGTGTGAATGAGTCGAGGCTGTCTGCTGTTTATGGGTGGGTGGTTTTGCTTAAGATTTTGTTTACACAAGCTGTTGCTCCCATGTGGCGTTTCTCCTTGTATAAAAGCTTTCGGAAAAACTCAACGTGTTAAAAGCGCTGCCAAATGAGCAAACACACACTGACAGCGTTTGTCTGCGGCGCCATTCAGCTGCAGGACTCAAAACGATTAAACAAAGCCGTTACGGCAGATGAGATGCATCCTCACCGAGATCCATTTGAGTTTTGAGGGTGTGATTTTTCTCATTCGGGGAATCGCTGTAGCTCTAAGGCAGATGAAAACTTTGAGTAAAAATAATGTCGTAATGGGTAGAAATCCAATATCCAATCTGGAAGAAAAATGGACTGATGTTTCTCTACACAGGCGAATGGTTTTGGTCTTTTCAACGTGATTCCTGTGATTCAATTCGGGTTATTGCCACATAAATTAATTGACACTATCAGAGAGAGGCCTCCCAGGTTTTCAGTACAGTTTGACATGAAATAAGACATTACATAAATTGTCAATGTCATACAAGAGCAGCCACTCAGGGGAGCTTAATGAGAATATCAGAGAAATGAACCCAAGGCTCTAGACGGTGGAGAAATGAAGCATTAAAATGGTCGTCTGGTGTGTGTGGAGAGGAAAAGACAGCTTTCTTTCAGCTCTCTGAGTAACACAAGGACACTCCTTTCATCTTAAAACCCAAGCTTCATATATCCTTCTCATCTGCAGCCATCTTCCCTGCATGAGTCCACCCAAATAGTCCTGCAGGGGCAGCCAGCTGTTTTTTTCAAAGTTTTAGAAATGTCTTAAGATCAAACTTAAATAGAATTTGAAGTTGGACTTCTATGTTTCACAGGGGATGAGCTGGTGTCACTTTTCTATTTTGCATGTTTTAGTCCATTAACTAGAAATCACCTATACAGGTATTATACATCGCTGCTGACCTTTTTCCAAAACAAAACCATCAGTTTTGATAGTGTCTTAGTAAGTTGTTGGGCCACTATGAGCACAAGCACGGCCACGACTTCAATGCATCTTGTCATAGACGTAACAAGTCTCATAACTCTACTGCAGGGATGAATGCCATTCTTCCAAAAGATATTCCCTCCTTTGGTGTTTTGATGACAGCGGTGGAGAGTGCAGTCTGACATGCCAGTTCAAAGTTCTTCATGTGTGTTCAGCTGGGTTGAGTTCTGGTCACTGTGAAGGTCATGATTCACATCATTTTCATACTCATCAAACTATTGAGTGAGCCCTCAAGTCCTGTATGGAAGCATCTACATTCATTATGTTCCTCCACTCATTTAGAAACGTTTTCAAAACAGCCTTCTTACAACTACACTACTACATGATAATAACATAATTTTAAAGGCTACAGCTTGTTCACTTTGCTGTTTACTGTATCTCAAGTGCATGAGAACAAAAAGGGGACCCACACCTGTGCTACTAGAGGTAAAATAAAACCTGCAATCGTAAGCAAGTGTTTTAGGTGTCTAACATTAACCATTCCTTAACCTTAATTTGTCATGCAAAGATATTGTAGAATACAATGATTATGAGGTACAACTTCTTTCAGCTTAGACTTTCAGCTAAAACAGTTAACTAACTCAGTTAACTAACTGCTAACTCACATTTCTCTGTACTAAGTTCACTTTTTTTCTTGTTCTCTTCACACAGTCAGCACAACAGAAGTCAGTGTGGACTAAACTGTGGATCACTTTTCATTGCTTTCACACAAAATGCATTCAATGACCACATCTTTCAAATTCACTCAAATGCAACCAACACCAAAACCCTGTGTATTTATACTCCATTTTGCACATGATTACACACTGTTGTCAAAACCTAACATAACTAAAAAGAACTAAATAAAAATAAAAATGCATAAACTTCTAACTGGGGTACTGAGCACCTCATTTTATTCCTTCATGACCTCTATGACTTGTGCCAGGTGAGGAAAGGGGGCAGGTGAGGCAGTCCCAGAGTGGTTTACAGGCCATCCCAGGATGGTGTCACTTTTCCTTTCACCTTACTCTCCACTCCCCAACCCCACAGAGGAATTTTTGTCCTCATGGAGGTGGAAAGTTTATAACCACCACCCTCATGATCAGATGTCCCTCTTGGACACAGTGGATGCTGGATGTCTGGACACATCTGCAGAACATTGCCAGGGATGGATGAGACATGCAATAAGATTTTTTCCCACGTGTATTACAGTAAAGGAGAGGACAGAAGGTGTAACATGGATGAGAACTTGTCAAATGCAGAAGACAGGGTTGACTAGCACTGTATGTTGTCACATGTTATATTATAACAACAACACTATATTATGTCACAATATAGTGAATATGTATAGTTTTGTATTGCATTACTGGAATTACTCTGCAAAAAAAAAGCCTATTGAAGCATATTGCAGCATTTCATATTGTTACATCGCCTAGTGTAAGTGCAGTCGGCACTTACAACGGTTGTCAACGAAGTTCTTAGGAATTCTCCTTCACATCTTTCCATGACATTTTCCATTGAGGTCAAGGAAAAGTGTTTAGGAAGTGTTTAGGATGGGGCTTTTCGACCGCAGCCCTCTACTGCAGCCGTCTTCACTTCCTGTTTGTTTCGGGGTCTTTTTGCTTTCAGTCTGGTCTTCAGCAGTGAAACACATGATCAGTTAGATTCAGTTCATGTGACTCATTCAAACAGTCAGGGACATTCCACTGTTTGGCTCCTCCTCTGTATGTTTAAGATCATTGTCCTGCTGCATTGCCCTGCAATTGAGGGACTGTGTATAAAAAAAAGGCTGTAAGTCCTACACTGTTTACCCAATGTGGATGTGAAAAACCTCAAATTAAAGCTGAAAGACAGCACTTTCACCCCGTAGTCATTTTTGATTTTAAATCCAACCTGCTGCAATGCAGAGACAAAATAATAAAAATCTATCACAGTCCTAAAACGTCACTGACTTTACTGCACTAGCCTCCCAAAAGCCTCCTTAAATCCTGGAACTACAGTGTAAAGGCAAACAACATGATGCCAACACACACATTCACACATAGTAAACTTGTTTGCAGTGTGTCATGTATTTGAAGATTGAGCACGGACTGTATAATTGACTTGCCAGTGACCTACATATGTCGAATGTTATTGCCATGCAGCTCGTATGGAGCCCATGTTGGATGTTGGCAAGCACAAAAATAATGCTCTGTAGCATGGGACGGCCTCTGACAGCTTGTCTTAGACTGATTTCTGTAAATATAACCAGAACTAAAATCCCCCATTTGCATAGTGGCTTGAATAGTAACTTGAAGTTATTACAGCAATGTCAGCCAGCAACTTAAAGTCTTGTTTCACAGAGGAACACATCACACCTGTCTAGGAAAAGATGGAAGAAGAAGCTGGTCAATAAATATTTCATGAGTTTCATTATTGCATATTTATAGTGTGTCTGCCACTCAGTAAATCTCTCTGAGTCTGTGCCGTGAAACGATCTTTAACCCAACGGCCACAAAGTCGAGCCATTCAGCACAGGCGAGGCAGAGTCGTGGAATTTAACTGTCCTGCCAAGTGAAGCCAGCGCAGCGGTTACTGCCACTGAAACGACAACAAGGGCAGAATCTTGTTAGCTGATCTACTGCGGTGTGACGTTTGTCTTCGAGAGCATCAGGACACAATATGTGCAACAGAAAACACCTACAGCAAATGAGGGGAGTGAACTTTGTAAATTACAATGAGTTTGGGTTTTTATCTGTGTTGCTGCTTAATGCAATGAGTGTCTAATTGCTCAGCAGGAGAGTGAGGGAGAAATGATATGGAAGTATAAAAGTGTAAATTGAATGTTAAAGGAAAGGGCTTTTGTAAGGCTTCCACTCTATACTATACACATTAATAATCATCCCAAAATGTGTCTGAGCCAAAGGAATTACGCTAAAGGAAAACTAAGCCAAAAACTAGGTACTAAAAACATCAGTGTTAATTGAAATGCAGTGATATGGGGCCGATATGTTTCAGTTGGTAGCTCAGGTCGGCATTTAATCATAGGGTCAGTAGTTTGATCCCCAGTTCCTCTTGTCCACATGTCGGAGTGTCCTTGAGCAAGACAGTGAACCTCAAACTGCTCGGGGAAGTTAGTTGCTTTGGACAAAAGTGTCTGCTAAATTAAATCGAATAAAAGTATAATAAAAAAACACAACCAAATAAATAAATAAAAACTATAGTAAATAAAACTGTAGTACATTATCTTGTGTGTTTGTAAAACTAAATAAAAGAAAAAGCATTTAATAAAGACCATCAACCCCTCGTATTTGTGCTAACTCTGACTGCTGTCCCTCTGACGAAAATGCAGAAGTAGCATGACGTCAGCATGACACAAAGTTTGCCCCTTTTCATTTTCTGTGGGACGGGAGCGAATTCCAAACAACACAGAACTGATTTGTGATGTGAAAGAAGGGGAATGTTAACCTGGCATCTCTGCAGTGGTTTACTGCAAAACTGACAATGACAAAGTGATGCAGTGGTGGGTCAAGAAGTTATTACCTGCTGTGAATAAATGTTTAGGGGGGGGGGAGATTATTATTGTAGTTTCTGGGATCCCTATTTTGTATGTCCCTTGACTCCAAGATTAAAAACAAAGTGCTGTTGGCACAAGGTCACGTAACTTGTAGGAGAACGTTGTAGGGTGCTTATTTACACAGTATTTGCTATCAAGAAAGCTACCTGCTAGCTTTCGAGTGCTGACACGCCCACAGTGAGGAGTGAGAGGTGGCGAGAGGTGAGTTTTTCCTCATTCAAATCGAGGGTCTAAGGACAGAGGGTGTTGTATGCTGCACAGATTGTAAAGTCCCTTGAGCCAAATAGTGATTTGTGAAATTGGGCTATATAAATAAAATTCACTTGACTTGAATTTGGTATAATTTGCTTCTACAGCCACCCTACTACAATGGAGGCGTAATGAATTGTGTTTGTGCTGCTCAAAGCACTTTTTAAAACTTGACATCAATGTGTCAACCCTGTCTCCTCGAAATGACGTGGGGGGAGGTAGGGAAGGTAATGCCACCCGGATTATGTTTTCTTTTAAAATAATGAGGAAATGTTGTTAATAGACGTAACGGGCAAGTCGCAGAAATGCTGAACATATCAGCAGAATGTTCACTGACAACACATTTCATTTGTTTTACACCAAAATATTGAAAATATCCGATCTTGCAATACAATATTCCCTCATAGATGATACCGCGTTATCAAACGTTTTTGTGGTTAAAATGAGAAAATAGCCACATGACATGTATAGTAACGCAGCTGGAACCTTTTAAATTGCAGGCTGGAGCAGAGGTCAGGTGTCACAGAAATAATTATGATTGCCTTTGTTGGTTTGAAGAATAATAATGGAAATGAAGGAACCTCTGTAGCAAAATTTCTACAGAACCCAGGGCTTTAATTTAAGGCACTTATGGTCTGAGTAAGGCTCACATAATGCAACAAATTATAACTTGCATCAGGCTCTGTTTGCTTCTTTGGGACTCAAATTGCTCTCAGTGCAGCACACACCTGGACTCCTGAGTGGAGGCAATTCCCTGCTCCATTTTTGATATTTCTTCGAGTACACTCTGAAGTTGAGGAAAGCCTCATTAATAATACCTAAAAGTTTGGATTGGGACTTTAACCAAACACCTTCGGGTCTTTTTAGGAAATGAAGTGTGGCACACTGTGGGTTCAAAATGTACTTCTTCAATTCAAAATGTTCCAAATTGAGTGACTCTATTTACTGCACACTCTGGTGATTCAGTCTTCACATGGGAATATCAAATCTGGGTGAAAATGTTTGAAATGATCTGCGCTTCTGTTTATTTTCCAGTGAAAAATAGGAAAAATCTGCCAGCTGAATGTTATTGCCATGCTGCTGATGCAAAAGTGATGTTTGTGGGTGATATCATTAGAAGTGTATTTGCCTTTCTGAATCAAAGCATCCACTATTATGCCATGAAGGCTATTTCACAGCCTTGATTGAATTATTCCCACTGGATGTTGATGACACGAACACTTCCACATGTCACACATGGTTTTCTTTCCTTAACTCCTTCATTCTCAGTAACAGTATTTCATGGGTCTATACTTTCGCAATAATTAGCAGTTTCCTGGGAAGAACTATGTAATTTTGTAGTGTTTATAAGGACATGTGCTGAATTCCCACACACTTTCTGCACAACGTTTATTAGAAATGCAACATTTCGAAGTAAGAAGTTGACAAAGGTCCACGACTGATACATTGTATTTCTAATGCTGACAGTGTGTGGGAATTCAGCACTTTCTTTTACATGATTTCATTTTGATATGCACCTTTCTACCAGATGTGCAATTAGACAGCGCTTTGTGCTGATTATAGAGAAAAAAAGAGACTGTTTAATTGGTGCACTTCCAATTGATTAATTCCAATTGATTGCTAGTGTAGCAAATCTGGTGTACATATAAAATTCAAAATTTGTCAACGGCCAAGCACACAATTCAGCATATATGGAGAATATAGTTTTCATTAATAAATCAATAATAGATGAATGATTACTTTTGTTTAAATTAAGCTTTTATGTCAAGGTATTTTCATACTTAGTCCACAAAACTTCCTAGAAAATTATTAGGAAAGTACTGACCTGTAAAATAAAGCATTGCATTATTTTTTACACCTGTCCTTGACCTCATGAGGTTTTACATTAAGGAAGGAAAAATTGTTGGGAAATAACCACTCAGACCTACCCAGACCTACAATGTGCAGAATGATGATGATGTGTCCCAGTAAAGTACAGTCTTATGGTGCAGTGGTCCAGTGCCCCCCTTGAGACTGACCTACAACTTCAAAGCACAGTCAGTCCTACTGACTTCCTCCTAGTCACAACCTTTCCATATGACCTCATTTGGCCAACGTCATTGCTCACCACTCTCACATTTTCCCTCCAGATGTTTTCTCTCTGTGCAGTACGTATCTGTCCAAGGATGCAAGGAGCCATCAGAAGATGTGACCCCAATACCTTCACCCCAGTCCCCAGCAAGCCCAGCCCGCCACTGTGATGCTTCTGCAGCCATTATTTCCCATTAGTGCCTGACAGCGGGGCCGTTTGTAGCAGCTAGACCCTGCAGAGAATCAGGTCAGCCACAGTGCCTTTGTTAGCATACATGCTGTTTGACCTCACCTGGACCATTCCCTGATGCATATTTTTGTTGGAGGTTATCTGAAAATAAGGACATGTAAGCTTGAAACCTAAAATTTGCTGTAAATAGGTTGCTTTGACTGAATGCAAATACTACAGAGTACAGTTGAAGCTATCTTAATGTAAAACAAGTAGCCTGTGTAAACTTTATTTATATAGCACTTTTCAAAACAGTATTACAAAGTGTTTTTCATTAGGGACAAAGAAGAGAGAAAATAGACAATGAATAACAAGACTAAGAGTCTGCAGCTAAACCAGCAGCTCTGTGAGGCTGTACTTAGGCACAGCGGTTCTTTGAGCTAAATGCTAATGTCAGAATGCTAACATTCTCTCAGTGACAATTTCAATTCAGTTCAATTTAATTTATATAGCGCCAATTCATAACAGAAGTTATCTCATTGCGCTTATCCTATAAAGCAGGTCTAGACTGTACTCTTTATAACATTATTTACAGAGACCCAAAAAATCCCACCATGAGCAAACATTTGGCCACAGTGGCAAGAAAAAACTTCTTTTAAGAGGCAGAAACCTCGGGCAGAACCAGACTCAATGGTGGGCGGCCATCCGCCATTAGGTTTTGAGAGAGAGAGAGAGAGAGAGAGAGAGAGAGAGAGGGAGAGGTTTTGGTGGGGGGGAGGCACAATGCAATCATGCTGATGTTTAGCATGTATAATGTTCACAATTGTCACCATCTTAGTTTAGTATGTTAACATGCTAACACGTGCTAATTAACACCAAACACAAAGTACAGCTGAGGCTGATGGGAATGTTATTAGTTTTGCAGGTATTTGGTCATAAGCCAAAGTATTGGACACATGATGATGGCGCTATGAAAGGTCAGGTGATCACCAAAGTCATTAAGATTCGTCGGGTACCGTAAATGTCTGTACCAAATTTTGTGCCTGTCCATCTAGCAGATGTTGACATATTTCACTGGATAAGTGAACATTTTGACCTGCTGGTGGCGCAAGATCAGAAGTTATGGGATCACCAAGGTCAGTAGGTTTAGTCCTCTGGGGACCATGAATGTATGAAGTAAATTTCATGGCAATCCTTTCAATAGTTGTTGAGATATTTCAGTCTGGACCAAAGCAGCGCTCTGACCAACAGGCCGACAAAAAATCTATTTTCATATATGGAAATAGATGGAGTTGAAAATTGTACTAACTCCATCCAGCACAGAGTGGACAATACTACCCCTGTCCACATACCTTTGTGTACTTTTTGTCTGGGGCTGTTTTTCATGGTTTGGGCCCCTTAGTTCCAACAAAGGGAAATCTTAATATCCTACTACAGCATGCAATTATTGTTGTTATATTGTGTGTGGCCCTTTCCTGTTTCAGCATGACAATGACCTTGTGCACAAAGTCAGGTTTATAAAGAAATGGTTTTCCCAGTTTGGTGTGGAAGAACTTGACTGGCCTGCATTCAACACCTTTGGGTCGAACTGGAACACAGTCTGTGAGGCCTTATTAGCCAACATCAGCGGTCGACCTTAAAGTCTGATATGGGTGTACTGTCGAGGTGTCCAAATACCTTTGTTTGCGTGTGTTCAGTGTACAATTGATCTCAAAGCTGAGAGGATAACACCATGTTTGGGATCATGCCAGTGAATCACGAAAGTAAACACACAGACACACAGCTGGAACAGCAGAGCTAATCACGGTTGCTGCATCTGCACCGAGTCCTCTCGTCTAATGAACAGATATGACGAGCACTTCTCTCATCGTTTCATCTAATTCATCATCTACTGTCCTTGGCTTTTTTCCTGTCTTTTTTCCTTCAGGCTGATTAGAAATAAAATGCAATTAGAGACAGTTTTCTTCTGACCCGATTTTATGAGCAATTTAAATACAAGAGGCCCAAATTTACTGCACGGACAGGCTTCATTCATTTATGTAAGTATGCATAATCACACACACATACCAGTCTGTAGAAGGCTCTGTCTTGCATGCAAACACACTCAACATACACACTAGTTGGTCCAAATGTGTGTGTGTGTATATATATATAATATATATATATATATGTATGTATGTATTGCCCTTATAGACACACAAATTCAGTCGCCGTCCTTTTTAGCCTCATCAATTTGTTAAATTACCTCAATGACACTGAGGGCCCGCTGAAAATATCCTATCCATACAATCTTCCTTCCCTCTCTCCTTAAACGTCTGCTTTGGCTCGGCATGATGAATGATCGCTCGGACCAATCAATTCTATTTAGATAAGCTGGCCTCCAGAGAGGACAGGAAAGGGAAGAAGGATGCATTTTTTGAGTTATTCAACACAGAGGCCCAAGGTTATTGTTATTTGGGCTGCTCTCCAAACTGTTATTTCTCAGGTAGGGCAGGCTGTAACATTTTGGTAGCTGTATTCCAGGAGATTAAAGGGAAAGTTCGGGTTTTCTGAAGTGGGGCTGTATGAGGTATTTTAGCCACCTAAAAGAAGGCCTACTGAAAAAAATCAATATCAGTTCACGTGTCAGACAGCCATTTCCTTTGGAACTACATTTTCTCAACTGTAGAACTTGTATTTTCTTAACTGTATTCCTACGCATAAGCGCAACTTGGCTGCACACTGTATAACACCAACAGACATCAGCTGTTTGGATCAGAAAGTGCTGTTGGAGATCAGACTGAAATCAAACTTTGCTTTTCTTAACAATTCACTTCCCATTTCCTTTCACAGTTTCAACTAGGTCTCAGATCCGCTGTTATTACACCAGACCTTCTATCTAGTCAGTTCTATAGAACTAGCCTTGGCCAGTTTTCAATTAGGTACAGAGGTCCAGTGACATGGAACAGCTTTTCTGCTTCACCACGCAGTCACTCCTCATTTCTGATGTTTAAAACAGATCTTAAACAACTTTTCTTGATGGAGTACAGTACTATGTAAATGAGGTATGATACAGTGTATGAAAGCAGTGCAAATATATGTTATTGTAATCCTTGGTTTATTTTTTTCTTCCTGTAGGTATTTTTGTTTGGAAATTGTATTCTCTTCTTTCTTTAAGATATTTTAAAGATATTTATGTGTGTTTGTAAATTTGTATCTTTAATTTCAATGTTAGGTGGGTTCTTTTTACAAGCCCTCAGGGTTTTTTTCATTCCACCTCTGCATTTTCTTATGTTATTGTATATTTCTTACTCTTTTGTTTTATTTTATTATATGCACAAAGCTAAACTAAAACTTGAAAGAACTAAATGTTGAAATGTTAAAGAGTTTGTGGTTACAGATGAAGAGGAAAAAGAACCAAAAAGATAAAAAAAAAAAGGACAAGGATGCAATTTAAATGTAATGTTATAATACGCCTCCGTTTTGGTGGCAGTCATCAACTCTGCTGGTGGTCCAGCATCACAAACTCTTTTGGGTGGACAACCACTGTTCAAACCCGCAATACTTTATTGTAAATTCTAGGAGAGATCCCAAAGTTTCCAAATACCGGTATATTGAATATTTCAACTTGAGCTAAGCTAATAGCATAAATTAAGTGTTGGAACAAGCAGATGCTTAAAGAAGAATTACAGGAAAAATCAAAGTTCACTCTGGAAGATGTTGCTTTTTCATTTAGTGTTTTTTTACACTTCTTTGTTTCTTTCTCTGAACTGAATAAAGGACTTTGGATCAACTGTTTTCAGTTTAAGTACTATTTAAATGATGATGAGTATATGCACTGGTAGAAATTTCACTGTGTATATTTAAGACTATTCTGGTTTTCTAGCTTTACCCACGTTATGACGTTCCTCTCAAGTCACTGTGAAATGGCAACCAGCAAACAACTACAGATGTTCAAACTGTATTCAGTACTTCATCCAAGCAAGACGGTGAAATCTGGAACTTAAAGCAACGCTTTGCCCGAGATGTGGTAACACTTCAGCAGTTAATCTCTCCCTGGTCCTTTAACAATGATATCAAGTGTTCATCGACAGCTGTTAATGTGCAAAACGACCCTTCAGGAGTGTTTTAGGTGGTGAATGCACCAATGTTGTAGCGGATATAAAGAAGTGATGGTTTACCCAACAGCGCCACCCAGTGGCTCATTAGCAGTGTTACCTGAAAGGGCAGAAATAACCAGCACACAAACATCTGCACATTTTTGATTGTATATATTTAATTACTGTCAATTATAGGATTTTTTTTTCTCTTGTGGTCTGAAAAAACATTCCCTTTCAACCTGAGAATGACCTCTTTAGGATCTCTTTAAACACCTATGAAACCATTTCACGCAGCAGCAGCATAATAGCAAAATTCAAAGTACAAAATAGTATCACAATTAATCAAAAAACTTTTTGTTCGACCATAGTTATCAAGTTCTACAACTGATTCACAAATTGCACACCTTACATGATACAATTTTCTTACATATCCCTCTGAGACACAGTAAAGAAGCTGCTGTCCCGGTTTCTCTTTTCTTTTGGCCTCTGACCTTGTTCTTAGGTTCTAAAACTTCCTCATAGCAACAGATACAACAGAGTTTCCGTGTGATTTTGAGAAGGACTTTCTTTTTGTCTTTTACTTCAAGAGCTTGAAACACGCTCCAAAACGATTCTATAGAAACTATCAAGCATTTAAAACATGGTCAAATGTGACTTTTTAAGCCTTGTGAGGGATGGACATGCTTATATTATTCGACACCAAACCCAGGATATGGACAGTCTGAGTATTCATATTTATACATTTAAACCTCTACACAAAACACACAAACTTGCTCCCAACGGGTCACTATTTACCTTCCTGTGTTTATAGTGACATTTGTAAGTTACATTTGTAAAGACA
Source organism: Siniperca chuatsi (assembly GCF_020085105.1). NCBI lineage: Eukaryota > Metazoa > Chordata > Actinopteri > Centrarchiformes > Sinipercidae > Siniperca > Siniperca chuatsi. Next base: position 26,527,953 of record NC_058055.1, read on the forward strand.
CGCTTAATAATTAGAATAGTGAAGCGTGTCTTTACAAATGTAACTTACAAATGTCACTATAAACACAGAGAAAAACTGCTGCATCACCTTCATTAAAAAAAAAAAAGTCCCTGACTTTTCCAGGCATGCACACACCAAAATCTGATAGATTATATCTGCATATTTATGACATTTTCCATCACAGCAGAAATGTTTTGGAGCTCTAATATAAAAATAATCACATTTATATTTCAGTTCCTCTGCTGTCTCTGAAAGGTAAAAGTAGCTGGAAGCTTGGTGTTTACTCTGCAACGTTTTTGAAAATCCCCTCAAACATTTTAATTATGGTTTTTTTAACATGTTTACTTCTTTTATTAAAACAGTCACTCTGAAGTAAAACCCAGCCTGTAATCAACTGATGTCCTGACAATCAAAGACCCGAATAGAGAGACATGGAGATGGCAATCAAGTCTGTGAAGCGACATGTTTCTGAGGCATTATTTCAAAGTCTTAAACTTCCTCTGAGTGTCAGGTGATTGATAGGAAGCAATGACATGAAAACAATGAAATGTGGATATTTCATCACATTTTGTTCTTTGAAAGCCGACTGTCAAAGTGAACGGCAGCAAATGGAGTCTTCTGAAGGAGGAAAAAGAGCTCTTATATCTGCTGCTACGCTAGCTGTGTGCAGAAAAACCCAAAGAGTAAAGAGTTGAGGGCAACGCACTACACAAACATGAAAACTAAAACTAAAAGCTATTTAAGACAAGAGGAAATACACAATTCTGAGCTGAGTCGATGCAGTTTGGCTCTGGTCAAACTTACAGGCATCATTAATCCTTATTTGAAATCACAGAGAATCACAAGTGAGCTGGGTGGCATCACAGAGGCCTGCTGGTCTAAGACAAATATCGCATAACTGCAACGTTCCGATTCAAATTCAGCTAGGACATTTTGTTGCGTCTCTCTCTCTCTGCCCTCAGGTTTCCTGTCTAACTCTCCACTGCACCCTATAAAGGCAAAATGCCCCAAAAATAATCTTAAAAATGTTAAGGGGTTGCACTGAATACAAGAATCACTGAGCCATGTACAATTTTCTACGGCTGTTTATTGAGATGCCGGTTTGATTTGGTACCAGTTACAATTTTATAAGAATTGAGGATTTGTTCAGAAACTTTTGATTCCTGAAAGCAAAAGTTGACCTTCCTTCAACGTTACGAGATAGGCATATGTCAGTGCATGTGTATAGTGTTAACGATATGGCAGATGGGAGCAATCGCTTACAAGTGAGACTTCAGTAAGCTTGACAAAAGACGTAATCACTGCATGAACAGTTTTATGCAGGAAAGAGGAAGAACATGACTCAGCAGGTATAGAACGCAGTATTTTGATGTAGATGTAGTCATGATGTCAAAGATCAGCTGACGCCAGGACGTCCATCCCAAGGAAAAACAAGTGGAAAACAGCCAGAATCCAACTTGGACATGGCAAGAGAGAATATGTATATTTTTCTTGACTTTACCTTTTAACCAAAAAGAATTATATCGCACTCTGCCAATACGGACTGTTTATCGCCTTGAAACAAAGCTGGTTTTTGCTTTGAATGTGTTGTGGTTTCCTTTCTTACTCAAACAGTAGGACAAGATATGGAGTCAGGATTCGCTAAAAATGAGAATCGATAAGCAGAACTAGAATCGCAAAAATCTAAATGATAACCAACCCCACAATTTTCTGCTGATTTTCTAAGCGCTTGCAGTTAGACACCTTACACTTGACAAAATGTGTTTCTCCTGATGGGATTCAGACTGAGGTTATATGTTGCTCTCATAGGACATCTCCGTGTCCTTTTCCTCGACCTTCTCAGAAACCGTGTGGACTGACACTTTGATGTCCGCGCCTCCATTGTTCCCTTGTCTTTCGCTTGACAGCAGCGCCTGACACACCTCCTCTTCCTCTCCATTTCTGTCGGAGGAGGGCGGGCCTATAGCTTGTCTGTTCCCAGACGCCGACGCCCCGACCTGCTCTGTAGGGTGAGGCCCCGTGTGAGGCCCCGGGTTCACCGTCTCCACAACATCCTCCCCGAACACGCGGCAGTTTAGGATGAGCGGCGGCAGAGGAACGCTCCGTGCCAGCTCCTCCATGTGACGGGCAAACTCCATGGTCTTGTACTGCGTGACCTTGGCGAGCTCCAGCGTCTTGGCCGACGTGATGATGGGAATGCGCTTGGCGACCTCAAACGCCCTCTGCAGCTTCTCTGTGCCCTCGGTGCGGAAGAACTCGTTGATGGCTCTCTCCGTCTTCTTGAGATGGCTGCTGACCATGCAGAGCCGCGCCACGTTGAGGATCATGGTGATGGTGAAGGCCACCAGGCAGATGATGACGTAGTAAAGGCCCAGGCCGCTGTCGGTGTGGGCTACACGCAGAGTGACGGTGTAGTTTTTGGTCCCGCCGGCGCCATTGGAGGAGACGCAGGTGTATCGGCCGCGGTCCTCGAAGGAGACCACAGTGATGTTCAGGGCGCCATTCTCCTGAATCTGCCACTTCCCACCTGGAGTCAAAACACATAAGACAACAAGACAAAGACAGTTTTAGTTTTACCAGAAACTTTAGAGATGTGAGTTGAGAACTGGGAAAACAGAGCGTCATTAAGAGCGGATTAGAAAATTCTCACCATCTCCTCCATCAAGCAGTTTGTAATGCAGCATCAAAAATGTTTACACTGGCCAAGAAACCCAGTTAACGCTAATATAATTTCAATTTTACTTGAAAAATGAGCATACAAAACACTACCTGATGAGATAAAAGTGGTTGTATATATGAGATTAGATTCAACAAACAACAATAATACTGCATTAGTGTTGACTCACAAACTGCTTGTGCACTGTGGCGTCAGAGTTTACTGAGAGCACAACTTAGACTGACACAGCGTTCGACTGATAACGGTTCATGACGGCGATTCCAACAAGGGCTGGGATGATAACAAATATTGAGGAATTGGGAGGAAATCATTGATAAATAGCAATATTTTTTGCTATATCAGCATTTTTGATACCTGAAAACTGGACTGAATGCCAAAATGTTATTGAAAGTTCATTTTCATGTCAAAATAATACTACTAATAATAATAATAATACTAATAATAATAATACTAATACTAATAATAATACTAATAATAATAATAATAATAAGTATTCAGTGTAAAATTAAACACATTGTGTCATTATGTATGCATGTTATTGTAATTTTATTACATATAGCCTATTCTTATGATTAAAATAGCATTTTGGTATTAGTATGGTACGGATAACTTTTTGACTATTGTTACTTTTGACACCAAAAGTTATGTATCTTTTTGATCTGTAGAAAAGTCTGTCTGTACAAAATGTTATTGTGTTGCATTGTTTCCCACTGTACTGTACTGTACCGTTTTCTCTACGGGTTTCTACTGTTGGGAGTGGTTTCCTTTCTTCTGTCTTATCTATTTGCTTGTGGAATTATTTACAATTATTTACAAGTTTGAGCCTACTTTTAATGTTAAATCCTCAATATCACCAAATCGATGCTTAGAAGTGTTTAGAAGTGTGTTGTTTGACTACTGGGGTGTTTGACTGTGTCCCTGTTTAAATGCACCTGTTTGTACATTACAAATGCACATTAAGGGAAGGCGTGGTATCTGATTTTTCCGCTTTGATGAAAGCTTTCTAACGATACTGAGAACACAGTACATACTACTTTACTTTGATGTTTTTTGCCTTGGCCACCATCTACAGTTGGGTGTTCGTTCTTTTTTACTTTTTTCATATAAAACAACTATGTACTATGTAAAAAAACCTCAAAGTTGTTCATGAACTTCTTCTCAGCACAGCGTTTCCTTCTCCTACCTGTGTCCTCACCCAGCACACGTCCTTTAGAGTTGTACCACTTGATGTCATTGTGGCCTCCGGTCACGTTACACTCAATCAGCATGCTGGATCCTTCCTTCACCACGAGGTCCCCGCTGGAGGGGACGCTGGTCAGCCGCATGGAGGACGCCGCCTCCGCCTCTGACCCATTCTGAGCTCCGTCTGCTGTCCAGCCACCGAGCAGCAGGACTGAGAGAAGCAGGTGTGACAGGTGGTGCTTCTGAAGTGGTAACATGTCAAAAGGAGTTACAGCTTCAGCTCACATTTAGACGAGACAAACCTGCAAAACAGGAAGAGTCAACGATAAAGGCTGATGCAGCAACACAGGACTGTAGACACTTACATGCTAGTGTCTTCATAATCTATAGTCCTGTCCATCTTTGATAAATCTTTATCTATTGCACTTTTCAGTATTTCAACATACACACATGAATCCTCAGGACATACTACTTTCATGGATTCATTTTTAATTAAATGTAGAAATCTCTTGAGTTTTAGCTGTGACATTTAAACCACATTTTCAATCTGAAACTTTTTCTTACCACTCTTGATTTTTTGCTTCATTGCATATTTTTAACTACAATAATATATCTTATTAGTTACTGACTTAGTGACTTTTCATGTCCTGTTTTCATTGTCTGAAGTTGTTTCTCTTACAGCAAAGATTTTTAGATGAAATATTGTTAATTTGATTTGGTTCCTTTGACTTTTCAGTGCGTCATAAAAGCATTGGTTAAAAAAACAAAACCAATAAAGCAGTGAAGATAACTGTTAATGAGTTATGGCATAAATACCAGTCCTGTTCTGGTAATTTGTGTAAGGAATAGTTGATTTAAATAAATAGTATTTTTATAATACAGTTATTAAGCAGTAAATACCAAGCTCCTCTGGCATAACGTTGGTGTATCGAGCACATTTTACCTGAGGAAGAAGGACACCAACACATAAAACACCAAATTCACCAAAACCTCAAATCTGAGCCAGTGATTCTCACCTGCTGCTCGGACAGCGACCAAAACAACAAATCCTCGACCGACATTTAAGCAACAAACAATCCCTGTAACTTGGTGTATGTTGAAATATGTTCCTCTTACTCCTATTTCAGTCTGTTATTCAGCGTTTACCCTCAAACAAAGCAAACACGCTCCGTCGCGGTCCGTTCACTTCCTGCTTCAGGTAGGAGTGAGTGGGCGTGGCTTGTTCTCAATTCTCCCATTCAGGTAGGTGACTTCATCTGGGAAAGTATATACATACTGTGTAATCAGTGTTGAATTAAAGATAGCTTATGTAATACTTAATAATGATAATAATTATAATTTTTCATCTAATATTTTCGTGTATTTGTATATTTAATATCTAACACATTTTCAAACTATTTGTTTTATTTCATTGCTTATACACAAAACATTTTGGATTAATGTAGAACATTTTATTAAGCACGAAGGCTGAACAATCACTGTAACTACAAGGCAGAGACTTCTCTTTGTTTTACAAACTGTGAGTTACGAACTGAGATGGACAAGATTTATTTTTGTAGGCTACATGTGACATGCCCAATATGTCCAAACCTGGAAATGTTTTGCCAAGCACTGCTTGCAGAAGACAGATGTGTTATAATAGGAAAGCTGTGAAAATACATAGTATTTTTTGTTGAATATAGTATATATGATTTTTTTTACTATGTTAATTAATTGTGTATAAGTATGTATTGATTATATAATTGTCATTTGCATTTCTATTTTCTAGAATAAATACATTAATGAATTACTTGATTTTTAAAAACAGACCTGGAAGACAAACGACAAATAAATATTAATGTCTTTTATTTTTGAGACCCAAAGTTAAGTTTTGCCGGAAGTTATAATTATTTTATTTTGAAGGCATCGGAAGTCTGCATTACTTGACGTGGTGAATCATTGCATCAAGCTACCTAACGAGAGAGAGAGACCGGTAGTATGGCGGGTTTTCCTTCAAAATAAAATCGTAACACCTGTCACCCCTGAAACAGTCAAATAACATCTAAATGTACACCAAACTTTTCAGATGTGTCTAATTGCTTAAATTGCTGTCCCGATACAGATTCCCACTTTACCGTATTTTCCCGATGATCTTTATTTTACAGTAATTGTGTTGAAACCCAAATGGTCAAAAAAAAAAAAAAAAACATATTTTATTTCGAAGATGCTAACCGGAACTTATTGCTCGCTGTTGGACCTGGACAGTGACAACAAAATGTGACGTGGCTAATCCTGATGTACAAAAAGAGTGAGAAAACCTCTATGAGTAAACTGTTTACAGGAAAACTAAAAGGCGTTTAACGTGTAGAAACAGAAGTGCCAACCGAAGTAAAGACGATAAAGCTGTCTTGGTTTTGGTAAGGAAACTGTTAGCAGACTGGGGTAACGTTAACTGCTAGCATCAAGACTTTGACAGGAGAAAAGGTCAGTTTATAGCAGAAGTATCACAGTGTAGGTTGTGTTTTTCCGACTAAGTTATGCGTTGATAATTATTTAAACAACTTATATTGGTAAAAATAATAAAAAAAAGAACCTAACACTCCTCTTAGCCATATTGTCAAATGCATGACTGAGTCATTAGCTTATCAAAGCCTCTAGCAACCCGTAGTTAAAGCTTGAATAACAATGCCACTAAGACTAGTTACAATACTACAATAATACTAACAGCTAATGGATAATGGTGCTTACATATCTGAATGTGAGGTTAATGTAATGTATATAATAATATAAATTCTTGTTCCTGATGTATATGTGATGCATTTGCTTCAGGAATGAGTATTTTCATGCACAGCGATGTGGATACACAGTATATACAATATACTGAATTGGTTTTAACTTTTGTTAAAACTAACACTCCCTCCAGCTGCACAGATAACCAACAGCTGAAGAGTTGACTGCTGATCCCTGGGTGTAGTTGAAATGCATTCAGGGAAATGTATGTAGTCACCAAAACAGTGAATTACATCATTTTATTACCATATTTATTGTATTATTGACTCCTGGAACGAATTCATTAAATGTCGCAGAGTGTTTGAAGCGAACGGTGGAAGAAGGATCTGATTTTTCTTTAAACATCCCAGCTGGAAACTTTTAACAGTCTCCCTATGTTTATTTAGTCATGTGTTTTAAAAAAAAAACCCTTGTCACCTCAAAATCTTCAAGTTGATCTTCAACTAATCCTGTTTTCGGTTCTCTTCAGGACAAACCAGCTCTGCATTAACTTCTGCAGGTTTGTTTTGTAGCCCACAAAAAACTGAAATTAAACTTTAATTTTGTTCCCAGCTTGGTCTGTAAGCATTCGATACTCTCAATATCAACACGCCACACTGTATGCAGGACTTTAATTGGATACTTATCTGACTAATAACTATATCCTTTGTTATATTTTCACTGTGCAGGCATGTACTGAGACATTAAGATGTCAGACAGCGGAGCTACAGCAGCGGAGGGTTCAGAGATGGCACCAGAGATTCGGGATGCCCCTCCTGCCGAAACGCCTGACAGCTCCTCGCAGACCACACCTGACATCTCGACTGACGTGGCCCCGACGAGGAAAGCCAGGAGGAGACCAGACGCCAAACCTGCAGCCGAAGTTGAGGAGAGGCCGAAAGCAGAGGAGCAACCGCCAAAGGCACTGATGAGATATTTATTGTTAATACGAGACAAAACAAATAATGGTAAAGAGAGAATTTCTTGGGGAATGCTCGTTTGAGAGCATATGCCTTTAACTAGACAAATATTGCATAACATTTTCTCAGAGGTCATTTAGCTGTAATTTCCATCTAGGCGTTGGTCACTTGGTCAACACTTTGGCTGATGAAATGCTCATGAAAATATCAAACCTTTTTGATAACAGTTTTATAAAGCCATCATTGAAAGTACTCTCACTTCATTGAAGACAATCTGGTATGGCAGCTCAGAGAGTCGCACACCCTAAAGTACAGCAAAAAATACTACTGTACTAAATAAACTAAATAATATCTGAAGTGTCTCTCACACTGCTCACTACATATTCCATCATTTGTCCCCTGGGAGGCACTACAGACCTCTGTCCATCATTCAGGGACTCTGATTGCTGCTCCTTTTTCCTAGCATGACTATTCAAGTGTTAACTGTGAATTTTAAACAAGCTACAGTTTTTTGCAAGTGTTTTGACACTATTGATAAGCCTCGTCGTGTATCAGTTGAATTGTCCGCCAGCCCCAGGGTCACACCAAAGGTCACTTGTTTGTGTGTACAAAAGTCCTTGATTTTGTCTTTCTGTTTCTCTTACTCATTCACGACCTCTGTCTCCTGTTTTCTCTCTGTCGTTTCTTTCCCTCCTCCTCCTTCCGTCCTCATCCCCTCTATCCTCATGTCCTCTCTCTCAGATGTCCAGTGAGTCCACTGTGTCTCAGGGTGGTTGGGGATACTGGGGCAGCTGGGGCAAATCCATCTTATCCACAGCAACAGCTACTGTGTCCACTGTGGGTGAGTATAGACCACCTAACCCAATCTTTGTGTATTATATAGAATGTGTATGGTGGTAGTTTTAGTTGTCTACTTGGAGAGCTGTCCTAAAAAACTACAGCCAGTCATCTAAACACATGCTTAAGCTTTGTCTTGCCTTGTTCCACATCTTCGTTTGAAACAAAGTACCATGCCATGGGATATTGTTTATTTAAAGCTTTAATAGTTCAGCAGATTTACTATGCAGTTATGTGAGATCCCTCTTGGAACCTAAAAAATCATTTCTATGAACCTTAGATTTATCCTTTTCAAGGTAAATGTAGTTTTGTGTTTGCATGCATGTGTGCTGGTTTATGTTGTTAATTGTACTTGAACTAAAGTGATCAAAGAAGAGTCCAAGAAATAATTTGAATTCACTCCAAAAACAAAAAACTCACCTCACCGTCTTTCTGCCTGTTACCGTTCAGACTTCTTCTATACTATACATGCTGCTTGTCTCTCCTGTTCGTCCAGGCCAAGGGCTCACTCATGTGATAGAGAAGGCAGAGACGTCGCTGGGTATCCCCAGTCCGACCGAACTCTCTGCGCAAGTTGAGGAAGAGCAGAAAGAGCAGGGTGAGGCTTTACTGTATGTTGTGTCTTGTGTAGTTAAGGCACAACACTGGGTTAACTGGTCCAATCATCATGGATCTACCCTCCTTGTACACAGAAATATATGAATATGAGTTAATTTATCACACATCACATATTGTCTCCATATTGTGTTAACCTTGTATGTATGTATTGTGTTTGTTTCTCCTGCAGGTGAAGCCAGCAGCGAGACAGACAAAGCAGCAGGAGATGGATCGGCAGTGGTGGGAAGTGCGATGGGAATGCTGTCGTCGCTCACCAGCGTCGTCCAGAGCACAGTAAGCAGAAATATTGTGTGTTTTTGTTTCTGTTCCTTGGAAGGAGGAAAGAGATGTTCACATGTTTCAAGTGCATCTTAAACATCCAGTTTTTCATATCTCATAGAGCAGAAAGAGCAGAGTAGGTTTTGTGTGGAGCACTGATACTGAAAATGTACGGCTCTTGAGAAATGGTAGCATTGCAATGCTGTTGTCCAGTTACTCTCAACTATTTTCTATTATTTAAAGCCAGTTCACTTGTGATTAATCTTTTAAAAATGTTCCAAGACAGTAAATGTGAGCATGACTCTGTGTTATCAGGTCCAGTTTTGGTGATTTCTGAAAAAAATAAAGGATTACATTTTCCTTTGTGGGTTGAGAACCTTTTCCAAACCTTTCAGACAGTGCCAACAAAAACAAACCGTATTTCCAAAGTTGACATTTTGGAAATATGTAGTTTTCACTTAATATCAGCAAAATTAGTATGACACGATGCCAGGTTGTTTTGAATTTTTAAAATGTGTGTTTAGTTCAACAGGTGCAGCCATTTTGCTAAAACATCATCCTTGTTCCATTTCTTCCTCACCAGAGAATAACTGCCCAGCCCAAGTATAGTTTTTTTAACTTCAGGTCACTATTGATGCATCTGTATTTGCCCAGTTTGATGCAGCAACCAAGCTAACAACAAAACCTTTAAAAGTTAGTATCATGTAGTCTTTACCCTCCTTGATAACTCGTTAATTCACTCATTAAATATGTTATATGTCGTGTAAGTCCTTTGCAGGCGTTGTTGTTGTGGATAACTAGGCTCTTCATATTTTCTTCACACAGGGGAAAACGGTGATAACGGGCGGGCTGGATGCTCTGGAGTTCATCGGGAAGAAGACGATGGATGTGATAGCAGAAGGTGATCCCGGATTTAAGAAGACCAAAGGACTGATGAACAGGAACTCCACTCTGTCTCAGGTAGGCAGACCATCGTCAAATATGTACACGAGGATCTCATTTTAAAAGTGCTACATATTTATGTTTGATGAGGGACTGGAATATTAATTAAATCTAGTCTAAATTTGACCATCAGCATTTCATAAAGACAGTTTGTAATCTCATCTCATCCATCTTGTTTTACCTCTTTATGTCTGTTTATGGCCAAAAATGAAATAAATGAGAATAAAATGAAATTTAAAAAATTTGATAGAATTGAATAAAATACAAAAGACTAAACAAAGTTAATCTCAGTGAATCTAAATTAAGTAAGATGACACAAGATGTAAATAAAAACAGTTTTCAAAAATAATTTTATTTCCACAAAGTAGATTTTCTGAAGGTTTCAACCGCTTTAAGACAGACAAAGAAATGACTAAAGAGTGTTTTATCAGCGTTAAGTGAAACAAACAGAAACAAACTTCAGCTGACTTAAACTGCTTTACTCCTGATTGTCTCCTTCAACTTTTCATCTCTCTCTGTCTCATAGGTGTTGAGGGAGGCAAAGGAGCGAGAGGAGCTGCAGACAGCAGAGACAGAGTGGTCAGATTCCGAGAAGAAGGTGGTCGCTCACTACGGGATGCTGTTTGATGAATTTCAGGGTCTGTCTCACCTCGAGGCGCTGGAGATTCTGTCTCGAGAGAGCGAGGCTAAGGTTTGATGGGGTTTCATTCTAAAATATGACATCTTCTGCGGCTAAATAGCCATACTGAGACGTCGTTTTACATTACATCATTCAATAGCATCTGGTAAAAGCCTCAAATGTGACAGTTTTTCTTTGTTGTTGATTTTTGTGTGTGTGTGTGTGTGTGTGTGTGTGTGTGTGTGTGTGTGTGTGTGTGTGTGTGCTGTAGGTGAAGTCGGTGCTGACCACTCTATCAGGAGATAAGCTGGTTCAGCTCAGAGAAGAGCTGGATCTCATCAAGGACTCTTTCTCCCTGGTGGAGTTTGATGACGAGGAAGTGGACGAGAAGAAAGGTAATGTCTCTATAAAAAATACCAGCACTGCAAGACGAATGCAGCATCATCTACACCAGAACTGATTGATTGACTGTACTATTGATTGTACATTTCCAATTCCAGATGAAGATGGCTCAGAGTTTGAGAGGGAGTTAACGGAGGCCTTGGAGGGTCTCAGTGTCACTGCCACAGCTGACAAACTCAGCAAGGTACCAACTACACATTTCTGCTCAAGTCAATTTTATTTACATAGCCCAACATCACAATTCACAATTTGCCTCAAGGGGCTTTACAATATTTACAGCATACAACACCCTGCGTCCTTAGACCCTCGATTCGAAAATTCCTGTGTTTTGGATCGGATTCCTGTTCAGTTTTTGTTGAGTCATTCACGAGGCCGCAATTTGTAGTGCTGTTGATGCGGCTGGACAAAATAACGGGACTATGTGGCAGTATAATCCAGTCAAATATAACGCTATCACAAATTTCAGCCTCACAAAGTACTGTAGAGTTGAATCAAACCCTGTCTGACACAGTCTAGATGGGAAACAAAATGACACTGTAAGTGTCACAGAGGTAGTATTTATTGTATGGCTGTTGTTTTGGATTCCATTAGATTGTGCAGTTCTTGTTTTTATTGTGGTCAACTGGTGGTTCACAAACCTAAGCAATCCTTCCAACAGGCCTGTAAGAGCACCTGCAGCCAGATCACGGACATGACCAGACCAGAGAAGGAAGAGGAAGAGAGCCAGGAGGACGTAAAGAAAACACTCTCTGTAGAGGTATGCTGATATTAACCATGATCAATATTTAACATTACAAAGGAGGAAAGCATTGGTTGCTATCAGACCTCCTCGCTTATTTCTAACAGGTTCAACTCATAGCTTTATTACAAGGCTTAAATTTTTGTGAATTTCACGGTAAAAGCGAGATGTTCTTTTGTCTGTGCAGCCTGTTGTATTTGGAACGAGTGAAACTGACTTATTATTTTAAGAAATCTTAACATTTTAACACACTGCTGGATGTTTTTGTAGTATGTTTCTTGTTTCAGTCCACAAAGTTTCCTCTGCATGCGGTTTCTGGTCCATTCAGGTGTGCGTGTGCATGTGTGTGCGGGCGGGCGTGTGTGTGTGTGTGTATTTTGAATTTTGTCAGGAGGTTCATGCTGCAGCCATCAGGAGTCTGGCGGAGCTGACGGCTCGATCCATCGAGCTTTTCCACAAACTGGCCGAGATGATCCTCTTCTCCAACGGCAGCACTGAGGCCGGCGCTCTGTCACAGTAAGGCTACATGGATTTTCTCTTTGAACGTGTGTGGAGACACTGCAAGAGCTGCACTGTAGAAATTCACAGTTTCATCTGTACTTTAACTAAACGTCTGTATTTTTCATGTTGTCTGTCCTCAGGTTAACTGTTGTCCTGTGTAAAGAAATCTCACTACTTTCCAAGAAGTTCACATCCTGCTTAACAACTGCAGGGGTAAGTGTGATGATTCTAACGTAGCTCTGTGTATCAAAGAGTTTGGTCCTGCAATTAGACATTTCACCTGAATATAGGAAATACTGTACGTCCAGGCCATTGTTTGGAGACAGTTTAAGACTGTTGATAACCAAATTGCTGAATTTGTTGAGTGTGGGATTATTGAGTATTTTCATCACCATCATCATCACATTATTTTGAACCATTAAAGTAATAAAGGTTAAGTTGACTAGGTGTTTGTTTTTTTTTTTGTTTTTTTTATGCCGCTATCCCATAATGCTTTATGGGAAGTGTAGTACCCAGTGTTTTTGGAGCTTGATCCATACTAGGGACTAAGTCACTATATCCTAACTTCTGCTGCTTCAATTTTGAAAATGCAGTCTCCCAACTATATGAACATGCAACACTAAATCAATGTGTGCCCCTTTAATGGTGCTATGAGGACACACCTGAAGTCATAACATTGTATTATCAATAATTATCAATAACTGCTAATCAGCTTTTCAATTTGCTGTGCTGAATGTGTCTGCTTGTTTGTACCTCACAGGAAGCAATGAATTTTAAATCAGTGGTTTGTTTAACATAAACAGAAGAACTGGGTTTTGCATTGGGAGAAATAACTAGCATAGCATGAAAATTCTTAGGTAACGCACCATAAAGAGTAACTTAACACCCCCTGAAAATCTGATCTTCGGTGACCTCCGGCATTTTCTCATCTTTAAGTCACTTCATCCTTCTGTTTGTTTCCACCCACGTTTTTCTGGTCTATCTGTCAAACTTCATACGGCAGCAAAACTCTCATACGTGCTGCTGTCAGCATTTTCATTCCCCAAACTGCTTTTGTCATTATGACCCATTTTCACTGCTGCTGTTTGTTCCTCTGAGAGCTGATTGTAATTTAATCTAAACGTTCTGTTTTACAGTCGAATGAGAAGGGAGATGTCCTCAACCCGCTGATAACAGGAGTCTTTTTAGAGGTTTGTGTCATAGTACTACAGCACTCTCATCACACACGCACACTGGGGCTGTTGGAACCAATTTCGTGAGTCGAGTATAAATTGAATAGTAAAAAAAAAAAATGAATATCAAATGCTGAAATTACTATTCAAATGTGTATTTATTTTATTTTTTTTATAAATGTGCTGGCTGACATTAGCGAATCTCGCCCTTCTCGCCTTGGCCTACCCGCATGTGAAAACGAAATGCTTCGTCACCTCTGATGAACAATAAAGTTTTCACGTTCAATGTGTTAACGTCAACCTCTAACATTATAATATCCGAAATGTAACAGAAATGGCAGAAAGCGACCCTGATAACACCCTGGCAAGCTAGGTGATCTACAGTCCAAGGAACTGCAGCTGAAGCAGGCACGAATGACATCTTTTTTCCTCCCTCCTCCTCATCGCGGGGCTTACCAACTGCCCACCAAAAGGCGATTACAGACAGGAAAAAAAAAAAAAAAAAAGTTGACAACGTTATTCATTTTGTGCCTAAGCTTAATTATTATTTAGAAAGAAAGCTATCACCTGTCTAATTCCAAATGTTTATTGGTAATGTTGGAATGCCATCTAGTGGACAGAATGTATAACAACCACATGCTGATAGTGGCATTGGCGATGCTTAAGCCTGTGTATACATGGTATAAGTACATAGTGCATATTAATAATAGGCTAAATTTGAGCATTAGAAATTTGAATATAATTTGAATATTAAAAATAATAAGGAATGAAATTCGAATGGGATTGACAGCCCTAATGCACACACAGTGTAATTAAATCTATGTCACACTATTGCAGTTTTATCCCTATCCATTTTATGTCTCAAAAAGAACATTTGATTTGACTTTCCGATGCAAACACACACAGTACCACAGTCAGTTTTAAACAGATTTTTGTTTGTTTTATGTGTAGTTGTTCCTGTTGGACATGTGAAGGTTTTTCCGCTGTTTCACAGTTTTGGTGATTCCACCTCTAGTGAATTTGACATGCTGTATGGAATTCCACTGCGGGTTGATTCTTGGACCTTTAATCTTTGTATGCTTCTGTTTTGCTCTATAATTGGCAAACACAAGATCAGTCATCGTAGCTATGCAGGTGACACACAACTCTAGATTTCACTATCTCCTGATTACATGAGATGGATGTCACAAGACTTCCTGTAGGTGAACAGAGAAAACACTGAGATCCTTGCATTGTGTGCAACGGTTCAGAGGAAGCAAATCTGCACATTAAGAGTCCAAAATTTAAAACTTCATCAAGTCATTGATGCTGACTTCTTATTCACTCATCAGCAGCATCAACAAAGTAGCCTTTCATCATCTCAGGAATATTTCAAAAATGTGATGCTTTACATCCCAGTTAGATTTTGATTCAGGATTTTTTGCACGGCAATGTATATAGTAATTTATAGTTATTTAGCCAATTATTTTCAAAAAATAATTTAAAACCTCTGTAAAGGGGCGGAGATTATCTCACCTGTTTCCAGTACAAATTAAGTGATTGGAAGAATTTCCTAAAATCATGTGTCATTTTCTTGATACATGTGCAGCAATCTACATTCTGCTGGTACTCACCCTTTTATTTCTAGAAAAGTCCTCAGATAATTAGGGGAAACTGTGCTGGGAACAAGTGAAATTATCTCACATCATTGGTAGAAAGGTTTCCTCCTTGAAGAAAAAGGTTGTGGAGGCTGAAGAAGAGCCTAAATAAGATGTTATGGAGGATGTTTTGCAGTTGGATTGTCTGCATTTGTGTCATTGGGCTTTACAGGCACAAATATGGACATTTCAGAAAGATATTAAAATACTGTGTTACATGTTACATTTTGATATGAGTCAATCATGAATCATCTTTCCTCACAGGCATCCAACAGTGCGTCTTACATCCAGGATGCTTTCCAGCTGCTGATGCCCATACTGGAGATCTCCCACATCCAGAGGAGAGCTGGATCCACGGAGCAGTGACCAGCTGACGTCCCCTCTGCTGTCCATCGCTGCCATGACGCTGGGACTCAGTCACAGCAGAGAACTGACACATCTTAAAAACTTCTTTTTAAAAATCACTTGCATCTGCTCTTACTATGTCTGGTTTTCATCGCAGGACAAAATCAATTCCACGCCTGTGAGGAAAAGTGTGTTTTTGTCAAACAGTGTTAAGTTGTTTTGCATTGCTGGTTTAATTGTAAAGCACTGTACATGGACTCATTGACATACAGTGTTGAAAAGGGCTGGATCTACCAGCTAAGGGGAACAAATGTATTTGTGATGAACAGGGAGCGACTTCTTGTTCTTCCTTTTATTCTAACATGTACACTATTTTTTTCCCCCTGAGAGCACTTGTGCTCTTAACCCAAAAATCTCAATTCTGCCTCAGAACACTTTCACAACAAAACCGTGTGTCTCATAATAAACAGTAAGACATATTGATAATGTAATTGTCTATTACTGCACAGAGAATAGTTGGGAATTGGTTTTCTATGCATATCTCTTTAAAACTGTGCAACATACGGCTGGTCCTGGAGCAGTTGGGAGGCTTTTGGCAACCTTGGTATCATCCTCAAATCATTAGCAGACTGCCTGTAATTAGTCAACAGTGCTGCAGATCTAGTGACACCTGTTTGTACGGGGGGGGGGGTTATTACCATGTTTGCAATTCAACTTTGGTGCTTTCTTTTGCCTCTGAGTGTGTAGACCCCCTTACTGTGTACAACAATATCAGCTTTAAATAAGTATTTTCTGTCACCTGCAAACACTAGGCATCCTCACATGTTTCAGTGGCTCTCCATATAAATAATCACTTCCTTTTTTCTCTTTAGCCAGCCCCAGAATTGAAGACTTAAGACTTGGATTTGTGGTAAGTTGGATTTAAGGCAAAAACGACTTACTGCTGTGAGACTTGATTTGATTCTTGAAAGCAAAAACATTAAAGTCTCGAGTTTTAAAACAGCTCTGGTGAAAAGATCAAATGGTGATTCCCAATACCTGCGTATTGATTACCCTATGTCCCCTAAAAGAGCTGGTACCTCGAGAGAAATCCTCTTTTGCATCCCTGTTCTAATCGAGTAAATAAAATGCAGTTTTTCATCCTTCCCAATCCCTGACATATCGGACAAAACTCACAGCTCTGTTTTCTCTTTATTCCCCTCTCTTGTAAATTTCCGATGTCCAGTTAGAGAAATATGAAAAGATATACAGATTGCACATTTCAGTCATTTTAAGCTTATCTCCCCCTTTATTGTCATCAAATTCATTATTTGTGAAACTTAAGCATAACGTCAGGTGTTTATTAATCAACAAATGAACTTCTATCTGCCATAAAGGTTGTGATTTTCTTCTTTTAGCCAGTTGAATTCAGTTTTCTGATATTGAACTGTTAACAGGAGTGTGTTGTGGCCATGTAAAGTGCTATTTTTTCGAGCAATAAACTGTACTCTATATCAGGTATTTGAGGTGGTTTTCAAATAAATGTGCTTTCATGTAGGTAAATTACAGATTTAGTGGACTAGTTTACTGTGTATTAAAATACATGTCAATCATATTGGAAGTAATAGCGGGTTAAAATCCTGTTATAGATTTTTGATGGTTGAAGGGACACATACCTTTTGTGTGCTTTTGATCTAGTTGTGTTCCATTAGTTCCAATGAAGAGAAATCTTAATGTTACAGCATACAATGATATTTTAGTGTGTGCTTTCAACTTTGTGGCAACAGTTTGGGGAAGGCCCTCTCCTGTTTCAACATGACAACAGACGCCTGGCCTCAACCCCATCCAACACCTTTGGGATGAACTGGAACGTGGACTCAAAGCCAGGTCTTAACAACCAATCCCAGTGTCGGACCTCACTGGTGTGCTTGTGGGTGAATGGGAGCAAATCCCTGCTGCCAGGTTCCCAAATCTGGTGGAAACCAGAAGAGTGGAGGCTGCCTGTAGCTTTGGAATGACACATTTAACAATCGCATATGGGTGTAATGTTCATGTGTTCCTATACTACTGGTGAATATATACTATTATTATTCCTTCCTGCCCATAGATAAAATTACATTTATGTATTCATGTTTTGTTTTTTGTTTGTTTCTCAATCAACAGACTGTATTCTGGACAGTTTGCATCAGGTTTCAGGATCGGGATTATGCTATTACATTACTGAATTAATCCAATAATATATCATCACCGATGTATTAATCTGTAAACAGCATTTTACTTTTGTCGCTGGTCGAAGTGGAGCTAATTTTAACGATTTGAAATACTGTTGGATAGTTTAACAATTTTGTATGTAAAATCTTAATTTGTAAAGTAACTAGTAGCTATATCTCTCAAATAAATGTGGAATAAAAAGTACAATATTTCCCTATGAAATGTAGTGGAGTAGATTCCGCCACTGAATAGTTCCAATAACTATTAGTAAATGTTTATTTTTATTTATTTGAAAATGCCACTGTGTTGAGCAGTAAAACAAACTAAATTCGCCTCAAGAGTGGCAGCAGAATTATTATATGTTAAATTCTTGAAAACATTTATGTACATTTACCCGTTGAGCCTGTAGAAAGTCACGTCGTTATCCACCCCAATACAGTAGGTGGCGGTGTGCACGTTTACCGTGTAATTGCGATTTGCTAATATACACAAAGAACGAGAAGGACGAGAAGACGACGAAGGAGACAGAGGCGCTAACAAGTAGCTTGGCTGGTTACGTCGAGGAAATTTGAGGGTAAACCTATGTATTATTTATTTATTTATTATACTTTCCACAGTAATACGCTGCCATGTCTGTAGTGTGCGTAGCTGTTGTGACATATTGAGAAGTGGAAAAGCAGAGCCATTTCATTTAATCTTTGGTCCGGTGATGTTAGCTCTCTCGGTAACGCGAGGATTAGCTTGTAAACGTTAGCCGTTCATGCTAAGCACTCAGTTAAGTTAACGTTAGTGTTTTAGTTCCTCGCTGCAACGTCGTTAATTAGTATTACTAGCTTATCAAACTGTGCAGTTACTAAAGCCCCCGAGTTGTTAACACTATTATACTGTTCGCAAAGACTTTCAGTTAAGAGGAACGTTTGTCATATCTGATGTTACTTTGGGTTTGTTAGCCCGATATCATAAACAACCACCAACTATATAAGGTAAATTCATCTAGATGTCATGGTAACACAAAGGTAGTTAATTTAAAAGGAAATCGTCTTCCATACCTATTCTCAAGGAGTTGTTTTATAATGTTTTTTGTCTTCGCGGTCAAGGAAAATGCCATTATCTATCAGGGTATGTTAGAGGCTAAACAGCAAAAACACCTGTCAGTAACGTTATAACTCAATACAGTTATATAGCAACACAAAGTCAGCCTCCAAAATGACCATTAAGTTGAGTCAACTCTCTAAAACAGTTTCAACAAAAACTGAACATTATAACCTTCATGAAGGTAGGTTTTGTTGCAGGGCTGCTGTATTAGAGTACATTAGTATTAGCCAGGTGGTGTGCCTAATAAACTGGCACCTGAGTGTAGTGCGCCAGTACAAATGTAGTCATGCTACTGGCAATACATGTGCTGTGCTGGCTCTGGTCTTTGAGAAGAGGCTTTCGCCCCCATTCAACACCCATCAAAATCTCCACCACAGTGTGTTTTTATGGCTATAAAATTTAGAAAAAAGGCATGCTTAATGACACCAAGAAAGCTTCATTCTGGCTGTTTTGAAAACATGATGGCTCTTGGCATTTCGCTTAATACAGCGTTAATTCTACAGTTATTCATTAACATGTTTGTAGGCTGTGAGGAGTTGGATATTTTCTCTTATAAACAAAAACTTGGAAGACATCACTCGGGGATCAAGGATGTAATGGAGATATATATATATATAGTCTCTCTCTCTCTGTTGATAATAATTTTATTTCTCAGTTGATTTTCATTTCTCAAGTTGTTGCTGTTTTATGTATGGTCACCTTTTATTTTGTCATTTTTATTCAACGTTTTTATGTGTTAACTTGTGCTCTGTGCATAAGTGTGTGTATTATTGTCAGTGGTGACAGCAGTAGTGGTAGTAACATTAGTCTTCATCCTTGTTTATCTGATATTATCCTTATACCAGTGTTGCAGTGAGATTTAAATGCATTCACCAACTCCTTTTCATCCTCTCCCAGAGTTGTCTTTCTTCATCACACTGCCTCCCCCTTGCCCCCTTCACGAGCGCTGCAGGATTGTTGGGGTTTTAGCTCTCTTCCTGACCTGCCAACATGCCAGCCGCACTTACAGATTCCAGTCAGATAATCTGTGAAGTCTGGGCAAGCAATGTGGAGGAGGAAATGAGGAAAATCCGGCAGATTATTCAAAGCTACAATTACATTGCCATGGTAAGTAACAGACTTTGAGAGGAGTTAGACGGTGGTGGTGTAAAAAGGAAAAATAACTGCATTCGTTGACAGCAGAGTTACTGTAAAGAATTGCTTTCCCATCTTATTGAGTAATGTAAAAGTAGTAGGCTGCCTTCTGATTCAAAGACATGGAATTAGAAGGCTTGAGGGCTTTAGTGTTTTTAATGTGCTGTATTGTAAATGTTGTTTTCTAAAGCCTTTTAACACTTTGCATGAGTGGTACATGACTGAGTGGGGATAAACCCTGACACATTTGAGTGTCATTCTGGAAAACATCCTTTTGGTAGGGCTCATTATTAATTTATTTCTTTTTTTTTTTTTTTAATAACTGGAAAATTATCAGTGTTTATTTTGAGGTGGTTTGGACATGTTCAGAGGAGAGACTGTGAATATATTGGTAGAAGGATGCTGAGGTTGGCGCTGCCAGGCAGGAGGGCTAGAGGAAGACCAAAGAGGAGATTTATGGATGTAGTGAGAGAGGACATGAAGTTAATTGGCGTGAGTGAAGAGGACGCAGAGGACAGGGTTAGACCCCTGAAAGGGAACAACCGAAAGGAAAAGAAGAAGAAGAAGTTTAAAATCAAAATTGGATTTTTAAAATAAATTTTGAACATTTAAATATGAGAGACTCTGGTCCTTAATCAGCAGCTCATTTGTCTCTAGTTTACAGAAATTAGGTCCTCTTGCAGTCAAGACAGGTAATAGAAAGAGAAAAATAAAGTGAACAGTGTCTTCTTCATTGTCTTCTTGCTGCAGTAAAAAACTACTTAAAGGTGCAAAATTCAGGGTATTTTTCAGCTAATCTGTAAAAACGAAAAAGCTATCATATATGAGGCAGTTTAAGGCAAAGTGGGAACAAAAAAGTTAAATACGAAAGTTGAGTGCACTCAAGTAGTTGAGTGATGACCACTAGGGCTGCACGATATCGGAAAAATCTGACATAGCGATTTTGTTTTTCTCTGCGATAAAGCGATATGAAAAAATGCAGGAGTTTTCACCAGATGACTTGAATAGCTCTGTTTGGAAAGAATGAATTATTCTAGAACTTTTTTGTAGCGGGTTTAACACTTTTAAATGAAGAGGGGAGCCAGTCAGAGTCACGTCTGAGAAATAATAATTAGAAAATAGAACAAAAATAGCTCTGTCAAACCATACAAAACAATAAAGCAAGTAGCAAGGAAATATACGTCACCAAAAACCAGCACTGCAAAAACAAATAGACCACAACTCAATTCAGTTTTCAACAGGTGTATTAAATCAAGCAAGCAAGCAAAGCAATATTCAAACTCTTTCAATATTCGAACCCTTAAATCATAGTAAATTATGTAATATCAGACAGACTTCTCTTGTAGATTAGCCATGGAAAATGAGAAACTTGAGTTAGTTTGCCTTACTTGACATTGCACATCCTGCGACGTGACTATTGCTTATACACACATCGTGATGTCGACGCTGAAGCGATATATCGTGCAGCCCTAATGACCACCACATACGGATCAGAAATAACAATGCAGGAATAGTGAAGGGTGTTTTCTGTTAATTTCTTTCTTTTACATCAGGACACAGAATTCCCTGGAGTGGTTGTCCGGCCAATCGGCGAGTTTCGCAGCACAGTGGACTACCAGTACCAGCTGCTGAGGTGTAACGTGGACCTCCTGAAGATCATCCAGCTTGGCCTCACGTTCATGAACGAGGATGGAGACTATCCTCCTGGCACTACGACGTGGCAGTTCAACTTCAAGTTCAACCTCACGTAGGCAGACGGTTACACTTCCATTTTGTCTTCTAGCACTTTCTAAAATTCAACACTTTTTATTTATATGTTTTTTGCTCCTCACAGAGAAGACATGTACTCACAGGACTCCATAGACCTACTTCAGAACTCCGGCCTCCAGTTTAAAAAACACGAAGAAGAGGGAATTGACACGCTCTACTTCGCTGAGCTCCTCATGACGTCTGGTTTGGTGCTGTGTGAAAACGTCAAGTGGCTCTCCTTCCACAGGTCGGTTGCTGGTTCTGATTCATCTTCTGCATTGTTAGTCCCAGTTCAGAAGACTGTGAATCCTACAGTTTTTTTTTAAATGTTATATGTATGTTGTTTTTTTTTTTTAGTGTCTGTGTTTTTCCCTTTCTAGAAAGAAATCTAGTTAGGGGTAAAAAAAAAAAAAATTCTGTCAGAATGAGTAGGATTTGTCAGTTGTTGTTTGTAAACACAAGATTCAAAGTTGGCCCCGCCTCAACGAGCGAGAGAGAGCTAAAGAATGAGTGAAGAGAGGGAGCGGTGTTCACGAGAACAAAGCAGTGAATCAGAGAAATAAAACATTATTTTCTGATTGTTTCACAGCGGTTACGTTCTAAAGCACAAATAAACACGGCCACACCTCCACACGACCCTGCTTAAAGGTGCTATATTGCCAGAATTGTGTGAATGCAGGTGAAGCAACACTTCCGTGTGTGTGTGTGTGTGCGTGTGCGTGTGCGCAGCCCCACTCTCGGTCAAACCGACACAAACAAAATAAAGAGCTGCTCTTTATACATCTGTAGTCTCAGTCTCACATAGCCAGACCTATCTGCACACTTTGTTTTAGCGCTGTGACAGCGCTGGAGATCCATCTGTGACACAGACAGAGCAGAGGAGAGAGACGGAGGCAGCAATCTAACCTGGTCGCTACGTTTTTATAGTCTTGACATCACAGCCTGTTATTGGCTGGGGGCTACACACCACTGCCCAAAGGTAGATGCCCAAAAACATCCCGAACACAGCAAACTAAAGAAAATACTGGCAGAGGGCAGGCTCTCTGCAGATACAGACACCACCATACGTCATATGTATTGATTGAGAGCGATTATTTTTGGATTTCTATACTTTGAAGATGTGAGCAAAAAAAAAAAAAGACAGTTTTGTTAAACAATCTGTATTCAACTTTAACATTGGCTTCAATTTGAGCCATGGTGATTAGTTTGAACCCAGTAACATCGTGTATTCCAGTCCATCCTGACCTGAATCTTCCTGTTCTGTTCTTCTCAGCGGCTACGACTTCGGCTACCTGGTGAAACTCCTGACAGACGCACGGCTCCCCGAGGAGGAACATGACTTCTTCCAGATCCTCAACCTGTTCTTCCCCGCAATCTATGATGTAAAGTACTTGATGAAGAGCTGCAAGAACCTAAAGGTATTGTAGACTGGATACAGACATACTGGGGAAACTGTATGAGAGGCCTTGATTCAGCTCAACAGTTTGAGACCGTAGTTGATGATGGTGTTCACATTGTTTTGTCCTCCACATGTACATAGGAGACAAAATCCATCAAAACAAATCTTGAGACATCTGACTTATGTGTGTGTTTGTGCAGGGAGGGCTACAGGAAGTAGCAGACCAGCTGGAGCTGAAGAGGATCGGGCGTCAGCATCAGGCTGGATCAGACTCGCTGCTCACCGGCATGGCTTTCTTCAGGATGAAAGAGGTACAGTCACATAAATATCTAGTGTCCAGATCAGTTCATTTATTAGAACTTTGTCCTGCACACTCCCAGGTTATCCTATCGTGCTCACTAGAGATTTACCACTTCTCATAGAAAATGAATGAAGCAAGCTGCTTTGCTCAGCTCGCCCCTTTGTGTGTTTTACCCTCATTGTAATTGTCCCACTCCAACTTCCTGTACTGAAAGGAAATACATCACATGAAGGAAGTAATAAAGGGAAGTATAGTAAGTGTTGTAGTAATACAGCAGTCATCTCACTGAAATCTGTTTTTGTTTTTCTCTTTTTGTTCAGCTTTTCTTCGAAGACAACATTGATGATGCAAAGTATTGTGGGAGATTGTACGGCCTGGGCTCGGGCTCCAGCCAACCCCAGAACGGCATCTCCAGCTCGGGTCAGGAGGAGACGAATAACAAGCACTGACTGAGCGCTCAAATCGTCAAGTGGAATATGCACTTGTTTTAAAACCCAACCAGCAGATTTCCCCTCCGATCTCCCTCAACACTTGATCCCTGAACAAGACAAAACTAAATATATTTCTTAAAATTTTCCTCCCGAGTGACTGTAAAATGGACTCACAATGACAGTGGATCCTTCACTGGCTTACACCTTTCTTTTTAGTCACCTTTACTGAGTATATGGCCATATATTCAGAACACTTTTTTTAATCTGTTGGATTTTTATTTGTTTTTTTTTTACAGCAACATTAGTGACACCCTTCTTTAACAGCATGGGACCAGCTCCTGTATCCTACTGTGATTTCAGACCAAACTTTGACAAAAACAGTCAGATTCTTCAGTTCAGCCTATCCTTCTCATCAGCGGGACTCGGCTCTTGTTGCAGGGATTTCATTTTTTAAGTTAAAGTTGGAAGGGCCTGTAAGTTTAAAATGTATAATTTTGATGAAAATAAAAATGTTTTAGCTCTTTTCCACTTTCAGAAGCTTTTAACAGTGGGCGTCAAAGTGTGTAACTGTGCTTGGTTATGCATGTGTTTCAGTGGGTCAACTACTGTCGTTCTGTACATTCACCGACCAAACTGTCCACCGTCAGGTTTACAGATGTTGTGGTCACTGTTGTTTTTACATTCTACATTGTTTTAAACAGTTGTATATTAAATTGTTTTGTATTTTGAATGTAAACCTTAAGTATCTGATCTTTTTTACTAGCCTTACACTGACAGCTTGTTCAACATTTATGTTTAAAAGGGTTCATTTCAGGTCAGTAGAAACTCTTGGCTGGAATTTGTGAAGTAGTAGAAGTACTCAGATCCTTTACTTAAGTACTAATACCACGTTGTGAAAATATTCCACTACAAGTAGAAGTCCTGCATTCACAACCTTAAGTTAAAGTATGTAAGTACTCTCAGCTAAATGGACTTTAAGTACAAAAGTAAAAGTACTCATTGTGCAGTAAAAAGTTCCCTGTCAGTGTTTTCTTATTATATCTGATGTTTCTGTAGATGTTTAAGGTTGAGCTCATTTTAACTACTTTATATACTGTTGGGTAGTTTCATCTACAGCAATGCATCATGGTCTATAAGATCATATGTTTGTAGCGTCACTGTCCTGTGAGAAACACGTATCTCTAAAAAGTCACCTTTTCATGAGCTCAGAAAAACAGCCTGTTTCCAGCTGATCCGAGGGGGGGTTAAATATTTTTATGTATCTTAAGAAGCAGACTTTTCTCAGCCCATAAAGGAACACTTCATCCTTCAGTTTATCAAAAACATTCAAATTCACCAAATTTGCAGAGGCATGGTTTTCACTGGACAGGAAGGGTATGGAAAATTGTGATCTGAAAAGAAACTAAAGCTGTCAGACAAATGTAGTGGAGTAAAAAGTACAATATAGCCCTCAGATGTAGTGGAGTAGAAGTATAAAGTTGCATAAAATGGAAATACTAATAAGTACAAGTACCTCGAATTTGTACTTTAGTAAATGTACTTACTTACATTCCACCACTGGATGAGACTTTAAGGAAACGTCCACCCAACATTTCTTCTTATGTGTCGTCTACAATCTCAAGAGGGACACCTTAAAAAAAATCAGAGCAGTCGGGTTGCAGCTAGAGCTGAAACGGTTAGAGTAATGGATTAGTCAACTGACAGAAAATGTATTAACTACGGATGAGCGAGTATTCCGTTATATGTTCAACTAAATTATTTGTATCTGTACTCGGAATGGGTGGGGCTTAAACTGAAAGTGGGTGGGACTAACCAGAATTGATATGGGTTGATTAGAAGTTGCTATATTTATTAGATAACTATTTACAGAACAGCCTCAGAATTGAGCATCAGAGCAATGTTTTTGATCACAAGAGCAAGAACTATTTACAGAACCTTTTTTTTTTTTTTTTATAAAAGTATATTATCTGTACCGGATACTCATTTCAGCTGGTTCCCTAGTGTTAACCATCTTGGTAATCAATTAACTATTTCTCAAGAAAAAAATGCCAACTATTGTGTTTCCAGCCTCTAAAATCTGAGGATTTTCTGCTTTTCCCCTCAATTTGAATATCTTTGTTTTGAAATGTTGCTCGGACAAAACATGAGATTTGAAGACAACCATCTTAGGTATTTGTTTTGTCTGTAATATGTCATACAATGCTCAGATTTTCCAGAGCCCAAGGCTATGTCTTAAAATCGTTGGGGTTTTGAAATGTTGGTCTGACAAACCAAAGATCTTCAAATTGAAATGTTCTGAAACAGCAGCGAAAAGCAGCAAATCTTCACGTGAGAAGCTGGAAGCAGAGAATATTTGACATTTTTGCTTGATAAATGATTAACAATTGATTTATCAAAATCGTTTTTGTTACTTTATACATACACATTTTCCTACTTGGTCCACAGATAATCCACAGAGCACACCGAGCAGTTTCCAGTGGAATTACATTTTACAGATTAAACAAAACTCAAGTGATAGTGGTCATTTTTAGTCAAACCCAGTATTTCCTTATTGTAAATAGAGCTATATTTGTGCACAACATTAGCTGGATCTCCTAAAGGTTTTAAATAGACATCACCCAATGTTATTAATCAGATATTTCTCCAGTGTGACCCATATCATCGTTTTCCAGGGCACGCAGCGAGCGCTGACAAATCCATTAGAGCCTCCTTCAGGCTTTTCTGAATGTAGACTCAAACAGACTCAGGATGTTTGCACATCATCTTGTAATTTAAGATTTTTTTATTCAACAAATAGCTGTACAGTGGAAGTGCTTCTTTCAGTCTACTAATGAAACAGTCAGGTGAGGAATCGCTGTGAGGCTTTGAGGACAGAGGGATTCGTTCCATATTTGCGGAGCAGATCTTTTGCTTCTTGCTGCAGGGACTCAGAGACAGACGGTGAAGACTTGCTGAGGTGCAAGAGAACCAGGCAGCATTCAACAACGTCTGGGTGTGGATACATCTGAGAGGACACGCAGACAAAGATGCAATTCTTCATTAGCACTGATGATTAGGTCAAATCTGGATGCAGATTATTTCTGTCAGACACTTTAATCCTTCAGGAGTTTATTGTAAGTTTATATTCAAAAATCTAATAATGGCCAATATATCGTTAGATTTGTTTAAACTCTTAAATTTTCATATTTGTATTGTAAAGAAAATCCAGTATCGGTTGGATTCTAAGTCAACCTAAGGATGCACCAATCCTTCTTTTGTTTCATTCCAGTACCTCAACTCAGGGCATCTGCTGATACCATTTCCTGATCTGACACCAGTGCTCTTTTTCCACATTTAAAACATGTACATCTCTGGCCCTATAAAGAATGAATGTAACTCATATCAGAAATAGGGAATTTTATGCTTACACTGAAAAAGAAACTAATTAATGTGGATCGTCATGTCATGATCGTCAACCTGATCCACTTAATAAACGTCCCACTGGATCGGTACATGTCTTCTTCAAACTACCTAGCTACAGGTAAAGCCTGTAAACCGTCAAACCAAATGGACTCACGTAGATCATTTGGGTAATAAAGTCTGTTTTCGATCCTTGTGATTTTAGCATGATGGACCCATTTCTGCTCTTTGCTGTAACTTAACCTACTAAAACTATTTAAGAACACAGGAACACAAACAGCAGAGAAGCATCGGTCCATAAACCATTCGCAGATTTCTGGGCAGATTTCTGGCTATCAGATGTCAAAATGTTGGCTTCTACCTTCTACAGTAGAGTTTTTGATAAAGTTTGTACAAATGTTGTTGTCACTCCAAGTATTACACCACTGTCCTCTTTCAGTCACAACTGACAGGGTGCATTCTCATCTGGAAATGCAAGTCTCTCTAAGAGGTTGAAGACATGGACGCTGCCCCTCTCTCCTTCTACAGTCGCACACTGTCTGTGTTGTGCAGGGAGTTGTACCTTGATTGTGTCAGGCAGGTCAGCCAGCTGTTTCTGGTGTTCTGACATCTTGGAAGACAAAGAGAGCAGAGTCTCCTGGTACTCAGGCCTGAGGGACAGAGTACACAGATGCTTAAATGGACAATCATCAAACATTTCAGATGTATCTACTAGCAATAAGTTCACCACTGAGTTTAATCACCAAGTCTATTAACATACAGTGCCTGGCCTCAAAATATGCCCAGGAGACCAAATGGAGCTTTTAACAGTGGTGGAATATAACTAAGTACATTTACTCAGATACTGTGCTTCAGTGCAATTTTGAGGTACTTGTACTTTACCTGAGCATTACATTCTCTGCTACTTTATACTTCTATTATACAACATTTCAGGGGGAAATATTGTACTTTTTACTCTACTACATCAATCTGACAGCTATTATATAAAACCGATTCAGATTTTACATACAAAACATATGACCAGTTTATAAGAATGTTATAGATTAAACTACCCAGTAAAATCCTTCCCGATTACCATGATAATAATAATAATAATAATAATAATAATAATAATAATAATCATCATCATCTAGTACAACACTCCCGGGGGCATTCTTCTTAAAGTGCATTTTACTGCTTACTTTTCATACTTTTACTTGAAGGACTTGTAATTGAGTATTTTTACATTGTGATATTAATACTTTTACTTAAAGTATCAAAAGTAAAAGTACTCATTGTATAGAAAAATGGTCCCTGTGAGTGTTTTATTTTGTATTATTTTATTGGATAATTAATACTTGTGCATTAATGTGCAAGTAGAACTTCCCTGGTGGAGTTGGTTGAGGTGGAGCTAATTTAAACTACGTTATTTACGGTTGAGTAGTTTAATTTTAAATGCATATTTCATAAAACGATAATATGTTTTGTATGTAAAATCTCTAATCTGCAAAGTAACTAGTAACTATAACTGCAGCTGTCTGTACAGTAAAAAGTACAATATTTCCCTCTGAAATGTAGTGGAATAGAAGTACAAAGTAGCATAAAATGCAAATACTCAAGGATCTCAAAATTGTACTTAAATGCAGTACTTGAGTAAATGTACTTAGTTACTTTCCACCACTATAAGTCAGTCTCACAAAACGTCTCTAATTGCTGGCATGTTTACCGTATGGCGTTGATTCTGTTAATATACAAAGTCATAAGAGTCATCCTACAACCACTGCACCCACACTTAGATTTGAAAATGTTGATATTTTTGGAATGAAATCTTCCAGTGTTCTAAATGGTATATTACATTTATAGTTTCAAACCCAAACATCACCACTTTGAAAAGAACAACAAATGAGTCGATCAACAGTCACCAACAACAGAGCCTCACCCTTGCCCGGCATCAGCGGACCCCTGGCCGTCTGATGACTCTCTGGTGCTGGAGCTCTGCGTGGGCGCGTAGGCCTCTTTCTCCCCAGAGTCGAGCTGCCCTCCCTGGGCTCTGCTGTGCTGCAGCACCATGGCTGCCAGACGCTCCTGGATCTCTCTCACTGACCTCTGAGTGGCCTGACAGGCAGCGTGACGCTCAGACAGAAGCAGAGACGCATCAAAGTCCAGTTTATCAAACGTCCTGGTCGCCGGGCAGACACTCTCTTCTGACTTTGATGCATCTCCGTTCACCACTTTGTCCTCCACCTCGTCTCCGGGACTGGAGTCAGCTGCTGAGAGGGAAAATCTGTTCTGGATCTGGATGGAGTTGCTCCACCAGTGATCGTACAGATGCTGGTAATGGACAAAAGCCTGCAGACTGCTGGCAGCAGCTTTGGCTTCTTCTTCTGTGTGATGAAGTGTTTTGGGATGTTTCCTGGAACAAACACTGACATCACCTGATGAAAGAAAGAGAAAAAATTATGGAATATTTACAGCCCAGAATATAAAATGTATCCATTATGGCTGCAACTAATGATTATTTCTATTATCAATTAAACCAGAACCAGAGTGTTTGTCATTTTTGGCTTGATAAATGACTTGATAAAAATCGATTATTAAAATTGCTGTTAATATAAATATATGACTATAGAAATTCTTGGGTAAAGACTTTCGCTACTTGGGGAAGATTTTGAATTTGAAATTCGTAGCTGAGTTCCAAAGTTCCAGCACACGCCTTGAATCATTCATGTTAATCCAAAATGGTTCAGTACGTTCATTTCTAGTTTACTAATTGCCAAAATAGTGCACTGTCAACATTAGTACATAGCGTACACTTGTGTATGCTACTTATTTACACTTGAACATTTTACACTTAAATGACGTGCTGACAATATATGTCTCTGATTAATGTCAAAAAGTGCATTTAGGAATTAAATGATGAAACATTTGTGTTGCACCAATTCAGAAATGGTTGGTAGTTTGTACCGTCAGAGAACAGCAGCCTGCAGAGCGCTGCAGAGACACAGACGTGTCCGGCGTCTCTGAGCCAGGCCACCGCCTGCCATAACTCCTTTATCAGCTGTCCATCATCGTCCAATAACCAGCTCAACACAGCACGGGTCAGATGGAGGGATGAATACAGCTGAACCTGAGGACGAGTGAGACACAAGCACCAACATAGACAGAAAGACAACAAGAAGGAGTCAGATAAGGAGGTCACTTTATCTGACTTACCTCATCTCTGCTCTAACTTGTAAGACACTTTTTGTAAATATCAAAATGAGTGTTTGCCTCTAGGCCCTTTTTAGCCAGCGTACATCTGAAAACATACTGTATGAAATCAAGAAAGCAGTTTGAGGACTCTGCACCTGTCTGAGAGGAACGTTGGCGGTGGGTGTTGGACTCTCCAGAGACTTCAGCTCCTGCAGAAGAGCTCCGACGCTGCGGTGTCCTGCTGACGTTTGTGAAACGCCAAACTGCTCCTCCCACACGTCTCTCACGTGATCCTGGATGCTGATGTGACACTCACCTGGCAACGCCCACGTGTGACTGGAGACGCAGGACTGAGATTCAGCTTGAGAGTCTGCCAGCATCACAGCCAGCAGCTCAGCGACGCAGAGATGCAGCTTGTGGACCTGCGGAGGGTTGAAACTATTGTTTCCAGACTTTGAATTGGCCCCACACAGTATATTCTGATGATGGAGAACCCAAATAGTGATATCAGGCTTTAATAATCCTGTTTTGTGTGCCATTTCATGGAGCCAATGGAAGGACAATGAAGTGAACATTTTTAAAGGCGTGGCACAGTGGTTTACAACCTTTTGGCTTGTCTTAGGTTGCATGTGTTTATGACTTGCGAGGAATTCAAACAAAGAGTGATGTTCCCTTCTCAAATTGATAAAATACAGTAAAAGTCAACATTATTTGTGTTGCAGAAAGTTTTCTCTGTTTTTGCCACTGACCAGCAGGCTCTCCTGTGAGCTCAGGACCTCCTGGGCTCCGACCCAGTCCTGAGCCAGAGCCAGGTCTTTAGCGCACCGCAGTGCCAGCGACTCAGCCAGAGCGACCTCTCCTGAGATTCTCGCTAGACTGGCCGCGGTCCTCAGCGAAGAGACGTCATTCTTCCTGGCGATAACTTTAGCAGCATCGAAACTGGCACCAGCAGCCAGGTAACTGGAAGACAAGGTCAAACAAACAGGGCAAGTTTAAATGTGTTTGTAAAAGAGATTTAAATTAATATTAAATTGCTAGTTTGACCATGACAGAAGGACGAGAAGAGGAGTTCTTTGAGAGACGATTCCATAAAATCCTTCCAATTCTCACCATTTAGCGGCTGCAGAGAAATGTCCATCCTTCTCCAGCACGGCGGCCCAGCAGGTGTAGAGCTCCTTCAGGACGGGCTCGTCTGCCGGCAGCCTGGCTTTGACCAGAGCTATGGCTTCCCTGACATAAAACACACACCGATCTGTTCTGTCAGCATATGAACAAAGCCATGCCTAGACCAGCATGACATTTAAAAATGAAGAGAATTGTCATATTGATTTCATGTAATGGGAAACACTACCAAGTTGAAGTAGAAATAGTACTGTAGTAGTTCAAGTACTTTCATTTTACAGCACAACAAATGGTGCAAAGCAAACAATCTTTACATAACACTGTAGGTATATGACCAAAAGCAAATGACAAAAAAGGCCAATAATCAATAACTTTCCAGTAAAAACTAAAAGATTAAAAAAGTGAACCTGTAGAGCTTGTGAGAGCACAGCAGGTCAACGGCTTCATACAGCTTGTTGATTGACAGCAGGTGGGAGGCCGCCTTCAGGTACTGCTCCTGCAGACACAGCTGCTTGATGAAGGCCTCAACTGTTCGGCTCCACACCTCGAACCCAGCTGGACGAGGAAGCACACAAGCATTATTGCAATATCTGAAAGCCTCCTAATGTTGTATTTCATCAACCTTTAACATTAATGCAGTGCCACATTATCATGATACATGCACAACTACTATTTCTCAGGTTTATACAGCCAAGTTTTCCCTGTTGGACTCCTGTTGATGTCTTTGTCAAGTAGAGATGTTTCAGTCACTTACAGCCGACTAAAAACGGAGTCAGTAAAGCTGAGCAACTTGTAGTCACTATTCTTGTCAGGTAAATAACATAAAAATAGACAAAAAGTTTTGAAATAAGCCGAGTTACCATTAATAATTTGTTGTCACAAAATTGCTATGCAAAATTATTAGATACAAGTCTTGCGAGATAGTTATTTAAGAAAACTGTCTGATAACAAATGTTATCTATATATCATTTATCAGAGGTTCAGTGTGTCAGCTAAAGATCAGTCTTTACCCATAGGAGCGACGGAGAGCAGGTGGTCATTCAGCTCTCCTTTCTCTGTGGCGAGCTGCAGCGCCCCCTCCAGGTCTCCACTCCACAGCCGCAGGTACACAACAGAGTCGTAGTGACCCGCCTCCACATGACCCTCCTCTGAAGAACAAGAGACAGCAGTGCCAATGACTTCACTGCAACATGTGAAATCTTCACTGCACTTAAGGCTTATTCCAACAGCTGAAACACGGTGGATGTTAGAATTCCTGAAATGAACACTGATTTAGTGCTGTGATTTGTATCAGAAGCACATGAAGAGTCTCAGTCTGGCAATGACTGTATGCATCATGAGAATGGGTCAGGTGTAATTATGTGCTCACTTTAATTAAACTTGTGAAACTGGGCAGATTAACAAAGTAACCAATTTAATTTATTTATATAGCGTAAATTCATAACAGAAGTTATCTCATTGCACTTTTCCTATAGAGCAGGTCTAGAGAGAGGTTTTGGGAAAGGGGGGGTGGGAGAGAGGGAGGCACAATGCAAATACCACCTAGAATTTTTAAAATAGCAGAAATGTAATTGTAGTGTTAATATTAATAAATTAGTAATAATAGGAATGACAGCTATAGGAAAAATAATGTCAGTATTAGTAACAGAGCCAATAACAACAAGTGTAGTAGCAGTTGTCGAGCAGGAACACGGGGGCAGCAGGTGGCCCACAACCACAGATCCAGACTCTGCAGGTCCGGAGCTGAAAGTGACAGAAGGAGAGAGGAGAGAAACGAGAGGGCACAGAACTACGGGAGAGAGAAGATGTTGAGTTAGTAACATGCAGTAACGGGTTAAAAATACATACAGATGGAGAGGGAGAGAAGGAGAGAAGAAAGAGGTGCATCATGGGAAATCTCCCAGCAGTGTAAGTCTATAGCAGCATAACTAAGGGATGGTTCAGGGCTCACCTGAGCCAACCCTAACTATAAGCTTTATTAAAGAGGAAAGTCTTAAGCCTACTCTTAAATGTGGAGATGGTGTCTGCCTCCTGAACCCAAACTGGGACCTGATTCCACGGGAGAGGAGCTTGATAACTGAAAGCTCTGGCTCCCATTCTACTTTTGGAGACTCTAGGAACCACAAGTAACCCTGCATCCTGGGAGCACAGTGTTCTAGTCGGGTAATAAAGTATTATGAGATCTTTAAGATATGATGTTGCCTGACCATTAAGAGCTCTGTAGGTGAGGAGAAGGATTTTAAATTCCATTCTGAATTTTACAGGGAGCCAATGCAGAGAAGCTAATATTGGAGAAATATGATCTCTTTTCCTAGTTCTTGTCAGTGCACGTGCCGCAGCATTCTGGATCAACTGGAGAGTCTTAAGGGACTTATTTGGGCAGCCTGATAATAAGGAATTGCAATAGTCCAACCTAGAAGTAACAAATGCATGCAGTAGTTTTTCGGCATCATTTTGAGACAGGATGTGCATGCTATTTGCAACGTTGCGTAGGTGAAAGAAGGCAGTCCTTAAAGTTTGTTTCATGTGGGAGTTAAAGGATAAATCCTGATCAAAGATAACTCCGAGGTTCCTTATGGTGATGCTGCAGGGCAGGGCAATGCCATCTAGAGTAACTATATCTTTAGATAACATGTCTCGGAGGTGTTTGGGGCCAAGTACAATAACTTCAGTTTTGTCTAATTTAGTTAACATTAGAAAATTGCAGGTCATCCAGGTCTTTATGTCCTTAAGGCGTGCTTGAAGTTTAGCTAACTGGTTAGTTTCATCTGGCTTGATCGATAGATATAATTGGGTATCATCCGCATAACAATGAAAGTTCATGGAGTGTTTCCTAATAATATTGCCTAGAGTAAGCATTTATAAAAAGGTGAATAGAATCGGTACAAGCACAGAACCTTGTGGAACTCCGTGACTAACTTTGGTGTGCATGGAAGACCGTTAACATGTACAAACTGAGATCGATCTGATAGATAGGATTTAAACCAGCTTAGTGCGGCTCCTTTAATGCCAATTACATGTTCTAGTCTCTGTTATAGGATGTGATGATCAATGGTGTTGAACGCAGCACTAAGATCTAACAAGACAAGTACAGAGACAAGTCCATTGTCTGATGCAATTAAAAAGGTCATTAGTAATTTTCATCAGTGCTGTCTCTGTGCTATGATGCACTGTAAATCCTGACAGAAAATCCTCAAATAAACTATTGTTATTTAGAAAGTCACACAACTGATTGGCGACTGCTTTCTCAAGGATCTTAGAGAGAAAGGGAAGGTTAGATATAGGTCTACAGTTGGCTAAAACCCCTGGATCAAGAGTGCCTGTTAATAAAGACAAATTGATCATATCCAGTAAAGAAGTGCTAATTAAGGGTAAAACATCTTTAAGCAACCTAGTTGGAATGGGTTCTAAGAGACAGGTTTATGGCTTAGATTAATTAATCGTCGAAGTTAGTTGAAGAAGGTCGATAGGAGCAAAGCAGTCAAAATATATATCAGTCGTTTCTAAGGTTCCCGTGTTTGAAGATAAGTCGGTACCGATTGAAGGCAGGACTTAATGAATTTTATTATTGAAGAAACTCATGAAGTCATGGCTCAATAGAGCTATGACTCTCTGTTAGCCTGGCTACAGTGCTGAAAAGAAACCTGGGGTTGTTTTTATTTTCTTCTATTAATGATAAGTAGTAGGCTGCTCTGGCATTACG
This sequence comes from Siniperca chuatsi, assembly GCF_020085105.1. NCBI lineage: Eukaryota > Metazoa > Chordata > Actinopteri > Centrarchiformes > Sinipercidae > Siniperca > Siniperca chuatsi. Next base: position 26,563,244 of record NC_058055.1, read on the forward strand.
GAGGGCTTTCCTATATATTTTAAGACTGTCTTGCCAGACTAAACAAGATTCTTCCAAGTTGTTGGAATGCCATTTCCTTTCAAGTTTTCAACCAACAGAAAATGAATCCGTGAAGGATGTGAACACCATTTATTAACTGCTCTGTGTTAATCAGAGAGTGCACATACAAAACAAGGAAGCTCAGACTGAGAAAAACAACATACCTTCAGCTTCAAACATGCGGTAGAGGGCCAGTCTGTCTGAGAAGAGGCCCAGATGGATGTGCTCTCCCTGGCCTGGGACACAGCCTGCAGGGGGCGCTGGAAACCAAACAGACACACAGAGTAAAAGAGCTAATCTGTGTGACATTTGCTTATAAGCCCTACTTTGCTTGTAACTGAAGTGTGAACCTAAATTAAGCAAACAAAAATATCCAGCTGGAGTCCAACTGGTCTATATTTTAAAATATCTTCCACTTGATGCAGACTCCTTTGGGTAAAGCCTGTCCAGCTGGTGATGGTCAAACTAACCTCAGCCTGTTTTACCTTTTATCTCCTTTGCTTGTGCAGTGACTTTTTCTTCACACATCCCCACATTACTGTGACTCACTGATCTGTTTGTTTCTACTCTTCCAAACTTTGACATTGTGATGTGCTGCTCTGATTAACTACCACAAAGTGAGCCTATAATGTGATCAATCAATCACTGTCGTTTGCAGAGCTGAATCAGATCTTGACGCATCTCGTCTCAGTTTAGTTAGCAATTACTTTAGCAATTTAGTCACTAGATGATAACATAAACAACTGTCTCTGCGTTGCTCCTCAGGCTCCGTGGGCATCCTCCCCTCATGCTATTGGCTGGTGAATCTGGGGAATTGGAGTCAATCATGGACTTTCTGGGGGTATATAAGGGATGAGCAGCTGCATTTGTGGGCCTCTTGGCTATTTTCTGTTACCTGTTTACATCCTGAGTATGTGTGTGTTGCAAGCAGTTTTGATTAGTCTATATCTCATTTGGATCTTCTTACCAACTTAATGTCAGAAAGGTAGTGGTTCTGCTGTTACATTGCAGTTAATCGTTTTTGAGTTATTGTTTTGTTTTATTTTTATGTGTATCTTCACTCCTATCTTGCCTCCTCACTAGGAAGCTCTGTAGGAGAGCTGCCATTTTCTTTTCTTCTCTTTTCTCCTGTTTTTAGTTAGGCAGTAAAGTTGAGTATTGTAATAAGTTTCATTTTGGTTTTTCGGTGGTTGATTTAGCAATGTGGTTTAATTTCTAGCTAGGCTTATTGTGTTTGTTATTTTGGCCTGGACTGTCCCTGAAGTTCAACTTAAGCTTCCATATTTGGTAATAAAAAAATCAGAAAATGTGACTCCTCACATTCTTCATCTGGTTTTAGGTTACTCCCCTGTCCCCTCGAGCATCTTGGGGTCGTAACACGGTCTTAACTTCGGGCAAGGTGGCATGTAGCCGCCATAAGGTGCTGCAGGAAACCATGTGTAATTTTGACTTGGGAACTGAAACTTTTCATGGTTTTCCTTATTGCAACAGAGGGACAGCTACAGTTTCAAAAGGTTTACCCATTTATTGAAAGTCTGTCTGTTACCATTGCAACTGATGATCTAAAACTAACCTGCTATGATTACCTTGGTCCCATGCCAGTTTTTCAACTCTTCACCAATGAGGCTCAACTGCAGTTAACATCTTCCGACCAGATGGAAACATAGTGTCTCCTCCAAAGGTAATCAGTTATTCTAACTCATCGCTCTTATAAACTGTCTGTCTGTGTATTATAATCACTGTGTGAACCAGTAAACTGAACCAAACATCTCCACAGCAGACTCAGTCTCACCACTGCTGTGTTTGACAGAGGCCAGAGTGATGCAGTCTTGCAGCAGGTCCTCTTTGGGCCGATGGTCCATGGAGGTACTGATGGGCAACATTGAGCGAGGCTTCTTCTTCTTCAGCAAGTCTGGAAACACACACACACAAACCCATACAGTCACATACAAAACTGTGCATACACCCAATTTCAGAAATACATTCAGCTGAAGTCTTTTTTTATAAAATTAAAGTACGTACCGGGTTTGTCTTTGCTTTTTGTGGCAGTTGAGGATTTTCTTTGCATCTCAAAAGTGGCTGAAACAAATTTTCAGAATAAAGTTGGTTTTAAACTCAAAAAGGTCCCAACAATCTTACTGTTTTTGAAGTCTATAACAACTGTTACCTGGTGGAGGTACAGGACTGTTTGTTGAGCTGACTTCATCTTCCTCATCTTCACCAGACAGCTCCTGTCCCATCGCTGCCTTCTCTCCGCCTGTTACTGTCTCTCCGTTCATCTCTAGCGGTGCGGCTCCTCCGACACTCGACGCCTTCTTGTTCTTCTTCTTCTGCTTGGTATTGGTCTTCATCTTCTCTTTCAGGTCGACCATCTTTTTCCCTGAGAGGGTAAGCATGTGAACGTTACAGTCTGCTGTTTACACCAAAGGTAGAAAGAGAAATAGCTTTTCTTCGAACCCATTCTTGAGTGTTGGAGGATGTGGTTCTGTGTGTTTCAACAGTGCTGCAAAGACAGATGTTCACCTTTAGGTGGCTTTTTAAACTGTTGTTTGGAAACTCTCCACTCCTGCAGGGTGAAGTCCTTCCCTCCAGTCCAGATCACATCCGGATCGACAGGTGACCAGTCCACGCACAGCAGATAACCAACATGACCCCGGTAGTTAGAGACAGCCTCCTCCTGCACCACCTCCCACACCTGAACAGAGCAAAAATAGCCAACAACATAAGCCCAAATTATATTTACTTTAAAAAGGTCTAGTGTGTAGGATTTAGTGGCATCTAGAGGTGAAACTGCAGTTTGCAACCATTTGAATACGGCTCGCATCACCCTCCCCTTCCAAGCGTGTCGGAGAAACTACGGTGGCCGCGAAACTCGCGAAAAACGCGAACGGCCCTGTCTAGAGCCAGTGTTTGGTTTGTCCGTTCTGGGCTACTGTAGAAACATGGCAGTGCAACATAGCGACCGTGGAAGGCGACCCGCTCCCTCTGTAGATAAAAACGGCTTATTCTAAGGTAATGAAAACACAACGATTCTTATTTTCAGGTGATTATACACTAATGAAAACATACTTTTGAATATTATATTCCATTTCTGCCAATAGCTCCCCCTTACATGTCACACACTGGACCTTAAAGTCAGAAAGGAAGAAATATTTGAAAGAAAACAAGGAATAAAAATATATTAAAAAAGGAGATACAAATAATTTGATGCCTTAGCTAACAAAAAGAAACCAAATCCACTTTTCAGATGAGCTGCAAACCCAAAACCAATCCTCTCAAAAAAGGAGCATGTGGCACAGATTCAAGATGCTGTTCTACAGTTTGTGGGTTGATTCAGACAGACTCTGGTGCATCGGTCAGGAACATTATCATGGTTCTATCCCAGGATGCTGGCCTGGTACTGACCTGGGCTGTGCCATCATATGAGACTGTGACCAGCCGGGCGTCATGGTGTGGACTCCAGGCCATGCCGGTGATTTTAGCTGTATGTCCACACAGCCTGCGATATGGCTCCGTCAACACCACAGGGCTCTCTGGAGGATTCTCTGTGCAAAGGGAAAACACTAATGTCAATACATACTGATGAAATTGCTGTAAGATTATACATTTTAAGTCAAGAGCTGCAATTTTAATAACTCACATTAATACAAATGCCTTAACCTGTAAAAAGGTTTTAGTCAGTAACTAAATACTGAAATTTGTAATCATTCTTCTAAGTTGCTGAAATACTCAGGTTCAGACAAAAGTGCAAGCTCTCGTGAATAATATAGGGTTCGTAGGGGAATTCCTCGGATGGAGAATGTGTCTGAGGTCTCCTCCCACCTATGACGGAGCGGAGATCGTGAACGTAGACGGTGGCATTGCTGGAGCCCGAGGCCAGGAGGCAGTGCAGCTCTGGCGGAGAGCTGTGGTCGTAATGCCACCGTAACGTGTTGATGATCTTGTGGTGCTGCTGGATGCTGCACAGCAGCTTCAGACTGGGAGCCTGATACACATCAATACACCTGCAGCAGAGAGCATGAGGTCAGATATGTGAGGGGGGGAAAGGAACACAATAACTTTAATTAGGAATTAAAAGTAACTATTTCCAAGACAATGTGAAAACTAGGAAGGCGCGAGAAGATACAACGAAAGAGATACATTTCTACAATTTGAATAAATTGACATAAAAAGCATAAGCAAGTTCACCACCATACCTGTTGAGGTTAAACTAAAACGTTTTGCTAGTTGAGTCAGATCACTGATGCTTAACATCTACAAACAAACTGAAACATCGCAGACTAATGGTATTCTAACTACTAAATTCCTTTCTCACTGTAACAGACGGCTGTGTCTTTTAGTTTTTACAGTGGCTCTGTGTGGTTCTCACTGAAATAAATCCATTATTCTGTAGCCTAAAGACTGCACACTTTGCGTGGACAGTTGGTCCCTCGCAGGACTCCACAGGCTGATGGTCTATTGTGAGACGGGTCAAGCCCGGCCGTTCACTCACCCGTCCTCGTTGCCGATGGCAACCACTTTCCCATCTGGCTTCCAGCTGAGGTCGGTGTGCGGAGACAGCTTGTGCTGTTGGGAAGCAGAGCTCACCTTCATAACCTATTCAAATCACCTCCATTTACATTCAGCAGCAAACATGAAACAAACTGTCGCAGCCAGGAGCGCCGGCCACAATATCTGCTCAGTTAAAGCTTTGACACTGAGAACCTGAAGTCGGCTTTGTTCGCCACCTGGAGGTGTGCGTCAGGTTTTACTGTGGCTGTTTCTAATTCACCGAAGGGTTTCTGAAGTCTGCACATGGACGTTAGAGGACACGGAGAATTAACGAATAGCAAGAACACTGACACCAATTCATTTCTCTGTATATAGAACGATTGTTTTACTGCTCATCGTAGTGTCAGCAGCAGAAATAAGTTATCTTTGCTTTTGGGTTACAAGAGCTCAATGGTGGGTGTCAGGTAACTGCTGTTGTCTTGTTTCTCCTTAAAATTTGCTTAAAACATTGAAAGAAAAACTACTTGGAAATAGAAATCAGATCAAGACTGGTGCCTTGTGTGCACATCCAGCACCATCCAGTTGTCGCTTTCTAATGCCATGCAGATTCACCGTCATTAACCCGAAAGAACGGCTACAACAAACCTGGAAGGACGATTCAGCGATTGGCCAAATGGGTGCATGCATGGAGAACATCTTTACTTACTTTGCTGTTGTGGTTCATTGAGTAGATCAGGGCACTAACCCACATTGAAAAAGCATGTACTTATACTCAACCCCATTACACAGACTTCAGGTTAAATGGTCCAGGTAATAATATCATCATCATGTCGACATCCCTCCCACCTTGATGTTGTTGGTGTCTCGGATCAGCTTGTCGATGTCTGACGCCTCCCCGCTCAGCTTAGACGGATCGTGTTGCAGGATGACGCCTTCGCCGGCGCAGCTGTACAGGCTGTAGGACGGCTTTCCTCCTGCTGCACCTGAACGTCACACACACACACACAAATAACACAAAAACTTCATCCTGGTTCAGCTTTGACCAAGTGTATGTGCAGTTTAGCATTACAGTGGTTGATTACAGTATATTGGACACTTATGGTGACAGTAATGTTCACCATTGCTTACACTTCCAAATAAGTGCTTTATTAAAAAAAAAAAAAAAAAATAGCTTCCTTTAACTTTAACCATGTTGTACTGGCAACTGTAATTTGAGAATATTGATATGAACCTCTTAACACCTGAACCCTTCAATGTATTTCAGCCAGTACAAGTAGAAAACACACTCTGGGCACCCAGCAGAAAAACATACTACAAGAAGCCGTTACATGTGACAAAACAGACGGGAAAGCATTATAGAGGCCTAACTACAATGGCTCAATCTCCTCCCCATTACATAGATGTCCTTAATTGCTGAAATGGATTTAACGGATGCATTTATAAAAAAGGGACATCAGTTGTCACCTGCATTCATCTGTTTCAGCTCATTTTATGGAAAGAGCAGGTGGTCTGAAATGCTTGGTTTACCTGCATGCGAGCACTCAGTGTGTAGAGGATTTAAATGTAAAGAACAAAAAGGAGCACGACAGTTGACAGCCTTGAGAGGAAGCAGCTGGTTCTAATTTCCTCTGCACACCTATTGTAAGTCTTTGTGACGATCTGAACCAATGGGGTCGCAGAACACATTAGCTGCTCCTTTTGCTCGTTTAGGAGGCATCAGCAGATTGTTGGCATGGCAACAATTACGTTTACGGCTTCGAAGCCGAGTGACTGATACGCTAATCAAAATGTCATCTGCCGACAGCTGGTAAAATCGACTTCCTACGTCTTGATTTCCCCACGAGCGACTGAAGTTAGGGGAGGTGAGCAGTCAGTGTTTTCTCAGCTCATTCAATTACAGAGTCGATTACAAAAGGGCGTGCAGAGATGCTTGGGCTTTTTCGCTGACTCGCTGATTTTCGGCGTCCCACCGCCAGGGTTTTTGCTGGGTCAGAGCAAACAGCAGCAGTTGCTGAGAGTTCATTAGGAACTTACCAAATGACATCGGGGGGACTGGGGGTCCCCAGGCCAATGTGTACACTGTTTTTCGATGATAGGAGCTCGATATTTGAGGAGGTCTGGGAGGAGATGAAGCAGAACAAATGCCCAGTCAGGAATAGATGACGTAGAGAGCTGCAGCAAAATGGGACGCAGGGGCCTCGAGGGATTGTGAGAAAGATCCACAAGGCCCCGAGCAAAAAACAAGCAACGTTTTAACTTCATGACTTTCAGAAAAGACTCCAAACCCAAAGTCCAATTGAAATCACAACAGTCACCCATTTTTGCAGTTAAAAATCAGGCCCATAGTCTTTAAAAAGGTGCCCTGTGAAATGTTTGTGAAGCATTGTAAACAAACACACAGTGTTTCCTATAAAAATACATTGTGTATATCCTTGAGGTCTAGTAAATGTGTGGAATGCATTTCCTTCCTCATAAAACATTTGCAAAGATGATATCTTAAACAATGCATTGTTTACGTCCATGTTTGCATGCTAGCAGTCTTCTTCTCTGCTTTTGTTGGCACATTGCTACGCTTCTTTGCGCGTTACCGTCGCCAACTGTCAATCGGTGGAAATGCATGAAATTGGTGACAGGAATGTGAATCGCACCACTCGCATGTTCGCCCGTGTGCGTTCTCATCGCGTGCATGATACAAACTAAACGGGAACCTACTCATAAAAACATTGTTCCATAGTGCAACTAGTGGATGTTTGTTTGGTAGCTCGTTCGGCAAACGTGCAACATAAGACATGTGTCCATGCTTGTATTTTAGAAGGAGACATTAGATAGAAAGCTAATGTCTCAGCCCACCATGTTGTGTCTGGCTGCTAGTCAGTGTCACCGTCAGCCAGTAATACAGTTTATACAATGAAATGATTTGAGTGGCTATATGCAAATTATGTCTTTGTCTGCATAGACAGAGAATCAGCATTCTGACTGACAATACACAGACAGGGGACACTCTTCTGAAACTACAGAAATTAATAAATAAATAAAATAGAAATTTACTCCTTTTGGAAAACAAAAGCAATTTAATTTCAGTTGGACATTAAGGAACTGCAGTGGGTATGAAACTACAGTGTGTATGTGTGGACTGGTGTGATAAATTATTGGAAACTATTAGATTACATAAACATAAAATAATGGCTCTTACTTGTTTGAGAAGACATCGTAGATACCAACTTTACCATCATCTGTTCCAAACGACAAGGATCCTTCTTTTTTTGGGTGCCACGCCAGCTGCAGTGAATGAAAACATTTCTTGATGCACTTAATCTTATCTCAAGCGCTTCTGTTGTGTCATCTAAGGGTTTCTGAAATGCGAAACGACTGTTGATAATGGAGTGATGCAAAAACGAACAACTGAAGTCTAACCTAATCATAATAATCCTCTCCACAAACGTCCTCAAAGACGCTCTGAGCGACGGAGTGAAACAGATGTGTTGGCTTGATATTAGCTCTACATTCGATGCCTGATCTCATTCAGCCATTGTCATCAACCTCAGACATGGTGCGGGCTCGAAGATTCCAGTGAAAACTGCTAAATCGCAATCTGAATCACGGCAAGTTTACAAACGTCCCTTTTGAGTTTTACAGCTGCGAGTGGCTGATGGGAGTCTGTGCGTTCTTATCAGCAGCTCAGTGGAGGATTTTATTAAAAAGCAGACATTTAGACGGATAGAACAATGGCACAGTTTTATTTGTCTCACTGCTCTGAGACCTAATATGTTTCAGAGAAGTTCCTGACCCTAACATCCAGACTATATGAAATACAACTATTCTGTAAATTCTGCATGCACTATGGGTCGTACAGCAAAAGATCAGAACTGGAAATTATTATTGTAAATATCTTTTCTGTATTTGTTTAATAAACCACAAATAAAAAGATAATTACAAAACAATTAGGCTAAATGCTTTGATACATCCTGTAGAAGACAACACTGGTAAAATATTACAGTTAATATTTTCCAATAAAAAAATAAATAAATTAAAACTTACAGGGAGCTTTAAACTAAATCTAATTAAACTAAAACATCTTACCGCTGTGACCTTTGACTTGATGCCCTGCCAGAAGGACCTGGTGTCGTACTGGTTCTGGGTGGTCAGTGTGTTCCACACCCGGATCATGTTGTCACCGACGCCCAGCGCCAGACACCCTGCACCCACAGGGGAGAAGGTCAGGGCGTAGACGAAACCACCCAGGGTGGGCAGAGTCCAGCAGCAGTCCAGAGAGGCCAGGTCCCAGCATTTAATCTAAAACACAAAGTTAAGTCAGGGCTCCTCCAATACGTCAGCTCGCTGAAAGCATTCCCTGCAACAACATAAACCAGCTTTCAACCAAGGGCCCTTTTGGAAACAATGATGCCAGTATTTCAAAGAAATGTTGTTCTGCAGAGTTCACAACAGACCAAAGATTTTTTGCCTCCTGCTAGCTGCAACAAATATTCAAACCTGACAAAGCATCAACAGGGTGAAGTTCACCCTCTGCCAGCCATTAAAAGTGTTGATTCAACACGTGTTCTCAACCAAAGTTCAGCCGATTCTGGCTTTCCCCTCTTTTATAAAACCGTAGGCTTTCTGTCTTGAAAAAAGGTCAAATATATCCCGTTGCACACGTGTCTTGATTTGTAAAATAGCAGTGCAAGCAGGGCTGAAACTGCTGTGAATGTCAAGTGATGTCAAGCCCCAAAAACCTCTAACCGGGCAGGAGGAAAGGTTACCAAAACTAAAGTACATTTTTCCATTCACGTGTCAGACCAAAGAAACGTGACCCACCTCTCTGTCCATGGAGGTGCTGACGAGCAGCTCCCTGTTATCCTGCAGGTGGACGGAACTCAAGTTGAAGATGATCCTGCTGTGGTTCTGACCCTCCGAAGATGTCCCAAACAGAGTCCACCTCTGCTTCCCTGTCCTGGTTAAGTCCCACATGACCAACTCACCACTGGGTACACACACACACACACACACACACACACAGTAGCTATTTTAATAAGTAAATAGTCTCTCGCATGGTCCCTTTTTACGCCACTGTGAGTGAGTTTCTGTCCCTGGATTATGGTAGATATGACAGGTATTTATACATGTGGATTCCTGTGCACAGCAAAGAGAAGAAGCCAAAAAGCACTGTGCTGTTTATTGTTGTCATTTTCGCCAGAACACTCGACAAAGAGATATCCTGATCCCAGCAGACTAGTAGGCTAAAATAAAGGTAACATAAACATATAATAAAAGAGGTCTAAAAACACAACTTACTGGCGAGTTGGCTGATTTTATTGTCTAAACTACAACTCGAGAATAATCTGTATTAGACCCTGCTTGCAACTGCATCACCATGAGACAATATCATGACTCAAAGACAAAACACTGTGGAAAATGTATAAATTGACATTGAAATCCCAGTTTCAAGTTTTTTTAAGTCTCTGCAATATGATTTTCATACTGTACTGAAAATAACTAAAACCAGAGGCTGCTATTAAGGCTGGAAATTCAATCATTTAAGGGTTACAAATGCAAAACAACTGGCCAAATGTATGTGTCAAATCCAACACTGCTGAAAATCCCCACTGCCTACTGAGCCCTGCTGCTCTCAGGTTTCATCAGGCTTCCTCTAATGTTCTGATTCATAAGACGTGTGTGTACCAGAAGCAGCTGGACACAAGTTGTGTCGGTCGTCCCTTCGGCCAGTGGACGTGGAGCCAGAGTCTCTCTTTGACCCCGGGGTCGACTGCAGAGCCTCTTTTCTTCACGTACGGCAGCTTCAGAGTCATCACACCTGCAGGGGGCAGCAGAGGATACAGAGAGGATTACACAAGGTCATCAAGTTCCTTCTTTCTTAAAAGGGTATCCGCAGTGTGATTTTAGTTCTCTGTGGATTTGAGCGGCTTTGTTCATCACAAATAAACCTACATTTAGCTTTATTTTTTAAATGTTACTGTTGAGCAATGAAATTCAGATTTATGCCTAAAATACATTCAGAATTTCTATATTTTGCACCTTTTTCCTGGAGCCTGAACCTTATTCTAAATTAATATACAGGTATGTACATCAATCTAGTTTTTTATAATATAAAAAAATAATTTAATACTCAGACAATGTTTTGGGACTTCTTAATGAGCAACACATACCTTGTAAAGGCTTTTTCACTTTGACACGAATAGACATCACAAGGAAATAATGAATGAGCACAAAAACCTGGCTATTTGCAGCTTCAATCCAAAAATCTGCCTTAAGACATCAATGCTGGTCAAGCCTCGGTTGAACCTCTTACCTTTTCCCTTGGCTGAGCTCCAGATCCTCACTGTCTGGTCTTTGCTCCCAGATGCAAGATAGCAGCCCTTCACTCCACTGGTTGCTATAAGATGAAAAAAAAAAACACATTTTTACACATTTTCCATCACCACGTTAGTTTCTATGACATTTTTCCCCGTCAAAATGTAGTTCTTTGTGCAGAATTAACACACATTGAAAAAGAAAAAATAGCTGCTACTGCACTGAGCGATGTTGCTTGCAACACAATCGTGCACCAAACTAATGTCGGACTGGTGTTGTGTTAAAGTGACTGCACACCACTACCTTCACCGTCCTCAGGTCTGCTGTAGAGGGCGTCCTCGCTGGCCAGCGGCGACCACTCCAGCGAGTGGATCTCATCGTCGTGCCCGCGGAGACGGTGCGTCACCTCGCCTTTCTTGCTCACATCAATCAGCACGATCATCCCATCTTTGTACCTTAGTTCATAAGCAAATAAGCACCGCTGAAATCAGTCTGTGGAGAGAGTGAGCAGCACCAAGTTCCTGGGTGTGCACATCACAGAGGACCTCTCCTGGACCGACAACACTGCAGCACTGGCCAAGAAATCACAGCAGCGTCTCTACTTCCTCCGCAAACTGAGGAGAGCCAGAGCCCCACCCCCCATCATGTACACCTTCTACAGAGGCACCATCGAGAGCATTCTGCCTAGCTGCATCACTGTGTGGTATGGCGCCTGCAACGCATCCTGCCGGAAGACTCTGCAACGCACAGTGAGAACAGCTGAGAAGATCATTGGTGTCTCTCTCCCCTCCCTCCAGGACATTTATGGAACCCGTCTCACTCGCAAAGCCCTCTGCATTGCAGGTGATCCCACACACCCGTCACACAGCTTCTTCAGTCTGCTGCCATCAGGGAGGAGACTGTGGAGTCTCCAGGCCAGGACCAACAGACTGAAGGACAGCTTTATCCATCAGGCTGTCAGGAAACTGAACTCGCTCCCAAACTTGCCCCCCCGTCCCTCTTCTGCCCCAGGCACCACTGAACTATGAACCCCCCAAGATCCCACATCCCCAGGACCTTCCACTGACATACGATGTCATGCACCAGTCACTTTGTGTAGCATTGGTCTGCTCACTACCTCATTCACCATGGAACTGACGCCATTCTACAACCTCAGTCAGTTTAATTAAAATAAGCTCTTTGTCACCTTAATCAGACTGAATAAGCTATTTTTCTTATGCACCTAAAATCTTTTTATCTGCACTGTTTGTTCACTGGTTTGCACTTTATCTGCCATGTGCCTTGCGCTGCTTTTAGTCAACCTATTTTTATTTTATTTTATTTTTTATTATGTCTCTTTTTTGTATTCCCTTATTGTATAGTTTTAGCTTATATTTTATATTTGATCTAGATTTTAGGCTCTACTGTTAGTGTTATCTGTATGCACCGGGGGTCTGAGAGTAACGCAATTTCGATTCTCTGTATGTATGTAATGTACGTGTGGAAGAATTGACAATAAAGCAGACTTGACTTGAGACTTGACTTGACTTATTTTGGTTCAGATTTGAATTTCTGGACTTTGTTTAAAGAAAACATTTTAAGAGTTGGGATCCAGCAGAGTGAACTGTGCTGTGTGCTCTCCTTACCCCACAGCCACAGAGCTCCAGGTGTGAGGGGAGCAGGTGAGGCAGAAGATGGTCCTGGGCTCGGGGAAGAAGCTGGCGGTGTCTCCTGTGTGGTACCAGTGACAGACCACAATGCCCTTCTCATCCCCCGACACCACCAGGTTTTTATCCACCGGAGACCAGTGCACCGCTGCGACGGGGTTCTGTGTGTGTGGAAAAAACAACTTCAGTGACATCATGTTGATACTGTATTTTATTGGTCAGGCTCCAGTGAAACTGGACATGATAAAATCAAGAAAATAAATAGAAAGCACTGTTTTGCATCACTGAATACATCTGACACAGTACATCTGACTGTTTTACACGCCATTTATGTTATGCCAACAATTCACTTACATTGTTGGGTTTATTTATGAACAGAAATTCAGACCTATTCTGGGCCTGAATCTGTTCTCAAAGAGGGAGGCCTATCCATCCTGTCAGTCTGAGTCTGTTTCTCAGATCAAACCACAGAAGAATTATCGCTTGAAGGCATAATTTGAAGCAAATAATGGAAAGTAAATAAGCAATGCCCTCCCTAACCTTGACAACTGTTTCAAGAATGCCCTTGAGAGAGTAATTGAATTGCTGCAGAGGAGTGGCTGCCGCTTACTATTCTTTGCTGCTGGTGCAGAGCTGACTGCAGCCTGCAGGGGGCGCCGGCGTGACGCATAAATGCACCATTTCTGTTGCTCTGACACAACAGAACAGGAAAGTCAACGCTCACCTGATGGGCTGCATGTTCCTTTATAAGAACCTTGCTGTCTGAGTCCCAGAAGCGAACACTCCCATCATTGGAGGAGCTGACACAGATGTGACTCTGCCCTGCATGCTGACAGAATGAAAAGCCCGACACAAAGTCTTTATGGCCCACAAGCTCACCTGAAAAACACAGAGAGAGCTGGATATCAGCGTCTTATTAAGAAACGATAGAAAAAAGGCCATAAAATACCAAAACAGAGTAACAAGCCACAGATGATTTGAGATCTGAACCTTCACACAGCCAAACTACAGACATTTTAAGGGCTGCAACGATTCGTCGCTCGACAGAAAATTAATCTGCAAAAGTTTTACTACTTGATTAATTGTTTCAGTCATTTTTTTGAGCAAAAATACCAAACATTCTGTAGCTGCAGCTTCTTTAATGTGAGGATTTGATGTTTTTCTTTGTCATATACGGTTTGGATTGTTGGTCAAATAAAAAGAAAATAATCTGAATACATGACCTTGGGCTGTGGGAAATATAACTGCCATTTTCACTCTTTGCTGCCATTTTACAGACCGATTAATAAATGATTAATCGAGAAAATAATCGGCAGCCCTAGCTACAACTAATAATCAATTCACCTGAGAAAATAACCCTGATGACATCATTGTGATGTCATCAGGGTTAGGTGGGTTTGGGATTGTGACTTTGAATTTCTAACAGAAAGCCTGGGTTACAAACTGGGGGTGTGGAGTTGGGTGGGTCTAATGAAAGATGCTATCGAGTTGCATTATGGGAATTGTAGGATCCAGTGCTTTTGCAGAGTCATTCCTGCTAAAACTCAAGATATCTTTAACTCTACTGTGTTGATTTTGACCATTCTTTTTTTAAAATCTGTCTCTTGCAAGTCCCCAAACTTTATGATGCAAAGTGCAATAATAAATTATTGGTGTAGCCCTTTAATCGATTAATCATTTAGTCTAAAAATTGTCTGAAAACTGCCCATCACAATTTCCCAGTACCCAAGGTGACGTCTCCAGATTGCTTGTTTTGTCTGACCAACAATCTGAAACCTAAAAATATTCAGTTTACAACAATATAATATAAAACCAATAAGAGCGGCTAATCCTCACAATTGAGAAGCTGGAACAAAAAAATCAATCAAACTGTTGTCATAGCAATTAGTCGGCGGATCGTTTCAGCACTAACGTTAATCTCATGAGTATTATTCAGTGTAAGTGCTCAGTAAATCAGTTCAAAAAGGTCTGCTATGCAACTGTAACTTGAACTTCAATAGATTTTCAAACCAAAGATTTATTTGGGTTTTTTTTTTGTGATTGACTAACAGATTAATCAACTAATCAATTCAGCACTCGGCTTTTCATTTTACCAATCCAGCCAGATGATCAGACATCCGTTTCTTTTAGTAACGTGACACGACCCCAAGCTCTGTAATCACCACACCTGAGATGATATGATCACCTTGATTTGGACAAAAACGTGACTTTTGCCTGCGTGTAACGTGACTTTTAGCCGTAAAGAGGCTGAAGGATAAGTACCAGAGTGACCCCTGGGTGTATATGATGCCCAGCAGTGCCAGCAGACTCACCTATAACCCTGCAGGAGGATGCAGACACGTCAATCAAATAGATGATGTTTTTGGCTCCGACGCCCAGTAAACCGCTGCTGCTGACATCACTGCAGCGGGAGCAGTACCAGTTGGGAGAGGCGGGGAGCGACCTTTCGTGCATGACGCCTCGAGCAGTTTCAAGTTTATTATATCTCTAATAAAGTCTGATAAAGCAAAACCAAACTTCTCACATGTTACCTGCACTGTCGTACTACCGACTACACTAACGGCCGTACGGCCAGCGTGGTATCGTAAATCCTGCCGGTACCGAGTACGGAGTCCTAGATAGGTCAAACCATGACTAGTTTGCTGTCTCAAACCCCAACTGCCGTCTTTTAACACTACATTTTTACATTACCGTTAAGACAACTTATAAATGACAACCTATAATCAAACTTAAGAAGTTACATGCGCAGTGAAGAAGACACGTAACACAACACATTTGGCTGTAAACGCTGTAAACATTACTGCCGTAAAGCGAACACAGTAGCGTCGTAAAAATACAACATGGCGACTGCAATGACAGGACGTGGTAAGAGAAATACAGCCTAATTATCCATACTTTTGCCGTTATATTACATTAATTTTGTCTACAGACGATTAACGGATGCATACATGTTTTCAGGTATCGCTTTTATTAGGAATATATCCGGAGGTTTACAGTCAAGGTAAGTACATTCACATCATTAGAGCAGCATCATAGCTAACGTTAACGTTACTCTATCGCAGAAGGACAAATGCCTGTGGACTGAGTTAGCTCATCGGTCACATCACCTGGCAAACCACCTAATTGAAAGAGAAATATTTTTAGACAGACATACAGCAATATAACCTGTCACCTTATAAACAAACTATTCCGAGATAGGCAGAAAAAGCTGAATGTTCAGAACACGTTGCATAAATGCAGAGGTATATTCTGCAGGTAGGAGGCAGAGTTCAGCCCTTATTGCTGAGGGAAAAATAAAGCATAACGTTTTGGTGGCCAGAAACCTGTAGCACCTCCCAGAGGCCAGACCGTAGAATAGATGGTGAACAGGGTGAGATGGGTCACATGTGATTGTACCTGCTGTGATTCACTTGATTGGAGGGGGCTTATTTATTTATTTATTATTTTGGATGATGATGATGTTGACAGTGCAATTAAATGTCTTTTTTCCTCTTTTCCTAAATGTCTCTCCAGGTTACAGGTTCTGGGTGGCGGTCCTCAGCAGCTCTCATGTCTCCACACGAGCACTTCACTGGAATCAAAGAACTGGGAAAGAAAGAACCTCAAGGTGTATCCACCTCAGTTACCAGATGATCCCTGCAGACCAGCTGTAAGAAAAAACAAAATGTGTGTGTGTGTGTGTGTGTGTGTGTGTGTGTGTATATATATTTGAGTAAGCAATCATTTCCAAATCCCATCTGAACACTTTAATGTTTATTCTGTTCAGGAGATCCACCACTGCAGGAGGCAGATTAAGTACAGCAAAGACAAGATGTGGTACCTGGCCAAAATGGTGAGACCTACAGCAGGGATTTTCCTCATCAATATCATATCCTCAAGCAGCTGAAATGCATCAAGCAGTAAATTATATCTGTCCACTTTAGTGAGTTATTTTGCACCACTCACCTCTTTTCAAATGCTTGAAGCTAATGCTTGTTTCAAACCGGCGTTAACAAAAGTAATTGAGAGGAAATTTAGAGATTTGGGGGGGGAAAAAAGCAGCGGTGATGAATCTGCCAGGGATGGCTTTTTTTTTTTTTCTGTCTCTTCACTACAGTTGCATTCACTTGGCACATGTTAAGTGCCACTCACAGTGTGAGGAGGGATGCACCTCTGATAGTTTTGATGTGCTGCCTTGGTGATGGATCATACGTGAACACTACAAGTGGCTTAATTTTTATATATATATATATATATATATATATATATATATATATATATATATATATGAGATTCCTCATATCTGAACAATTCTCAGACAAGACCTGCCATAAAAAAGACACTGTATTCAAAAGACAATGAATTCCTTTGTTTGTTTGTTTTGGGGGGGTTTCTTACACCATCGTGCTTGTTTCTTGTCTGTTTGTTAGTCAGCAGGATATTTTTAAACGGTTGTTAACAGATTTCAATTAAATATGGAAAGTCAGGCCAAGGAACAAGTGATAAGTGTATCCAGTAATGTTTTGAAATGATTTCTTAACATTGCGAGAGAAGGCATTTTGTAAACAGTTTCACTATTTTATCATGATCTACTGCACTTAATTAATGGCTGTACAACCATTTGAGTGCTTATTAGTTTTAATCTTAGCTGTTGCATACAGCTTTTTCCTGTTGTGTTGTTCAGGGTTGACTTAAGCATGGTGCTGCAGTCAAAGCAGCCTCCTCGTGCAGTGCAGTACCCTGCTGTCCTAACAGCTGTGGAAGAAACTTTAACTGTGTTGTTTCATCTCAGTTTGTTCTCCTTCACAGATCCAAGGTATGAGCATCGATGAGGCCATTGCACAGCTGGAGTTCAACGACAAGAAAGGGGCGAAGATCATGAAAGAGGTTCGAAGCTGCATGTTCGCCCTTCCTAACTGTTGGCCAGCATATTTGTGTTTAATAATATTAGACTCTGTCGTCATAAATAGATGTTTAATCAAATTCCTGTATGATTAAAATGTTCCCATTTTCACTGCTCATGTTTGATTTATTTAGTTGTGTATTCATGCATTATTTTGACATAATCCCCTAACACACATATGCACTAGAAGTGTGTGTGTGTGTGTGTGTGGATGTCACAGCTCCTTTGTTTCTGTGCTTGTTCAGGTTCTCCTGGAAGCTCAGGACATGGCGGTCAAAAATCACAATGTAGAGTACAAATCCAACCTGTATGTAGGTAAGTGTCTGCAGCACTGATGGGTTTCACATTAACACAACATAACCTCCTGCAGCTGGACGGCTAAGTGTTAAAAACAAGTTGAGTCTGCTCTATAAATGTTTTGTGGTTTAATTAAAATGGTAGCTAATGTGAGTTGTTGTTAATGGTCTCTGATAAATGTGCAGTTCAACAAGACATTTGGACTGACTAAAAAGCAACGTCATGTTATCTCATGTATTGACGTCTGGGGTGCCTCATGACATCGCAACATAAAGCAATTTTAATTGAGTAGTCTTTGTGACATCTCGCTAACTAACAAGAAAAAACAGACAGAAAGACACGACTGAAAACATAACCTTGCTGGTGGAGGTAATAACTGTTTGACATTTTAAATAATCAGTGCGTTCTGTTATCAAATCTATTTTATGTAAGGATGCAGAATGTATTTAAACAGGTATTTATTAAAAAATAAAATCAAATAAGACTTAGACTTGCAAATAAAAACCTTTGCCTCCCAAAACTATTTGAAAATTTCATATTAGTCATCACATGCGGTCAGCCATTGTGCCAAAAGCAAGAAAATAAATTTCAGAGTGGGGAAAATGACCTTCAGTAAGAGGAAGCAGGTACTGAGTATTTTTTTTTTTTTTTTAAAGCAATAGATGTCTTTTGAGTTCAGATGCTGAGCAGAGTGAGTAATTTATGTGGAGTTGCAGACGTTATTACAGATAAGCCTAAACTCAGCACAGTCTTTGTTATTTTTACCAGTTTTCATTCAAAGGCACCTCTACAAATTAGATGAGTTATTCTGTACCTTATCTCTCTCTCTGTTTATCTCATCCTCTCTTTAATCACACACCCTCCCCTCCCGTCTCCCCTCCTGCAGCTGAGTCCTACTCTGGCAAAGGGAAGTACCTAAAGCGGATCCGTTACCACGGCAGGGGGATGTTTGGCATCATGGACAAAGTTTACTGTCACTACTTTGTCAAGCTGGTGGAGGGCTCGCCGCCCAAAGCAGAAGAGAAGACGAGCTTTGACCAGGCCAAAGAGTACGTCCAGAGCCTCAAGAACCGAACCATCATCCACAGTCTGTAGACCATCTGATAGGATAGTATTTCACATGTAACCTTTACTCTGTGTGTGTGTGTGTGTGTGTGTGTGTGTCTCATTTGTAAATAAACAAATGAGCGAATGGGTAATGAGACCTTATAGCGTTGCTCATTTTTTGTATTTTCATTGTCTTACATAGTATGTTGAAATAATATTGACTGGAGCCAATGATGCAGTTTTGAAAGTGATGACTACTTAGGACAAAGGCCATAAAGCCCACCAATATTTAAGAAAGGACTAAAAGTGACGGATTTGTGCTTTTATCTTTCACTCAATTCCAAAGTTTCGCTTTTTACCACTTTGATGAATAGTGTCTGGCGCAAACCACTGTAAAACATGACATCAAAATTGTACTTCGCCGCTGGTTTGCCAGTGACACTCCCTCTGTTGCGCCTCTCCTCGCACTGCAGCCCACAGCGAGTCACCAAAACCCCAATTAGGCACAGGAGAGGAAAAACATCCCACACCCCATCTCGGGAAAATATGTGTTTTTGTGCCACACGGCCACACCATAATAGAGCCTTAAGTGTGTGTCTGTCATACTGTAACAGCTTCCCTGTGATGGGTCTGGTAGTTGTGTTAGGGTGACAGCAGTCATCACAACTCCTCCCCTGAGTACAAACCTGTCAGCTTCGCTGTTCTTCATCCCTTCACTTTGACCACAGCTCTGCGAGAAACTGGCCCGCAGACATCCTCTACGCTGCCACAGTGCCTTTATAAAGCACAGCAAACAAGCTGGAAGGCAATGCCTTCGCTAGGAGGCGGCAGTCTGGCCAAAAGAGACGTAAATAAGATTCAACATTCATTTTGTCAATGTTGAACTACACATCACATTATCTTTTGAATGTTTGTCTGCTTATTCATTTAATTCTGTTACTTATGCTTTTTGTTGTCCTTGCCCTCTTATCTAAAACTCCTGCAGAATGTCATTATGTTCGCTTAACGTGGTGTCTTTCATGTCCACATTATTTAATATTTGCATTCTCTTGAGTTTCTCAGCTTCCTACACATAATTATTGTCTGTTATTTTGCTAATAAATTAAAATTTAGAGAAAAAGAAAACATCCTTAGAGGAACAAAATGAGGAGGAGACATGAAAACATCCTCTTTGGGAATTTGTATTTTCTAAAGGTCACAGTGTCTCAGTGTTGTCGAGGCCCAGAGCTTTGGTCTCTGGCTGTTCCTAATTGGCCTTTAGTTTCCTGTTCCTGATGTGAGTGATCCAGCTCGTGTATCTGCCTGTCACCACGTCCCTCCAAAGCCCTTGTCAGCTCTGAGCAGCTTTGAGTGTATTTTCAAATAAAATGCCATCTGCTGGCCCCAATTTCAGCAGACAAGTGCCCTCAATCTCAGGTTGAAGGCCGGCTCAGTCCCAAAGCACAAAGCAGCACCGATTTTTGAAAAGAGCAAAAGGCTTCATCTTTTTTCTCTCTCCCCCCTAGACTTTCACTACCTGACTGTCTCTCTTTACTCATTATCTCCCTCCACCTCTCCGAGCACAAACATTTAGTGGAATATTAATTATTTACAATTTATCAATCATAGACACGGACGTATTGTCCCCCACTAGGGCCTGACTGATACTGGATTTGTGAGGCTAATACCAACATTGATAAGTGAGAGTTAAAAAAAAAAAATAATAATCTGATGATTTATTTTCCAAGATCAGTCTTTTAACATTAACAACATTTTTGAAAATGATCCTGTAAATGAGTTATTAAAGAACTGTGACCAAGATTAAAATAAGCCTGTCACTGCTTTCTGAACTATGTAATGACACTGTTTTTGAATTATCTCAAGCATATCTTTATTTCTGTACTTGAGTTTGAGCTTGTTATTTAGTCAGCCGAAATATTCACCCATACTAATACCTCCCTGATAAGCTAATATCAACCGATGATATTGGCCTAGCTTACATATCAGTCGGGCTCTACCCAAAATCACCACAGAGACATGACGTTCAATTCCCAGCGGTACCTCTGGTTGTGGTGTGTTCCAACAAACACGATAAATGATAAGCCATTTGACAGTGGGAAGCCAGTGAGGGATCATATACTTACCAGGCGTCTGCACAGCTGGAGGTTGTACTGGCTCCTGTCAATGTTGGGACAAAACAAACAACTGTATTTACACATTTGGAGGATCCATCTTCTGAAACGGCTACAAGAGTTAAAGTGGCCTTTTGAAAATGAACAAATTACTTTGGAATGATGGTTAAGCTGTCTGTTGGATAGCTAACTAACCAAATCAGTCATTTTAAACACACACAATTATTAATCATTACAAATAGATAGCACAGTCCAAGCATGGAGTCCATCGGCTGTTTTTGAGGTGGAGTAAGAACTTAATGTGAAAGTCTATGGGATGATTGGTAAGTATTCCTTTAAATCCACTGAGACTAATTGGATGATTGAATGGATCCATGAAGTCAGTAAACTGAGCACTGATGCATTCACGTGCATTGAGAAAAAAAAATGGTCCTACCGCAGAAAACAACAAAATACTGCATTGACTTTTGTTTTCCACAAACCACCTTCCCTCTCTCCAACTGTAATCATGCAAAGACAGGCTACAAACACACACCCACAGATGCGACTTGTGTAATGTCTACACCAATTAGTCGGCATTGTACAGATGACTGCCTCTGCCCGGCAGCTATGGACACACACACACACTGAGATTGAAGTGAAAAATGTTTGGCAAAGCTTCGGCCAATAAACCTGAGAGGCTCGTGGTCCATCTGGGCTTTCTGTCAGATAACAGCATGTCTCTGGGAGTTGTGTTGGTGAAGCGGCAATACTGCTGATTAATGGAAGTGTGAATATTGTGCCGTGTGTGTGTCTGCTGAACTCTTGTCCTATACTTTATTGATGACTTTTCATGAAACCACAATGAGGAAAAATCAGAAACTCAAAGGATCACACCAGTGGGTTGTTGTTTTTTTTGCATGTTTTAGCCCATTTACTTTACATCACAGCTGAACGTTTTGAAATCATGCTGCTGGATTTTAGAAATAAGAATTAGTATTTTTTACCATAACAAACCTCGGTTTCCATTCATATCCATAATATATGAAAGTCAATTAGTGGAGTCTTCCTACTTTATTGTTAACATTACTAAGTTATGATAATAAATATGAAGACTTTTAAAGTCAATTTGCACTTTTAACTGCATCACCACACAATGATAATGTAATATTGACAAAAATAATGCAGGCTTGAAGTGAACACTGTGGTGGATTACACAACTCAAGTCTGCTTACAAATTTTGGTACTATACAGAAAGTAATGGAAGCCAATGGCTGTCTGGAATGGTAGGGAAACTACATCCAAATATTGTAAACTCAACAGAACGCATTTGCAAATGGACAGCATAAATGTAAAGTATATCATTTTTAGTTGAGCTCAAACTTGCAATCACACTAGTAAAGTGTAAAGTCAATGGTCAAATGTCAATACTTAAAATAACATTTTAAGTAGGTCAAATGTTTGGATATTGTAACACTCAGACCTTTCCTCCCTCACTTTTCCAAAGAAGCAAGTTGCACATAGGAACACAGCACATGCACATTGAGTGTGCGATTGTGGGACTGATGACCTCACATGTTGCATTACTTACTTTTAAAATCACTCTCCTGTTGTCGTGAGCATGAGGAGAGTGATGAGGAAAGGTGGTGAGGAAATATATAGCACAGGAAGTTCAAAGTAATTACTGCACAAAGCAGATCTAAATAATCTAAAGAACCTAAAGAACCACACTATGTGACACTTGTTGTTTGACAAAACACCAACTCAAGGTCCTTTCCACTGTATCACATGATCTTCATCAGCGGACTGAGTCTGCTCAGTTGTCATGGAGATCAAAAAGATAGTAAGTGGACCTTGAGTTGGGATTGCTTTGTCAAACTACCATTTCCATGGTCAAGACTGAACTTTGTGCTTATGCTAGTGCCTGTACTACTGCAAGACAAAATTCCCTCTGGGATAAAAATAAAGTAAAATACTTTATATTACTCACTCCCACTTAATCCAGATGACCACAGAGCAAGGTGTACATACAAACCAATATTACTTTATCATAGGCGGTTTTACCATACATCATAGGTAGGCAATTGCTTGGGGCCTCATCCGCCAAAGGGCCTCGTGAATTTGTGTTTCCTTTTTTTTATTTATAAAACATTTTTCCTTTCTTGTCACTCCAAAAGAAATCAGTCTACATGTAAATGTGTAAAAAACTAGAGGCAACATGCCTAAAAGCTGCTGCGTCGCATTTTGCACGTCAAACAAAAAATAAAACAACCCAGTTTACAATTTCTTTTTTCCCCCAAAGAGCGAAGGACAGTAAAAGAAGAGATCTGTGGCTTCAGGCCATCCACAGAGAAGATGAAAATGGTAAAGTGTGGGATTCAGCCATTCGATACGTGTACCTCTGTGGCAAACACTGATGTTGATGATGATGTTACTGGGTAAATGGCATGTGTGGCGATAGTGTCTGTAGACTGAAGCAAATCAGAAAAGAGGCTTAGATGGTGTGACAAAAGTTTTTACAGTGAAAAAATATGGCCCTACCGTAAAACACATGCTTTTATAAATGGAGTTTGGTTCAACAGTCTGTCCACTCGAAAGACCAGTGAGTAGAGGGTATTTTAACGTTAATAATTAATATAAATTGAGCTGACCTAAGTTCTATTAATGAACCTTGTAGGAAGTGGTGCATAGCAAAAAAGTGTCAAAGTGTCGTAAAGTGTCTTCACAATATAAAAAGTGACAGATGTCAGAAATACATTACCTGGAGATTTAACACGGTATGTCAGGTTAGTCCACTTGGTTCGTTTCACTGAAAGGACACTCATCAACCCCTATTTCTTTATTTTTGTCCATATAACGACACCTCCAACTGCTCCAAAACCAACCACGCTTAATTGTGTTCATTTTCTGCCTACAGTAGGCTAGTGGTTAGTTGTTGACGAGTTGCTGGCTGGTGTTTGCAGACTGCACTGAATTGTGTGGGTGTGTTAGCTTACTCGGAAATCACCTGAATGTGTAAAGTAAAATGTCTCAAGCTCGCCAGTCTGTATTCCACTGCGGCAGAGACGTCGTAGGCATCAGCCCAAGGATTGGTGCCTGATGTCACCATCATGCTGAAGTGCTTCTGTCGGCTACACATACACGTCCGTGTGTGACGGTGGCGTCGCCTACTGATCCTTAGGAGTTGTATTTCAGACCGCAGCAGAAAGCTCCGCTGCGCTTGAGCTTCACAAATGCTTGGGAAAACGTAGCTTGTGTGGACGCTACCGCACTACTTGATCAATAAAAGAGCTAAGCTACTGAAAAGCTATTTGTTTCAGAAAACAGCAACGCTACCACCACGCTACTGAAAAGGGTAGTTAAACTTGCAACGCCGCTACATGTAGCGCCGCTACTGCCCAACAGTGCTTCTAATCTTTTTCTTGCCATATTGTTTTCTTCTAACTGACTGAATGGCATTTGAAGTTCTTCATTTAGAACTCTACAATTCTAATTTGGGTCTGTCCTTTAGTTCTGTGGCTTTGTTAACTGAAAAGAGCTGCCTCCAAATAGTTTTTGTGCACTAGCTAGATTGTGTTAAGCAAAATGGAGAAGGGCCTCCCATTGGTCTTTGCCTGGGGCCTCCAAATCACTGAAACCGCCCCTGTTCTTTATATATGGGCACCCTGGTAGACAAATGGTTACAGCGCATGCCACATAGCCAATTCCAGCTGGGGACCTTTGTTGAATGTCACAGCCCTCTCTTTCCCTTTGTTTCCTGTCTGTCTCTTCATTGGCTCTCCAATAAATACTAAAATGGCAAAAAAATAATCACAAAAAAACAAATTCCATATTTTTTGTCAAGAGTCACTGGTGTGGTAAAACACTTCTTATCCTCTATTGTGGTTTTTATAAGAAGTCACATAAATAAATGATCAAAAATGAGAAACCAAGCTTCTATCCAGCTCTGGTGCCCCCTACCATCCCGCCGCAGGGACGCCATTATGGAGTTCAGTGGTTATGTATCGTCTCATTCCAAGCATGAGCTCATCAGACAACAAGACAAGAAAACGTGCTACCAGGGTTGGGAAATAACTGGAGGAAAGATTCAAATAGTTTGGACTTAATTATTCATGACGGGTGAAATTGTGCATCAGAAATATTCTGTATACAATTGTATACGCTACACAACCCGGGCTGCCACACACACATACACACACCTGCATGAAAGAAAGGGATGTCATGATGCTTCCTTTCATTTGTTTTTAATGTGAGTTGTCGGTCAGTGTGCCGGGCGGCCCAGCAGAGGCTCAGATTGAGAAACAAATAGAAATCAGAAGCCAGTTGTGTGGGGAGTGCCTCAGGGTGTTATTCATTTCCTTTTAACTTTTCCATTTTATGTTTTTTTTTTCCTCTCTCTCCCTGTCTCTCTGTGGTGGCGGTGTGCAGAGAACGACAGCCACAAAATGGTGTTAGTTCCCAAATGAAATCTTCGGCACAAACACCACAGAGCAGGCTGCCTGCTGGCCGGCGCTGGATGCTTTGCCCTTGAGAAACAAATCCAGACACGAAACACTTTGTTAGCTCTCTGGACAGCCTCCAATAAAGCCACATTCACCTCTTTTTTTCTAAAAAAAAATCTCACCGTCTTCATCTCTCTGACAGGGACGCATCTGTTTTTAAAAGAAAAGAAAGGAAGAAAGTAGCAGAAACAAAAGTACTTAAGTGCGTGTCTGTTTCCTTTTCACACTCACACGCAAGTGATGCTCCACCTAAACAGGATGATCAAATGTAGACAATCAATCGATCTTTTGAGTCTCAAACGTGGCCCATAGACTTGAAAGGTGGCTGTATAATGTTTACAGTTTCCCTCTTGATAATGGCGATTGTGGTCACCTCTAATTCATGTCAGCTACAATGTATTCCAGTGGTTTTCACAGCAGAAATAAAGACACCCCTCAATCCACTTCTGCAGCATAATCCACTTCTCCACTGTCCATCTGTATGTTCATCCATCTATCCATCCATTTTCTGCCACTTATCTGGGTCGCAGTGGCTTTAGGCTAAAGGTTTCACTATGCTTCAAACAAGTTAGTTTGAATGGCGTGTTGTCCGACCACATCTAAAGACAAGTGTTTATTTCTGTTCTGAATGACCGCACTCGAAGACTGGGCCAAAAGCCTGCTGTCACAGAAAGGAGTGAGATGTAATGCATCCCACAAATCGCGGTACAAAAAGAGACCTTGAGAAACACATTCAAACCCTGCCTTCTTTCACAGCTCCGCACGCCTGGCCAATCACTGAGTTTCGGATCGTCTATTCCACTGTTGAACCACCCGAACCGTTCTACTCTGAGCTTCTTCTGGATGGACGAAACTCATTTCGGCTGCTTGTATCTGCAGTCTCATATTTTTAGAGAACTCATGAAGAAGTGGTCAAGATACTGTAACTCCTGCATTACGAGCAGCAACTTGCCCCCATCCCACTCAGCTCTGCATGTTCCAAACAGTCATTGTTCAAGTTCAGGCTTCCAGTCTTAACTCTAGAAACATGTAGAATTACAGAAGGAAGAAAATATTGGAAAGCTGCTTCCTTGTCACTAGAGCTGGAGAGGCCTTGTAGATATAAATCAACAGAACTGCAGACCTGAGTTTAAATAATTCAACCTTCCTGCTCTGCTTTGTGTTAATGCTTTGTTCAAGAACACAAAGCATGGGTGATATCACTGACTTCCTTGCAGAAAGGGAGCAAGAGAAAAGTATGCCATTAGCATTAGGTGCACAAACTCAAATGAAGCTCAGAGAGGAGAGACTACTGAGAGCAGATACATGAGAATAAAAGAGATGAAGCTTCACCGTTGGGAAATTAATTTGGTCCAGCAGCCAAAGTAACAGGATTTAGACGCTGGAGCCAGGTGGTAAGTGGTATTTGAAAATTTTGATCATGTTCTGTTTGTAATGTACAACCTATTTCTGCCCTTCTGGCTCCACGCTCTCAGGGTGCATATACTCATATTAATTACATGATATTCAGAGTGGAAAACTGATATTATTGATGAGTGATCATTTTCGTGTTATCAGTAATTTCCATTAAGGTTTTCATGACCCACCAGAGTAAATGCATGGTGGCATAAGTACCCCTGGATTTCAGCTACACTGGGTGTCACTGTTGCATCACATCTGAATCCTCCTGCTCCAAACTGCAGAGGCTCCGGCAGCAGCAGCAGCTCAAAGCCTGAGCGTCACGTTTCACAGGACGCAGAGGACGGCTTCCCTTAACATGTCCAACGGATGACATCCCACATGAAACCAGAGACCGAGAGACACAGAAACCAATCTGACACAATCCTGCTGGGTATGTGCGCTGCATGTCTTTCAATTCATCAAGATGAATTTCAATATTTCAATTTGTCACGCATGCTGCAGCTCTCAGCGCAGAGCTGTGCAGTGCAGGGACGATGTGCGGCAGGCTGAGAAAGAAAGTACTATTAAAGACTGTTACAGTAAAATTGACTTTCTGTAATCCTGATACTGTGTGTGTGCATTCCAATATTTCATTACAGCTGTACAATAGTTAATCAAATGTCCAGGCACACAGCCCTAAATGACAAGCACCACTGCATTTGCACTGATGCCAAAACCCTCTCCACACAAATTCATCTAAAGCTGAATCAAAGTAAAGTGCATTTTGCAGATTGACAAAGGCACAAAATCAAAAATATAAGACAAACAAACATGTTTGAAGCAGTTGTCCCACCTCACCTCCACCAGGATTCCTTCCCCATGCCCTAATTAGAATTTTCTGGCTACAAAATTAGGCCTTAACTTTAAAGACCTTTGGGTGATGTTTAAAGTCCCTATTTTTCTTTACTCCATGGCACCATCTACTTGGGCCAAACAACATCTTTATGCAATAACAGCAGCTGATATACAAGCACAAATGAATAGTGGTTTGCTCGAAGGGTATGTTTTTGGTACTCAAATAACAACCGGTGTCTCGAAGAAAAATGATTGTAATCTTAAAACATTTACATCTACTTTCCCCAAACTTCTCAAATTTTGGGGAAAGTGAAGAAAGTGTGTCCCTCAGAATTGTCTTTTGTCTCTGAAAACACCATCAGGGGACAGTGAAGTCAAATTTTTTGCATCAACACTCAACAAAACACACTATGCTGTTGAGAGACGGAGGCTGTGTCACTCATTCACTACACGGCATTCTAAGTAGAGGACTACATAGTGTGACAGATGGCAAAATACTCACACACTACTTTTGACCTTTTTTTGTCTGTACATGCATGATGTTTGTTGGCTCTTGGTTAGTAGCCATCAGTTGTACTCAACTGTACTTTTTACATTACGTTTTGGGATAATTTGAGTCATCTGATATAAGACATAATCATGCTCACTAGACATTCCGACAACACTACAAAATGGTAAACTATATAGTGGAATTCATACAGTAATAAACAGTAAATTACTTAAGACAAAGACAGAAAAAGCAGAGTGAGCATACATTTAACCTCTACCTGTTAAAGTTTGAAGTCATATTTCCTGTTTTATTTTGTAGTATTCTCCTCCCCTTGTGTGTCTTGTGGTTTTACTTCCTGTCTTTGTTTGCTTTCCCTCCAGTTTTGATTGCTGGCCCCTCCTTGATTGTTTGCACCTGTGTCTCGTTGTCTCGCCTCCCTTACGGTATTTAGTCCGGGTCTTTTCCTTTGTTCGTTGTGGGATTGTTGTGTCCCTGTCATGTGTGTGTTCCATTGTGCCATTGTCCAGCGGCCAGGCAGTTGTTTCTGGTGAGTTCTGCTGGAATTATTCTTTGTCTCCCTTGGACCGTGTCTGGATTCTGGACTTTGAACTTTGCCTGCTCCCTGTCGGATTTGATTATCCTTGGACTCATTTCCTGGTTTCGACCACTGCCAGCCAGTAACACGTTTTCTATTACCTGGACCTGTATCTGCCTGCCTACCTGCCTGTTTGTTGCCTGTCTCCCTCCCTCCCTGCCTGTCTATCTGTCTGCCTGCTTCCTTGTCTTCTGCATTTGGGTCCTCATACTGCACCACATAACACTTCCACTCTTCTGCCTCTGGCAAGACTCCTGTCATCTCTACTGTGTGTTAGACCACTAGGCCACCAGGACGGTACAGCATTTAGGGTACTTAAGGTTTTCAGAATAGAGGTTTTGGGAAATTGTCCTGATAAATAAAACTACTTACTTACTTACTTGAGGGAAAACAAAGATTATCAACATGAGTCGTGAGTGATAATTTATTTACTACTTCTGCAAGCCTTGCCTAAGAAAATATTACCAAGGCAACAAGCGATCCATTTACAGTCTTCAAATACTAAAATCTATAAATGTTCTCTGCAACACTTTTTTTTTCTAAAGTATTGTCAATAGACAAATGTCTAATGTGATGGGACAAAGCATAACTCTTACTGAAATCCACCTTAACTGTTTAAGTGACAGCAGGTATTTAAAGGCACCATCTGCGATCCAAATGTAAACAAATCGCACAGAACAAATAAGAAAAGATCAGCGGAAACAAGTAGCCTAAAGTTCTAGATTTGAATATAAAATCTGAACTGTTCTGATTCTGTGTGGTTATGTTAAAATTATGCACCCCGTCCAGCCAATCAGAGTTGAATATTCTTAGTGGTCATAAATCAGTCCAACTCTATCTGAAATCAAATCAGCTCTTTAAATGTGATCTACAGTCTCTCTGTGAGCTAATTCTATACTGCGTTCTACTGTTTTTACAGCGTTAGCGTGGCCGCTACACCGTCTCTGTCACTTGAATTAGGGCCAAAGTCAGCGGAGCTCACGTTTGTTTCTCTCTGTTGCCGCCGGGAAAGTCACCTGATGCCGGGTGACGCTGGATATCAGAGGCTCTCCGGTCATAAAACGGCCCATAAACACAGAAACAATCAAGGGAGGACCAGGCGTGTGTGTGAGTGCAGAGAATATACTGAATGTGTGTGTGTGTATATGTGTACGTGGATCCAGGTGGAACATAATTGCCCACCTCCCTGCCTGAAATTCACTAAAGTTAAACGTTAGGTTTGCGCTGAGCCAAACCTTTATTAACAAGGAGCATTGCACCTCTATCCAGTTAATGAAATATTGATTTGGAAATTGTATTGTAAGACGATGGAAGGCTTTTAAAGCGCTTTAGTGCCTTTGCTCAGAGCCAGCTTCATCAATTATTATTTTTTAATGGTATTCTTTGAAAACATTCCTAAGGCAGAGAGCAGTTTTCTCCGGGCCTGGCGTGCACTGTGTCCGTGATTAGCGTCATATTTCCATACCGAGGGAACTCGGGGCCCCAAATGGCTGCCTGTTTTTTTTTTTTTTTAATGAAAGATGTTGGCATCAAACTGAGTTTCATAATGATGACGACAGTGGGACATTGCTGATTTAATGATGTGTTTGTTCCTATTCCAGTCGTGCTGTTAAAAGAGGAATACATTTTTTTTTAGAATTAGTCCCATTTCCAAATGTTGTTCACAATCAGGGACTCAGTATAATGGGATTGTGTGTCTCTGGTGTCCAAGCTGGGCCAATTTTGAGAACCTCATGAATCAAAAATGACAACAATTTGAATGTGTCTGCACTGTAGTATCCATCTGTACAGTACAGATAAGAAACTAATCCAAACTAAACAGAAACCACTTGGTGCCTGAATTTGGTTATTTTGGTATCTGTGTTGAACAGCAGACTTTGGTGAACCTCACTACTAACTGTGAGATAAAACTAACCACCACTGCAGTGTATAAAAAGCCAAAAATCTACACCCCAAAGCAAACACATACTGGTTCAATACTGCACTAAAAACTTTCATTCTATTCACCGCTATTGTACTGTGGTGGCTGCAGAAAACAACAGACAGATATCTCACAACCTCATCCCATACAAACTATCTACATGGCTAGATACCACTTGAAGTACTTGGAAACATAGGTTATTTTATAATTTGGGTAAATTGACCGTTTAAATTGAACTAAATGCTTCTTTACTTGTAAAATGTGCCTACAATATTTTGTTATGAAAAAGTCATCAACTAGACCTGCAAGTTATGATGTTGTATCACACACAAGCACTGCGAAAACGACACTGAACAGTCAAATAACCACCTTGATGAGCACCTGCAAGCATGGATTAAGTATTTATGTTTTAATCCACCAAGATATTTGGTGGATTAAAACAGCCTTGTGGCCTCTGTTGATGGGAGATGTGAAGATGAACCCTCTCCCTCCCGTCTGATGTGCTGCTGTGACGATGCTTGCTTCTTGCAGCTACTCAGAATGATTAAAGTCTGTGCAAAAGCTTTACTAAATATGTGAAAACATTTTTTTTTTTTTTTTTACCCTATAAAATATAACTTCATTGTCCACTGTAGTGGAAATTTGTCTAGACCCAGCAGCAGGGGTATCAAGAAAGGTGGTCGTCACGCACAAAACCAAATGGCGGGCAGACCCGCAAATCTCTAACAAAGGGACAGAGCCAAACAGGGAGGACAGGCTCTATTATTCCTCAAAATCACGTGCAGCTCAGCTGGCTAAGCTACCAAGATATCTGGGCCCTTTGAGATGTGTTAGAAGAGAGAGGAAAGCACACAGAGTAAGGCACAAGGAATCTCAAATGCTGTGGCAAAGCGTAATAGCTGTCCCTTTATCACACAGTAATCCGGCAGCAGACTTTCGTCCAACGGCTGTTACTGGACCTTCGTCTGATGAAGCACAGTTATCGGCTCCCACAGTGGCTAAAGAGTGGCGAAACTGTTCCTTTCGGGGCAGCAAAGGAAAACAGCGGTCGACGTCGGAAGGGGGGAAGGGCTCAGCAGCGATCTTGCTCTCTGTGAAGGGAACGGTCAGTCCGTGTCTCCTCCTTCTGCAGGTACAGGATCGTTATGGGGAGTAAACGATCAGGATCCAAAAAGTGTTCAGCAAGTCTGTTTCTAAGACTCTTCCTTACGGAAATTAAAGTTCACGTGAGAGCATCTTCTTGTGGTACCGGCAGTTACCGTGGAGAGAGACGTGATGTGCCTCCTTTAGTAAACGGGTTACTGTGGAATGGCAACGGGCAGTGTGGAGCGCCAGGATTTATAGAGTTGGCGTCATCATAGCTGTGCGCTGAGATTTCATGCGCTGTCTCGCTCGTCTCGTCCAATAGGAGTCCGTTGTTTAGATTCAACTGAGATCTCGCGTTGGGTTCAAGCGAGATTTCGTCTCATTATTACATCTAGGTGTAAATTAACGGCTGTTCGGCTTGGCGCCTTTCTACTCTCTGTTCTTAGTTTCTCAGTCCGGTCTCTTAGTGAAGGCTTTGGCCTTTCCAGGTAGGCCTGTCTTTTGTCCCTCACACGTGGTGAGGCTAGGCGAGGCCCAACAAATGCATTCAAGGATGCACATCCTTGATACACATTCCTGCGGACTACAGAGAGCGGTAATGCAGATGTGCAGTTTCAAATGTTTTTTAAAAATCAGTTTGCAAATGTTTTACGAGGAACAAAATACATTTAATGTTTTTTTAGGCCTCAAGGACCTTACCTTATAAAGTTGTTGCCAACGTCTTAGCAAACCATTGCTTATTACACATACAACACGGAGAAACATTAGTGCTCAATTGGAGTCATGTTTCTGGTGAGTGACCCAACAAATGTAGGCCCAATATTTTTAACCAACTCCTGAGGGAAAGACTCACGGACTCTTTAGCAGCTAAATGCTCATTGAAGGAGTAGGAAGAAATATGTGAAATCACATTAAATGTGCACAACTCTGCCCTGGTCAGTGTGGCTGACTTTATCTTCAGTCAGTAATGCGTTTAACATCTGGACATGTGCAGGATGTTTTTTCATGGGTTGTTTTGTGCGTTTATGTGTAGTTATTGTGTGTGGATTTGGTGTCAGATCGGCATTTCAGTGACGAGCTACTGTAGCGCACCTCCTGCCAGCACATTCAGCTCAGCAGCCTTGTTTCTGCTGTGTATTAAAGATGAGCATCCGCTCTGTCCATCAGCATTTAGTAAAGACTTTACTGCCCCACCCAGTCACACACCTTTGTGAAGCAGTTTTCTCATTTATGTCTCCCACAAAAAGATTTAGGAATGGATGTAGGAAACACTTTAATAGAAATGTTTCCACGCAATGACAAATTAGTTATGTAGAAACAGACCCAATCTCACAAGGTGGTGAATTAGATTGTTTCCCTCTTTGTATTATAGGCGGTGATGGCCTAATGAAGTCTCTTTCAGTCGCTGAATTTTGCAGTTTACATGACCAAAGCAGGTACAGCGTGGCGACTGGACAGCTTTCCATTCGCTGGCTGTGCTTTAGTGACTCTGGGCTGCAGTGTGTGGATTAGCATGAGGTCATCATGGTTCATTACACACAGTCCATCAGAGCCTTTTCCATTCAGTCAACCTGTAACGCATGTCCAGACTAATCAGCACTACAGACAGCACCTCTCACATTTTACTCACCTCGACCACCCACGATTGAAATGCAAAACGCTATTCACACTCCAGTACACTTAGTCCAGCCTTTGTTTTCACTCCATGCCCCAGCAGCTCCACACTATGTATTTACCATTGAAATACAAGCTGTAATCAACTTTTGTCCACACAGAGCAATTCATTTCT
Organism: Siniperca chuatsi; assembly: GCF_020085105.1. Lineage (NCBI taxonomy): Eukaryota > Metazoa > Chordata > Actinopteri > Centrarchiformes > Sinipercidae > Siniperca > Siniperca chuatsi. Next base: position 26,596,663 of record NC_058055.1, read on the forward strand.
TTGCAGTGACACAACATACTAAAGACAGGATCAAAAACAGCTGCCAGCAACACATTTTGGCATTCAATACATGTTGATGTGACAGTGTGCACCAGCACTGGAAATCTTTTTAAATACAGCATCAAAAGAAGTCATGCTATTTTATATGGTCAGTCGCTTGACAACATCTTGTTTTGGCAAAATCTGACCTAAAGACCTAAAGGTCTTGCATCAGTTCAAAACAGTGAAACTCATATTGTGAAACTTTCTGTACTCATCTGGGGACATGTTGAACTTTCCACATGATATTGTCTATCAAATATGATCTCTCAGATGAGATTTCAGGCACCTGGCACTGCAGGGTTCGCTTCTGTTGCACTGGTTTTATGGTGGTCAGTGATGTTTTCTCACAGGTTTCTTTCATCAGTCTTTGTGAAAGCCTGAAACATGCTTCTGTTTTATGTCCACAATCCACTCATCATTAAATAAAGGACTAATTATTTTGTTAGCATTCAAAAAATACAGCTACCATGACACTTAGGCCGTGCTTCTGTGGCTATGACTCATGGGATTGTATTAATGGCTAGCTTAGCACTGTTCCAGTGTCTAATAACATAATGTGATTAGCCTGATGGGGGAGCCATAATTAATTATTTTTAATAATTAATATGAGTAATTTAATAAAAACATATTTCTTTTACTTAGAGGGGTGATACAACTTGTTATTACTGTCACAGCAACATGTTAATGTTCTTCCCCAGAGATGAATGATGAAACTGAGGAATAGACTGTAGATCGGCCACATCTGTCACACACAATATCTCTGACACTTCTGATTGAGTTTTGACGAAACTTCAGATGATGCTGAACTTGACACATAATGACTTTTTGTGTGCAGCAATCATGTAATGGCAACAGCGCAACGCATTATATTATTTGTAACATATACACATAACATGTGTACAAGGGTCACGTTAATGATAAGACCCCGACCGCTCCAGTGCAGCTGCTCAGCGGGCAGCAGGTCAGACTGTGTTTGTACCGGGCAGCTTCCAGATGTGGATGTGTGTAACTGTGCGAACGTGATCAGGGTGTTCCTGCAAAAGAGAGGCTTCCTCTCAGTGAAACTTCCACATATAAATAAAAGTTAAAAAAACGACTGCAAAATTTCCCCCAAACCCTCTGATACCAACGACTTTCTCCAACTCTGCAGGCTGTGTGTGTGTGCTCACCTGCAGGACCACCACCAATACACGGGATGAACACGAGGGCCCGATGCAAGACCAGATGTTTTTGTTGTGTTGCTGCTGCAGTCACTCAGATTTTCCTTGTATCATTATCACAACTCCTCCTCTCCTCTTAAACAATGGAGCATATGGGCTGCCTTGTCTTCCACTGTGCCCACAACAAATGCGGCGCCCGGCCCACGGTTCATCAAGGTCCCACATGATGAAACAGCCTGAGCTGCTGATCTTCCTCTAATTTAATGATAACTATCACCTGTTCTCCGAGCGTGGCACCACACTCTAGATGGTGTGTGAGTAATTGGCCTGTGCCTTTTGCTTGATTAATTTGATTGCTACATTTTTCACTGTCCCCTCTCTGGTGATTGCTCTGGCACTACAGGTGCTGGGTTTCATTAATTACGTCCTTAATTGGTTTGGAAATGTTGCACGCAAGTTTGTTTTGGGGGAAGGTTTGTTGCAAGCTGCAAAACATCTCAGCGTGTTTCTCCCACAAGATAAATGAACCTCATCTTTTTAGCAGATTGTTGCAAAGATTCCAGCAGGCGTTGAAACTCAAGGACAACAAGCTGCTGGGACTGTTGGATGTAAGATGGAGAAGTCTGGAAACTAATAAGCCTTATTGTCCACTCATGCAGTATGTCCTCCATGATGTGTTTGATGTCTCATCTAAAGACTAAAATATGACATGTAAAGACCACAGGAGTTTACCTGCTGACTGAAGCTGCATTTGATGAAACGTCATGTCCAGTCACCACTTAGCGTGTTTTCCAGAGATAACAGAAATAAAATACACAACTGTTTGTTTTAGGTTGATCATGTGACATCAAACACAAACTGTGTCTTTGTACAGATGCCTATTTGTTTGAGAAGTTTGTTCTGTTCAACGTAACATTTGTGCCTGACAAGGTCACAAGTTTTGACTTTGCTTCTGTGCATTTGATCATCACATCAAGACCAGTCCCAGGTAGTGGGCCCCCGGGGCGAAAAGTGAGCCGAGGGCCCCTATTGAGCCACCTGTGTTCTCCAAGTTTAGTTTGGATGTAAGGCGATTTATATAGTTACCCCGTGTATGCATAATATCAACTGAAACATTAAAAGGTATTAAAGGCCCTGTGTCAGGACTCTGAGGGTCTGGGGTCCAAGAGCAGTTGCCACTCTGCCCAGCTGGTAATCCAGCCTGGATTATGAACTCATTTACATTAAGTATTAACATATCCATATACAAATCCCATGCTATCTGATCAACTTTTCAACCACACCTGGTAGCAATAAGTGTTCTTCTTTTTTTGTGTCAGCCCGCATTGAGATCAGATCTCAATATGCAGTTTAGATAGGCGGAGCTGGCAGACTTGTCAAGAAACATGGTCTGGGGGAATTATGTGGGATACTCTTGAGGGGCCGCCATAATGCGCAAAATGAGGTGAGTAAAGTTGAGAAACTTGCTCAGCTATGTGTGATGCTTGTCTTATGTATCATAGCAGTCCCTCGAGAGTCTCCTGAAGCACTGATGATGCTAAAGATGCTCCAACATCTGAGATTTGACAGTCGGCAAGCCAACAGCTATTTTTTTGATTGATTAAAATTAAAACATCCATGTCACTCCAAGTCCAAGTCCATGTTTGCTTATTGGTTGTCTTCTGGGTTAACTAAACAATATATCTTATTAATACAAGTCAATAAATTTCATTTACAGACTCATAAATCCCTGATATACAGTGTGACCTTGAATGCACCACCAACAAGGTGTTTCAAATCAGTCTTTGCTCAAAACTCACATTCAATGATCACATATCTCTGATACAAATAAAAAGCAGACTCATTGGTCACTGTGATGGATTCAACAAGCTTCATCATCACAACAGCTTACTGAAATAATCTAAACCAATGACTGGATGAAACAACTGACAAAACCATCAGTTTGATATTTCATTTGACTTGTCCCTTGAGAAGCATTTAACTTTGATGTTTTTATACGCATTGAAAATATACATTAGTTACGTCATCTGTCATGCCAGCCCAAAACCTGAGCACAAAGTTTAAATCCCTCTATTTTGATTGCATTAAATCTTTGGAGAGGGATTTAATGTTCTAACAAAAAGTGTGACAAGATGGCCACTGTGTAATTGAAATGTCTGTGAAAGGAAGCCTCGAAATTATTGCTTCAAACTGTTCCGAGGCAGTGACGGTAAAAAAAAAAAAATATATATATATATATAAACTTGTATAGCACTTTTATTAACAAGGTTACAAAGTGCTTTACAGGAAAAAAAAACTGCTGATAAAAACCAAAAACAACAATAAAAGCAACACAAATGATCAACACCCATCTCTTGCCATGATGTGCCATCCATTATCCGCTTTAATTTGGCCTCAGCGGATGCTTTTTTGCTTTCACTCATGTTTGATGTAGCTGTGGTGGAACAGAGGTGTGTCATGTTCACTTCCCAGATTCAAACAGGTGACCAGTATGACACATGCCTGCAGTGGATGCTGTCATGCTGCACTACATGGCAATGTTGGTACTTTTTGCTTACTGTGTTGTGGCTCATTGGTAGGTCAGAGGGCAATATCGTTCCCAATCCTAGGGGTCAGTTTTTAGTTTTTACACTGCTGTTTCTCTAATCTTTCTGTTTTACTTTTCCTGATTCATTTTACTTTTGGATCATTCTACCCAGACAATTATTCAAATCAAAGAATCTGATTTAGGTAAATCTCTCTGTGGTTAACGTTTTCGACTGAGACATTATGCAACATGCTATGATGGGTTGCGAGGAGCCATCGCTTCTTTTTAAGGGGTCACACATTAAATAAGTCAGAAGAGTGATTTAGCCCATTAGCGTATTTTATTGTAAAATAAGAGGAGATTTCACATGTGATAAATTATATCTCATATATTTCAATATTTAATACATGTGAAATGTAAGATATCATGAGATGATTCACATAAAATATATAACATCATATTTCACATTAGAAAACATGAATTTCACACAAGGTTTTTTCACGAGGGGAAATGTAGTGGGATTTTGCTGCCCACTGCATTTCCTCCCCTCTGTTAGAGCTCTGTACTGGCTTGTATGTTGGGATGGTAAATCTGTTTGTCTTCAGCCTCCTCTATTTTCTCCTCTCTTTCTGTAAATCTCTTTGTAATTGCTGTTATGGAAATGTATAAAATATAAATTGCTGTACTCACTTACATAAAAAGTCTCCATTACAGCCTCCATATGAGGAGGAGGAGAAAGTGCCAAAACAAAACTATGGTCTTTGAATACTATATTCGCCCTCGATTAGTATTTTATGCACATGGCAGATTCTAAAACCTGATTTGGATTAATCTCTCTTTGCATCTCTTCTCAGCTTTCACAGGGACTGTTTCTACCAAATATATACCAAAAGAGTTCCCATAAAACTGTTGACAGTGAGGTCTGTTAATTATCCAAAGTAACGCTGTTTAGGAGATTTAACAGCTCTGTTGTTTTTAAAGTCATTTTTCATTGCTGTAAGTACGACAAACTTAAATCCATTCACTTACCTTGTATTTGGCTGGAGCTAGTAGTCTCAGACACAGATTAGCTAAAAACCATTACCAAATACAACCAGAACTCTGCATGGCTATATACAGTCATATAAGATTGCATATTTTTTGTGATTTGGGGAAACTGATCTTGGTTTGAGTCACATGTCCTCCTCAGGTAAACATTTTTGCAACAAAGGAGGCGGTGCTTTTTAAATGCAAAAGACATGCAGAAGATGTTTGTTACATCATCTCCTTCTGTCGATCTAATGAAGCAGAAATCATCAGATGAAGGTTGCTCAGCCATGTTGTAGTGCGCTGCGTTAAACCCAGTGATGGACATGATCCATGTTCCAGACCCTTTCAGTTGATCGTTAAATGCACCAATGAGCATGTGCAAGGACAGATGACTTTAGGAGGCTCAGACTGAGATTGATTTTTGTGACACTCTGACGGTGATCAACATATAAGATATACAGCACCGACAGGGTCATAAACACAAAGCTTTAGTTATATTGGTTATACGGGGGACTGTTTACTCTGAGGTGTTTTTAATGTCAAAGCTTGAGAGTGATAAAGGTTTATATGTGCTTTGATTGCCGGGCAGTATTTTGCTCTGTCATTATTCCAACAGGCATGTGGAGCATCTCAACAAGGGAGTTTAGCTCAAACAAATCTCGTTACAGGTATACTGCCTCTCCTTCACTGCCTCAGTCTGCCCTTGTCGTTCTCTTCCCTGTCTGAGGTTTTCCTAAATCTCTTCCTCTTTCAGGCTCCCTCTTTCCATCTGTCTCCATTAAGTTTCTCTCATCTCTTTATCTCAGCCAGTGTACAAGTGGCAAGCAAAAAGTGTGACCAAATGTTTTGTGCTGATTTTGACTCATTCGAGTTCAGTATGTACCAAATCTGAAGAGATACATAATGCCTCCAATAAATCAGAGTTTACACTGGATGAGAGCAACCAGTTTGCAGCGAGGTCTGTGGATTAACTGTGGTTGACACTTTCATTTTTTACAAAAGACACGTTCTGCTGTTTTAAATAACACAAACAAATCCAAAGACATTCATTGGGACGGGTACTGTGATGGTAGCACAAATCTCAATTATGGATATCGTAGAACCGCAGCAAATAAAACCTAAACGCCTAGATAACATCAAATTGCTGACACTACAGTACACACACCTACTACACGCTCCCGTACCGGACAGTTAAAGTGCATTCAGATTGAATCTGAAGCAAATTTTCACCTCATATTATAAGGATGAATTTGACTGTCTGAATGTTTCTGCAGTCCGAGTTTTTTCACCATAAACAGCTAATGTACCCACTGTACAGATGTTGCTAGTTAGCGAACATTGTGTGTGCAGAGTGTGTCTGTGAGTGTGTTTGAGAGAGAAAGCTCTGACTCTCAGACTGATCTCAAAGCTTACAAGAAGCTCCAACTTCTTTCTGTTGTTTTCCTCTCTCCCCTGTTTCCTCTGTCACTGTACATCCATACAGTATACGGTATACAGTCATACAGTATTGAGAAAAGTGTGAATTTTTCACTGAACTTGAAAGATTTTCAACCTGCGTAGATGCATCTTTGCATCAATCTGTGCCACCTAGAGCAAATCTGTGTTTCTCTCCACTTGAGTCTTATTGTCATTATTTTAGTACATCAATCAACCTCTAAAATTCCCTTCACGTTTAGCCTGAGCACATACTTACAGAGGATCAGACAAGTTATTCCTCCTTGGAGAGAAACTGTTCAGAGATTAACCTAACATGACACTCATCAGGCGGTGAAAACAATGGAGAAGAAGAAAAATTTGATTTCAAGTGTGTGTTACAAGATGTAAAATATGCAGCAAGTGCAGGGAGTTTTTGGAAAGCTACCACTATGTGTGGAAAGCCCCAAGTCTGGATCGACGCACCCTTTCCCCACAGTCTAAATTGGATGGCCATGGATTGATTCATCTGAGAGCTCAACGAGAGCTCTGTGCTGCTGAAGGAACCTGTACTCCTCATCTGCACACACACACACACACACACACACAGAGGTATGCACATACACACTCCACCTGTGCGGCATCTTAACTCCTCTTAATCATGTAATGTGCTCTGTGTCTAGACACCTGGATCCTCTACAGGCTGATCTCGATAATGGATCTGTAGCTCTCCAACACTTGACCCTGAGTGTAAGTCTGTGTGTGTGCAAATGGTCATTTGTCTGGCCTGGCCCGCACTGTCACCTCCCCCGTTCTCGAGAGGGGGGAGTGCAAGCAATTTGCTCTCTCACACACACAGTCACTGTACAGATGCAGCCATTATTCAAGTCCCACATTTAACTGATTTAACTGCAAGGCCTTGAGTTAATTTCAAAACATATTGCATTTTTTTGCAGTTGCTGTCATGTAGCCTGACTTATCCTAAATGCCAATAATGCCAAAACTTTTTGTCTACACACTTTGCTAGTTGATCCCGGTATCAGAGGCGCATTCAACAAAGACACTGTGTTGGGAACATTGGTGTAAGTTTGCGGGGGGTGTGGTTACGGCAGGGTTTAGTGATTCATACTGTATGACCTCTTTTACATAACTCTCAGAGCAACCACTGTACAGTTCTTACATCTATTATTTCCACCAGAAAATGTAAATAAATTCTGTCTCAGTGTTTCATGTAGAAATTGTACTTTTCTCCATTAGACTTAATGCAGACATGGAGAGGTGTTTTAAACATGATATCAAGTATATGAAAGCCAACCAACAGGGGGCCCGGGGCCCTCTTAACGGGTTAATCCGGCCATGCTTATAATACAGTAAAAACTTCAGGTTTGTAAATGTGCATTTTTGGCTGATACATGTAAAGGCTCATGCTGTATTCAGCTTTTGTTTGCATAAATTAGTGTTGCAATCAGAGGTAGGCCAGTGGCCCAGTGCATAGTACATGGTGACATAACAGAGAGAAAAACATATGAGCAGGCTCGATTTATCTTGCTGCAGTGCAAAGTATTTTGCTTTCTTTTGATGTGGCTGAAAAAGGTAAAATGCTGCACACTTTCTCTTGAAAATCAATAGGAGCAATTAGTGTCCTTGGAGCTAAAAGAACAGAAGAAAATGTCAAAAAGTGAAGGCCTGGTAATCTCTTGTTGTTAACAGCTCTGAATAATGTTTTCTCCCTGATTCTGTGAAAATACCTGGTATTTTTGCCTTTGGTTATCTTTCGCAGCCATTACCTTGTTTTCAGCTGTGACGGGCTTTGTGTTGTACCGAGCAAAGTGATTATGTTCACTCCTTGCTGTGTGTTTACTGCTGCATGTAGCCATACTGTTGTAGGCAGCCGTTTGTGGGTCTGCCGTTGAAAAACCCAGATAGTTTTCTACGGTTGAAAAGGACGTTCTGGGGAGCTGTTTTTTTATTTCTTCCTGTTTCTCTCAGATCAGCTTTCAGACTGCAACTAACCAGCCAACAACCAGCACAACAGCAGCAGCCAACCAGAACTGCAACGCTGCTGTCTGTCCTTCTGTAAAGCTGCTTCTGTCACACAGTCTAAGCAGCGATGGCACCTCCAGTGTCCGCCTCGCTGCAGCAGGAGCCTCCGTGGAGCCCGCCAGACTCCGGCCTGTCACAAGCTGTTTAGGAGGAGGCGGACGGCGCCATCCTTTAATCAGCTTCAGGGTCTCCATCGTGCTGCTCTCACTCGCCGACAGGCTGATACAGACAATCCCATCACCTACAATGCCCATCAAAAGAGAGGATCTGGTGCCGCTGCTGACTTTTCTGGTTGTTCTCTTTCTCTGATGCTCCAGGGAATAAAGCCGTGGAGTCGTTCACAGAGTCACTGGAAATTAAACGTAAAGGAAACTGATTGGTTTTTGCAGGGGGGCATCTCTCTATCTATCTTGTACCTAAACATTTTCTAATTTTTTTTGTTTATTACAATAATTTAGCTGTGTTTAACGTTATTTATTCAGATGTTTTTTTTCTTTCTTAAAAACATTTTTAATTAAGCCTTTTCTTCTATCCATCCACGTATTATATATAAAGTAAAGTTTAACTTTATTATCCAAAAAGGAAAATTCACTTGGTCTTGCAAAAAATATAAAAGAAAATACAAATACACAGTACAGAAGCTGCACGTCACCTAAAGGTGATATGTCTTATATGCCCCCGTCCCTGTCCCCTATTAATAATACATTTAAATAAATGACAATAAAAACATAAAACATATTACACAATTGCAAAAAATGCAATAGTGCCAGTAGCCACTGCTAGACATGGCACAAATGGAGGCAGCTGTTAAACACAGCAGCAGGAAACAAATGTGCTTAAATCTTGTGGTTTTGATATTATGCTATAGTATTCAACTCAACTCATGCTCGTGTCGGGGTTATTTAAAATGGGGTTATTGTAAAGTTGTGCTGTTGTCAGTTCGACTGTGATGGGCTTACTATCTTTCTAATCTGCTGAAGTTTGTTGTTTCAGCTCTTAACACACATTTGCACGATTGTGCAGCTGCACAAGTATGCAATCAATTTGGGATTGTTGTCAATCTCAGTACCAAGATATCTAAAGGCTGAGACTCCTACAACTGAGTCACTGTCAATCAAGCACCACGTCTGTGGTCTTTTTGCCGTTACCCTGAAGAAAGTTATCTGTACACCATCCATCTATTCATCTATCTCTTGGCTGTGGATCTAAAGGCCCCTTTGATCAGGTTGTGGACCAGCAGTGGGAGGTTTGGAGCACCAGCAATGAGAACAACAGTTCAGAAACTTTTAGTCAAGTTATGTTTTTTTTTATACTATTTTTCCAGCTTAACTATATAAATGGTGCAAAGCGACAATTGCTTTACCAAAGAACAAAGAAGACTCCAGCAGCCAACAAACAAAACCCCAATCAACAAAACAGCAGCTGTAAATACCACTCGGTCAAAACCAATAGACAGGTCAGACAAACTGTGTCAAGAAGCTCCACAAAGCTCCACAAATAGGTTTTAACTGAACAATATCTCCACAAAATCACACCAAGGTTACAGATAATCCAACTAGGACAAGAAGGAAAAAGAAAACTACAAGTACAAAGAAGAAGAGCCTGTTGCCTTCTCCTTCCTTCAAATCCCACTTGGTATAGTCCAGATTGTGAACACCTGGTAGAGCATGAAGCATTCATGAGCCCCAACTGTGAAGTGGACCTCGCAGAACACTATTATTAGAAATCAAAGCAGTTTATTCATCTGCTCCTGTAAAACTTTTATGTTAAACAACTCCTGTTCAAAGATCTGATTAAGCTTCTTTTTGTCAAGGAAGGACAAAATTAAAAGACTGACCTCATTTTTAAGTTGTGTTCCTTTATTTGTTCTTTGGACTACTTCAGACTACTTTGGGATCTCTTGCCTTAGCCTTGTATCACAATGCAGCCATTCAGTTTGTGCAATTACCCAACCTTTGTTTTAAATACTCTTGGAGGATACAGGTCCAATGGTTGATGCAGAAAAACGTTCAACAGTGCTTCAGAGATGGTGCGAGCAGCCAGATCTCACGATATCTGCCCAGAGTTTTAATTGAGAGAAAAATATATACAAACCAGGTTCTTGTCAGGAGCATGAGCTATGTACAGATGTAGCAGATGTAGCCTCTGCATGCAACACTCTGCATCAGTTGGGATGGAATCATTTAGAAATTCTAACTTTTTTCTCCAGAAGTTTCAATACAATAGTCATGCATAACTGGCAGAGTCATACAATAAATGTGTTTCCAGTTTTCTCTTCACTGAGACAGGAGTGAACTTGTGCACACACACGTTGCGTCCTTTCAGTCCAATTAATAACCAGAGGTTAGCGATCGATTGTCGCTGCGACAACTTTTCATAGTTGTAAAATCCTGTCTCAGTGTTTTGGTGTCTGATAAGCCTACAAACTCATAGATGTCTTATCAAACCAGCCTTCCTGGATGGCGTTTTATTGTCTCACCAGTACCCATAACAACACCAATGCAGCCTCTAGCATTCTTTCTCCACAGTGCTGTTTTCAGCCTGAATTATAATAGCCTGGTAATAACTGAGGGTACTCAGATGCCTCCCAGCAGGGGAACCTTTGTTGATTCTTACTTTCCACATGCTTCCTGTCTGTGTCATTTGTCAACTATTGAATAAAGGCAAAAATGCAAACAAAATAATCTTTAAAAAATGGTCACTATATTGTTGTTAGTGGAGTAGTTCCCGTGTTTGCCATGGTCACACATCAATTTAACTTGATGTAATTTAAATTTTAAAGGCTGGAACATGAAGTGAAGCTGAATCATCCCTTTTTAGTTTTGTCAAAGTTGGACAGGAAACAGGATTTCTTTACACCTCTGTCTCGTATTAATTAAACACTACGAAATGCAACATGGTAGTAAGCAGTATGATGCAGCTGTAGGTGAGAGTCCTCCAGTTATTCTTATTTTATATTTTGATGTTGTTTTCTGTTATGTGTACTATATGTTGTCTGATGAGTGAATAACACCAAATCAAGTGTAAGAATCTAAAGCATGATGTCCAATGGCTTAGAAACAACATACAAAGAGCACTAGATTCTAAAGATACAATTTCATTACTGATAGTATGATAATATTCAGATTCAAATGTGATTTTATCATTAACAGTTCTTTGCTTTTGGAATTCCACAGAGATCTGGTTTTAGTCAGCACCTCTTGGTCTCAAGGTTATGGTGGCGTTCTGGCCTGTTGTTTCATAAATCAGGAGATAATGTGATTGGCTGAGATCGAGTCAGGGAGGCGATTAATTCTCTCGACTCCAGCAGCACTTAAGGTGGTATTACTAACACTCCAAAGGTATTATTTCAATCAGAGGACTCTCTCCTCTCGCTGAAAAATGGATGAAATAATGGAAGGATGCGACAGAGAGCTCCTTGTTTCTTCCTCCTCCTGCCCTTCTTTTCTTCTACTTTCTCTTTATCTCCTTAATGCTCTCAACAGCATGGTTGCATAAAAAGTCAGTGAAAGGATGCAACTGAATGTGAAAAAACACAAATGCGTTCAGGGCGGTGAAAATTGAGATGCATTCAAGCAAGTTCTAAGATCATTCATTTGCAATGTTGGTCCAGCCGATCATACAGTAGAGCTGCTGTCATTAAACTGTACTCGTGTTGATTTTGTCAGAGGACGACACAAATCATAAAATAAGGAGTTTATCAGCACTGCATCACAGCAGCTTGAGAATAACTGCTGCTTAACATTTAATATTTTTGAGGCCGGATTAAAGCACTATTTTATACTCGCAGGAGGGGACCTCTCTCTCTCTCTCTCTCTCTCTCTCTCTCTCTCTCTCTCTCTAAACCTCTCTCTCTCTGCGGATGGCAGAGTCTGGTTCTGCCAGAGGTTTCTTTCCCTCTTAAAGGAAGTTTTTCCTTGCCACTGACGCCAAGTGCTTGCTCATGGTGGGATTTGTTGGGTCTCTGTAAATAATATTATTTTGGTTTTACTCAATTTCATGTTTTCGATCAATGTTTCCTGTTTTATTTTGAAATATTCTCCCTCCCTCATGTGTCTTGTGGCTTTGCTTCCTGTCTTTGATTGCTTGCCCTTATTGGTTTCCCCTGTCCTGTTGTCTCCCCTACCTGAGTGTATTTAGTCTGTGTTCTTCCTTTATTCTGTGTCAGATCGTTTTTGTATCTGGTGTCAAGCGTCCCAGCCTTTTGTTTCCCGTGTTTGTTCGTGGATTTATTGCGTGTGTTTTGGATTTTGTCTGCTCCCTCTTGGACTCGTTTGACTGTTATCTCTGCCTGACTACCCATGTAAGCCTTGTGTTCTCTATTAAATCATTGAAATCATCCTATCTGCCTCGGCTGTCTGCGTTGGGGTCCGTTCCCTGTTCTCTGCTTGACACACCTCAACACCCTCAGTAATAACTTCATCTCCCAACCAACAAGAAACAGAAGAGTATCTTCACCCTGGTTTGTTTGCAGTGTTAAGATATGATAAAACCCAAATTGCGGAACAATTAGAAAAAGGTCTAAAGGCATCTCACCTCAAGTCTGAAACAAAGAATGAAATGATAGAAGTCACTCTGACATTGGGTATATTCACTGGCACATTAACACAATTAAATCAACATAAAATCCAGATTGAATTAATTGCACAGCCTGATGTAAACATAGTTAGAGGTGGTTAGGGTAAAATAAATAAAATCCTCACAATCTCATTCCTCTTATTTGCCCTCTCTCCTATCTCTCTCTGCAAATTGTGGTTCCCCATGGCTCTCTGTTTGAATTAAGCAATTTAACTGATTGTAATTACGCACTGTCAAGGGCTCTTATATCACTTTGATTGAATAACAATTTTAATTCAATACCACTCCTTACCAAATTTCCTTCCATTTTATACAATATGGCGGGAGTCAGATGCAATTTTCCCACCCACCTTTCATGTTAGTTATTTTTCTCCTGTTTTTTTTTTTTCTTCCTGCAGGAAATCGAGTCCACAGGAAGGGTGCTTCCTCTCAGTTTAGCCACGGCTGATCATAAAGCTTGCCATGATCCATCATGAAACAGCAGTGTTCCCCTACGGGATACAGTATTATCTGAGTGACATTTGCACCCTCATGCTCCAGTTTGCTTCCAGTTTTCAGCTCTTAATCACAATTATTTTTATCATCATCTATTCAAACAGAATCTCCGGGGAAAGGAAATTAGGGAATTAAGAAATTAAGAAATTAATTAAGGAAATTAATTTAGCCCCTGCTGTGTGCTTTCTGCTGCTTGCAGTGGAAACCAATGCATCTTGTGTCAAAATCCCCTTTCAGACACTTCGTTATGTGGATGTGATGGACATTTTATACACTGGTCTCATGTTTAAATTAGCAACTGAGACACTTTTCCATAAAAGTCACAAAGGCAAATCATATATAGGTTGAACCTTGGAACATTTCCGTAACACTTTAAGCATGGATAAAACTTAATTTAAATATGCAGAGATATCTTAAATGCATTACTTGCTTCGCCTTGTTAAGAGCACTAATAAATCTGTCTTTTATATATAATATTGTATGCAGAAGGAGAATAATATCACTTTAACAAACCACAAAATGCTGTTGAGGAAATGATTCTCGGTCATTCAGTTGCACTTTATGTTATGGTACACTAATAAGACTTAACAAACCATACTTTGTGTCAAATTAGACAAAATATAGAATTAATGTGTTTTTATTGTACAGTAAACAAACACTGTTATACCCTAATTAGACTCCATAAACCTAAATTATGCTATAATTAGAAACCGCATATATTGCTATATTAGACCCAAGATATTACTATACTTAGACACTATACCAAATTCAAATGAGAAGGGTCCAGCTGCGGCCTGTAGACCAGGGGGGGCAGCGTGAGGGGGCGCAATGTGTGCATCCAGTTAAACCCTTAAACCCACAATAGGCCAGGGGAGGACCGTGACGTCGCTATTGGATCTAGGTCAAAGTTCATTTGAGAAGAAGATGGCATTTGAGCAATGGTGCAGAAGCAGCAGGTTGGCAATCATAGCTCAGTGTAGCTAAAGTTGAACGTATGATTTTATTGCACAAATATGTCAAATTAAAATCATTTAAAAAAAGAAATGTTATTTATTGCAGCTGTTTAACGTTAGATGCAGTATCGTTAGCTTAGCCTGCCACCATGGTGTGTGTGAGAGAGACAGGAACTACGTATGACAATATTGTACAAATAGTAAACAGTATTTAGCTCAGGGTTTTTTGTTTACCCTTCTACAGTGACTAGCCTCCATGGCTTCTACAGTGACTGGCCCCTGCGTGCCTTCTACAGTGTATGACAGTTGCTCAGCGTTTACAGTATAAAGCAGCCCCTCGCTTACCTTTGTGGTGGGCTCCAATCACCCACTGAACTCACGTGAAAATCCACAGGTTTATGATGTTACGGGATTTCCCTTTAGTTTATGGTACAGTTCTTTTGTAATGTGTCACAAATTACCCTCTAAGAAAGTCTAATAAGGGTCTAACAGTGGGAAATAAAGATGCACTGTCCTGGTAGCTTCTATATGTTACTGGGGTTGGATAGTGACATGACTGGTCTGATGTCTTAACTGGTATGGGAGCAGAGCGTCGAGGAAGCATCTAGGCTATGCATTACAACTACAAACTCCACGGGACTCCGGAGAACATCCAGGCTACGAGGGGCGTGTGAAGTAACGACCACATGTGACCTGATGTGGTTTGACTTTAGTTTACAGAACAGTTTTATTCTAATGAGCAACAAATGACCCTGTAAGAAAGTGAAACTGTGTTAAATAAAGGCCAAATAAATGTATTGTCCTCTGACCTCTCAGTGTTTTGTCTATTATAAAGGTCATGTCCGATTTAATATGGCCTTACATTCATGTAATTACAGCCTGTGTTGTTTAATTAAGCTATCATAGGCTCATGTTAGTAGCATTAAATGTGGTGTCTAATTATTACAGCATAATTTGGTAGTACGGGTAGAATAGCGTATGTAACTGTAGCATATTTTGGATTTGATATGGCATTGTATTTGATTTCTAATTAGAACAAAATCTCAGTAAAATGGTGTCTAATAGTGTCTAATAGCGATTAACGGGGGTCGATTAGAGTTGTGATGGGCAGGAGCGGCTAGGAACTAGTTTTTGTCTAATTTGATACAAAGTACGGCTTGTTACATCTTATCAGTGTACCGTAAAATAAAGTGCAACCGATCATTCTACCACCATGGTACCCCAAAACCACAAAAATGATCGGCTTTCCTCCCTAAATGTTTAACTTTCATTCATGCCACCTACTTAACAGTGTGAATATTTAGCAAAATGCTTAGGAAACAAATAGGAGTGGTCAGATTGACTTTAGTCCTGTGTGAAAAAACGCAGGCCCCTTGTTTATTTGATGAAGCCAACACAGAGGGCTCCAGCAAAAAGGGTAACCCTGGCTCTACTTTTGCCAGACCGCAATGCGACATCATCTTGCAAGGCGCTGTGGTGCCCCATCAAATATGTGCATAATAATAAGTGCACATCCTTTGAAATGTGAACTGAGTATTTTTACTGTTAAATTTGCAATTATTGCGATGAAAAATAAAATAATTGCCGTGATAACTTTCTAGAGATGCAAAATCATGTTTTAAAGTATTATAAAGCATAAATCTGCAGTCTTTCGGCACCTTATACTGTAAGCCTTCAAGCTCATGGATCTATTAAACTTAACTGGCCTTCCTGAATCATATTTAATGAATCACTGGTACCTGAAGCAACATACCCTCACCAACGCAGCCCCTTGCAATTTTTTAACGCAGGGCTGTTTTCAGTCTGAGCGGCTGCTAAATGCTTATGTACAGGATGAGTGAGGAGCTTAGGCATCTGGGTGAGACTTCTGAGGTAGAAGCACAAACTCTTCTCTCCTCTGTCACTGACAAAAGGCCTAAGAACAAAATGTGTCCAGTCCAGTTTGATGACACTGACCTTTTCCCTGGCCATCCCCTGAACTCAAACCTGAATTTCAGATTAGCTCATATATATTCAGCGGAGTCTCATCACCCTCCTGATGCTCTGGAGACCGTTGACTCATCCAGAGTAGCTCCCCCTTCCTTCTCCCCATCAGCACTGAACTTATGACTGAAATAACAAGACTGAAAGTCAAATCCCTGATGGTGGACTTTACGGACTGGAGTGTTATTTAGACCACACAGTACAACAGTGTTGGATGGGCCGAACAGTGTATAATTTTGCAGTTCTTAGCTGCGTTTTAGTTTAGTTTTTGTTTGAGCTTAAAGGTTTATATCTTCTGGTGAGCATGAACATGTTCACAGATTTCAAACTGCCTTTTATATGTTGACACAACTTGTTTTCCAAATTGACATTTCAGTCTCACAATGCTGCTAGAGGAAATAGAGAGGGTTCATTCTCTGGGGAACATGAACCTGTTCAGTAAATGTCATGACCACCTACCCATTAGATGTTGATAAAGCTTGTGAGCAACTTGAAGTTGTGGCCTGATGACGGTGCTAGAGGAAAGGTCAGGGTTCATCCTCTGAGCACCATGAAGGTCTACAGCAAAATGTATTGGAAATCAGGCCATCAGGCTTTGTAATACACTGGGACAGTTGACTGCTTTGCCTGGGTGATAGTCCAGCCTTGTCAGGGGTTCATCAAAATCACTAGGATTCATCCTCTGGGGACCATGAATATCTGTTGTGAATCTCATAGTGATTTGGCTGGTAAGTGGGGACAGACAGAGCAGAGAGACTGACCGACCTCACCATCATTAGAACCTGCAGCTAGACAAAGTAAAAAACAAAGTATTTTAGATAATCCATAACTTTGACCAACACAGTGATGTGGAGCAAAACTTTTCGACAGTCTATTTCAATGGGTCAGCCTGCATAAGTTGTGTTTGTAGTGACGCTGTGTTGTTACACCAGTGTGAAGATTTTATTTATGTACCTACACATAACTGCTCTGTACTGTAATATTTCTTAATGTACAAAGACTTAAAATTTTAAAAATGCATTTTATCTTTCTACATATCTCTGTTTTTGTCGCTCTCTCTGTAGAAGGGAGGATTGGTAATCCACAAATTATATCCACAATGATATCATCTGAAAATCAATGACTCGTTACTTTGCAGGGGAGATGAGATGGTATGATCTTGGAGGATGCTGTCAGGGAGAGGCAGCGTGACCTCTGGGCCTCTGAGAGTCCACTCTCTTCATTAACAGTCAGGTAAATATGTTATTATGGCCCAAGGCAGCTGCTCACTTCCACCTGAGCAAGGAACCTGGGTTGCCTGGGGCAACAATGAGCCCAGCATGTGAAATGGGATCCAGTCCATGAAAATATTGTTTTTGTAGTATTTTGTCAGTTTGCAGTCATGAAGATTTTGATTGTCTATCTGTTCCAAAGTTTTGTCCTCTCGGTATTCTTTCACTCTGTCTGACTTTTTCTCCTCAACTCTATTTGCCTGTTGCCTTCTCGTTCTTCCTCCCCTCTCTGCCCTGTCTCTCTTGCTCTGTATGTATTTTTATTACTCAGACAGAGTTTTGCTTTTCATTTATTGCCTTGTTTGGTCTATAAGGAGCAGGCTCTTGTTATGGAAAACCTTGGCTGAAAAGTGAAATGGGAACACATTTACAGTCTTTTAGAACTTGAACTGTGTAACGTTCTCTGTATAAAACAACATGGGTGTTTTAATTGCTAAAATATGTAGAAAAACTACGGGTAGGTTGGCCTTTTTACATATGCAATTTTCATTTAATTTGGGTTGTTGATTGAGAGGTCCAAGTGGCCCATTCAGCCATGATGGGTCATGGCTAAATGTTGAAGCCAGTGCCTTATGAAGCAGTTCTTAGATGGTGGCTCCATGGCGACTCCATTTAAGTACATTTCTGCATGTCAACAATGCATATAAAACATGTCTAAAACAGTCTATAGTGAAAAATCACCAGGGCTGTCAAATGTGAGGGAAAACCCTGTGGTCAGCATGCCTCCTTGCCACATGATGAAGCCGCATTTGTCAGTAAAATCTCATTTTGATTGTTCACTCAAAATGCACTGACTCTTTCTTGAGGTGCATTCCCTATCATAATTTAGCACAGATCTTAGGCCTGGAGAATTTCAGGTCAGACCTGAACTGGAACCAGTGTTGGGTTTTGGGTGTACCATGGTGGTACATTGCTATTTCCACCTTAACATCATCTAGTTTCCTAAGTATTTGGATAAATTGGATTTCACGGCCAAACAACTACCAATATTGCAGCAAGTTTAAAAAAGCACCTCCAGAAAGCTATGAGTGACGTCACAGGTTTTACATCCATGTTTTTCAACAGTTTAAAATGAAGACATGAGGACACTATCTTTCCTTTAGTGTTCTTTTAAATGCATTAGCTCATCATTAAATCATTTAAAATCAGTTTGCGTGTAGAATTCTTACATGAGCGTCAATCAAATCATTCTGTTTTTGTCTGAAGAATAATTAGACAGTCCCAAAGTTGGTGCAGGCTGCGTTATCAAAGTCGCACACGCTATCTCACACATACCAACACATACTATCTGATGAAGAATCCTGCATTTTAAACACTAAAAATCTCAACTCAAATCTTAAGTAATTTATTTTAGACCATATGAAAATGAGCTCTTGTCTTCTACATTTCTTTTAAAGGAAAGTCATGCTGTAATTTGGGTTTTATTTTAGAAGCTCTGGCAATCAGTTTTATCGTATGTGCACATATGGTAACAACTGGTGAGATCTGTGTGCAATGTTATTATAACCAATAGAACTGATGCAAAAATAACTGAAATTGCAATAAGCCGTTATACTTTGTTTGGAAAGCAATGTTCCTATACATAGAGGCTTTAAATTTGATATGATCAATGGACACAAACAAATGTAACATTATTTATTGAAAACTGGAGAGAACAACAAAGTCAAAGCCACTCGAGAGACTCAAGTTACAGGCATTCGAATTATATCCTCCAGTGCAGAGCCTGGTTAATGTGTTCCTCAGATGGAAGCCCGCTGCTCCAGTCTTCGACCTCACATAATTGGCTCGCCCTTCCTGACTGTCACATGACGATCAGCGACCTTAATGCTGCTTGATGACACACTAATCCGGATGACAGCACTAAACAGCTATATAGGCATCATCTGCTCGCCGTGAAGCCACCAGACATTTCCGTCTTGCAACAAGAAGGCAAAGTCGTGAATTGATTCAGTGCCGAGTTCTGACCTCTGCTCTCCTGCCTGTGTGTCACACATGAGGAGAGAATGAAGGGGAGACAGAGGAGAAAGAGTATTCTGCAGTGTGTGCTGTACGTACACTACTGAGTGTGTGTTTGTGTGCCTGTTTTTACAGTGTGTGTGCATTTGTTTGTGTGTGTGTGTGCGTGTTTTTACAGTGTGTGTGCATTTGTTTGTGTGTGTGTGTGCGTGTTTTTACAATGTGTGCATCTGTGTGTTAATGTGTGTGTTATTATCTATTGTGAAATGTGGTTCAGGGGCTTAATAGCGAACTGTCTGGCTCACATAAATAAATACATTGCAGATTTAACAGCCACTCAAAAATTTCACCAGCCAAAATGTTATCAGTGGTACATTTGCAACATTGTACAACAATGTAAATATACACTAAATATAACTAAATGTTGTTTCCAGAGCAGCAACAGTAATGTTTACAACAGCAATGTCACTACATAGACTCAATAATATCTCACTGGAAACAATGTAACAGCACTTGTACTTGCACTTGTAAGTGTCAACAATAGGATGAACTAAATGTAGTTTGTGTACAGTTTGTGTACACATGTACCAAGTATGTACATGCAAGCATTCAACTTAACCCTTGAATGTATGGGTGTTCTTGTGACCTGGCACTTATATAACGCAGATTAAGCCATACACTAAAATCACATTGCTTGTATTATTAACAATAACAAGCACACACATAATAGATTTTGTCATCTATGACATTTTTACAGTCATTTATAGATGTCAGAATTTTTGTTTTTAAATTCATTCAAATACTCAAGCATAGCTTGTTATATTCCCTGTTTATACTGTAATATATCACACACAGGCTACTGTAACATCTCATAGACTGGCACCTTCTAAACACAAATTAGTCAGCACAATAATCACTCATCACAGTCGCTTGTAGTCATGGCTTTGCACACTGTGCGCACCGCTCCGCTGTCCACAGTTAAGATAACTTTTTAAGATTCCCTCGTCAGTCTTAACTTATCATGGCGCCGCTACTTGGATAGCATCTTGACCGTTGTCCCATTCAGAGCTCATGTCGTCTGAGCTAGCTTTGTCATTCCCATGCTCCAGTTCTGCTTTTAAATGATCTGATTCATAAATGGCACAAAAACATATTCCTCAGCAGCCTCAGGTACATCTTTCCAGAGCTACTGTCATCAAAACCCTCCAGTATCAAAGAAGATGCTGCTCTGCACTTATGTGCTATTTAAACCTGCATTCACTGATTTTGCCATTTGGTGGCAGTGGGATGCAATACTGACATATTATCACCTTTTAAGCTGACGTGACGAACTTGTTAGCAAATTAGCTTAGCTTATTTTCACATCCAGCAGATATGGAACGACATTGCCATTCATTTGAAGAGTCATGTTTGTGTGTGTTTGAATGTAAGTCAGCCAGAAAACAATAGGCCTGATTACTGATTACTGGGCCATCTTGAAACTATTAGTCAGTTTCAGGTGAAACTAGCTATTAACAGATACTCAGGTAGATTCCTTCCTGAGGGCGGGGCTTATGTAACTCAGAGTAGCTTAAATTTCCAGTTCCCGTCCAATTTTTTCACAATTGAGAATGACTTCCGGATGGGAGCCGAAATGTCTTGATTCTGAAAACAGTGTCCAGATGACTACGACTGAAACCTTTTCTACGATTGAATGTAAGTCCAATATTCACTCTCTTTTAGCTCTGTTTTGGTCTCCCAGAACTGCTGAGGGAAATATCTGGCTCTTGCTAATGGCTAATGCTCCACTATGTTTACCAGCTAGTCTCTAACTGTGTGACTCTGTCTGCTGTTTGCTGCTGGGCAGGTCGTGTACTAACTACGCTGATTAGAGCAGTGAGAGTTAACAAAAAGAATAAGGTTGCGGGCTGTAAAACCAAAACAATGAGCTGAAAGCACTATAAAGCTCCGTATACCTGAGAGGAACTGCTGAGTCGGATGGTCATTTTGTGTGGGTTCATCACCATGAGCGACAAATGTTGTTTATAGCTGCTTTAATGATAATAACACTGCTGGGAAGTATACATGCACTTATCTTGGGTTAGAACTTGTTATTATTAACATGATCAAAGGAGTGCAGAAAATGTAAATTTGCTGCATTCATTTCACCATCTTTTTTAATGACAGTGATTGATTACAGCCTAAAACAATGCAAGCTATTTGTTTTAATTTCAAATGATCTCCAATCAACAAATTTAGATTATCAAGGCATTCATTCTCACACGAGATTGCCTTTGTCGAAGCAGCTCTGTCAGTCCTGACCTGCTCATTATTTCTCATTAAATGTTCATAATTGTACATGCGTTTGTGTGTGTGTGTGTGTGTGTGTGTGTGTGTGTGTGTGTGTGTGTGTGTGTGTTCAGCCTGGTGGCATATATCTGGAAAGGTGTGTGTGGTGTTCAGCTGTACTGGCTGTAAGCAGGTGCTCAGGTGTCCTTGGCTTGAACTTGACACTCGCCTCATGAATCAATCTCCACTCTAGGGTTATCTGGCAGTAGTGTAGGCAACAGTGTGTGTGTGTGTGTGTGTGTGTGTGTGTGCGCGTGCGTGTATAAGAGGCAAGTTAAGACTGGCCAGGAAGGTATTAACTTCTGATTGATTCATTTGGCTCTAATCCACCTCCCAGTGAAAGGTGCAGCTCGCCTCCCTCCTTCTGGAAACATTATTTACTCAGTATTCTCACACACCTCAGTGCTGGACATAAAGGTGATCAAAAATTCTTCTGCACCTTTTGTTCCTCTTGACTTTATTTATTTTCCTATGTGACAATCCCTCTAACCCTATCATTGTAAATATGTAGTCCCAGCCACTGTTTAAGTGAGGCTTACACACGATCGATGGGTCTATCTCACTGTCTCACACATATCAACACGTCTTTATAAGCAAAATTAGTTATCATGCTGCTGCTTGTTTAGTTTGGTTTTGTCCCTTTCTACTTTCTACTACTTACTTTATCAATTTTTACTTTTTTTTATTTATTGCTTATGAGGCTGTTGTATGCCCATATTCCTGTCAGTTTTTTTATTTTTTTCGGGGACAATACACATTGATCAACATCACTGTAAATGTGGCAGTGGCTAATTTTCAACTGTTGTCGTGGGCCAGATGTTAAATTAGCCTTTAAAACAACAATGAAATACACAACATGTAAAAATAGAACAGGAGAAAGCAAAACATAAAGCAGCTGAACAGGATAAAAAGCTCACCAAAAACCTCACAGATGTCACTGATTAGTTGGATTACTGCTCTGTAATGAGCTGTCATATTTGACGACTTCAGAATTCTCATAAAATGCATTTTGTAACAATTGTTTCAGCAAACCTAAATTATGTATTTCTGTATAATCCATCATAAATCTTGAATGCAACTATTCCCATCAAATAAATCTTATTTTCCAGTAGTCTTGGTTATTCAAAAAAAGAAAATGTGCAATACATCCATATTTGAAGCTAATGAGAGACTTTGAGAGGCTAATAAATGGAAGTAGTACAAAAACACAGTTTTGGGCCTGGGACTGAAAGGGTAAAAGGTGGAGTATGAGATTCTGGAGAAATCCAATACCATGACAAATACCATGATATAGAGCGAACAACGACACAGCAAGTGATGTAACTAACGTTAGCTAGGTTGTGGGTTAGCAGACTGTCGCTACAGCTGCTGCTGCGAAGCTAACAGCCAGAGAGGACGAGGCGGTTTCCCAGAGCAGCACAGCAACTCCAGACAGCGATACTCACAACTCTCCTGCATTTGGGATTTTGCATTTATACGGCCAGGGCTGTGTACAAACACCGGAGGTTTTTTTCAGCACACACACTGAAGGGACAGCTAGCAGACTGTGAGGAGATATTCGCTGAATTTCACAAAAAGATGTGTATTGGATTAGAATCACATACCCCACCTTTAAGAGAGACCACAGGTCAACCTCTATCTGCTGTAAAGGCAGGGGAGAGAGAGGGGATGACATGCAGCAAAGGGCCCCGGCCGGACTCAAGCCCAGGCTGCTTCGGTAAAGCTCCCGGGGCGCCGCATCCAGCCCTGCCTTTATCGCAAACTATAACGTATGTCCAGTGGAACCAAAATCGTGGGAGAAATTTTCACACAAAGTCATCGCCAGGTTGATGCTGCTGGCATTGTCGTGTATAACGCAGAACACCACAAGGCCCCACTCTCTGATTGTGTCTGTCAGCCTTTGGGCGATGTTGGCAGCGGTACGCCTCTCTGGCATCACGCAGGGGCGGAGGACTTTTGGAGGTGGCGATGAGATAATGCGTCACAGTGAGGTATGGCCCCATGGTGGGAGAAGTCCATAAGTCTGTGGTGAGTCAAACACTCTGATCTTTCATATTGGATGCTAATTCGTGGTATTGGTGTGTGATAGTGTTTCACAGCGTAGTACGTGAGGGGATAACGTAGCCCAGTTCGAAAAATTGGATTATGTCCCTAAAGCCATCTCCAGACACTGCAGCAAGTGGTCGAATATCCTTCGCAATGAAATTAACTAACAGACCTGTTATGTTCCTTTTTCTGTGGGACATTTTGAAAATTCTACGATCTGCCTACTTTGTTCACTCTTTTGGTGCTTCTCCTCGCTAATGTTGCCGCTGCTAGTGCAGGGGACAAAATGCAGGTCCCCATAATGTAAATCATTACATTTTAGGGCGAAGGTTTAAGCTTAGGGTTAGGGTAAGTCTTCAGAAAATAAATGTAAGTCAATGTAATGTCCTCTGAAGTGATGGAAACACGACTGTGTGAGTGTGTGTGTGTGTGTGTCTGGACAGGTGATTATAACTGAATTACATTTGAATGTTGGAAAAACTGATGAGAATGTGGCTGGATGGAGGGGAGGGTGGACGTTGCAGAAGAGGAGGTGATGAAGAGTTCATCTCTGTGGACAAAGGGGGAGGAGGGAGAGATGAGGTGAGAGGCAGTGATGCTAATGAACAGAGTGAGCAAGAGAGTCTGACAGAGAGCATGGCATAATTCGTTTGAATGACAGGTGTGGACAGGGATTGTGCATGCAGTGTGTGTGTGTGTGTGGTCCAGAGGAAGGTTGTGACACTGATGCCTTTTTTAGATTCAAACAAGGTTTTCTTCTGAGAATACTGATAGGAAGCCACAACTGAGAAGGTGAGAGACAGTGAAAAAGAGACCAGAGATGGACCTGTCCACTCAACAACAACAACAAAAAAACCCTTCCAGGTTGATTGCGGAGTGAGTTGCTAAATACATAAATAAAAGATATACTTGACATGCAAACAGCTGAAGTGAGTTTCCTTCTCAGAGTGTTTGGTGTCACTCTTTGAGATGGGTTAGGAGCTGGGAGAGAAACCACAACTCGTTCAAATTGAAAGGAGCCAGTTGAGGAGGTTCCTTCCTGAGAACGTATTCTGGACATGTCCAACTGAGAGGAGGCCTCAGGGCAGACCCAGAGGGAGGGAATATATATCCCATCAGGTATGGGAATGCTTCAGGATCCTCCACGAGGAACTGTCGGACACGGAATTTGCTGCAAAGTTGGTACCTTACGGCCAAACTAAACTGAAATGCACTTAAATGAACAGGCACAATCTGTAGCATGACAAAGCCACACCAGTCATCGATCTGTTTAATTTTGATTGAGTGACTAAATATGCAGCCTGTGCTGCTGCATGTTATCAGACATTTTTACTGCCATGCTAGCAGCAGGGTTCGAGGGATGGCAGTGTTGGTTGGTCTGTCCACCACTTTGGTCCAGACAGAAATATCTCAACAACTATTGGATGATTGCCATGAAATTTTGTATACCCATATTCCCCAGAGGATGAATCATAATGACTTTGTTGATGCCCTGAATCTGTTTAGTGCCACCAGCAGGTCAACTCAGTACTTAGTTGAATTCTTTTGCCAAAAATGACTTTATTTTACCTTTACTAGACTGAGACTGGGCTCTGTTTTGAATGTCACACCACTTCAGACAAAGACAAAGGGCTGTGTACAAAGACACTGGAATATTTAACCTCAACCTTCACTACATAAAGAGCGAAAGACAAAGCAGTTTTATGGTATGTTATGTGGTTAATGAAAAATAACAGTACATTTGGAGGCCATTAAAATAATTTACATAAACTGACTGCTGATAAAACTCATGCAAAACTCCAGTTTTTTGATGAATGTGTGTTCTTAACCACACTAATTCTTATTACTTAAAACAGTGTATAAGAATAGGAAAGGTTTGTCATTATTGTAGTATTTAGTAGAATCACTCTGAAAATCTATTCACCCAAAACAGATTTTCTTTACATTCATAAATTCCTAGTTTGCCAGGGGACTGTTACCATTTGCATTTACAATATATCTGCTCACTTTGTTAGGGCCTGATCATAGCTGCTTGCAGCTTTAATTTTTTGGTAGGATTTTACCTGGACTCCTCAGCCACCCTTAGCTGTTTTGCTTCCTCTATCAGATTTGTCTCCCACTCATGGACTACCTTTGTTCTTTGCCTGCCTCATCACCGCAATGTAAGCTTTTAGTTTTGATTCTAATTAAATATCATTGACCTGCACCTGCTCTGCCTAGTTTGTCTGCATTTGGGTCTTTTCCCTGGTGCCCGGTATTCCAGCCATAACACACTTAATGTTCATCCCATAAATTTTCTGTGATTACCCATAATTTGAATGAATTTGGTCTTTTCTCATTTTTTCAGACAAAAGTTAGTAATTATTCATTAACCTCCTGATAAGTGTTCCTGAACGCGCTCATTAACATTTTCCCAGTTATTTTCCTGCAGCTTGACTGGCAGTATTATATAAAACATACCCCATTTACTGCTCTCCAGGATGCGAGGCAATTAAAGAACAGTATCTCTCCCTCTCATGAAGTAGGTCGCGGCTAATTGCATTTGACGATGAAGAGCGGGAACATACTGCGGCGGAAATTACATGCAAGGCTTGTCACAACAGTTGTATTAATAAACATGAAGACAAATGCCTGTGGAGTTTGTCTTTGGATGCCTTTTGACAGCACAGACTGCACATTTATTTGGCTTTTAACAAATAAAAAATGCAGATAATGCTTTCTTGAATGTACAACTATTGTAGAAAATAAACTGCACTAAAGCTGATTTATTTAGGAGTTAAATTAATATTTCACCCTTTTGGATTAAGAACAACAAGGCTGTTAATTTCCTGTTTAAGAAAGCATGTTGCAGTATGGAGTGATTAAAAACTTAATGTGCAGTGTGGTAACTCTTTAATTGAGCTATGAAAAAACAAGATTTCTTCTTTCGTGACTGTCAGATTATGGTTTATTGTTTTTTCACCCTTAATCTGAAGTTAAAGACATATTAGAATGTCTTTGTTTATAATTCATCATCTGATAAGACTGGTATTGACTCTCACCCACAGTTACCACTGGCTGTGCTTCTCATGTATGTCTTCTTCTTTTATTTTCCTTTTATTTAACCAGCTAAAATTGAGATTAAAATCTCTTTTTCAAGAGAGAGGTGACATTAAATCCTTGTTACAACAAAAATACAATACAAACAACATAAACAGACAAAGACAGATGTAACCTGCTGCAAAAGAGCATGAAAATAATAACTTAAGATGCATAAACAGGTATTTGGATTCTCAGAATTATACTATTAAAGTAAAAGCAATAAGTTTTGAGCAAAAGTGTTGACCAAGAGTGCTATTTTCCAGACATTGTGAGAGTCCAGGCCATATAAGTTTTGATTTCCACACATATACTGTATGTACACGTGTACTGAGGAACCAGCCCAAGGAGAGATTTATATATTAAAGTCTCATGCAGTGATGGTCATCCAACATAGTACTGTGGTGTACAAGATAACCAGTAATACAACGAAGAGCACAGTGGTATAGTGGTTCCCACCGGAGGCGTAAAGGGGTCGCAAGAGAAATCCGAAAGGTTGCACAATCAATGACAAGATAGAAATTAAGAAAAAAAAAACATTTTTGTTATGCAGAAGTTCTCTAAACTTTGGTTTTACCTCTTCAGTCCTCTAACAATTGTTCTGTGTAAATATAATAAAGCATTTTTAAAGAATTTGGCTGATTTTGGCAACTCACAGTGGTACTGTAACAGAAGGCACTAACAGACTTTCAGTGTGAGGATTTGCCGCTTTTCTGTGTTATATTATCATTGTAGATTGAATATCTTTGGGTTTTGGACTGTCGACAAAAGATGTCACTTTTCAATTGGTTCTAATACATTTTTGGACATTATATAGCCTATATATTTAATTGGTTAATCTGAAAAATTAACACATAACACATTTATCGATCTAAGAAAATAATAGTTTCTGTCCTAATTGTTTATTGTGTTGTACAGTTACAAATTTTGTTGTTCTGTGTCATGTTGACGTGTGGTTTGTCTGTCGGTCACCCATCTACCTCGCAACCCATTTGCAGATGTTTTTAAGGTAAATGGTTCTGTTGTCTGTCCTCTGACTGTCCTACTGTTATCGTCCAACGTAAGTGATGGCGAGCAGGTGGCTACATGGCTTCATTATTTGGTCTTTGACCCGGAGAACAAAATAATGGCACAACACAGTTGGTTTCCAGGCAGCGTTTCCATGGCCCTCACTTTGCAGGACTCTCACAGATGCAGACAGTGAAACACATCAAAGACAGGTTGTACAAAGAGGCATTGTCAAGGTCCACTTTGATTTGCTTGCTCACCTCTGATGACTGATGACTCATTGCTCAGTTGGACTTGAGCAGAAAAGGCATGCAAACATCCATAGTAGCGCAGCTGGGGTTCATGGAAACCATTTCATCAACTCTAAAACATCAATAGTAAGCATCAGGTTTTGGTGTCATTCCCTCGGAAATGAAGGGCAGCAAATGGCATCTTTTGTGGGGCAAACTATCATATAGGGAAAAATTCATATTAGAAAAGACAAAGACTGATTCATAAGACCACAGTGGCAAAAATGACCAGAATGCAATGCAATGAGGGCATGACTACTTTTGTTTGCCTCTTAAAACAACTTGTCTTTAAAGTGACTTTGTAGACTTAATTAAACATCAAAATGAAACAAGACAGACTGAAAAGCACTACATGGATGACGCGTCATTAATTAGCATGTAAAACAGATTGCTAAGATACAGACTGCTGTTCAAATTGTTTTCTTTGCTGCTTCATAAATGTTGACGTGTATATTCATGTCAAAATGCACCAGATTTATACATTTTGCCACTGAAATATACTAAAAATCTAAAGCCCTGCTAGTGTCCCCTAGAGGCTACATTGTTCATTACAATCCACAATATGAAAAGTGCAAAGATGAATATATTTGTTAGGTGTGCTCGCAGCGAAGGTGCAAAGCACAACTACTATTATCCTGCATACTTTTTTTGTGTGTGCCCGCTGTGCAAAGCACAAGCCAGTAATTTGGTTTATGACTAATACTTGCTAAACATTCCCAGCCTCAGCTGTATTTTGTGTTTAGTGCTAATTAGCAAATGTTAGCATGCTAACACGCTAAACTAAGATTGGGAACATGGTAAACATTGCACCTGCTAAACATCAGCATGTTAGCATTGTCACTGTAAGCACGTTACCATTTACCAGAGCTGCTAGCAGTGTTGAGCAAGTTCACACTTCACAAGAGCTAGCTCAAAGTTCAGTTCACACAGATTTAAATCTAGTTCAAAAACTAGTTCACATTCATAGTTCACAATTTGAATTTTGAACAAAATTCACAGTACCAAAAAATGAACTAGTTGACATTAATTTCTTCTGTTTTTTTCTTTTAGCTTTGCGGCTGTTGGCTCATGGTCTTACCCTTTAATGATTTTTTTGTGATCATCATTCACTAGCAGATATTTCCCAAGACTGGTCGGATGCTTCAGCTCGATTAAAAAATCTGTGACCCATCAGATTCTGTGACCCAAAACACTGGCAAGCCGGTGCCGTAAAACACAGTTCGTGAGCGTTGTTCACTCTCGTGGGAGTGAACGGCGCTCACGTTCACGTTCACTAGTTGCTGGCATGGCTGCTAGCATGGCTGTATAGTCTCGTTGTATGAGGCAAGGATTAGCAGGACATCCATTCTGTGCCAAATGAACACAGACTGTTCGCTGGGTTTGTGTAAAGACCAAGACCAGGGAACTAGATAGGATAAGACGTGACAGGCATTGGTTTCTATTTATTTAAAAAGCCCTTAATTGTTATAGTCAGCCTCTAGGTCCCCCTCGATCCCTGTGTGTTCCATATGATTTCCCCTCCTTGTGTTTTCCTGGCTGTCCCCTGTTCGTTCCTGTGTTGTGGTGTGTGTGTATGTGTGTGTTCGTTCTGGTCTGGCTTCCTGATCTCCTGCCTGCTGCTGATCACCGGCACACCTGTCATTAATCACCTCATCAGTCACCACGGTATATCTACCAGGCTCTCCCACACTACCAGTGCCAGATCGTCTCCGTACCCTCAGCCTCAGCCTCAGCCTCAGCCTCAGCCTCAGCCTCAGCCTCAGCCTCAGCCTCAGCCTCAGCCTGTCTTCGGATCTCTGTCGTATTGGCCTCCGCACCCAGCGCCATGCTATACTAGTTAGCTGCCTCTCCAGACCGGCAGTACTCACCTCCGGAGCCTGCCGCCAATTGGATCCATAGCCTGGACTGCCAGACCAGAACCGGTCGTCTTCAGTCTCCCTCCTGCACATCGCCTCTCCTTCCTCGACCCTGGCCGGTCGAGTCCCCGGAAGCGACAGAAAGCACGACGGTGAACTACGTCAGACTCTGGCACAGATATCTAATTCAACATCTAATAAATCTATTGTTATTTTACCCAGCTCTGCTCTGTCATGTGTTCTGCACTTTGGCTTCAGTATTCATAACTATGACATTAATGGCAACTTGCTTCCTTATTAAACTCATCCCACTGTCATTATTTGACTCTATCTAGTGATTGGTTGAAGCTCGATGTCCCATGTGCAAACACTACATTTGGGAAAACGGCTTTTGGTTTTTGTGCTGGAACATTTTATTACACACAATGAAACTCAACACATTCGTACCTATAGTTTAATTGAAACCATAATTACAAACTACTCCGTACTTAAATGTTTTTCTTTTTAACTGTGTTCTGTTGCTGTTTGTTTTCTCATTTCTTATTTTTTGTGTGTATTTAGTGTTTTGTACTCTCAACATCACTGAAAATGAGGGCATGCCCTCAATGATTCCTCGAGATTTACTTTAAATAAAGGTTGAATGAATGAAAATAGGTCTGTGTTCTCCTAGAAGCAGTAGCCCATGAGGCAGTGGTAAAGACTACACTCCTACGGTATGTCAGGTACTAGTGACCTCTGATCAGAAGAAAAAAGACAAGACTCAAGATTGTTCTTAAGACTTTAATCACCCCATGGCTCTTTGTTTTATGTTGGTTGGTAATTGTTTCTAAGTCTAGAGAACAATTAAGGGCCGGGTATGTATGAGGCAAGGATTAGCTTGTTATTTTTTTCTCATACTATTCCTTGAAGATGTACAGTTTGAGTTATAATTTTTAGAATATTATCAGTAAACTAATAATGGATTAGTACGTTTTTCATTACATTTTACTTTAGGTTTAATATGTTGTGTCTAGAATAGACTATTTCATTCAGTTTTTGGTAATTGTGTAGGTTACAGTTAAGCTGTTGAGCTGGGGAAGCATGTGGAGGCTGGACTAGCTGTGAAGTCACATGGTTTTCATACCGTTTCCTGTCATGTTTAGTCGTATATTATCCATCAAAGAAAATTCTGTGGATTTGACCAGCTTGTGAGACGTGTGGAATAACAGTTGTTTTTTCCAACTTTACAACAGTTGTTGAGTGGATAATTGTAAAACTACACTGGTGGGACACGTGTAGGCTGTGATTACCAGCTAGGTGGCATTTTTGTAGTAACACTTGTTAAAAGTTGTATGTTTGTAGTTGGTTTAACTCATTGTTAGATCCATTACAGATACTTATTTTCTTGTACAAGTAGCACGCAGCATCAGTGTTGTTGCTATGGTGACCTGCAGTTTAATATACCTTGTGCATTATGCTTAAACTGTTGTGTGTTCTGCCATTCAGCCATTCACAAACATATATTTATCAGTGGTCGTGAAAATGCAGTCCTTGGTCCTTGGTGTGTGGGTTCTTCATTTCCTGCTTAATCTGTACCTAAAGCCACCCTGACTGAGCTTCATACTGACTTTTTTGGGTGAACACTCTTCCATGCATTGAAAGAAATTAATGTCCTGTGGGCTTATGAAACCTCCTCAAAGCTCATAAGCTTCGAAGGAAAAAAAAGACGACAAAAAAAAAAGAAAATAAAAAAAGAAAGAAATGTCATCGACCTCAGCTGAGCTCTGTGTGGTTTGCTGTGATGTTCAGAGAGGCTAACCTGCTCTGGTGTTGTGTTAATGTGAAGAGTTGAAGGTTTTAAAAACGCTTTGGTCATCTGTCTGGCCGTTGGTCAAACCCCCTCCCTGGCTGACGAAGGTCTCATTAGAGCTCTCTCTGGCTTCTGGGTGGTTCTCACACTCCCTCTCTCCCTCACTTTGTCTCTTTCACTTTATGTCACACTGCCTCAGTCTCTTTTTGTCACTGTGTTTTGAATATTTCAACCCTGTCTCTCAGGAATTACCTTCATTGCCTGCATCGCTGGATGTCCATCATTCTGAGTTGCTCTTATCAAGTTTTAATACTTGTTAGGTTCTCTGTTGTTTATCGTAGTTCTTGTGCAGACGAGCACCCCTCCATTCAGTGTTGAATTAAGCTACTAAGATGAACTGATTTATTTAGACAACATTGATATATACTGTATCTGCCAATGGTTGGCAGTTGGCTATTTCTGCAACAGTCATGCAGTTAATAGTTAAGGTCATGGTGTCAGCACTGATGAGACAGAACAAGACCCAAGTCACCTAAAACCTATTATATGCAAGTACACAAACATGGAGAATTTAAGCTACACAAACTTAACGCAAAGTCTGAAAATTGCTAAAGGCAATACGTGACTTGGCTGCAGTTTCAAGCACTGCACCGAGGGGGCGCTATAGCGGACAACAACAGGATAAGTTTTATGAGCTACCGACAGTATTCAGGAATTACGTTCATATTGGACGATTCTGCACCTCATGATTTACATCCAATGCCAGTTGTCCAATATCTACGTACAATAGGCTTGGAGTCAAAGCGTTAATTAGCGTGCGTGGTTTTAATGAAATCAACCAATGAAACTCTGAAATTTCAACTGGGAACATTTATCTTGTGACTTTGAATGGACCAGCATCTTTTCATGTTTTTCAATGATGTATTTTCAAGCATTCAGTGTTAGATATAATGAGTTATAAAATGGTATTTATGTCACGGAACACTATAATTCTATTGAAACCTGGACTAAATAAATTCCCACCACAGCTGTCGATTGGCAAGGAAACATGGCTTTGGTAAAGCAATGGTCAAATTTAAGGATTTGATACAAAAACATCAGACAGTGGCATGTTGGATTAAAAAGAGCAGGGAATGCAACATTTAAAAATGTGTACAGCAAGGAATAAGGCTTCATCTGCGCTGCATCCGTGTGCTGGTGAATGTGCCGAATAATTACCCATTGAACGCATCAATATGCTGCATTATTTATTGGAAGCAAAGAGTTCAGTATTTGTGTGTCGAATAACCAGTCAGCATATTGATCAATGTGTTTTACTAAAGAACAGCTTGGTCGAGCAGACTTTCAGGATGAGTAATCAAACTGATTCCTGTGAACTAGTCTCCACCAGGAAATTATTCTGGTTCTTTAACTCCACCCACTGAGGTTCCACTCAACCAGCGTGATTATTTTTTGCCTCCAGCAGCTCTTCCTCTGAGAAATATGTGTAACAATCCTAAAGATGTAGCTTGTGCTGTGATTTTTAGGACATTGTGTGACCAGGTGAGCTGCACACACACAGTGAGGAACCCAGCTAGCGTGTGGATGTGTTTGCCCGTTTATGTTCATCGTGGTGGGCCTCACCTTTTCTTTGTGATGTTGAGTGTTCATCCTGACAGAGTGCAGACTCACAGCTTCTCACTGTGTTGCTCTGATGGCCCCCTGCTGCTCCTCAGCTCTCTCAACTGACCCCAAACACAAAACACATCAACACCTGCAGCAGCTCAAACACAAGCTCTTTCTACACTGTGAAGCCTTTAAACATTATGTATTATAGATACAATCACTTCATTCACCTTTACCCTTTATGCCACACTGGTGGTGAAGATTTAAAAATAGCGAAATAGTTTATCCATTTTTCATCCTTCCACTACATTTGGTTTCTGTAAACAGACTGTAACCTCGCTGGCAGCCCTGTGAAGCTGTAAGGCTTCACAGGGCTGCCAGCGAGGTTACAGTCTGTTTGACATATTGGCCAATGAATTGAAAACAGCAACAAAATGACAATAAAAGAACAAAAAAAAAAAGATGACCAAAGCCAAAATGCACATGCAAGCAATAGCAGGTAACCTCTTCTGTTCTGTAACTGCCCTGTTGAAAAAAGACACAATACAAAAAACAAATAAAATCTGGCACCCTGCAGCCACATGCACACACACAGATTTCACATTACACATCATGCTTACATTAGATCTTTCCTCATCCCACTCCTTACTCCCAGCTCCTGTTCCCAGCGTTCTTTGCTGCTCTCCTCCTTGCTGTCTGAGGTGCCCGGCAGATGACGGGGGATCAGGGCAGCAGAGAGCAGAGCAGAGGCCAACACGGGGGCTTCTCACAGACAGATCCCTCATTCGTCTTGACAAGCCTGGCAGTCTGAGCAGCAGCGCAAACAGCCTGTTCACACACCTCATATATTACACCCATCACTACTGCACACATACAAACACACATCACACAATGTCAGGGGTATAAATATTTTCAACTTTTAAATATCCAGGGAACTCCTTTCAGCAACACCTGCTTCACATCCACACATCCACTTTTTTAGACCAGTAAAACCCCGACGTTGCCCTAGGGCTTTTTAGTAGTGGAGAGTATTACCTATTCATGTTATTTATCCACATTTTCCTACACACACCAGGAATTCAAAACGGTAAGCAGTTTCTGAAGCAGCATTTCCCAAAGAAGCGCTCAGGAACTCCCCAGAGTGCAAACACAACCAAAGTAAAGCCCACCCAGGAAGTTTGCCTCTGGTATCTCATCCACCTCTGAACCAGTTGGGATACCTCTGATTTAAAACAAACTGACGCTTAATTAGTATATTCAGAATCTCAATTGCCCTGTTCACTTCAATATCATAAGAAACTTACACCCTGTCTACACTGGATGCCTTTCAGATGCATTTTTCAGTCGAGAATCTCAGCCACATACCGTCTTTTACTTCATTCACACTAACAATTCCATGATCCGCAGCAACTTTTTAATCTTCCAGGCTTTTTCCTCCAACTTGCACGTAATGATATTGATTGTGTATTGGGCAGGTCCTTGGTCTTTAATGTGTCTTTGACCAATTAACTTTTTGCAACAGGATTGTGCTTGTCCCTTTGGTCACCAAATTTTCAAAGTGTAAAAGAGGCCGGGGCAGGAAGGAAGGACATTCAATAAAGGCCGGTGACATTGTGGGGGTGGAGCTGGACTCTCTGGCGGTGGTGTCAGAGAGGAGGATGCTGGCCAAACTACACGCCATCTTGGACAGCGTCTCCCACCCGCTCCATGACGTGCTGGTCAAACAAAGGAGCACCTTCAGCGGAAGACTCATCCCCCCACAATGCACCACAGAGCGCCACAGGAAGTCATTCCTGCCTGTGGCCATCAGACTCTTTAACTCCTCCCTCTAAGTGTCAGTCTGTATGACCCTAAGTCACTAAACTGGACAATGGATCATTAACATCACCGCAGTACTTGAAATATTGTGCAATATTCTCTGTTTTCAGTTTAATATTCCCTGTTTATTGATATTTATTAATAATTATATTACTGCTGTGCAATATCCACCATCTAATAATCTGGTTAATCTGCTACAAGTAACGTGACAGAACTCATTATTGCACTATTACTTATTACTTATATTATTACATTGTATTATACCGTACTATACTTATCAACCTGTAAATCCACTTTGGTACTTACACTTATTTTAGCTTTTATACTTTATATCCACTTTGTACTTAATTTATCTTAGCTGAAAGAGTTTCCCCTCGATCAATAAAGTGTTTCTGATTCTGATCTGAATACATTTATTAGGGTTTGTAAATACAGACAGTGTGTTTTAGTGAGAAATGTGTGATGTAAGCAAAACCTTTTTAGCTACAATGATACCTCCACTGGGTACTGTTCATTTTAATTTATTAATTAAGGTACACACACTAATTAAAAACATTCTGATTGCTAGGTATTTATTCAACTGAAAGGAACAGACCTTGTACAAACAATTGTGGATGACATTACTGGTGCGACCTTCCCATTAATGTAACACAGAAAATATTCACCAAAATTCAATTTAATGCCAAATGGGCATCAGTATTACACTGCGCCAGCTGATCAACACA
Source organism: Siniperca chuatsi (assembly GCF_020085105.1). Lineage (NCBI taxonomy): Eukaryota > Metazoa > Chordata > Actinopteri > Centrarchiformes > Sinipercidae > Siniperca > Siniperca chuatsi. Next base: position 26,632,656 of record NC_058055.1, read on the forward strand.
CCTCAGCTGTCAAACTCAACCTACTGCGGTGGAAATGGGCTGTTTGGGCCCAAAATTGAGAGACTTTTGTCACTGGAAATTGATGGCATTTGTTGTTTGTTTAAATGCTTGAAACAACCTAATGCATGAAAATGTTATATTTTCGTCACATGTGACCTGTTGTAGTCATGTGAATAATGACATTCCAAGTATGAGCGCCGGACATAGCACATTGTTGTCCACAAACTGTATGGTGTAGGTCAGTGTGGATGGGTGTACTTTGACACCAAAGATTGCTGTTTTCCTCAGCTGTTCTTTGTGTTTACTGGTAATTAGAAAATGTTAGCATGCTAACACGCTAAACCAAATGATGAAAATGGTAAACATTACCTGCTAAACATTAGCACGTTAGAATTTAGCTCAAAGCACCACTGTGCATAAGTATAGCTTCACAGAGCCGCTAGAAACCAAGTAGTTGTAGTTGCTGAAATATCCGAACTTAATCATACGGGTGGAAGATCACAAAATATGGTCTTTATATTTGTTTTTCCCAAATCAGGTTGATAATGTGTTTCCTCTGGTGTTTCTTTTATGTTATTTCGTATTTAGGATTAGGTGAGTCTTTAAAGGGGGACATGGGCATTCATATTCTTAGTCTCGATGCTGTCTCGCTCATCAACTATTCTGCAAAGAGTCACATCACATCACCGGCTAGGCAGTATTTCGGCTGACCACGTGTTTAACTGATTCTCTTCTGCTACACAGCATAAGCTCCCATTTTGCCAAGACATAAAGCGACTGAACTCATCGCTTTAAATATGACGTTACTATTACAATGACAAGACCGAGATTTGATTTTTATGGCCCACCAACTTGCTTAAGTAAATTAGTTTGAACTATGAGTGTTGGAGGTGTTTGACACTTCACCCTCTGCATATGTCTCAGTTAAGGCCCACAGTCAAACCGCCTACTTGACAGGCTCGCCCATGAACTTTAAAGTCACCTCAATATTGCACCTCAAAAAAAAAAAAGAAAGGAGAAAGGAAGACAGAGTGTAGAGGAGAGAGAGAGAGACAGCGAAAGAGTCTCAGCGTGTCAAACCCAAATACTATTATACTTGTTATAATTCATTATTATTTCAATGACAGGGGTCTTGGTCTGAAGGTGACTTCATTACATTACAGGTTATTGCCTCATATATCAAACTTGGGTGGCCCCAATTTTAGGCAGCAGAAGTGTCTGGCTGACTGTGAAATTGACTGCTCTCCATCACAGAGTAATTAGATTAGCCTGCTGGTTATGTATAAAACAAGAGCAGACAGAGCTAGCTGCTCTCCTGAGGCTGCCGGCAGGGACGAGGACGGCGATATGATGATGAGGGCACACAGGTGTACTGTAGTCTACTGTACAGGAAGACATACTGTATGTGTGTGTGGGGGGGGTCTGTGCTCCATAACATTCGGGGACTTTAAACCTGTTATTTGTGGACATTGGGGGCGAGTAACTGGGGACAATTTGGGGTCCCCAGTTTGTTTTAAGAGCAGTCACATTCACCAAGAGCCAAGTTAAAGTTAAAAATAAGCTCCTGCCCACTGTCAGTCTATTTATCAGCTATTTTTTCTGCAGTCTTAGGACCGCACATGAGGTCACATGATTTGCTGACAGGGTCATGGTAGTTTTCTAAATGTGTGCGTTCAGGCTAAGGTTAGGTGACATATAGCAGCAGTGTGATTGCATACTAAGTCAAAGGAAATATGCAAGGATATGCAAACAAATGCAGATTTGCTGAGTCGGCCCAAATTGAATTACAGATGCATGTGGAGCGAGACATGATGGAGAAAGTGTAGAAACACAGGCAAAATGCATCTGTACAGTCTGTACAATTACTAGAGTCCGATAATCTAAAACAGGGCAGAGCCTAGGAGAAGCTGAACATGACAGTTTAAAGGGTTCAGTATGGGTAACACAAACTAGTTCATACAAAGTGTAACCCGAATACAAACGTGCTACCTGTTCCGAAGGTGGGGAGAAAAGCCTGCCGTCATAGAGAGGGGACAGAGGAGGCCACTCACACAAATGTGGATAACGTCAAGACACTTTCTGGCAATCTCTCCCCAAAGGCATTCATGGTGTTGCATTCAGTTATACACATGAAAGTGATGGAAGTTGTTGTGTGAAGAATGAAAAAAGAGAGCTTGAGAGAGAAGTTCAAATCCTGCATTCTTGGCCTCTGCACACCTGGCCAAACACTGCGTGAAGTGTGTGAAAGTGTGTGCCCGATCCGTACCGGCTGCACGTGCACTAAAGTGGTCCTGTCAGTCAAAGAAGGTTACCACAAATGTGCCTGTTCAAAATTACTTGTGATGTGAATGACTGATCATAAAACAATCCTACTCATACTCAAGATAACAAAATGGTATTAAATCATTGGAAATGTGACGGTGCGGCCCGTGAATCATTGGATAATCCGTTCTTCTTTTGTAATCAAAAACTAAAAAAACTTAATTCTGTTTTGTTTTAATTCTATACTCATTCAATACAATTCATTCAATATATGAAAAATACATGTTCCAGATAGTATGTCGTTATGAAAGTTGTTGTAAATATACATTACAGTATATAGTAAAATCCGCGACACAGCCGGTGTCAGCACGGATCGGGCACTGACAAGGGTCAGGTTTTTTCAGCCCGTTGTCATTCCTATAAACACGCACAAGGTACCCTTTAGCATCTGTATTAGACGCACAGGGCTGCCAGAAAGCCTTTATGAAATCAGGTGACGTCATGTAAAAAACAACAAAGAGCGACAAAGGAGGAGGTGAGGTGGTTGGATGACCCAAACACACCCAGGACTTTCACCCAGGAAACCTGGGTTTGTGTCCCTTGTGAAACCAAAAGTTAACATTGACTTTTAAGTTACATAATGTAACATGTCCACTGCCTAACCAAGTGGTTTTTTCCCTAAACCTAATGACACTTTTAAGTGACGTTACATTGTTTCGTCTCCTACTAATGCCAAAGGGTACCTCCTGCATGTTTATACGACACAGAGGGGAGTGACAAAACGTCGGTATTTGACGCCCTGGAAATGAGAATGCGTTGTTTTATAACTTCAGTAAATTCCCTATTACATAATAGTGAACTATTACATTTCTAATGATCAAAAAACCATTTTGTTATCTTGATTTGAAAGATTTAGTTTTAGTAATTTGAACAGGCACATTTGCGGTAGCGTTCTTTGACTGACAGGACCTATTTTGTGCATCTGCAGAACAGATTGGGCAGCTGGTACGGGACGGGACGGGCACCCCCCAGTTCTGATGTCAGAGTGGCGTGATGTTTAAAGCATACACATTAAGGCACTGCTGTACTGGCTTGGTTGTTGCCGCTTGTGATTAATAAATAATGGCTGATCACTTGTTTACTGACGCCAAGTTATATGAAGTCTAGGTATCGACAAAGTCCTCAGAATTCAGACACCACTTAATGCCTCTTTAAATATACAGACATTCCCAGTGCAGATTTAAGAACCAGGCCTGTGACTGCTTGTGATTGTTGGCTAAAAAAAAGAAAAGAAATTGCACTTTTTCATCCTATTTATTTTCAGTTATCTTTTATTGCTTAAACCCTTTCATGTCTTAATCAAGCCCCCTTTGTAAACTTCACTAATCAGTGGTAGTTTGCATTATTTGACATTGCATTTGCAGATATGATCATTTTATACACACAAAGTTTAAATTACTTTTGCACAGAAACTTTATTCAACCATATTTCCCCAGAGGAAAGCTATGCCGTAGGTTCCCCAGCACTGTGAGTTAAGTGCAAATGTGTGTATCTGTGTTGCTGTGTCTGTGAGAGAGAGTATGCATGAGCATCAGTGTAAATGTATGTTACTGTGTGTACTCACAGGGTTTGTTTTCACAAGAAACTCACATTAGGAGCAACACTAGCTATAACTAGCTCATGCATTTTGCTTAGATTGCTGCATAATTCAGACTTGCTGCCTTTGTTCAGTACCACCCATAAAAACAAGATCATTAACCGGCTATGTTTCCGCTCTCTGCTGATAGAGACATCTTATTTGTAGTGTTTACATGATGTAGATGTCTGTGTTTGGTCATTAATTTTTCAGTAGACTGTCTAAGCTCTCTGGTACAGCCTTGATCCTCCATGCTTCATCGAACTGCCTGTCTTCAAGCCAGAGCGTAGCGGAGCGGAGTCATCTTTAAAGATGAGAAATGAATGTGTATGTTTGTGCATGCATATGGTATTGCATGCTTGTATATAGTATGTTCATGAAAAGTAGGCCTGAGAAAGAAAACCATTAATCAATCATTAATTTATGAAGAATTTTAAATCACTTAGAATGCCTTGCACCTCTAATATTGTAACCTCTGCTCTCATGTTGTGTACTCGCTGACCGGCAAACGCAACAATAATCCTTCATATTCATTTATGTATTTATTCATTCTGTGAGGCATCACAATTTTAAACAAATCCAGTATAACCACTTAGCTGAAAGTAAAAACAAAGGTAAACATTGAAGTTAGGCCTTTCTTGAAGGGGACATTTTGACTTGTCATAGTAGTTCAGGTAAAGCACAGGCATAAACTATAACATTGATGGCGCAAGTATAACTAGTAACATTAATGATGGTACAGGTGTAACTGGTAACATCAGTGATGGATTGTTTGTCCCAGTAAGCCATGTAAGTGGGCCAGCATCCACAAAACTAGCACCCTGTAACTGGCATACCTAAATAAAATGAGGCCATCATTACTGTTATTAGTTACACCTGGGCTTTTCTTGCTATAGTGTCAAAATGTCTGCTGTGAAAAGAACCTATTACATCAATCTGGACTTTGTAAATAGTGTTTGGAAAAACCTGGTGCTGCAGTTATATTTTTTCTACGAAGATGCATGTGAATATTAAACGTTAACAATCTAAAATAAGACCCCAGTTGTAAAAATACCAACTGTTTCTCCTCAGAGAAATGTTCATACTCAACCTTTTTTTGCATTACCTTTTTGGGGGAAAAGCTTTGTTAATATATAGACAAAAATGTTCATATTGAACATAGCTGCAAAATAGTTTTCATTGGTTTTCCCTACAATATCTGCTCTTGGCAACTAAATCATGATTAAGGTGTTTAGGGTTGAGGTAAGACACTAACACACTTGATTATAGTTCAGGAAACACGGTGGTCTTAAATAAATAAATATTGACAAAGTTGACGCTGACTTGAACCACAAAATCACACTCTGTGTACATCCAGCCATTCCCCTCGACCTACTGCCATGGGTTTGGCAGTATATGAACATAGTCACATTACTTCCTGCTTTGGAAGAAAACACTACCCTTGAACATAAAGAACAAGTGCAAATTAGTTGCATATGAATGTAATTTGCCAGAGACAGGGCAATCAGAAACCACAATAACTTCTAGCATACACACTGGATTCATGGATCCTTGTCCGTATAGTACAATGCTGAACTCTGCATGCTGAAGCTGTGGAAGTTTTCACCACAGTAAATTCTCCAGACAAGGGCTCAGTATTGTCAAAATGTGTGCTCAATTTGTGCATATCCCATGTCTCCCACCTTACTGGCACAAATGAGTATTAATGTGATTTGTCATGTGCCATATGTGTATGTGTGTAGGTGTGTGCCAGTGATCGTCTGTCACTGTCTGTCCTTTAGAGGTCAAAAGGCTGTTTGTAGTAATGGAGCTCGACAGCGTTGTTGTGAGGAAACGTATTGATGAGAAAACCAATGGAACTGTTCATCTTCCCTGATTCATTGGCCCGTACATCAAAATTGGGAAGCCTCAGTGCTGATAGGGTCACGCTGCCCTTTTTATGATATTGGACCCCTCATTCTACAACACACACACACACACACACACACATAGAGATACAACAGTTGAAGGCACTTAAAAATTGTATTGTAAAGCAGTTAAAATATTATCTATACTTGATTTACTACTGGAGTGAGCCAACAAGTTCTCCTACTTAAATGAGAAAAACGTTCATTTTTCAGTGCCTTCCTAAAAAACCCATATGACCATTCCAAATAGAACTTATGAGTGTTTTTTTGGAGTGTGTTTGGATCTTGCCTGTGCAAAATAAAATGGCAGAATACTTATGACAGTGCTAAATTTCTAAAAATGTGCTTCAGTTGCTACCTGAGCAACTCACTGGACTCAGGACCTTCCTGGAGTAAAAGTAGTTGTTTGGTCATTGTCAGTTGTTTACTCTGTGACTTTTCCTTTCCTTTCTTTTCTTTGTCTCCTCTGCTTTTCATGCCTTCATTTCTGTCATGCCCATCCTTTGATTACCTTTCCTTTACTTAATTTCCTTCCTTTCAGTTCCTTACCTCTCTTTTTTTAAAACCCATTTCATTTCCCTTCCCTTGATTCCTTCCCTTACCTGCCCCATCGCTTTCTTAAAGAGAGTGACTGAAGGAAGAAGGGATGGAGGGAAGGATAAATACTGTAGAAGGAAGGACAACAGCTGGTCTGCGTCACGAGGAAGAGGTGATGAGTGAGAGGTGAGTCAAGGCAACACAGAGCCAGCAGCGCATGATGGGAAGGTGTGGTGGTGCCGTTTTCCTTTATTTTTTCCCCTCCTATACGGGGACGTTTTCACATTTCACCTTCTGCCTCAGACCTGCATTCAAGAACAGAGAAAAGGAAGAGACCCAAGACTTTCTTTTTGTTCAATTTGTATGATTGTGTATTAGATGTATTTGTAACCACATGATGCTAAAAGTCCACTGAATGTGACTTCAGAGTATGAATAGGTGTGACATTTATTCAATCCCCTTTATTCTTACTGTGAGGTGAATTAAAAAAAACGAGAAAGAAAGAAGAAAAACAGCAGCAAGAGACGACACATGAAAGAAAAGAGACAAGGTGAATGTAAATGAAATATTACAGTTTTGTCTAGTTTTTTCTTTTGTTCTTGACATTTATGCTCCCAGCTGTCCCTTTTTTTTGTGTCATCAGATTGTAGTCAATGTGATATATTTAAAGGTCTCTGGTCAGTTCACTCCACTTACTCTCTGTCTCAGCAACAAAATTAGTGAGACAGCGAAGGCTTCAGCATGATTTAACTCGAGGCCAGCAAGGGCTCATGTGGGTCCTACACCCTCGTAACTTAACGATCTATAAAACCAATTGATGAACCTTTGAAGTGGCGAACAGAGAATTCACGGCTGAATAGTCCAGAGGCATTAAGTAACTACAATGACATTTTATAATGCATTCAAGTGTATAAATCTAGGGAAGTATTTCAAATTCACTTACACTGTCACTTCTTAAAGTAATAATCCATGATAGGTCCATATAAATCAAATTATGTTTGTAAAACCTCTTTTAATGATTGATACAGCACAATTGTGATTCCACCTTTTGCCAATACATCAAATAATTTGAAATTTGATGACAGATGACACCAGACACGTTAGGAGCCCTTAGTGCACCTAGGAGAGGAACATGGTAGTTTACATGAAATGTCCAACACAGCTAAGGAGACAAAGAAAAGCTCAACTAAAATCAAACAGAAACGTCAGAAGTGAGAAAATCCAGAATTAATTATCAAAATTGCTTGATATACAAATGTTGTCATCTGGGAAGTGCAGTGCAAAAATACCAGAGCAATTAAGGGGAGACTATTGAGAGACCACTAATGTGCAAGTTGAAGGTCACGGCGGACAAAGCACTAAAAGGTACTTTTTGGTAGACTTGCTAGCTAGGCTACTGTAAGAAAATAATCTGTGGAAAAGAGCACAACACAACTGTCCCAATTAAAATAGTAAAACTTTCTGCAGTAAAGGAAAAATGTGGTAATGTTTTAACCCATCTCCCACCAACTAAAGAAAGCCAAGTACCAGGATTTGATCGACAAGGCTCTTGTCAAAGGATGGCACGCAGCCTTATTCCCCAGTGAAGTCGGCTGCCACGGTTTCCCAGCAACATCAGTGCACTATTTCTTACAGAAGGTTGGTTTGGAACCCAAGCAACTGAAGAAAGCCACTGGGGAGATAGCCATGGCAGCTGAGACCAGCTCAAGATGGATGTGGTTGATAAGAGCCTAGTTTAGTCTTCGCCACCCCACTCAAGTGAGACGTTCAGGCTAAGGGGCGAAACGCTTGTGTTCCCTGAGATACCTGCTGAAGATGCAGAGGGGTTCCCAACAGTGCGAATGCCCTGACCACCCTGCCACCAGGGAATACCATCATGAGGAGGAACTTGTAACACCATATCTTAAGTAGCTCCTGCAGTTTCTGCTTGTAGCAAAGCATCTGAGAGGTTTATTTCCCCAGTAGAGCTGTGGGGAACTGCCAAGTGAGGTAATAATTCTCTGTGGGTTCATCACATTCACATTAAAGTGTCATGTGATCCATTGTTAATATTGAAAATATTGATTAAACAGCTTTAGAGTCATTTCATACTGAAATGTATCAATTTTAACATTGTTTTATGAAAACAAATAGAATAATTGTCAAACCCACAGCGGAAAGGCCTTTGTCACGGAAGACATTTTGACAATTTGAAATAATACAATTATTAACTGCTGAATGCCATAGCTGCTTCAGTTTCAGGGTCCTGGTATTGTGCATGCTGGCTCACTGTCACACTGTGATGGCTTACTGGGACACTTAAATACAACAGATGAGCCATCGTCAAGGTTATTTGTGACACCTGTGCTTTTCCTACTATGACAAGCCAAAGGTCTGTAGTGGTTGTCTGACAGGAAACATGCAGGTGGGTTAGCTCTTTAGAGCTAGTGCTTGCTCGGCTACCAACATGACCTTTGTATGTATCTGCTTTCAGTGGGATTTCCACCTGCCCACTGCCTTTTTAAATGTTATTTTCCAGCAATGATGATGAATAAACACAATTATCCAAAGCCCCAGAAAACCATGTGTTATTGATGGTGGATGCTTAGAAGAGCAAAACAAAGCTAGAAAAAGAGCTTTCCTCCTGTAGTCATGAGTGTTGCTTTATCTGAAAGAAACACACAGATAAAGGCCTAACATTAAAGCCCGGTGAAAGAATAATTGTTTCTATATATACACACATATCCCCACAAGAGAAAAAAATAACAAAATAAGCAAAAAGCTATATCTGAAGAAACTCTAAAATAGGACCTTGTGTGCTGCAGTTTCAGAGGTGAGTGGGAGGCGTTGCTTCACAGCTTTTAGTCAGTAATCAAAAGGTCACATGTTCAATGGCATCCAATGTTTCACCACAATCTTTTTCAATTTCTTGATGGAATTTGGTTGGTAAAGCTTTCTGTGAAATGTAGACAATTCTGAAACTTCACTTCTGCAACAACATTGTCATCAATCCTTCATGTACAGACTCCATCCAACCATTAATTTCCTGCTGCTTACAACACAGTCTAAGTGTTTGGAAAATGTATTCAGATCGTTTACTTAAAGTCCAACTGAAATCACATTCACCTTTTTCTAAAATAATGTCAACGTGTTTTTTAAATGTACTGTTAATAATTTTGTATTATTACAGGGAAGGGGAAATGCTCCTTTTTGTCTCAGCTGGTTGGAGGGGCGTGTCGATGTCTTATTTGATTGACAGCAGCTGGCAGGCTGCCAGAGTGCCAGTGTTAGCCTACACCGTAGGGAACGAGAGACATAGTAAATAAACCGGTGCTGTAGGTACAAGCCATGGGCAGACAGCATGTTGTTAGCAGTGATTTTGAGAAGTAAGAACCACACCAGCATCTCACTGTGTTTAATTAGCTACCTAGCCTGCAGACCGACGTGAGCAGTGCACTGTTCCCCGGTGAGTGTTTGTTGGTGGCTCGTTCAACAAGCTAAGGTGCAGGAGAAGACGTGTGTTCATGTCTGTAAGTTAGATAAGAAGGAGACTTGAGCAGGAACGTTTAGGTGGTTGTTGTCCAGAGTCTGCGGTTCCTGTGTTGTGTAGCAGGCTGCTGCCTGGCTCAGTTCTGCCTATCCTTTACACTCTGTCCATAATAGAACGATGACGTTACTGCATTACGCAATTGGCTGAATTGAAAAAATCGATCTAACCCTCACTACAGTGAATGTCATGAGAGCCAATAAAAACAAATGGAATGGCAAAAGTTGTCATATTGACATTTAAGGTGTGTTGATTGATTCACAATGTCAACTCCTGCATCGAGTAACATGCAAGACAACATTCCACCTTAAACGTAACCGGTAGATGTCAGTAGCCTTTGAGCGGCAGTCTGTAGCTAGCTAACGTTAAGTAGTTAACTAACATCTAAAAATGGCTTTAGTTTCTACACAGGTCAGGATTGTAAAAAAAGAGGAATTCCAGAAACTCATTCTTCCACAACTGGTAAAGACAAAACTTTGGCGTTCCAAGATGTCACTTTTTATTTTTGGGAAAATCGCTAGTATACTTTGAGGCGAAGTTCAGCCTTATTTGCATAATGTTGAATTGTTTTAACTTTCGACCCCTCCCTTTTTCTCACAATGCCTCGAGAAGCAACTCACTCACAAGGGGACAGGATTTTCAGCTTTCCACTCATCTCTCCTGGTGATTGTAATCCATTTTGTCAGTACTGTCCCAGCAGCCTCCCTCCTTCTTCCCCACATCTGCTTCCCCACTCAAGCTCTATTTTGAGGGAAAATATAGTTAAGTATAACATGATTCTATATAATTTTTTTATACCACCAGAGAAAAGGTGCCACACATGGCTTCTTTTCTTGTATCTAATTTTCCCTCGTTCCATTGTTTCCTCTGCCCTTTCATGGAGAGAGCACACCCACCTTAAGTGATAAAAGCAGAGAGAGGGATGCAGGAAGGAGGGGAGAGAACACCAAAGGGATGTAGACATGGACGATGGAAGAATGCGAGGCAGGCAGATATCAGGGGTATGAGGAGGATGTAACAGATAAAAATCCATTTGAACTGAAGTGGTTTTGGGAGGAAGCTAACAATTTTCTGCATGAATCGGCTTGGCTCATCATAGCTCTCGGGGGAAATGTGTCTGTAACATTGTGCGTGTGCATGTGTGTGTGATATGATAAACATTTGCTGCTTCTCCAACACCCCCCTCACCTCTCCAAACCTCAGGCTTCCGGCAGCTTCTCCTTCGAAACTCATGGTGCAAAGTGGACTCACACACACACACGCACACTGTGTATAAGTGATTACATCAGGTTTCTCCCCCAGCACTGGGCTTCTCCTGAAAGGAGGAGGAGATTTGATTAATTTGGCAGCTTCTTTTGAGGATATCATCCAGGTTTGGCTGGCAGAGGAAAGGGCTGTGGGAGTGTGTTTACTCTTCTATTTGGTTCGTTTAACCACAGAAATGAAAGCAGGTATAAGAATCTGTACTGCTGCCTTTTCATGGAGACCCATGGATCCTCAAGAAAAAATCTGGATGGTTAATCTGGATGCTACACCGGGGATACCACGTATCAAGGCTGAGTCCTTACTGCAGCGGCCCAAGCCCTTTGTTGCCATCCCCCCTCTCTCCCCTGCCTTCCCTGTCTCTCCCTACTGTCTTGTCAATAAAGGTGAAATGCCAAAAAAAATTAATAAATAAAAAAGTGGCTATGGAGATACTGAATTGGACTGAACTGACAAGAACTGTCATTAGACAGCCTTGTGCTTTTGCATTTGACTTTTTCCCTCGTGTCAGGAGCATTATACCAAATTAAACACACCTGTGGGTGTGACGACACCTTTCTGCACATTTACATTCATAAAACCTTGTTTGCATATATAAATATTAATTCTTGGTGCTGTCGGGTGGAACAGTGAAGTTGGTCTATGGCATATTACTGATCACCTCTGTACATCATGCAAGTTATGACATTTAGTCTCCCATGTCACTCGGCCAAGTCACAGCGAGAATTTTCATCCGATTCTACGATGGCACAATCTGAGACAGTGACCATCTTGAAAGACAAACATATAGTGCAGTCTGATCCTGGTATTAGACAACATCAGACAACAGCAAGTTGAATAATGGTTTGGTAATATCCTTCTTTTCAGTGAGGATAGAGAAATGTATATTTCTTGACTGAGACAAGACATTTACTTGATCATTTGCAAGTGAATGAAATAATGTAAATAATGTAAATGAGATGGCTACGTCCTGCATTCAGGTCAATGTATAAAATGAAGAGGCACCATAATCCCATCAACTAATAGTTTCAAGCAAGATAAACAAAGCATCCTATAGGGTTATCACATCATTCTACACAGGAGGCGTAGCGTGACCAGCACGTTAGCAGAGCAGCAGCGGCATCAGGCCTCCATCTGTATCTACACAGGATGTGTTCAGGCACAGTATTGAGTGTAGGTCACCTCAATGCAAAATCCCTGTAGGTATGCACGTAAGACTTGAGGCGGGTTTTTTTGCACAAGTGGTTACATGGCCTATGCAGACAGCTTGGACTGATTAAAATAAAAGCGCCTCATTCAGCTGTCAAGTGTCCACGGTATATGCCTTGGCAGCAGCTTCTTTACCTTTCGCGTGTACCATTTTCTTCATGCTGTTTTTATGCAGTTTATGTTCGTGCATACGTCATGTGTACAGAATAGACCAACATAATAAAATTACAGTATGGACAATCGTGATGACAAAATTATCATCACCTTACCATATCACAAAGTGACTGAAAGAATGTAAACACAACTGTATAATCAATGCATGGCATGGCCTGTGTATGAAAAATCCATCTAGTGGTGGTAAACTAAAAGTTAATTCCTTTTAGTTTACAAATGGTGGGACTGAACCGGCTCAACAGACAAGCTTACATCAGGTTTAACATGCTCCTTTACCATATACTTGTTGAACTAATGCTGGAATTTGGACTCCTCTGCTTCACAAGAATTGCTTTGAAAGTTTCTAAAGTCTCAAGGAACAGATTTTATTAACTTATAGGTTGACATTTGTGCTGAAATATGCTTGTGTTTTGCCTCTGTTTTTATCTCTCAAGAAATTGCCAATCACACAAAAAGCTGCGTAAACTCAGCTAAATAGAAAATAGAAACAGTCTCAAAACATATCTCCATTACATTTACCTAAGGCACATGATTTTCCCTTCCTTGATCATTTAGAAACTGTTTTCTTCACTTGAGCCAACATCTACTGCCTGCTTCGCTTAAACAGGTCAAAGGAGGTGAGACAAATCCTTTGAGTTTAAGAGCTGTTCACGTAGAGTTTTTAATTTCACCATTTACACAGATTGTGCCCGGACCAGCAGCACTGAAATTGGATGTATATGAGAATAAATAACCATTTGCAGATTTGTTTTCAATGAGGTAAACACATTCTGTCAGCAGAATGTCTGACCCCACTGTCGCCCCAGAGTGTGCAGTAAAGCTATTTAAATTACACAAGAACCGCATCAGCCGAGGCATTCACATACACAATCACACACTCACACACACAGACTGCAAAAACTCAGACATACACTGTCTTGACAGAATGAAAACCACCATGGGGGCTTTAGCCCCCAAAACTCCAGACTCTCATTTACGCTGAGGCATTAAGTCCAGGCAGTGCTAAAGCTACCAGACAACAGATAAACAAAAGCAAATTAAAAGCGAGAGCCCCTTGCTGATACAAAATACTCCATAAACCTCCCAGAGCAACCTCTAACGTCTTCAATGATTATATGGCAGTCAGACAAACAAGAGGGGGCGGAGGCAGAGCGAGCAGAGAGGACGAGATTGTGGAAACAAAATTAGTGAAGCATGGTTAGAAAGACAGAGACAATGTGAAAATAAAGTACCAACAAGAGATCAAAATTTGTAGTGACAACCAAAGAACATCAACCAACAAACACTTGCAAGAACATCTGTCAGTGGCACTGCCAGCGAAGACAGATGTTCAACCAGCGCTTCTTCTACCACACATTGTTGGGCTGTTTGGATGTGATGCATCATTTTGGCAGTGAATCTTGGGAGCTTCTCGGACGAGTCCAAACCAGAAAATCTGTTGGTGAGTAAACTCCTCTTATATTTTGTTGTGGAGCTTTACTTTGGCCATTAGATACTACATCAATCACATCATGGAAGACACAAAAACACAAAGTGAGTAAGACCAAAACTTTGAACAGTGCACTAAAGAAACAGTGAAGGCAAAGCTAGGCTGAAGCTTAAAGGTGTGTTCAGACTAAGCAGGAAGTGAATTCTAGAGCCGCCAAGGTTGATGGAAAGAAGTAAATGCACACAAATGGATGTGGGTTTGTTGCAAGTGGCACAAATAGCTAATAAACACAGATTGCAAAAACACTCCAGTGGTGAAATTTGCCTAAAACAAAGCAAGGCAGAAATCGCCTTGTCACTGGCCGATACTGTAGCTTTAAGCATGGCTTTGTATGACATACTTGATTCAAAGTTTGCTGAAAGCCACAGTAGCATTCAGTAGTATCTGAGATTGTAGAAAAACCTTGTTGCTAAACGACCTTCTGGTCTTTCAAAGTTCACCAGGGATTTAACCTTCAGACAAATGGATGCTTAGCCAGTTGACTAGAATGCAATGGTAATACACGAGAGGCAGAAACTGGAGATAATATGAGCCCAGTTTTGTACTGAACTGAACAAAATAATTTGAATCAGAAACGTGATTTGTAATGTTCATATTTATGGACTTAATTCCCATTGAGTTCTGTGGCTGTTTTGAGCTACAACATTTAACAGGGAAAGCAGATGCGTAACTATTGAAGCAGAAGTATAATTGAAACTTCGGGCAGACGGCAGCATAATGACACCCTGCAAAGCTTTGTTTATACTCACGCGGGACACCGTGGCACATCCCTCCGCAGAGCTGCGAGCAAACACAAAGGCGTTTAAGCTCGACGCGCTGCCCGTTGCAATATTCTCCGACACGTCAAAAATATCCTGTGAGTAAGCAAGAAGTCAACCACTGTTACCGGAAGAATGTAATTATCTAACATGGCGATCCCTCATACCTTTCCACACTTTCCTACAAAATTACTTATCTTTTTCCAGTGTGGTGGCGATCTCTCTTCATGAACTGGGAGTCATTTGGCTGTCCCTGTGGTCTCTCAAAAAAGGGTGGCAGAGGTGTTTGTAGCCTGCTCGGCCAGTCTACCTTTGGCGTCCATATTGAAATGAAAGTGCACCACATGCCTGGGGTGCCATGTTACAAAAATTCAGAGCAAGTGCCGCGACAGCTTGCACCGGCGACACTGCATCGAGCCTAAACCTGTGTACCCCCCAACCACCGCCACCACATCCCCCTGTAGAGTTGTTTCCAGGGGGATCAATCATAATGAAGGTGGGGCTGTAATGGATCCTGGGCCTTGAAGACAGCGTGCTGGTCTCTGACACTGCCTGTCAAACCAGAGATAAAAGATCAGGTATGGTGTTCTGGTCTGATTCATCACCCCCTTCCACCTTCACCCGACCTGCTCATTAACATCCTGGTTGGATTACGGATGGCCTCGCTCGGCCAGGGCCACACACAGAGCAGCTTGCTCTCTTATTCTTCCTCTGCCTTGTTCTCATTTCTCTCTACTGTCATTAGTTCTCTCGTTTTCTCTTTATTTTCACTTTCTTCTTTTGTTCCTCCACCTCCTGTCCTTTTCATTTAATCTTCTTCACTCATGCTACTGTATTTCCCTCCCTCGCTTGTTCTACCTCCCCTGTCTTTTTTTCTTCTCTGTTCCCTCTCATATTTCTCATTCTCACCCTCTGCCCTCTCTCCACTTGAGTCAGCTTGTTAATGGTCTCATCCGTTCATCACGCCTTTCTTCTTCTACTTCAGTCCCCCTTCTCACCTCTCAGCATTTGTCTAACCCCTTCATTGCCTCGTTCTCCATCCATCAAATTTTCCCTGGCCTCCACTGCCTCACCTGTCTCCTGCCATTGTTATTAACCGTTCCTCTTCCCTGTGCCACCATCTCCTTGCATTAACATTTTTTCCCTCATACATCTGAAAATGTGTCCTTCTACTGGTGTAGTCTCTGGTATATT
Source organism: Siniperca chuatsi (assembly GCF_020085105.1). Lineage (NCBI taxonomy): Eukaryota > Metazoa > Chordata > Actinopteri > Centrarchiformes > Sinipercidae > Siniperca > Siniperca chuatsi. The sequence goes on from NC_058055.1 coordinate 26,648,611, forward strand.
TCACGAAGGATAAGACTGCTTTTATTGTATCTTTTTATTAATATCAACAAATTCCCTTGAAGACACTTAAACCAACAATGAATTTATCCTGCTAACTGTCTTTGTAGCCACAGTCCAAATTAAATGATTAATCCATGCCATGGAACTCAAGTGTGCCCAAAAAGTATTTAAAAACATAAAAGAGTCATATTGTTGCATTGGGAGACATACTGTAGGCCTCATTATAATGAACATGGCCAGTGTAGTGTATTCTGAAACAACTCAGCAACTGCATTTTTGATTTCTCTGCCACTGAGCATGCTCAGGGATGCAGTAACATGAGCTGAGACACTGCCTGGTATATTGTAAAGAAGAAATGGGTCACCCAGTACAACAACACTTTTATGTTTATATATTGAAAGACCTGCCAGTCAACATGATATTGAAGAGATTCTCTTTCAGATGCAACTTTCATAACAGCAGCGCTTTAAAGGTGTGATATCTACAATGTATTCCAATGTATACAAATCGACTCGAACATCCTTAATTACGAATCAACAATTTCCAGCCCATAGCCACGTCCATATACAAAAACTCAACCTCCCATTTCCTTTCCTGAATTTAACCATTCCAAATTCATACCCAACCTAACTGCCTCAAGCCCAACATTATATCTACCAAACATGTGTGTAAAAATACAGTTGAATTACCACAGGAAAAACTTTTGACATGAATCAACATGACTAAACCCTGCCAACTTCCCTCTTTAGTTGCAAAGCTTCTATAAATCTTCCAGTGTTTATGAGGTTCTGTCCTGCCAATAGCAAACATTTTTCAATATGTTAACTGTCAGTATGTTTATGAACCAGTGCAACTGAGAAATATGTAATGTTTACAGTGTTTTGTAAATAAAGCAGCAATTCGGTTGTTCAGAAAGTCATGCAACATGCTTGGTAGCTCTCTCCTTAGAAAACCAGCAGGAAGACTGACAGTTAATTCGCCTCTCATCTGTTCTCACCACCTCACACCACTCCTCATGCTCTCTTCATCTTATCTACTCTTCTCTAATTTCCTCTCCTCTCCTCATCGCCCATCACCTGTCCTCATCTCAGCAACACTTCTCATTTCCTTTCTTTTCATTTCCTCTCCTCTCCGTGTTGCTCCCCTCTTCTCTCCTGTCATCAACTCCTCATTTAGTCTCCACTTCCCTTCCTCCTCACATTCCTCTCTTTCATATGTCTCTCCTACCACTGTCCTCCCCTGTCGTGCCCTCTCTCCATATTTTCAATGTGGCACTCACTCATCTCCATCTGCATAATCAAGTGGACACGGTCTGCTTCTACCTGTTATACATTTCATAACATAGGCTGTATCTAGCTAGTACCAGACGGATTTCCCCCTTTTGCCACCATAACGTCATCATATATACAGTACACAGTGGTACACTAGTTGAGGCAGAGCATTGTTGATCCTGAATCTGCTTGGCTGAAGTTGCTAAATATTGTGCTGCTGCAATTAACTGCTTACTGTTGCGTATCATGTGGACTGTTCTCTCATTTAGGATTAATGTAGAACACCTGAATCGGATCCTGAATTGTTTGTTGGTTGATCTCACATTCTTAATAGAAAAAAATGGATGTTCCACTATTTGTGTTGGCTTAAATTGGGCCAACTATCTTCCCTTTTTAATCACAAAGTCCCATAAACTACAGATCCTCAGGACATAAATTCAAGAAAGAAAATATAGTCGCAGACGGCAATGGGCAGGTTCAAACCTTTTTGTGCTCAACAAAAGGAAGCTGCTTGATCGGCCAACATTGAAGCCACGAGCAGCAACGAGCGGGTTTCAGACTTCACAAAGCCGAGCAAAGTCACTTCAGCTTGTTTAATTCTGTTTAAAGAAGGAATGAGACCAATCAAACACTTGTTTCATCACCACAAAGCCTGCAGTGTTTCAGTAATTACGCGCTCAAAAGGTAAGCCATTTTTCATTGGATTTGAACTTGGTTTGTATGTTCAGGAGATAGCGTCTTCACTGAGTTTAATCAGGATTGCTCAAAGGCATCTTGAGTTATGAGCAAATATGTGATAGGATACGCCCACTCGCACCAATCAATATGGTACTTCCGATTTTGTTTGATACATGCCCACAGAGCATGCACACCAAAATTGATGAAATTCTGTCCTCTGTACCTTATGAGATACACGGGTAAGGCTCAAAATGCTTTGGCAATCCTAGTCCCGAACACTGATTGAAGATATCTCCCAAGATTTATGATGATTGGACAAATCGTTAATGAGTTATGGCCAATTTCCTGCTAAGCCCCGCCCTTTGCGAAGAGATTTTGGTTTATGGCCAAAATGTTTTTCAACCGATCTTGCTCATTTATAACAGAAATGTGTATCTCAGTCCCGCAATGCAGTATTCAAAACTAGGTGTTGATAGAGTGAAAATCCAAAACGTTCTTTTCATTTTTCTGTTTCAAATTATGCAAATTAGCTAATGGACTGTACTTTAAAGTGCCTTTCTATTCTTCCGACCACTCAAAGAGCTTTACACTGCATGTTATTCACCCCATTCACACACATTCATACACTGATGGCAGGTACCAACTGCTCATCAGTACAAAGAAACTAACTCATTCACACACACTTACACACCGAAGGCAGAGCCTTCAGGAGCAATTTGAGGTACAGTATCTTGCCCAAGGACACTTCAACTGGACGTGCATGACAAATTTCAAGTCAGTCGGGCTTACAGTGTGAGGGGCATGGCCTCAACAAAAAAATAGCATTTTTGGGCTTTAAAAACAGCGCCACCATCTGGCCAATAGGGCTCATATTTCTGTGGAAGCGTTTGCACATAGTTTCCAGTTATTGGGCCAAGTTTCGTGTTTCTAGCTGATTCCAGCTCAGCTGAGGCAGGAGACGACAAATAATAAGAAACCGGCACAAACTCAATAGGGTTCTACATCTTTGCAGTTTGAACCCTAATAATGAACCTTTTGTGAAGATTAGGTAAATTAGACTGATAACATAAACAGCTTTTTTTTAGTTTAGTTTTTAGTTTTTCAGTTCTTTTTTATTTTTGTCATTTGTGATATAGGAATGAATGCTGGATTATGGAAGGAGGCTGAAGCCAACAAAAAAATGAGATGCCTCCAAAGTAGTGACAATCTACTGTATGTTTTCTGGTTATTTTTCTGCATTAGTCAGAAACTGCATTGGAACAATCAGCAAGTTAAGTTTTGTTCTTAATACAGCATGTCTATGATGTATGTGTCAGCCCTGCGATAGCCTGGCGACATATCCAGGGTGTCCCCCGCCTCTTGCCCAATGTGAGCTGGGATAGGCTCCAGCCTCTGGTCTCTATAACATAACATACATTTTGTCATGATGTTTTTGTTGAGACAGACAAATTAGAATCTCGTTTGGTTGCAAGGTGTCCACTCTGCAAGAACACAAACTGTAGTTGGAGTCTGGCTCAATGATCTCTCCCTGCTCTTGTGTTTGTTGGCTTTAAACTACACTACCCAAGGATCAATATGAAACAGAGTGTTGATGCCAAAATCAAATCTATACTGCTCTAATTCTCTCCGGAATGTTCCTACTCTTGACTCCTGTTGACTGACTGAATATCTAGATCTGTAATTATTGAATAATGATCAGTAGTTTATTTTAAAATTTTGCTAGTAAAGTCTATATAACCACGTCTCATGTAATGGCACTATTTTTTCTCTCTCTGCACTGCAGTTCTTTCCTGTGCTTCACTCATCTGTCTCACTTTTCATACAGCTGTTTTCTACAAGCATTTCATGACTGTCATCAAATGATAAACACTTTCTGCGTTCGACTTGAATATGAAACTTGAAAAATGATCAGAGAAGAAAAGAGTTTCAAACGGAAAAAGAGACACAAAGCTCAAGAGAGAGACAAAATTATCTAGACGCAGACAAGCAGCTCTGCATATAGCTGTTACCGCATCATTTCTTCTAACATCAAGCAGCAGCTGTGCTTAAATTATTTTGAGTCCATATTTGCCTGGAAACTGCAATTGAGAGGAATAAAAATATGATATTAGGAAACCAAACTCCTCCAGGAGTTTCAATCTTTCACTGAGGATAAATCACATTAAGAAAAAAAAAGACTAATCTCAGACTTCAGACACAATACATGACTGCGCCTTGGAACCCAGTCACCAGGCAGACAGCTTAAAGTTTACTTGTAGGGGTACAATGTGCATAACATTATGTCAGCACTATTTATTCCCACAGCCAGTAGTCTGCAGAGTGTGTCCTTAGAAACAGTGCCTCAGCAGCTAATGTATAAATTAGAGCAAACAGGAGCCAGTGGATGAGCCAAGATAGACACCCCGCTTGGGGTTATTTTTCATTCTATTTCAAATTTTGTTTTTTCTCTGTCACTCTCTTGGTCTGTTGGTATACCACTTCAGTCCTCTTTTGCCTCCTCCTCTTCTCCTGCTGCATCTATCTCTTTCTTTTTGGTGTTGCAAGGTGATTAACATTTTTTTGGCAATGATGCAATGCAGTGGAATTTTCAAAAGTAGAGATACAATATACAGTTTATGTTGTGTTTTCTTGTGAAGAGGGTAAACACAAGCAGTGCGGGCACTGATGACTGTGTTTCCCAAGTAAAATAATTCCAATCTGTTCTGAAATGGGCCAAACCTTTGCTTAACACAAAGAGCCAGACAACAAAAAAACAAACAACTAAAAATGTACAGTAATTATTGGGAATTTTATAAGTGTATTAAATGAAGTTGCACTAGTTCACACTAGTGTGTGTGTGTGTCCTAAATGGCTGCTTGGGTCCAAGATGGCGTCAAACAAAAGAAATCTAACTCAAAATGGCAGCTGGGCTGAGCAGCAGCCGCATTGCTAGACAAAGAAAGGAAATTCACAATGGTGGCTAGGGAATGTGGGTTAACAAGTGTGGCTCTGTTAAAGGGCCAAATTGAAGTGTCTGTGTGAACATCACTAACATCAACTTAACACTGAAAACATATCACAACAATAAAACTCAATAAACCAAATCAATACATATGCATTCACAACATTAACACAGTCCTGTGCTTAGCTCTGTACTCTGCTATGCTGTTATGCCCATTATCATTATCAGTTACATTATCAGTCCGTAAAGGAAGAAGTTGCTGTTATTATCTGGTGGTACTGCTGGAATGAGCCAGGCAAGGAAGAATGTTGATTCCGATTGAAGAAAGTCCTTGCTGTGCAGTCTGTTTGTGCAGATGGAGGAACCGGTCGCTCTGTCAGTTGTTCTCCTTACAGTTAGCTCGGCGCTAACTTCCTTAGTTGCTTCTTAAAGTTAGCAGGCAGGCTTTGTGTAGTAGCTGTTGGCGCTAAGCTTTGTTGCAGAAATCTTACGCAGCCCCTTGTGTCGCTGCTGAAGGATAGATTTGTCAGCGCTGCTGTTTGTCTGCTCCAAGCAGATACACTGAGAGGGAGACAGCAGCTGCTGAGCAGCAATGCTGTAGATGAAGCCAGAAGGAAAAAGAAAGAACAATCACCACTGACCCCCTTTGACCTGGTGATATCCCGGGTCACAGGTCAGACACATGGGAGCTGAAAGCCAGGCCCATAGGAGGAGTTCACACCTCTGGAGATTTTGGGAGACTGAGTTCAATGGCTCTCCATTGTTGACAGAACAAAAGAGCATGTGGTCTCCTAATAGAGCTCAGTTAAAGTCCCACAAATGAATGCATTTAAATGGAGGAGTGTCAGTGGTCCCAACATTTGTTAATAAGTGAGTCAAAAAAGTTAATAAAAAAGAAAGCAAAATATTGCTTGTTAGCGTGGGTTGATTTAGAATATTGGAAGTTATTCAATGTGTGGTTGTTCACTTCCCTTTTTATTCTATAATAGAGTACTGTGGGAATCTAAGTTACAGACCTACATCAGAAAAGACTAAAGCCAAATGAGGCAAGAATTTAAAATAAATGAACAAATACATGTCTGAAACCACAAAGAATGTACTTCACCCTGTTTGTCCAAATTAATTACGGTCACTGGCGTGACACCATCTCTCAGGAAACAATTGAAAGTGAAATACAACCTGTTACCTGAACAGCAGAGAAAGAATGCTCTATCCAGAGAAATGTTCAGAGACTCATAAATATTGGAGTTCACTGTTTTCTGACATTACATTATGTCATGCCTGTTTGAGTAACATTCTTCGTCTTGCTTCCACTTGGTGCAGCTTCAAGTGCAAACTATAAGAAAAGTGACAATGTTGTTGAAAATGTAATGTAAAACTTGGATGGGAATTTTATTTGTTTCTAATTCCTGCATTGGAGGTTCCCAGTACTAGAAACTAAATGTACAGTGAAATCATATCATTATGTCTATATTTTCAACAATATTGCCTCAGCAGAGAGGCACAGTGGGATGGTCAGTTGGCACATCCGGCCTTTGGTCTGTCTGTCCATCCAACACTTGGGTCAAAAGGAAGATATCCTGACAACAGCTCGGAGTTTAACAAAACTTGATATACATATTCATAGTCCACACAGGATGAATCTTAAAGTGTTGGTGACCCTGACCTTTCCTCTATTGCCAGCATCAGGTCAATTTTTTTCATTTGTACACAGAAAAACTTTAATGATTAATGATCTCCAGAGGATGAACCAATTCCATTATAGACACTCTATCAGCCTACCCATAGCAAAAATGTCAACTTTGCATTCAGTATGAGCACATTAATAATGTCAAGGTAATAAACCCTTCATTTTGCCAACCACATGACCTTTCCTCTTGTGCCATCTGCAGGAAAAGCAGCCTCAAGGGGCCACTAGCAGTGCTTTAAAGTTTCAGGCTAATCTTCAGTTGTTTTCTCCTTGTGAAAAACAACTTATAGCCTATCTGCCAACTTTTATCAAGGAAAATAAACAAAATAACCATAAGAGAACTAGAAACATTCTTTGCCTTGATGTCAATGTTTTAGTCACAGTCATATATAGTCCTCTGGCTCTCCAGCAGTGATCTGGTGAGTCTGTCAGAGCAAATAAGGAGACAGACTGTGCAGATAAAATGGCTCCAGTATGGAGTCATACTGGATGACTGAATATGAATCTAGTAACATTCAATGACTTGCATCCATCCATCCATCCATTTTGTGCCGCTTATCTGGATGGGCAAACTCCCATGACCCCTCTAGTAACCCTGCAAGGGTAAAGAGCAGGTCCACTGTTCCACACCCAGTACGGAATCGAAACAATCGGTTGAAGCCTCTTTTCCAGCACCTCGGCATAAGCTTTCCCAGGGAGGCTGCTCAGTGTGACATTGAAGAGGTGCGTCAGCCAAGACAGCCCGTCAATGTTCAGAGCCTTCAGCATCTCAGGGTGAATGGTAAATGGACTGTACTTGTATAGCGCCTTTCTACTCCTCCGACCACTCAAAGCACTTCACACTACATGTCACATTCACCCCATTCACACACATTCATACACTGATGGCAGAACTGCTCATCAGGATTAAATATGTTTTCGTGTAGAATTTTTTCCCATAAAATGTGAAAAAACAGGAAGAGTAGTGACTTTTAAGCACTATATGTGTTGCACTTCGGCTAAGCTCTTTTTGTTCTGAACTTTTCCCTGGGAAGGTATGCATTTTCTTGATTTGTTTACTGTTTGTATTTTTGCTAAATAAGTGACAATAAGTTACTGTAAAAAAAGTAAGTGTAAAGTGAATTTATTATAATTTGCAAAGAGCCGAATTTGCTGTTAGTGACTTTCATCAGCTCAGTGCCGTTTGAGTTCTGTGTAACTTAATTATTTTTCAAAGCTGATAGATGCATGTCGCATTAACAGTCAGTCAACTCATACAATGCATGGGGGAAAAGATGGGCTATTGTAATGTAATGTAACATGATATTATCTGGCTAGTCTGCCTATGTATAGCGATTTTATTTGTAGTGAGCTTCACGTGTTTGCGTGGGACGCCAGTCCCTTTCTTACTGTAAAAGCTTAGGCAAAAAGAGACATTTGAGTAGTTTGCAGCTGTTGGCAAATATTTTATTAATACTATTTTTTAACAATAATAATTTAAGCCTGCTGGTGATGTTGTGAAGTTCACATGGTTTCTCCAGCAGAGTTTTCTTTTTTACAGAAGCAGCTCCTGTAATTTTGAAATTGCTAAAATGCGGTTCAGCTCGATGACTTTAACTACCAAGGAACAGGTCAAATATTTTAGGAATGACCTCCCACTGGAATATTAATCTGAATGAGACTTTAGGAAGCAACTAACCCCCTGTTCACACACGAGTCTGAAGTTAGTCCATTACCCAGACGATTTGTTTCACTGCATTCTTATATGGTTACTTGTTACAGTTATATCATAGTGTATTAGGGAGCCGTTGACCGCAACAACCAGCTTTTTCTCCAGTGCTTGTACATAACTTAATTGGAGTAGAAAATAACTGCGTCTGTATCTTGAGCAAAATAAAAAGAGTACGATTAGTTGTCTCCAGGTTGTCCCTCCAAAAGTGTCAGAGGACGTTTGTAGTATCTTCACCACTTTATGCTACTGGGCAACTTCTGAGACTTGAGGTGCGGTGAGCCCCGCAAGCATGTTTTTTTAGGTTCCATTCACATCTAACGCATCTTGTTGCATTGCCAATGTTTGAGCTCATATGTGTGAGCAGGGGGTTAAAGTAGCAGTTTACTGGTGGTGATGTCTGCCATGAGCGCACTGCTCAGACAAAACTGCTGAAGAAGTGATACTGCCAACCCCCTACTGCCTGTAAATCAAATAAACTTCCCCCAACATCTGGACTGGCATGCAAATAATATGATCAATATTCTGCACAGCATGCCACATGTGCCTGAACAACACCTTGCAGGATAATCAATACCTTCCGCACCCACCCAAAACTCCTAAAAAAATCCACTCACCCTGCCAAATAAAAACGTGGAGAATAAAAACTTTGTGAGAAACCGTAGCGATGTTTCTTTCTTCAGTGACAGATGGGAAGCCCAGCACAGCTACCCTGTATGGCTTTGGTTAATTATGGTGGCATACAGTATATCGTACATATAAAACTCTCAAACGCAGGAGTCTGCTCTTCCCAGCAGCACAAGGAAATAGCTGACGGGTGCATATGGTCTGATCACAGGGAAGTTATTCTCTGACTCCTTTTTTCTCTGGCTGGCGTGATGTATGCAGGGCTGATCTTTCTCTCTGTGCAGCCAGCCAGGGGATTCTCCACTGAAATGATGGGAAATCTTGGAAAGCTGAAAAGTCTGCAGTGTAAATGCAGTTACACTGAATATAAGAGCCTTTTTCTCCTGAATATGATACAGCAGTAATCTAAATCCTGACTGAAAATCCTCAAATGAACTATTGTTATTTAGAAAGTCACACAACTGATTGGCATCTGCTTTTTAAAGGATCTTAGAGAGAAAGGGAAGGTTAGATATAGCTCTATAGTTGGCTAAAACCACAGGATCAAGAGTGGGCTTTTTAAGAAGAGGATAAATTACAGCTACTTTAAAGTACTGTGGTACATAGCCTGTTAATAAAGACAGATTGATCATGTCGAGTAAGGAAGTGCTAACTAAGGGTAAAACTTCTTTAAGCAGCCCAGTTGAAATGGGATCTAAAAGACAGGTTGATGGCTTAGATGAAGTTAGTTGAAGAAGGTCGATAGGAGAAAAGCAGTCTAAATATATATCAATTTTACAGCTGTTTCTAAGGTTCCTGTGTTTGAAGATACATTGGTACAGGTTGAGGGCAGGACGTGATGAACCTTCTCTCTAATAGTTAAAATTTTATCATTAAAGAAGCTCTTGAAGTCGTTACTACTGAGGGCTATAGGAATACATGGCTCAATAGAGCTGTGACTCTCTATCAGCCTGGCTAGAGTGCTGAAAAGAAACCTGGGGTTGTTTTTATTTTCCTCCATTAATGATGAGTAGTAGGCTGCTCTGGCATTACGGAGGGCTTTCCTTTGTTTTAAGACTATCTTGCCAGACTAAACGAGATTCTTCCAGATTGTTGGAACTGAAGATTTTGCGACGTTTGCTTTAATTTGCAGGTTTGGGTTTTATACGATGGCTAATTTTCTTTGTTTTATTATCTTCTTTTTTAGAGTGGCGATGGAATCGAGTGTGGTTCGCAGTGAGCCTGCAGCACTATCAACAAGATGATCAATTTGGGAGGGGTTGAAATTAACATCAGAGTCCTCTGTTATATTGAGACATAGCATCGAATTAAATGCAGATGGAATTGCTTCCTTAAAAGTAGTTACAACACTATCAGATCTAGACATCTAGAGTAGGAGGTTTTGCCTAATGGCGTGTAGTCCAGTAATAGGAGTTCAAAAGTGATTAAATAATGGTCCAATAATGGATTCTGTGGAAAGACTATTAAATGTTCAGTTTCAATGCCATATACCAGAACAAGGTCGAGGGTGTGGTTAAAACAGTGAGTGGCTTCATGTACACTCTGACAAAAGCCAATCGAATCTAATAATGAGATAAACGCAGCACTAAGGCTGTCATTTTCAACGTCCACATGAATATTTAAATCACCTACAATAATTACTTTATCTGTTTTAAGGACTAAACTTGATAAAAACTCTGAGAATTCAGATAAAAATTCAGAATAAGGACCAGGAGCGCGGTACACTACAACAAATAGAATTGGCTGTCGTGTTTTCCAGGTTGGGTGTGAAAGACTAAGAACAAGGTTTTCAAATAAGTTATAATTTAGTTTAGGTTTAGGGTGGATTAATAGGCTTGAGTCTTTTGGGTGGGTAACTGCTCTGGAAGCACAGAGAAGCGTGTAGGACTGCAACTCTGCCTCCTGGTCTGAACTCTGAGTTGTCATGGTTTAGGTCCACTAATAAACTCGGCCAGATTTCTGGATATGAGAGCTGCTCCACCCAAAATGGGATTAATGCCGCCTCTCCTAATCAGACCAGGTCTTCCCCACAAAATCCTAAACATGTCATCACTAGTCAGGTTTGGCAGGGGCCCAGAGAAAACTGTCTGACATTTTCTTTGCATATGTACGCACCGACTCAAAATTAACTTTAGTGACCTCCAACTGGCGTGATCGGGAGTCGTTAACCGCCAACGTGAATAACAATCTTACTGTATTTACGTTTATCCTTAGCCAGCAGTTTTAAATAGGATTCAACCTCGCCCACTCTGGCCCCAGGAATACATTTGACTATGGTCGCTGCTGTCGCTAACTCCATTTTTCTCAAAATGGAGCTGCCAATGATCAGAGTTGGTTTCTCAGTGGGTGTGTCTCTGAGTGGGGAGAACGCTGTGAAACAGTCACAGTTTGGTTTATGCAACAAAACTACTTGGTTAGGTTTAGGAAAAGATCATGGTTTGGGTTAAAATAAGTTATGTTAGTAAGCCACAGTAAGTCAGTCATGTGACATAACTTATCTTACATAGGCTACGTAACTAAGTTACATATGTAACTTAAAAGAAGTCAAAGTTGACTTTTGGTCTCACATAGGACATGGTCTCCTAGGTGAAAGTCCAGTGTTTGATCCATCCGTCTCTGTCCATCCATTTGTCTTTGACTTTGTCGCTCTTAATACTACCACACCTGACATCCTCCTTTGCTCTCTTCATAATTACTGAGGCCAATAGAGGTCGCCGCCCAGCAATAAACGGCTCACGATTACGTGGGTTATGCAAATTATAGTGCGTTACTTTTCATAGTTATAGTTAAGTACGAACAGTGAATGAGAACAGCCTGCACAAATACACTGCCTTCTATATTTTAATTGTTCTCTTTTACAGTAGCATGCAGGAAGTGACTTCTATTATTCATTAGAGCATGCAGATCAGAATACACACTCATGATGTAGGCTACTGTACATGGCCAAACAAAAACAAAAGATTCAGATCCAGGCAATCAGTGCATCGGTGCTTGCAGTGTGAACACGTCTTCAATGAAAAACTTCTGGAGTCTTATTTTTGTGGTTTGGGACATTGTTCCTATCAGAAATAATAACATTGTACTTGACCACTAATAATAAATGTATGATCATCCCAGTAACTACAAATAGATCATAAACAGAATAACCATTTTCCCACACTGCACTGTGGCAGCTGCGGCCCTTTTAAAATGGCTTAACTCTCGCCTCCTCTGCTCATGCCACAACCAGTGTGTCATAAAGCCTTCACTTCGCATTTACAGCCTGCAATGCCGGGAAGCAGCAGCACAGATGCCTGCCAGAGGCACCTGTGTGTGTGCGTGTCCCTGTGTGTGCGTGTGTGTTTCAGGCTTCATGGAGGTGACCCCCCGCAGCGGAGTCGGATGTGAATAGAAACGGGGAGTTGTTGACCGCGAAAAGAGTGATGGTCATTTACTAATAAAAAAATGTGTGTGTGTCACTGTATGGCCGTAATCATTGCTTTCTCTCTCTCTCTCTCTCTCTCTCTCTCTCTCTCTCTCTCTCTCTCTCTCTCTCTCTCTCTCTCTCTCACACACACACACACACACAACAGCAGCGTGGGAGTGAAATCAACACATTACATTTAGTGACAAGGTAAAAGGTGAGTGCAGGGTGACAACAGTGTCAGCTGACAGGACGAGGTGAAGAGCTGCTGTCATATGGGAGGTTTGAAAGAGCGACATGACAAATACTCTGAGAGAGAGAGAGAGAGAGAGAGAGAACATAGCCACAGTGACAAAAGGTACAACAACTGTGCCCTCTATTGTCTGACAATGAACTGTCAGCACAACAGAGAGAAGATAAAAATAGAGTAGGACAAGTGCAAAGGATGAAGAGCTGGGATGATGAGAGATAGAAGGATGGAGAGATAAATTTGGGCAAGAGGAGTGTAGAGTTGAAGCGATGTAATGATGGAATGCAGGGTTGGAGAGATGGATTGAGGGAAGCATAGAAAGATAGAGGGATGGAGAAATGATATGATGGAGAGGAATGTCTGGATGGAGAGATGAAATGATGGATAGGCAGAAGGATGGAAAGAGAGAGATATGCAGTGAAAGATAGAAGGGTATGGGGCTGCAGGAACAGACAGATGGAACGATGGAGGAATTGATGGATGGAAGATTGCAGGGCTGGTGAGATGGATGGAGGAATGAACGAATGCAAGAACAGACAAATGTAATGATAGAGAAATCGAGGGATGACAGAATTAAGCGAAGGAAAGATAGGGGGATACAATAATGCAGGGATGGAAAGGTGATGATTTTCAGAATGGTGGAGAAGCACAAGGATAGAGATGGAATGATGAAAGAATGCAAGGTGAAAATATGGAATGACAAGAAATAAAGGGATAGAGGAACTGAAGGATGTAGAGATGAAGAGGTGACCTAATAGAGATGAATGAGAGATGGAGAAGAATGAACTGATAAATGGATGGAGGAATGTAAAGATGGACTGGATACAGTAATGAGATAAAAACATCCCTTCGTCTCCTTATCCCTTCATTCCTCCATGTCCCTCTCCATCCTTCCATCCCTTCATCCATCTTCTACAAGCTCCACTCGCACTGGACTTAACATCTGTCAGCTCGCTGAGTGAGATGCCAGTTTCTGTGATATACGTTCAGATTCATTGCCGAATACAAACCAGTCAGACGTGGCATCATCTGTATTCACACGACAACCGGTCTCCACCCTTCCAGCTGTCGGGCAGTCACACAGGTGAACAGGATCGTAGTGGGCAAGGCAGAGATTTGTCACTCCAGTCAGGGCCTGGAGCTTAATGTTCCGGCTAAACTGTTACAGAATAGATGTTGACACAAAAGTGGGAGGTTCAGAAAACTGACATGACCGCGGGGATTTGGCGGGAAGATGGTCGGAGGACGTAAGTAAATGTGACGCGTCGTCGAACATCAGAAACACTGACACAATAGAGAGAATGTCGGGGGGAAGAAAGAGGAAAAAGTGACACCACTCTCTCCGTCTTTCTGTTTTCTCTCTCTGTCTGCCTTTGTGTTTCTCTCTTTCTCACTTTCATTCTCCCACTTCCTGTTTTTCACACACACACACACACACACACACACACTCTCTTTTTCCCCTTTTCCCCAACTTTCTCTTCCATTTAATCAACAAGCTCAGTTTTTGCCTTTGTATCAGTAGAGGTACAATGGTGACTATAGCAGTTTGAGCAGTGATAGTAGTAGTAATTAGTAGTAGTATAAGTACTGGCAGTAGTAGGCTGGTAAGTCAGAAGGTAATAGTAGGAGCAGCATTAGTGCTAGCAACAGACTGTGCTTGATTGATTCTCCTGTTGCACATGTTAAAGCTGTGCTGATAAATATTTTTATATATAAACATGTATTTATATTAACAATGGGTCACATGACGTGACATAAAAGGGTTTGCTTGTGGTGACAGTGACTCAGAGAATTATCACCCACTTCTGTAGTTCCCTTCAGCTGAGAGAGCAGAGTGTTTTAGCGTCTTTTAGCTCATTGTTTCGGTTTTACGACACATTTCCCATTTGGTTCAGTCTCACCAGTCTTATCAACCCCCGTTTTCAGCAGCAGCAGGCAGCTGTTTTTAACAAACAAGCTCTAGTAAACCTACTGTGCACTACCTGACCAGCACCAAAACGACAGAAAGTTAGTAGCTGGTGAAGAAAGTGGAATATCAACCAGCTGAAGAGCCAGATATTTTTCTCAGGAGTTGGAGGAAACCAAGCCATCACTAAAAGGAGAGAGAACATTGGACGTGCATTGGCCAGGTGGCCAGAAACACGATCTCAAATGAATGCTAATGTTGCTCTGTGTCTGCTGGATGTGTAAATAGGCAACTGTTTGCTTCACATTTGACACAACTGTATAAGGTGATAATATGTCAATGTTGTGTTTACAGCTTGTTCTGCTGCCAGAAAAATCAATTACCCAAATGCACCTTTCAGGTGGGACAACCTAAACCTTTATCCTTCATATTGTATTACCAGCAGTTTGGTGACCTCATGTAATTTCCAGAAACCTAAGCAGAGGTATAATAAACCAAAATTACTGGGGACTGTGTAAATGTGCAGAGCCTTCCACAAATGTTTGAAGAAGACATTTATGAAGCTCTCCAGAACCCTGAAGTTGTGTTTTAACAAACTCTGTGATATGCACAGTATCATCAAAGTCTTTATGGCGAAACAGTCCATTATCCAGTAAAATACAACCAAAACCCCCATGTATGTCTGCTTAGTTCAATCAAGATCAAAATAAAACTGTTCAAATCAAAACAATCCATAGTGACAGTGTGAAGGGTTCACACAAGACAAGACTGATAGCATGACAGTGGTAAATTATACTAGACAGTTTGTTCCATGACACCTCCCAGACTTTGTAGGTTCTCTGAACCCAAGTCTACTTTTCTTTAAAGATGTGGTTTACTGTAATCCATTCGACTGACATACAGACATACTGTCAATAACAGCAGATGTGTTGTTGCAGAAATGTTTGCTTCTCAGACTTTCTGGCAGTGGTAAGAAAAGATCTTGTGCCTGGTCAGATGGCGTGGAATTACAATGGCTCGATTGTATAAAGGGTCAATAAGCAAACCAAATTTATGTTGAGGAGGATGCTTTAAAATAATAAAATAAAAAAACATAATGGAGAGTCAGAGGCTAAAGGAGCCTGCTTAAATCCTCCATGATAAGGCTTAAGAGCACAGGTAAATGGGAGAGGGAAGTTAATTAAATGCATCATATTTATTGGACGTGTGTGTGCGTGTGTGTGTGTGTGCTGGATGTGTACAATAATGTAATATGGTCCTCATCTGCAATAAGGCCAAGCAGTAATTGGGTCCTAGTGACTCTCAAGAATATTTAATAAGAGAAAGGAAAAGATTAGGAAAAAACTGTTTAGGCATATTAGCGAATAAAAAAAGTCACGCAGAGAGAGAGAGATGCAGAGAGGATGAATGAAAGAGGAGAAAGACAGCTACATGGAGGAAGATAACAGTTAGAGGAGGAGGATTATATCTACAGGGTGAAAGAGGGAGGGTGGGAATAAAACAGAGTTAACAAGATAGTGTATGTGTGATTATGTGTGTGTGTTTGCGTGTGTGTTGATAGTATTGTGAGTCTTATTATTCCAGTTAATCTCCATCTTGCTGGATCTCCTCCCTAACTGCCCTCCTCTGCTGTTTACACGCCACATTTCCAGACATTTTCCATCTAATTGCTTTTTTCTCTTTTCTTTCTTATGACAGAAAAGTCCCCCACCCTCCCTTTTTTGCATTTCTAGCTGTCCTTGACTCGTCAGCTAATTAGTTTTGGAGTAATTACCTGCTTCAGCGCTTTGTAATAGTCTCTCTTATTGTTTAAAAAAAAGCCTCACAGTACAGGTACAGTGGGATAAATGGCTCTCACAGTGTGATTGTGTATTTATTTTAGTTTATTAACTTGCGTCCAGCCTGAATGTCAAATCTGTCACTGACTTTCAGACTTTGATGTGAAAGGGCAAGGAAATGGAAACAAGCTAAACCCTCCTTCCGCCTGCACCTTATTCAGATGGCTGTTGTACATTGAAGGGAAATGATACCAACTTTGGGGGGTAAAGCGCTGACGCTGCCTGGAAGTTATGGAGCGCATTTTCCCACAAACTATCGAAACAATGCATCATTTGTCATTGCCTTCCAAAACAACCCATATTAGCATTTTCTGATTTGGCACTCTATTTGCAGGACAAAATCATTTGTCAGTGCCTTCCAAAATGTTATGAATGGCCATTACAAAAATTATTCATGTGACAGTTTTATTATCGGCTATTGTTATGTTTTGGTTAGGTAAAGACACAGCTAAGGTTAGGTGGTCAGCGTTAAAAGGACCTTTGGGCGTGCTCGGACTGTACAGACTGGGATGTTTTCAGGACTGCTACCAACAGTCTGGATGAGTTCACAGAGGCTCTGACATCCTACATCAGCTTCTGTGAGGACTGCCGCGTACCATCACGCACCAGGGTGCGTCACAACAATGACGAACCCTGGTTCACAGCAAAACTCATACAGCTGAGGTTGGAAAAGGAAGAAGCGTTCAGGAGTGGAGACAGGGACAGGTTTAGAGTGTCAAAGTACAGGTTTAGCAAGGCAGTGAGAGAGGCTCTGAGAAACTCTAACCGGGCTAACCGGGCTAACCCGACTAACATGCTACAGATGATAAACATGATACAGATGATGCAAGTGGTGTGCTGCCAAAACATTCTGAGTAAAACTCTAGAATTTCTGTTCCGCGGGTGCAAGATAGATAAATAGTTTGGGTCACAGGGCGTACCGATCCGAGGAAGTCGCATACCGAACCGAAGTTCCCGTGCCGAACGGTTCTGGACGAATACACGTATCGCTTACACCCCTAATTCTTAGCAATCTGTTCAAATGTACTTTAGCCCCCAATCTACTATATTGTAAAAGGAGACAAAATGTAGCTGTGGCACCAAAAACTTAACTGAAAGAACATGCGGGTAGTGCATTTATGGACATTCCAGTCTGACAGCAAGGAAGTAAATCAAATCTTTTCCTTTCTTTGCATATCCACTTACGTCCCTACTGTTTGTTTTTTTTTCCAAAAATGAACATATACACAAAAACACATTTTCCTCTCTGCTTTCTGCTTCTCTGTCTCCTCCTGACTCACGTCTTCTGTATTTTCTTCACTCAGTGGTGCAGTCACAGTGAAACAGATGACATGCATTGTGTGTGTCTGAATGAACTGACTTGAACAAACACTGCTGGCACCAGCGTGTGTGTGTGTGTGTGCTCATAAATCGGCACTCAGAGTGTCAACTGACTCTTCATGAATTCAGAGGGTTACTAGAGCTGCTGTTCATTTATTCAGAGCATCAGACAGAGTACTGGGAGAGGAGGAAAGAGGATGTTGGAGCAGAGTAACCAACAGGAATCTGCTGTACACTGTGTAAGCTGAAGTATGAATGAAAGTAAAGAGTAAATGTATATTGTTTAAAGCTCCAAACAAGCTCATGCCCTAAATGACATAGTCTGCAATTAAAAGCCCTGCACACCATCGGCAAACCCACACAGGTGATTTTGATTATTTTGGCTGATTAGACATCTTCTCACCTGTGGAGGTGTGTACAGACTTGGCTCGATTCACATCTCCCTGACTCTCCTCTTAGCTTTGTTGCATCTGTTTGGGTGGGACAAATTGAACCTTTGTCACTCTGATTACTACATGGAGTCTGGTGACCTCACATACAGTAATTCACAGCATAGCTCCACCACCTTCAACCTTAACAGATGTATAATTAGCCAGAGTAATTGAAAGCACCTGTGATGGTGTGCAGTTTTTTTTTACAGTTGCTGGAATGCACCTTTGATGAAGCTACACTAACTGTTTTCCCCTGCTTTCTTTGTGCTGAGCCACACCTCACAGAGCTAAATCTGCATTGAAAGCAGATATTAAATTGATTTTGTTCTATTTCTCGGTAAAACAGTGAAAAAGCTCATAATGTCTTCACAACATAGTTAAATAGACTTCCGTATTTCCTCCTTATAGCTACTAAGCTCCACAGAAAGCAGTGCATTTAGCAATTTATTGGTGAAGTGAAGACTGGAACATAATGAGCACATGGCTCACCAGTGGAGCATTATGCTACAAGAGTAATTACTTGACATTTGCTGTAACTCTGTCTCCATTGGAATTCATTGTTAACTGTGAATCAAGTGACTACAGCTGTGGTCCTCTCAAGAAGGAGCAAGCTACAAATGCTTAGATCTACATTTCCAGCCTGCAGAGTTGAGCATTAAAAGACAGATTTGTGGTGCAGTATTCCTTTAAAAGGACACTGTGGGTGTAGCTTTACCTTGCAGAGCTGGAAGGAATTACAGTTAAAACCCAGTCAGACATAACTGTCTGTTTGGTGATGGATCACTGTGTCCTAATTTCAGTTACAGACTCCCCCTGTTTTCCCCTGCCTCCTCTCCTTCCTCCTTTTTATCTTTGCTTCTTTGCCTTTGTGCTCCTCCTCGCCTCCTTCTCGTCCTCATCACAGTAAAGAAAGAGGTCACCATCTGTGGCAGCAGTAAGGCCAAGTCAGACATCTAATCTATTAATCAGAGTTACATTTACTAGCATACTTAATACAGCCCGCCAACTGCACGCAGGAACATAATGTGAGTAAATATTTAAAAAGCTCACCGAATGTCAATTTGTGCCATTGTCTCCTCTATTGAACTGTGGATGTGAACAACTTGTAGATGTCTTGGAAAATCAAATAAGCAAACAGGTAAGGAGATAAAAAGCGGTTCTGTTCTGTGTGCTGAAACAGAGGAGCTACTGTTGATAAATAATGATGAACACAATACCTACAGTGCAATTAGGAAAAATTACTCAGATCATTTAATTAAGCAGAAACATAACGATGAAATAATCCATTACAAGTAAAAAGTCTTGCATTCAAAGACTTACATAAATAAAATAATGTAAGTATTAGTAGAGAAATGTAGGTAATGAAAGTAAAAGTAATAATTGTTGTTGTATCATTTGTTATATGTTGGAAGACCACAGTGGATATTAGCCTCTTGATTTGGAAATACAAGTAGAAGTACCTAAAAATCCCACTGACGTAATGTATACGAGTAAATGTACTTTGTTACTTTCCACCACTGAGTAAAATGTACAAAATCCAATCAGCTGACTTTATGTTCTCATAGTTATAACAAGAGTCGAACAGCCATGTTATCGTCTCCGTGAGGCTGTACTTAGGCACAGCGGTGCTTTAAGCTAAATGCTAACTCTAGCATACTAACATGCTGACAATGACAATGCTAACCTGCTAATGCTAAGCAGGTATAATGTTTCCAATGAGTCCCATTTTAGTTTAATGTGATAACATGCTAACATTTGCACTTAATTAGCACTAAACACAAAGTACAGCTGAGGCTGATGGGAATGTCATTAGTTTTGCAGGTATTTAGTCATAAAACATGGACAAATTAAAAATTTGACATAATGATGGTGCTTGCTGAAAAGTTAACGGGTGGCCAAAATCATTATGATCCATTCTATGGGGACTATTAATGTCTGTACCCAATTTCATGGCAATCCATCTAACAGCAGACATTCAGTATTTCAGTCTGGACCAAAGTGGTGGAGCAACCAACAAACCGACATTACTATCCCTAGAGTCATGCCATTATTATGGCTAAACCTAGTTATATCATCAACTTTACCATCCTGATAATTAACCATCATAATATGTACAGTATATTAACTAACATTTTCAGAACATTTCTATTTGATAGAATTCAGTTTCTTAGGTAACAGAAAAATATTGTCATCCTGACCTCCACAGGTTGAAATGTTCAACACAGGATTGAAGTTCAAGAGCTCAAGAGAGCTTAAAGGAGACATTCACTGCCACTGCATGTCACACAAAGCACCAGCATCTCAGACCAAAACAAGTGGGCACTACAGCCCACCAGACTTCATTGACAAAAACAGTAATTTTACCTCGCAGATCATCGTAAAAGACACTTCATTCAAACTGGACAGAGACAAAATAAAACTCACCAAAACCGTCTTTGTTAGTCTTTCCACTGTTCTAACAATCACCACAGGTGGTTTGGTCGAAATAAATCCTTTATTCGCTGAGTTAGATGAGAAAAGAACCAGCCATTACATCGCTCTCCTCAAAGCCAACAGTTTGACAGGGAGGGACTCACATGCACTAACATGCATGCACGGCCACACCGGCTACCAAAACAAAGAACAGAGACGCTTGGATGACAATACACATGGAGGGAGTGAGATGTCATTCTCTGCTCAGGACACCATTACTCCAGTATGTCTTTACATACAAATAGTTGTTTGCAGCTATATTAATGTTCAAATTCTCAGTACCTTTAACTGTCATATCCTCAAATAACCAAGCAGCACTGTATCTTTCATCTATTGCATCCCTTTCAGATGGCACAAATAGTAAAAATAAGGTGAAGTAAAATGTATTGTCACAAGCTCTATCCATGGTGCCGATCCTACGGCATGCTCCAGAGCAGACTCTGGCACTCCCTTAAGAATGTGTCTTGCTCTTACAAGAGCATATTCCCACCAGTGGGTGACCAGGTATCACCACAAACTATTACCAGACTAACTCAAGTTATCAGCCGCATCCTATTCACCTGTGTGCATCCAATATAACCTCTATAGACTTTAAATAAACTGCTTGGGAGGCATCAACTGTGAAACAAAGACAAAGTATATCTTTAAATGTATAGTAAAAAAGGATACAGCTGTAACTGCTGCCATTTGAGATTGATTAAAATTTTAACTGGAATTAAAAAGTTTGAAGACACAGCAGATAGGATCCTGACCAGGAGTGGATATTATATTGCTGTGATTAATAATTGTTTTTTTGTTTCATATGGGATGCATGGGAACAGAATAGTTACGTAAAAGCAATTATTCAAATGAAAAAAAATCATGCTATTTAAAAATACGACATATACATCCATGGATGAAAAGGATTAAAGGCGGGTTGTGAAGTTTCTTTAACCTTTCACAGGTCGCACATCTCGAGGTCGTCCAGCTGTCAAACAGCTGTTTCTATAATGTGTTAAGATTCACTGTGATCCTCCCTGCGCTCTGCTGGGAAGATGCTGCTGTAATCCCTTTGACATGTTAAACATCCTATAAAATGCTAACCTTTTTAAGAGTACTTGATTGCCTGACATTTGCAGTGATGAGTAAACTTGTGTTACCGCGCTGTTACAGGGCAGGATGTAAAGGAAAATCAATGTCACACATACGAGGCAGCAGGCAACAACCTTATGGCTCAGCAGTTAAAAGCAGATCCACTTTGACATTCTGGGCACAGATCAAATATAAAGAGAAAAATAAAAGTAAACTGATAGCGGTGATGTGATGGTCGTCTCTGACCGAGTGCCCAAACACACAAGCAAGCAATTTTTATATGATCACCGAGACTGACATCAATACTGCTTGAGTAAAAAATAAAAATAAGAAAAATGAAACATATTATTTGAAAAGATTACTTTTATATTGGACTACAGGGAAAAATGTAAGACCAAGCAAATCAAACTTGATCTTATCTGGTATAGCAGCAGATGCGGTTTTCAAATCCACGTGTTTAATGGCTCTGTTAAGACCAGTGTCCCCCAAAACTGAAACTTTTAAAACGATAGTAATCAATATTTTTATAATAACAATGTATCAAATGACAATGTGAAAACAATGTGACAATGTGAAAGGCGTCGTGCGTAGCTACGAACCCACAGAGAATTATCACTGAATCTGAAGCTCCCCTCGGCTTTACGGAGCTTTATACTGAGTTTCAGCTCGTTGTTTAGCTGTTCGGCTGTTTTAGTTCACTTTCACCGCTGACACAGCTGATAGCTGTTTTCATTGAAAAAGGTCTCAAAAACGGCAGACAGACAGAGTGAGCAACTAGCTGGTGAACATAGTGAAACATTTAGCAGCTAAATATTTCAGATAGATATTTCCCTCAGGGCTCGGTAGAGCCAACAAACAGAGAAAAATGAGAGTGAATATTGGACTGTTGGAAAAAATCAGTTATTGTTGCTTTAAAGTACTGCCTCAACGGCATTTCTATTATTAGCCACGCTAGCAATGTGACTCTAGGGATGGCAATGTCAGGCCTTCTGTCGGTCGGTCCGCTTTGGTCTAGACTGAATTTTATCAACAACTATTATAGATAATAGATAAAAAGATATTAGCCGATAGGGAGATCAGCAGTTGGTGAGAATCTATACAGGTATAGTCTTGTATGTGTGCAGGGTGCTACTGAAAAGAACTGTCTATCCTCCCCAGTGGAATTCAAAAATACTCCCAAAATCTGCTCTGCTATGAGATTTCTTGTGGAGCATCTCCTGCCTGGTGGGAGGCTGCCATCCCCCGGGGTGAAGAAGAAAAGGTTTGCCTCCTGTTGGCGCATCGTAACAGCTGTTGCAGTTGACCTTCGGGCCTTGATCAAAGAGGCCTGCTTTGTCTGGTGTTAATATCAAATGATGAACATTCAGCTCCCGCACTGCCCTTTATTTTCGCTGCCAAACAGACAGCAGGAACACATCAGCCTGCCCTGATTGGTATTCACAGACGCTTGTATAAATGATTATGAGGCTGCTAGATGCTGCTGGACAGAAAAGAGAAGACTGGCTTCTTTCATAACTCTTAAAGGACCATAACTGTGTTTTTGAATGTTTTCACCCTTTTACAACAAGTCATACTCAATACTCAATGTACTGCACATTTATATAGGTTTTCAAATGATTTCTAAAATGTGTTTTCCCTTCTTTCCAGGAAGGAACTGGCATGAAAATCAACTTGCAGAAAGTTACATTATTGTGGTTAAGTAATGCAGTGTAGACTTTTCAAATCAGTCTGCAATTAGGTTAATATTGCATAACTACACATAAATGCAACTTTGACAACAATAAAAGCAGGACCAGCAGTGACGTAGCAGTCCATACTCTGGTAATTACATTCATGTTGGATTTAGCCGATTTAGTCCAGTGCAAACGCATTGTGTCCTTAATGTAGAGAAGCGTATAGTAAGCACATGGAGGTTGTGTAGCACATACTACCTTTGTATGGGAGATCGGAGTTCTTGTACTGTGACAGACCTGCATTTAATGTTTGCTTTTTGTTAAGTGATCTACCCCTAACCTTAACAAAGTGTCTAGTGATTTAACCATAAGGAATAATTGGACATTTTGTGTGCTTTTCGCCGTTAGCCTGGCTCTGTCCATCAGCATATATCCTGTTCATGTCTGCTGATTTCTTAGCGGAATGCCAAGAAATAGTTTAGTTTAGCACATAACAGCTTTTACGTTTCTGTTTGTGTATGGAGTAAACAAACGAGATATAACATGTTAATTAAAATTAGTTAAATAAAAATTCAGAAGTGTTGATGGACAGAGCGAGGCTGGAACCCCCCATCATCAACGTTCTGTCAGCGATAGGGTCATGATGAGTATTACCATGAGATTAGAAATATCTGCATTTGGACATCATCTTCATTTTACCTATAGCAACATTCTCTGTATTGAGACGTAATCTCCATGTGTCCAGGTAATAACATGATGATATGTGGTGATTCAAAAAAAAAACAACTAAAGACTATGACTAAGGGAAATTGGCAGAAAGTCCAGTCTGCTGGATCTGGCGACCAACTGTCATATATAAAGCCAGTTGCGTGGCTAAGCCTATACAGCATACTCAATCCATAAACATTTCATGACATTAGTAAAGGAAGGTGTTGGATCAGTATGCTTTCGGTAAGAGCAGCCACACTGAGCCCCTTCACCTCATAAGCAAAGAGTAAACAGTTTCCAGATTTTCACAGCGTTACAGGAAAAGTGATTATTATGAGCCATGTGAAAGCAAAAGCAATCAGACATCACAGAGATGGATTAAACCGGAAAATGCTTCTCCTGCAAAGGATTTCAAATGAAACAGGACAAACAATCAATGAATGAGACGCAACTCACACCGTGTGCACATGTTCACATACATACACACACACACACACACACTGGGATTCTGCTGTTACCCTTCAGTCAGATTAAAATCTAGGCAACCACAGTTTTGCGCTCTCCGGCCGATCAATACCTCCGTCCGATCAATCATGTGAGAGGAAAACAAAACCAGCAGTGGTTGTCGAGGATTGGTTGTGTACAAAATTTTGTTTTTCACACTTTCAGCTGCTGCTATGTGTTCCACACAGAGACTCCATAAAAGATTTGCCTCTGGAGAATGTTTTCAAAAGATGCAATAAATTATACAACACTCAGAAACACACTACAGCAGCCGGAAAGAAACAGTAGTTGAGTGTTTGGTTTCCCAAAGCTCTGTCCAGATCTTTCAAATATGCAGATTCCACACAGAAAGCACAGGGCGAAATTCAAACCTACTTTATACCGAAACGACTAAATAAACAACCACATGAATATCCACCATAAGGTCTGTGGAATATCCAGAGAAACCAGGACTCACTGTTGAGTTAAAAAAGAATAAAATTCACCCCTGTTGTGTTGAGGTGGTGGTATGATTTCAGAGACAGAATCTCAAAACATCAGCACATAAAACCAAAACTTTCCTTAAAGGTATAATATGTAACATTTATGCATTAAAATGTCTAAAAAACGATTAGACCTGTATTATATATTTCGTTGAGTTGTGTACTTACATTATCCCAAAATGTTTCCAACAATGTTCGAACCCAGAGAAAACCGTAACTTTATTTGTTTCATTTGGTCACCTGTCAATGGCGTCCGGCCCCTTCACCCCCTCTAGTTGCTGTTGTTTTGATGTGAGAGACCCCTAGTGGCAGAAATTACATACTGTGCGCTTAATCAGAATCAGAATCAGAAACATTTTATTGATCCCCGAAGGGAAACTCTTTGTTACAGTAGCTCGCCTTTACGTCAGCGCACACAGGAGAAATTACTAGAAAACGATATGATACACTATAAACACTATAAAACAGTACCAAGTGGGTTTACTGGTTGATGATGAAGTACAGTATAAAATACAATGTAACTAATTATGTAATAAATAATATTAATAAGCAGAGGTGCATGTACTGTCGAGAGTAATTGAGGTATATAGTATCAGTAACAATAAATAAGAAAAACTAACAATATTGCACGGGAGTAGTACACAGAATATTGCACAATTATTATTAATTATGGCGGAGATGTAATGCTCAATGTCCAGTTTAGTGACTTTGGGTCATACAGACTGACACTTAGAGGGAGGAGTTAAAGAGTCTGATGGCCACAGGCAGGAATGACTTCCTGTGGCGCTCTGTGGTGCATTGTGGGGGGATGAGTCTTCCGCTGAAGGTGCTCCTTTGTTTGACCAGCACGTCATGGAGCGGGTGGGAGACACTGTCCAAGATGGTGTGTAGTTTGGCCAGCATCCTCCTCTCTGACACCGCCGCCAGAGAGTCCAGCTCCACCCCCACAATGTCACCGGCCTTACGGATCAGTTTGTTGAGTCTGTTGGCGTCTGCTGCCCTCAGCCTGCTGCCCTCAGCCTGCTACCCTCAGCCTGCTGCCCCAGCATGCAACAGCATACAGGACAGCACTGGCCACCACAGACTTATAGAACATCTTCAGCATTGTCCGGCAGAGACAAGGCTAGATAATAGGTGTAATTAAGAAATTAGTTTTGTGTGATTTGGGTGAACTAAACTTTTAAGGGTGTTTGAGGGTGTTTACATCCATATTGGTTCAAAAGTATTGGATCACTTTGTAGATGTTTTTCTACACAGTTCAGGATCAGCAGCAGGACAATGGTCCTTAACATACAGAGAAGACAACCGAGCAATTTTGTAGGACCAAACTGTAGAATGTTCTCAACTGTCTAAGTTAGTCACGTGACCTAGATCCAACTGATAATGTTTCACTGCTGACGACCAGTGTGAACACAAAAAGCCCATGAAACGAGCAGGGAGTGAAGCTGGCTATAGCCTGGACTGGCAGAGCATCAGCAGGAAACATACCCAGTGTCTGCTGATGTCTGTGGGTCAGAGACCTCAAACAGTTAGTGACTCCAACTACAACACCATCTGTTCAGTATGTTTACTTTAAGTTCATTTTAAGTCTTCAGTACATTTTGGTCCGGTATATTTGGGCGACTGAGTATAAACTACTAGAATTTCTACATTGTTCATCCGATGTGGGTGCAATCCAATGTGCTGGGAGTATACAGAGACAAAACAATTAAAAATGTGTCATTGTCCAAATACTTGTCAGTAGAGGACATTGTTTACTGTAAAATGCTGTGATCAGTGTCTTGCAGCAGGAAACTTTTGGGTGTGCTGGGGCATCAGATCCAGGTGAAAATGAGTTTAAACTGATCTATTCTTAAAAAAATATGTGTATCTTTTGGCAAAAACCAAAAACCAGGAGCCTTAGTTATGCTGTATAAACCACAAATGATAGAAAAAAAAAACTGGCAGCCATGTTTTTTCCCCGTCATCATTATGTTGCTCCTTTTATTTATCTTTCTAGTTGAACACTCTCCATGTGTAGTTGTGCTTTGTGTAATACCTCAACTCGGGTGTTGACTGTTCTCCACTGAAGTTCAAGTTAGGCTCTTTACATGAACCTTTGATACCCTGCGACCCTGTTTCCATGAATAAACCAATTAACAGAATTTTCATGTTCACAGGTAGAGCAGTGTGCCAGAAAATGGGATGAAACAGATGAAGATGCTGGCTCCCCCTCCCTCCCGCTGAGCCCGATGTTACTTCTATACCCAGTACGAGAAATTATGATCCCAGTTTTAATAATAAGTTCTGCTCAACTAGTTTTTTGTAGTTGACATCAAACATCTACCTTTAATGCCTTGGGAGTTTGCACAGGCACCAAAAGAGACGTTTCCAAGCAGCAGGAACACGTTTAATCTGACAGCATGTGAAGCAGGTTTCTCATCAGAGGATGAACATAGCTTGTTTTTGGATGATGAGGTGAATGTAATAAAATAAAAAAAATATCAAATGTACGCTTAGAAGAAAATTCACAACTTGTGTCTTATTTCTGTAGTTTTGGAAATCATTTCTATTGGTTATGATAACACTGCACTCACCAAAGTAATAGCTGATGTCCCACAGGCCAAGAAGCACAAGCAGTCAGACAATCAGACCGGTCGTAAACAAGCCCACAGTTTATCCAAATTGTTAAAACCACTTTACTGGAAAACTGTGTGCACACACAACAAGGACGTCCCTCTGTTAGCTGTGATGGATGTGTAAAACAGTTAGGTTTGGTAATAAATTGTACTGTTCGCCTTCGTTTTCTCACCCCAAAACATTTGGCTAACCTGGGGATTTGTTTACAACCTGTCTGATCGTCTCACCGCTTTGTGCTTCTTCTCTCGTCTGACTTGTTTTTGGTTAGTACAATGATGTTTTAACCGATAGAAATCTTGGCCAAAACTATGAAAATAAGTCTCGGGTTATATTAAACTGAAGTTTCCCCTTAAACTTGCAACAATAACAACAACAAAGAAAAATAGAGTTGAAAAAGGCGACAAATATGGATCGACAAAGGAGCACGTCTACTGACTTCAAAAGAATCAAAACATTATCATTACTACCACTAAGCCCCTTATTGTATTTAGGCAAATTTATACTTTCTCAGCCGCGAGGCAGGTGCTGCGTCTGCGAACGTTTGCATGCATTCGCATTCACAGCCACCCGGTGTAGTATGCAGGGTTCCACATCCACTGTCCTCCCTGCAGTCCATGTCCATTTTGCAATATTTTAGGGGTCTTTGAAGTGACCAACTGTTCATTCAACAGAGATCTGTAAGCTGGAACTTTACTCTATTCACTGGTTTGTTTATGACAGCAAAACAGCTGAATTTCAGGCCCTAAAAGGTTCAGTTGAATAAGACCATAACCAGCATATAGCCAGTGGCAAGGTGACTCCATGCAAGTTAATGTATCCAATGTCAGAGTGAGTCATGTACCACTTATTTAAGTTATTTCCCTCAGAGCAGAGGTCTTCATCACAGCAGCTGATGATCATTTCCAGATAAGATTTGATGTGATTTTTTCTGCGTTTAACATTAATTTAAATTTCCTCTTACAGGGCTCTTCCTTATCGTCTCTGCTTTGGTATTAAAAATCCACTTAACAAGTTCAGAGTCCCTTACTCTCTTTTCATTACACGATAGCACACTTGCTCTCCTGCTTTCATCACCTTACATTAGTATGTAGGCCTCGTCCGGGTCTTCATCCACACGTCATTAGCAGACATGATGTGCAATTTCCTCGGCTGTGGGCGCATAATGTGTGGGTATGCATATCTATAGTTCATACATCTAACATGTATGTGTGTGTGCCAATCGTTACGTTGTGAGCAGCTGCCTCAGATCCATCACAGCCTATCTGCAGATTAGAAATCCAAGTCATTACTGCGGCAGAATTTCTCTCATGTCAGTCACCATTATGAGGAACTGTGTTGACTGTAAGCAATTCCACAACCCAAAATGAAATTCAGAATTGTATTATATATTACAGCTAAAGCAGAGCAAGAGCTGCCATGGAGTACATGAAGATTTATATTTTGCACCATGCTGTGCATTCATTTTGGACCAAACTCATTACCCAAACTTCATCATTCAACATCCCTACCTACAGTACAGGAGTTTTAGATGTTGGTAGGTTTATCTTTATATCCAGTGGTGATTCAGCTTATGCTATAACTAAGAATAACTTTATTTAAAACTTTGGTTTTAAAACATTTGGCTCAGCAGGAGTCAGCAAAGGAACTCCTAAGTGTATCTATTTAAGGGGGAGAATGCATTAGTTTGACTTCACTAAAACAACCTCTGATTGTTGCAGGTTTGTTGAATTATTAGCTGGCCTGTCTGTATTGAAATAGGCAATGCCTAATCTCTCTGGCAGGCAAAACACATCCATGCACACATTCTCATATATTCATTCACACAAATCACTATGCTGTGCTTTTCTTTGCAATCTAAAATAGACTCTCTGACCTGACAGTATATGATCTTATTTCCTCTCAGCACGGGTAGATGGGTAAATATTTTATCATGACAAATCGTACGACAGCTGGGAGCTGCACAAACTACATATAGAATCTCCCCTAAAAAGTCAGTGAGGACTGATTGTACCTGGATTCATCCAAACAGCCTAAAAAAGCAGGTCAGCCTTATTTGAAAATGTGAGTATACGT
The DNA here is from genome assembly GCF_020085105.1 of Siniperca chuatsi. Classification (NCBI taxonomy): domain Eukaryota; kingdom Metazoa; phylum Chordata; class Actinopteri; order Centrarchiformes; family Sinipercidae; genus Siniperca; species Siniperca chuatsi. Next base: position 26,678,276 of record NC_058055.1, read on the forward strand.
TCTCAGCGGAAGAGCAGCAGCTCTGCAGTGTGAATTTAACTAATTGGCCAAGTTTAACCTGTAAAACTTCAACTGCAAAGAGGGATCTCCACTCGCACAAATATTCATAAACAAGGTGTTAGGGCAAGAAACCTTTAGACTGAAATCCTATAAGAAATTCCACAGTTTGAGGCATTAGGTCAGGGTGTATTTGGTGCTGCTGTTGAGTTGTATTGCTACACTTACTCTCACATAAATTGGGTTAATTCGCCAATCTATCCAGTTTTCTAGTTTTATGGACATCACAGTCCTGACTGAATGAAAAAAGCCACATGTCATTGTAATATGTCAGTTAGGCATTTTTCTTCCTTAACAGCTTCTTCAGCTCCTCCCACTGAGTTTAACACAACTAATACGAGTATTTCTTCCTACAGAGCAGCTCTACCTGCAGCCGACTCACTGAAACTCGAATTATTCCTGTCAGTGAAAGTTTTTAACCTGGCGTGCGTCGTATCCAGGAAGTCTCCTCATTTGACAAAATGACATGTCAGGAAAGAGTAACACGAGGCCGGAGTCACTCCTAACATGAAGTGTGGCTAAAGGAAGAGATGAAGAGTGGCTGCAGGATGATTAATATGACAGCGCTCTTCTCCATCTTTCCCTTTCGATCGCTTTTTGCTCAGCTCAGAGCAGCAATAATATATTAAACGTGTCCGTTTAAGTGTCTGTTGGACTAAAATAAAAGGTTGAATATACCAACAGAAAAAAGTAAGATTATTCTTAAAAGAAAAGTTATTGAGAAAAGATCTCTGATTTTACAACAGAGGAATACCTGCAGTAATTTTTCCAAGGACATGCAGATTTCATACTCTCTGGCACTTTTTTTTGCCAAATTGCATTCCACATCTGTCCCCCTGACAGGACTGATGCTGGATTCATAATGATTTCAGAACTACACTTTCAAGTGTCAGGAATCAAACGGTGGGCCGTGGTGGGCTCCGTGGATTTTCATATTGAATTAACCACTCCGGTGGAACGGCGACCTTCGCTATGTGTGTGGATCGAAGCTTCTCTTGATTCGTCTCTCCTGCCGAGAGCCTTGCAGGACCTCGGCTAGTTAAACATAGCTGGGTTCACGCAGGAATAAAGGCTAAGGTTAGCTTTGATGGCACATCTCATTTCTCTGTGCAGCAGTCAGCACTTTGAGAGCTGGAGGGAAAATAAATTGTGGCACATGTTGCTCACCCTGCTTGAGTTGAAACGACAGCTCTGTCATTTATCACTAGTGCCTCAGCAGGAAGTGCTGAACCCTCCATGAGTAGATGAATAAACTATACTGAGATAGTCTGTTTTGTCTTTGCTTTCTCAGTATATAAAGAACATCAGTTAATTCAGCATGTAAGCAGGAATCGCTTACTGTAGAGAGGCTTCAACCTTGTTCAAGTTTAAGTTTTTTTTACTGCCAGTACATTTAAAGTTAAAACCAATTTCATCTTGTTCATCTTCAATTTGGACAATGAAGAGAATTTAGAAATCCTGCAAGGTCCAAGCCAATGCCAGTGCTTCAAATCCTAAAAAATCTGTCCACAAAAACACAGCACCCCCACTGATGAGACTAGCGTCAACCTGAAGTGAGAAGGAACAATCCAAACATGGAGCAGAGCAGCACAATAAACTCTGTATCATCCTTCAGTGCCCCCCAAAAAACACCCTTTTTTGTTGCTGGTTTAGGAGACCTTGCAACAGCTTCCACTTTTGACTTCACAGGACACACTTTATGCTGCCTCACCACTCAGCCCAGGTACGTCACTGTCGCTCCCACAAACTCACACCTAGCCAGGTTAGCTGTCAACCAGCTAAACAGACATGCTCAACATGAGAGGTGTCTGAACAAACAACAAGGGGAACTCTCAAGATCACCGAGAACCTTTGTCATCAGCCGCTGAAAAGTCACAGGCTTGTTTTTAACTGCTTTTTTTTATACACTCTGTGTTTCAGGATGTGATGTATTTTGGGATGCTGTCCAGCAAGGAGATGTAGATATTTTTGACAGACAGTGACAAAATATTTAAAGGGGGTCATCCCTCTTCCGTTACATCTCTACGTCATCTCTCACATGCATTTACATGTACACACACACACATGCACAGAAATTACGTGCTCTATACCTGGAAGAATATTCTGTGGTCAAGTTGAATGTAAGATCATGTTTGCTGCCCCTTATTTCCTAATGACACCTACAGGATTTATGAACACGCCAGGCAAGAAGGGCAACAATCCAAAGTCTTGGCCATGTCTTGTAAAAAATAAAGTCTGGAAGTGACATGCAAAGGTTAGCAGACAGCAGCCTGTCATGACTTCGCCTTTGAAACAATCTGAAAAAAATGCTGAAAGTCACAAATAATGGTCTGAGAACTGGTTCAATGTTTGAGTTTAGTTTAAAAGTGCACAACTGAAATTCTGCTGTATAATGTTAAAGCACATTGTGTATGCAGTAATAATGCAGCATTGAGGAGAGCTCGATACACTGGGTCCTACTGTAACTGTCAGCTAACAAGCTCAGGGTCAGCACAAACCCTGTGCTGCAGTTTGACAAATGCAGAATCTAAAATCAGCCCCGGGCTTTAAATGAACTGGGCATACATAATGCCCCATCTGTGGGTGTGCGAGTGTGTGAACATGTGTTCGTGTAAAGCTGATTCAACTTATTATCACTAAAAAAGGGGGGAGTTTACATCAGTGTGAATCCATATACTGTACAGCTACATGTACCCTGAGGATAACTGAAATCCTTATTTTCCAATTCTGTGTGTGTGTGTGTGTGTGTGTGTGTGTGTGTGTGTGTGTGTGTGTGCGTGTGTTGAAAGGGCAGCTTGAGGTTGAGCGAGCTCGGTAACAGAAGCATTACCGCGCGGGTCGGCGCATGCAGAGGCAGTTTGTGATGAATGGGGTTTACCAGGCCAGAAGACAAGGGCTGTAGCCAGTGACATGAGATGCGAAACATGGATTTATCTACAGCAACAGAAGAATCAATTAAACCTCACTAGTGTGTGTGTTTGTGTGTTTCTCTGTGTGTAACAGACAGAGAGTAAAAACTGCGGTTAAAGTCATCCTAAAAGTCATCTCAACCCCAACTTTTCATCCAGCACCAAATCCCAGACACTGTGATCATAAGACCCAGACCCGCAGGAGCCAAATGTGCATTTGCATATAAGTAGTTGAATCTGTATTGACCTACTTAGAGTGCGAGTTGGGTGGGATGCACACCGTACAGAACCACAGACACAGAGATGATATCAGTGCCAATCTCCCCGACACATATTGGGTAAGGTGACCAATGGGCCAAGCTCCCAGAAATACTGGTGAAATCTGTTATAAGTTGGAAACACACTGACTGACTGATTATTGAGCTTCTTTACAACCAGACAGTCAGGAGGGGAAACTTCACTGTGAGGTCACTGTTCTCCACACACGGAGGACAAAGGGACTATTAGGCTGAACTGAGCTAAAGTGAGGTCGTATTTTAACTGATCTTGCCTGAATACAACAAAAACAAATAAAAACAACTAGTACAGTGGTTAGCTGGAAAGAAAGTGTTTGTAATGAAACTGTGTGAAATAAATTTGTACATTTTAGTGTGAAAATGTGTGAATGTTCACCATTATTACCAATCACTGCACTTTCCACATGAAAATGATTTCACTTGGTTCATTCAGCCTGGCATTATGTTTATGTTAGCTGATTTCTGTTCGGCACAATCAGGACTGAGTGAGGTATCCATCATCATCATCATCATCATCAACATCATTTTCTGCACAGAGGGGGGGGGCAGGAAAGCTACCTTATAGACGGGACAACAAAGAAGAGAAAAGTTTCAGAAACATTTTCAACTATCTATCCTATCTGTCCAGGCATTCCTAAAAGATTTGAAGCTGACTGGCAATTTTTATAGCATCCACCATGACAGGTCCATCAGACTGTCAAGTCATTCAGACCCAGGCTAGACAGCAAACTCTTTAGTTCAAACCCAACCTGAAGTCCAAAGCATGATTTGCCAAGCCAATTGGGTTATGTTGGGCTTGGGTTGGGTTGGAGACCTACAGTGTACACAAACTAGTCAGGTGGTTAATTTCTTCATCTGCATGCAATAAGAAGTAATGGAAAGCTGCACTTGAGCTAACCAGAAAGGCAACTGGCCTTTATTTGGCCTGCCTAAATATAGTTTTTTTTAAAAAGTAAGGGCACTCAGAAAAAAAGGGCAGGTACCCTTTTTGCAAAGCTTAAAAAAATACATTCTGCAAGCTTGTTTTAATGACAACAATCCTTGAGATGGTTTGCTCTTTTTTAACAGTGGATATGTTGTTGTAGAATAAAATTATTCTCATGTAACAGCTGGTAATAACTGCTGAGGATGCTATTTTTGAGTGTTTTTTTCTTGGGATCCTGGTGGTGTAACATTATGAGCAATTATTTGTGGTAATTAGGTCAGGAGGAGGCAGTGGCGCGCTGAGGGGGAATCACAGCCCTCAGCGATCCTGCTGGAGAAACTTCACCTTGTGAATCATTATTGGCAGCGCTGCAAAAAGGTGTCAAGAAAATAAGACAGAGCTCATCATGTGTCAGGACTTTGTCTTATAAACGTTACTTAAACCAAATAAATGTTGGCTGTGGCTGGTAAATCTGTCACTCCTCCTGGCTTCTTCAGCAGTTAGCGCTCTGGTTTAAAGGAACATTGACAACACAAAACGTCAGTAGCCTGTTGGGTAATACTTCCAATTTAGAAAATCCTATTTACCGGTTATTAGTTGATATGTATTAGTAATGTATGAATCATTAACTATAGTATTTCTCTCAGTAGTCTCCTATTTAGTGCTTATTAGCGGCAGGTTAAAAATTTGCAGCATATAATTAGCATGTTGTGCTCTGTAAAGTGCTTCTAAGGTTTCAATATCACAACCATACTTCACAGTTTTGTGTTCAGTGTATATGAATAATAAAGCAAAACCGTAGGTAATACTAAAGCCCCAATTGCTTCAAATTAGGAGTCATTTAGATGGCGTTGTGAAGGTCTGTGAAGGTTTGCTCATAGCTAACTTCACTGCACTGCACTTCACCTCATCTTCCTTTCAAGGGAAACTTGCCCTGCAGAAGCCAAATAATAATAATTCTAATAAATAAAATACTACAGAAAATGTGCAGTGTGTAAATAGCACTAAATTGTATAGACATAACAGTACAAACCAGAAACCATCAAAAAACAAACAGAAAACCTAAAAACCGACAAAACCAAAATAATTCCAGTGACAATAACAAAATACCTGATAACAACTTAATAAAATGTAATACAGTATTTGTTTTTCTATTGCTTTTTTGTTCTTAACAGTGTAAGCCATGGTCTTTACCCCAAGCAAATGCTGCTGTCACTGGGCAACACAAACCTAAAGTCAGCTCACCTCAACATTCAGTTGATTGGGACAAGGTAACGGTACTGTAGCTTACATAAACAACTGCATTTAAAGTAACAACCGAAAAATAAAGGACGCAGTTTGCGTTGCTAGCCGGGTATCCAAACATGTGGCCAAGCAGGACTCCGCATCAACTACAGGTTGGCAGAGTGCAGAGGGAAATTACCACACATTTCAAAAATAGCAAAATTCTCACCCCATTCCCCAGATTTTCATCCTACTTTTTGAAATCCCAGTAATATTAAATGCATGTACATGAAAATTATATTCTGCATATTATGTACTCTTTTTTGGTAAGGTGACATTCTTCCTGTCTGCAGTGTGTAGGTGAACAATAGACATTGATTTTGTTTGCTCCTGCTCTGTGTGAAAGTATAAAGGTAAAGTTTAGACACTGATGTGTTTGTGCACATCCCAAGGTTACAATATATTATTTTCCTCTGACAACAAATATTTGAGATATATACTTTTTTTTGTCAAGTTTGTAGTCTAGGACATGTTTTTCAGTGAAAATAGTTGGTCAAGCTTTTGGCAGAAGAAAAATTTTGACGTTCACTTTTCTGTCAGAAAGTCAGTTTCTTACTCAATTGGCACTGTGGCTGCTGCTGGACACTTTATTTTGACTTTATTTTACCATCATCTTCCATTATACCAACCAATTTGGGCCAGAATCTTTTACAGGACTATAATTTACTGAGACAAGCCCTTGGAATTTGAGAAAAGGTTTTATTCTTAAGGGTGCATGATTATTCTTTGCAAACTGCCGGCTAGACTATGTGCAAATGTGAGATTTTTCCCTAATGGTAGAGGAAAGCTCATGGAGCATCCACATCTGGACATTAGTTTATGAGGTACCTTGTCCTGGACCAAGGTTTTAGGGGGGCATTTTGACCTGATAGCGGTGCTGTACAAAAGGTCAAGGGGTTAACAAAATCATTACAAATCATCCTCTGGGGACCATGAATGTCCATACCAAATTTCATGGCAATCTGACCAATACTTGGTATGCCAGTGTGACAAAACAACTAATACAGCAGAAAATAGATCCCAAAATGTGTGATTGTGATCAACAGAGTAAAGAGCTGGGCTTATTTGTATCTGGTATCTGAAAAGAGGAGGTTATTTAATGAAAAAGTGAGTAAAAAGAAAAGAAATGTAAATGTGCAGTAAAAAGTAGGGAAGGAGAGAGCGGCTCATGGATTTCTTCAGTAAAACACAGCTCTGAATTAGCTATTGGTATCACATGTTTGGGCTTTTTTCACAGCAGTAATTTAAGTCATTGTTTGACCTGTTTTATGTATACTATTGTCACATCAGATTCAAGCTTTTCTCATGTAATGGAATGGAGTAAAAGTGGGTCACGTCATTACATAGCAAAATGTTTTTTACTTTAATCAAATGATGTAATATTTGTATGATGCTATGTAGGCACATCTTTTCAACCAGCATCATTTCTTGCATTGTTTTATATATATATTCATGACATCATGAGTCATTTCTCTTCTTCTAAACTACAGTGCAGTAATGTGCAAATCCTCCATTTATTATTTGACTGGCAGCTCCAACACCAACCTAAATTTCCCTCAGCCTCAGCTTTGTGGGTGGCTCGAATTGAAATCCCCTTTGTGTCCCCTTTGTTTGTCCCTGCTGGGCTTCCGTCTACAAAGAGAAACATGGCTTCAGGGCATCAGGCAGCTCTGGTGGCTTAATAATTCATGACTTGTCATTGTGACTCATGGCACACTCCCTCACTGCAATCACTGAGATCATTTGCTCAGCAAACCCTGCTAAATGCCTCTGCCATTTGTCACAACAGTAATTAAACGTTTCACATTGATCCGGCCACCTGCGGTTGATACATCTGACCTGAAACAAAGTGGAAAACACACAGGCGGCACTGTTATTTGCTTGACATGTTGTGTAGAGTAAACAGGAAGCCCTCTTCAGATGGGTTTAGTATTGTAGGACAGTTTAAACTGTCACACTAAATAGTTTATTGGATATATCTATAATTTTACTCTACAAAATCACACATAAAATGTTTATAGGCAATTTTCCAGCACAGAGAAAATGTTTAGAACACAATTTACATGGAAGACTTGTTTTGTTTTCGTTTGAACATATGGGAAGCACAGAGATGCAGAAGTTAAAGTTATATTTGGACTGGATCCTTGTCCAACTGGCCCCTATACACCGTGAGATTTCAGGTTGTGCCAGATGAAAGATGAAAGCGTTATTCAGTGATTGTTATCTGATTGATATGACAATTTAATTTAATTAGATTTGTAGGTAGACACCATGGAATAATCATACATTTCTTATATTCATATCCATATGAAGAGGTTTCTGGCACTTCAGAAGCGTTCAGGAATTGATGTGGGTCTTATTCATTGGAAAAAATCCTATGACCAGCTGTCTTTCCTATATTATCCAAGCCAGGCATCTTCACAAGCATTCATATTAACTAAAATATATCACAGTGATGTCTCAGTGGGGTAAACCCACGTACGAAAAGCTACAAAAATACTCCTGAAAAATAAGGTCTGAGTCCTTTGACAACCAAACTCTGGCGAGGTTTGTTAGGAGTGAAACAATGCCAAAACAGAAGGATTTATGGGTAAAAGGAGACAGACTGACATCTGACTACCAACAGTTGCTAATGAACAAACTGAGCTGAGGCAGACTGGACTGATGAACATATCCAGATCATTTTTCATGTGTTCTCCAACTGACTCGAGAGAGAAAGCCAATTACAGCAAAGAGCATAGACAATAAATTATAATTATTCTGCAGGTGTCCAAAAACTAGCTAACATTGTAACAATTGCCATGTCACCTGACCAGTTTTCTTGTCTGTGATTTGTTGATGCTGAAACCAAAGCATGCTCCAAAGAATTAACTGTGAATCCTCGCCATCAGGAATACACACAGGAATATTAGTGATGTTAAAATAACTAGAGGGATGAGTTTAAGACACATAAGGCCCTGGAGACAGCAAACAATATAACTAATGACACTGGAAACAAGTACACCAATAAATTATACCAATCATATGGATCTCTGCTGCACCTGGATTTATGTTTCTTGAACTTATTTTCTAAACAAAGCAGACTTTCATCAGGTAAAATTCATAATGTGAGGTAATCAAAAGTGTGCAGGATGTTCACAGCCCACAAAAATAAAGACTTGCATCTATGTTGCTCATTTTTCACATCTTTTCAACACCAAGTACGGTATCTCCAGTGATTAACCACGTTGACCTCTCTCCTTACACCATACTCACACAAATAAACTATGTAATACTGCTATGCACACCTCTTAGCACTTCATGCTCACTTTATGATACACCCTTCTGATACGGGTTGCCAAGGACCTTTATTCTGACACCACTCTCTGACCCATTACACAGTCTCTTCACTGCTGTCAAATGTCAAAAAGTTTGGACCTCAACTTTTCGATATCTAACTATTTGGTTTTCTTTACAATAAACAGTTAAGCCTCACAGAGCCACTAGCAAGGCTGCCGACTCGTAAAACAACTTAACTTACGTAATAAGTAATTGTTTAAAAATACCGATTACCATCAAAATCAACTTCAAAAAAGTTATATCTTAACGGTCCAGTGTGGAAGATATAGTTGGCCCACAGATATTAAAGTGCAAAAACAATCTCCTGCCCTGGAAAGACTTGACATCATTTGAAAATAAAACTGTATAAGTTTGAGTTATCTAAATCTATATATACTATAAATGTTTTCTTTTTAGAAAGTGCTTTATTGGACTCTTTTTATTCTCTATTTCTCAAGTTCAGTGAGAATCTATCTCCAACCATATTTTCTTTCCACTTTTTCAAACTTCACTCCATTGTTATTTTTGAATCCCATTCTTGGCTCTTGACATCGAAGGAAGCCGAGCGCTCAGTCGTTGAATATGAGGAGAAGCTGCCAGTGCTCCATTAATTATGGGGCAGGGTGTGAGTTGGCTGCGAAGATCAACAAATTCTGTTAAAAGAAAGTTGACATGTACACACACATGCAAACACACACACAATAGTGAGTTCACAGCACATAAAACAGAAACACAGCTTGCTTTCTCTGCTCTTTTGACACTGTCAGCTGTCGAAGCAACTCGGGTGGTTTCAGAGCAAACCCAAAGCAACGCAGTTTCACCCGCTTTCTTCACATGTGGATAACACAACCTGTGTTTTTATTGCAGATGTTTTTGCCCCTTTTTAGAACACCTCTGCTCTCCATTCATTGAAATACAAGGGGCCACACCTGGGAGCTGTACAAGCACAGTAAGCAGATCAAACTTTAGTGGCCAGTTTGAGGAACCTCCATAAGTGTTGTTAAGGGAAGGAAAAGCGTTACTGATTCATTTTCCTGGTCAGGATTTTCCAGGTTGGTGCAAGAGACTTTAGGCAACCATCACTGTCCAAGCTGGAGACGTCTTGAAAAGCTCAGCTCAGTTTATTTTGGTCATGGAGTTTCTGGCTAAGGTCTTACCTGCAGACCTTATCACACTAAAAGCTCAACATGTGGCAAAATCACAGGTGACGCATTCATAATCAAAACATGTTTATGTTTTTCCTTTTTGCTGCTGGTGCATGTTTAGAAGTAAATGTAGACTTTTAAAGTTTGAGTGTCTAAGTTTGTTCTCTGACCAACATTGTTGGAGGTGTTTGCACATGTTTTATTATACTATTGAGAGTTATTTGACATGTTGAAAGCAGCTGATTGGCGAAACATCAACAGACAGGAGTCAGTTTGGAAAATATTTGAGCGACACCAACAAATCTGCCTTTTCCCTTTATGACCACATGTAAACAGATTGTTGTTTTCTTCCAGGGCAACCATCGCTCGCTTGTGTAGAGCTGGTGAACTTGTGATAGCATGAAGAAAAAACAAACGGAAAAAAAAAGGAAAAACAGAGACTCTACACACGGCTTAATGCCCAAAAGACTGAAAGGAAGCAGAAAAAATGATCTCTTCAAGGCCTTATTGAATGTCTTGTACATTGTGGGAAGCAAAGCAAGGGTCAATCAATGCCTATTTGCCTCTTTTGAGTCTGGTTTGTGGATTGCTTGTTAGATCCTATGCACCTGCTGGCATTTACACTGAAGGACTGACCTCAAGTGCATCAGCTCTCTGAGCAGTTTTGTATCAAGAGGTGATGCAGGTCATAAAGCTTCATAATCCCACATCCACGTCATGTTGTACACACCTTAAATGTTAGCATCCTGGTGGGAAAACAAACAAATAAACAAACACTTCCAGCTGTAGAAGGTATCTGACAGCTCCGCTTGGTGGAAAGAACTGCACAAGTGTAAACAAGCTGGTAACAAAATTGCTGTTGAACCACCATCACTGGGAGTTCAATCAATAAATGAAAATTTAATTAAATATTCAAATCAATGCAACCAATTCAGCTAATAAAAAGATCTGTATTCTATTCAGTTTGTTATATATCTCACTTAATTGTAAAAAAAAATATGTAACATGAAAACAAATGTATGTATTTTGTAATAACAAGCCATTTTTGTGTTTTTTCAATTCTGCTGACATAGCATGAATGCAGCATAAGCACCAGGTGTTGGAGTCACATGCTCATAAGTGACAAAAAAGCCTCAATCTTTCATTAAAATGGTATTTACAGGAGCATATCATGTTTTTGCATTTTTAGCTCTCCTAGTACTAATTGCTCTATTAATGGCTATTTTCCACAGCATAAGTATTTTGATTTTAACCAGCCACTTATTTCAGTTCATCCCACTACAGTATGAAAATCAACTTCAAACAAATCCACTGAATCATCAGGACTTATTTTGGAATTAGAGTCTCTCATTCATCATATTTAGTTTGTGGTTTTACAGCCTCAGTTATTTCAACTACACACTACTAATGCCTTTAATTTCATTTGCCCCTCAGGTGTGTAATTATGTTGTTATTGCCAGCAATGTAGATGAACACCATGTGTGACAACTAATGTCAACGATCATCACCATTAGATGTTCCTAATAAATGCTTATGGAGCTGTCAACTTCTGCCACTTTGCAATACAAGAGTAAATAGCATCATCATGAGGTGGTTCGACACACTTTCTAACCAACAGATGATATACACGCACTCACATAAACATACCAGCACACACTGGCACGCAGAATGGTACAGTCGAAGTTATTTGCACAATAGTCTGTAGTTTCATATAAAATTGTTGTTACCTGAGGCCTCCAAAGGTATGTGTACATTAGTCCAGCATCTGAGCCTTACTTCCTTCCCCCCTCTTTTTCCTCCTCTCTCCTTGAAGCTCGGTTATGGAACATCAGCAAGGAAAGGGACATTTAGTTTCCGGAGTTTGTCATAGCACTTCTCCCCAGGCTTGGTTTTAAGAGGCTACTTATCTTAAAGAATAAAGTCAGTTAACAAAAGTCTTTCATGCCCAGTAAACACCACAGATATGTAGCTGTGGCTACCTTTAGTTAGGTATATATGGTACGCCATATATACCTGTTATATAAGTTAAGTTAAGCTCCAAAGTTAAGGGCTAAACACACCTGTGGCATATGACACACATAAATACACACACACCGATTGTTTTCTGTGAAAGCCCACACACAAAGGTTAAGCACAGGCATTTAGATGGTTAAGGTTATGGTAAGGGGTGTGTGTGTGTGTGTTGTTTTGAGTTTTTAAAAGCAAAGCCATTAAATATGTTTTCCTTTCCCACGTATTTCTGCTTAACATAGGTTTGGTTTTGGGTTTTATAATAGGAGACGGGGCTCTAACCTCTGCGTAAGGAGTCGAAGTCGTGTTCTTTGTACAACCACCCACGGCTGATGACTACAGCTGTGTAAAGCATGCTTTCATTTATTTACTGACGAATAGAACTGACGGAAATGATGTGAAAATAAAAACCAATGTTGTAATAAAGCTTGGTTTTCCTTGAAACTTTTGTTTAGATGCAGATTATTACCATTGTATAAAAATGAATAAAGTGGGTCTTCTATTATGCCTTATGTAACAGCTTCCATTGGTGCATTTATGCAGCGACCACAGTGACAACTTACATGAGCATAGCAGGGCAGTATTGTCCAGAAAATGCCCTTGAGTGCAGTATAGTACACATTTCACATTGCACCACGCTGCCAATAATTCCTCAGACTTCTCTGCCATTTTGCATGCAGTCCTGCTGCTGTTACTTTCTGCTACATTCTGCAACTGTCGGCTTTGGCGACAACGGCTACGCTAACAGCTAACACATGTCACACACACTACCGTCTGTGACCTGCATGTCATGTTTGCACATGAATCTGCTGGCTGTGACCTCCAGTGATTTCACCCTCATTCTCTTGAGCTTTTATTATATATCCGTCCTACAACTGGGGCCTTATGCCTGAAAAACCTGCCGTTGAAGTCAAAGCGATAACATAGTCCATACTAATTAATTAAAGATATAACTTTACACCCTGGCATTCTGCCTGTTCTCACCCTGCCGGGAGCAGCTTTCCACTCTCACTGTCAAAAATTATAAATAATTTTGGCAATAAGACTGCAGTGAGGGGAGGATAAATGAATTAATGGTGAGAACGTCTTTCCAAAACTTGGAGATGTTATGAAAGTATCACAAAAAGTGCCTTAAAAGTTGACCTTTATCTATTTTAGAAGATGGAGTCCCTTGGGAAAAAAGAGAGCACATAGGGACATTTTTTCATCACTGAGTCACTTTGTAGATTGTCACTAAAAGTTTAAAGCTGCAAGAAATTAAATAGAAGTAATCAATACTTAATAAACCAGAATTACTTTTTACTTTTTACTCCCATCTGTTACTGCGGTTCTGCTCAGGGCAAACACAAACACAACATTTCTCTTTATCGTCTTTGTAAATTGTTGTAAACAGCGCAAAAAACATGTTTGGCAGCTTCTCAACAAATTCCAATTACCTCAGAGAATTCCATCCACTGATCTCAGGGTATATCAGCCTGACAAAACATCCTGCTCTTAATTTACCCAAAATACTGAGCCAATCCAAACAGCATTGCCTTTAACTAATGACTGGGCTATAAGTTAATGAGCAGGAAAAGAAACTGAATTAGAGCCGGCGTCTGGAAGCTCTTCAGCTGCTAAATCGTTAAGCCCGTATGATATCTTCATAGCCATAAAACCAGGAATTAAAGCAGGTTTTTACAGCAATGCCTTGTTCTCAACTTATTTGTGGGGCGTTGGCCAGCTGACATTTACTGCCTCTTGTTGTCTGTACTTGGGAGTGAAGTCAGAGGTAAATACGAATAAGTAGAACAATGTGAGCTTTTTATTTCCCTGACTTTAAAGAATTAATGTTAAAAACATAATATCAACCATGTCAGATTCAGGTATAAGATCATGGATATTCTTGACTATGACTACAAACAAAGTTAAAATGACTCATGGTATGTCTGTAGTAATGTAAATTTGGCCTGGTTCCAGACCTTCAAATTGTTGCTTTTTGCTTTGCCGGCTGAATTAAGAATGGGGACCTCATCTTCCTGTGCCACAGCCGCAAAAATGACACCAGAAAAATGGCAACAAGTGCTGATGAGATTGACACAGCTGTACAGGTTATAAGTCTGTGTACAGAAATATAAACTCATATGTCTTCGATTGGTGTGAAAAAAAGTTAACTGCTCCTAGCAACCGCTACCAAAGCTTCTGACACTGGCAGGATAAACATGTAATTTACTACTTACTGGTTAGGGCACGACAGCGACATTGCTGTATGCCACATTGCCATTAATTATATTACCACTGGATTTTATCAATCTCACACACAGTGAATTCTGAGTACTTCTACACAAAATCATAAAATGATGACACCTTGGCAGACTCTCTAGATTTGAAATAATAATGAGCGTTATGTAATGGTAATTTTTCTAAATGATGACACACTGCAGTTTAAAAATAAATACCTCCTGTACCTTAAATGTGTTCTATAATCCAAATGTAAACAAAAGTGTGATTACCCATATGTGCTAGCCTGATAGCAAACAGAACTGTCAGCTCTGTGGAGTGGGCGGATTAAAAGGGCTGGACCCAGGAGACATATGAGCATTTTCTGACCTGGCGCTCCTACTGACTCGACAACATACAAATGACCCTTGTTCATATGACCATTTGCACATATGCCTCTGCTGTGGTTAATTATTGGTTAGGGTTAGGCACAAAAACATCTCGGTTACAGTTATATAAAATATAATATATTGATGATGTTTAAAATAAAACAACATTGACTGTAGGAAACTTGCCCATGTTACATCACAACTCCAACCCCAAACTCCTCCCAAAGAGGTTTTGCAGTAATATAAGAACGATATACCACTATTGGATTTACCTTAGTGGAACAATAGCCGTAATTCACATGGCCACAAGAGGTCCTCTGTCAGATAAATGTAAACACACAACAATGACCAATGCTGTTGTTTTTCGCATGACGACTACTAAATAACTAAATAAGTCAGTAATGTTTTGACGGTGTAGTCCCTCATTCGTCCAGGAGTGTTCTATCGTAGAAGAACTACGACTACGACTGAAACCTTTTCTACGATCAGTAATGTTTTCTGATGCTGGTGAAGATTTGTTCACATCAGTGATGTCAATAAAATAAGTAAGGCTGGCCTGTAACTTCAATTACGATGAGGTGATAAACAGAAAATGCTTTACACAGTTAATATACTTCATATTTATGGATCGAAATAGAGAGATTGGGGCTGGTTTGGACCACACCAGTGTTTTCCATATTTTCATATGCATGCTGTACTGTTTCTTGCAGTAAATGGGCTGAAATAATCAAAACCACTGGTATGATCCTTAAAACAGTGTAATCACGCAGAAATGTATAGTTTTAAAAGACAAGGGCAAAAAAAAAGTAAAAAGTAAAAAAGTAAAAAGTTTTGAGCAATGCTCTTTAAAGCGTTATTTTTTTCAACAACGCATCATATTATGTAACAAAAAGCAGTCGTTGTCCCTGACTCTGCCTCAGCTCAACATGCGGTAGTAGGTGGTAGTGAGTCTGAGCAGTTGTAATTTTGTGAGTCTGTCTTTTTTGGGTAGTTTTATGTTGCATTTCACCATTTTTCATCATAGTGAATTATTGTGTTTGTTCTGGTGGCACAAACTCCAGCCTGTCAGGACATCCAGTCCACAGTTTTACTAACAGGAAAAGGACTGGTGCCGGCTCCCACGGATGCATGTTGTGCATGTGAAGAGACGGGACTTTACTGCTGCATCTGTAACGAAAAACGCAGTCATGTAGTGCTGTGCTTATTTTAGACCAGAGGATTATTTTCCCGCGATAAGACGGAGATCAGGACTGGACACCTGTCCAGTTCTCCACTGGTTCTCACACCATCAATTTCTCTCCTGTGGCCGTTATTTCTTCTAATCCTGGTCTGTTCCTGTTCTCTTGGACACCTAACAGGTTCATATTTATAAGGCTGCAGGCTGTCATATGCGTATGAATATACATTTTCAACCTCTTCAGTCAAAACTACCGTTGGGATCCATACTTCTTGATGATAAACTGGAGCTAACTTGGCAGAAGTTACTGTACTGTATATATGCACACACGTGTATTATTTTGAAAATCTAGTTTCTAAATTCCTGCACATTGATTCACTGGGTCTCCAACCTGCAAGTTGCTCTTTAACTTAAATGTGTATAAGTTGCAGCGATTCGATACATTTTTCTTTCCTGCTGTGCTTGCTATTTCTCTGTGTAGTAGCTTCTTACGGGAGGCCTGTTTATTAAGCACAGAAGTGTTCTTCTGCTCTCGGAGAGAGATAAGCAGATGCAAGAGCGTTCAGCAGCACAAGGTGGATTTAGTGTCCTGCGCGGAAGCCCGTCATTCACAGACAGCTGCAATTAGAATGATAGTGCCTGGCCATATGCTATTTTACATCCCATCCATCCCTCTGTGGGGCTCTGCTCGTCCGCAGGGATTGGTAACGCTTTTGGAGTGAGCTGAAGTACTAACACTAGTCCCGTCTCGCTGCCCGATGCCTCTCAAGGATGTTTCCCTCTCTGCTCTCTGAAAATATGGCCAGGAGCCACAAATGATGTCTGGAAATGAATAATAAAGCGTGTAAGGACTCCACAGAGGGTGAGCGCGGACATGCGCTTGAGCTGAATTTGGATTTCTTGACAGGCTACAACTCGGGCATTTGCATAACCCCCTGCAGGTTCTTTTCTCAGCTGGCACAAGCTGCTCAGAGGTCTTCTTGCTTATATATTTTCTTTCTTCTCCCCTTTTCTTCTCCTTCAGTCTGCCATCTGCTTCATTCATTTATTTGTTTCCTTCTTTCTCTTGCTCTTTCATTCCATAACACCAGTAAACTGGGTTACTTGAATTTGCTCAACTAAGCAAATGCTTGACTTCAGGGGCAATGACAAACATCTCTTTTAATTCCAACCAATTCACCAGGGCTCTAATGGCAATTGTGTTCACTCTATCAGGCACAAGGAGCCCAAGAGATTGGAGAAAATGGTGGTAGCAATTCTCAGTTTTATAACTTCATTTAAAGGTTGGAAATACAATTATCTACAGCACTTTGATTTAAATTGAAACCTATCCTATCATTGAAATCTGCAAATACTTAATTTTTTTATGAGCATGGAACATTAGTGATGGTTTAAAGCAATTTAAATTCTAAAAAACAGATATGTGTGGCTTAATTGCTGCATATAAAAATGTTTAATTGTGACTTAATGGTTGTAACTGGCTGGCTTGATACTCACACAGCAAAATCTGTTTGCCACATGTGTTCTTAAACATGGCTTTAACTTTAAAACACTTTTTTTCTTAGGATATCGATGTAAGAACCTTACCTTTTATTGTTTGGTCAACTTTTATTTCTGCAAATACCCTAAATTCACAAATACAAGCAAATATTCAATAATAGCAGGGGTTGCTATAAACAAAAACCCATGTCAGCAGCAAGCTCACGCCTGTTCCCTGAATGTTGTTGGAAGGCACTCTGGGAAATGCAGGAAATCATTAAATGGAGCAGCGATAGGAGGCAGCTTGAATAAAGCAGTGAGGAATTACAACACTAAAAAATTATTCCTATCCTGCATTCCTTGTATTTTGCTGTTTTTGTCACTTTGAGCTACACAGGTATATATGTACACGCTTTTTCTTTAAAATTCATTTGGTTTGACCTCCCGTTTCTATGGCATAAAAACTGTTGTGAAATGGAGCAAATGGGACAAAAAAAGCTCCTCTGGATCAATCCTCCAATCAAGTAATTACTTATGAGTATAATTAATAATAACTTATAATATATATCATTTATACTATAATTAATAAATATAGTATAATTTATAAGATTATTGATTCTTTAAAATAATAAGTGAAAAGTGAAGGTTTTGTAAATACATCTACAGCTAAACCTTGACAATTTAACACATCATTAAACAAGAAGGTAAAAGTCAGAGCCTATGTAGAGCAGGTGTGTGAGCACGATCAGCCCAGACTTCAGAATGACCAGCAGGGCCATGCCTGAGGAGTAACATTATTTTTTTATGAGACCATATCCCAGGATGAGAGACTGCATTTCACCAGTGGTTCCCAAAATACAAAGTTTCAAAACCCTGAAACCCAAGAGCCAACCTGCAGACTCCATAGCTTTAAAGACATATTTTATTACCCATGGGTTTAACTCTACCTTTTAGCCTTTAGCAACTGATAATTCAATCTGTGGGGATCA
The DNA here is from genome assembly GCF_020085105.1 of Siniperca chuatsi. Lineage (NCBI taxonomy): Eukaryota > Metazoa > Chordata > Actinopteri > Centrarchiformes > Sinipercidae > Siniperca > Siniperca chuatsi. The sequence goes on from NC_058055.1 coordinate 26,696,453, forward strand.
GAGTAGTGAGCTAAGGGATCATAGTTAATGTTCTTTTATATGTGCTGCAATGGAATAGGTTGGTTTGTTGCATTGTTCTTCATGTTCATACTCTTAAGTTATTGAAGCAAGGCTTTTTAACTCCCACATATGAAACACGTGTGATCATAGTATGCTGTCACAATGTCCGCCTCAGTTGTGTACATTCCTGCTCATTCTGCCTCTCTGTCCCTCTTCGGCCACATTTCCACTTTCCCAGGCCCCCTCAGCATTATTCTGTACCTGTTCACAAGATGCCCTCTGACTTTTTTCCTCTCACTCAAGATTCTGCCACTTCCATCTGCCCTGTAATCACCTCATCCCCCTCAGCTGGGGCACATTCAATCTGAAAACGGTGTGCACCGTTTCCGTGTTGAACGACATGTTTTGTTTCCTCGAAACGGTGAGCAACGGCTTTGAGGTTTTCTCTCATTTGGTGGGTGTGTCAGAGGTGTTTCCCAATCACAGCGACGTATATATATATATATATATATATATATATATATATATATATATATATATATATATATATATATATATATATATAGTAGAGTCCCAAGCTCGAAGGATGAGACCACCCGTGGAGGGTGAAGGACAAATATATATATATATACATATATATTAAGTAGTGCACTTCCGTACACAACCAGGTGTTCAGGGCACCCACCTTTCCGTTTAAATAAACGTTTTGCTACGTTTTGTTGGGGCTGAACGTGCCCGTGAACTTCCCCGCCCATCTACCCACCTGCACTTCATTCAGATCCATTGTTCCTCTGCCAGTTCCTCCTAGCTGCTATGCTGCCTTGTGTTTTGCTTTTGACCTTCTGGGTGGAGGGGGTCTGGAAGAGGGGTTCAGGGGCCAGTAGCCTGAGAGCTGAACAACGGCTCCCAGATGTCCCTTCAAAAACAAGTCCAAAAAGTTTGAGTAGAGCTGGTTGGGCGGTGGCGGTCCGGAGGGGGATTCAGAGGCAAGTGGCCAGGGAGCTGAAGAATGGAGGGCTGAACAAGGGCAGAGCAGGAGACCTCAAGCAGAATGGCCTGGAGGATAGCCTGGGGCGGTGGCCTGGGGCCAGGACAGAAGTGGAGCTGGACAGGTACAGAGCAGGAGACCTCAGGCTGATGGCCTGAGGGCTGGACAGGTGCAGAGCAGGAGACTTCAGGCAGACGGCCTGAGGGCTGGACAGGTGCAGAGCAGGAGAGCTTTAATTTTCCCTAGGTGAAGTCCTAACTCGCTGGACGAGCAACAGAATGTTTTGTGTTTGCTGAACACATTTTGGATCCTGAAAGATATTGTTATATTCCACATAACAATCCTTTACCTGCAGAAGGGAGATTCGGGTTTACCATTTTCCCACCGTAAGTCGACTGCTGTTTCCCCCCACTGCGTTAAAGGAATAGCTTTGTCATTGAAGCTGTTAACGAACAGTGTCCCGGTCAAATCGCTATCAAGAAGCTATACCAATTAAGAGGCTTGTGCTTGGGCAGAGATAGAGTTTATAACTGTGTGTTATTTCATCCAAGCTTCGTTGTTGTGAATTTTGCTTTGCATTATTGTGGGAAACAATGGACCACAGCGTCTCGCATTGCTGTGCGTTTTTCGTGACTAGTACGTCCCATTGTGTATCGTACCACGCCGCTGGCGGCTGCCAGCTGTTGAAGTTCGCTGCAGAGTTCCTGTGTGATAAAGGGGCAGCTACTGTGTCTTACCACGGCATTTGAAATTTCTTGTATTTTGCCTTGTGTCGCCTTTTTTCTCTACCTCTTGTTGTATGCTTATTGATTGTTACTGATTATTAATCAGTGCTAAAGTTAAATAAATTCTATTGTACTTTTAAAGAGCAGTTGCCTGTGGTTATTTTGTGTATGTGTTGCAATAACAGCTGGTTGTGACAGTCAGTGCTCGGATTCACCCTTCACTGTCGACCATTAATGTCAGATAGTACTTTAAATATCAGCACTTCTAAGTGGACAGCCACAGAGATTGTTTTTCACATTTGGTTATTGGTCCCTGATCCCAGGGTGGTGCCCCATAATTATTAATCCACATAAATATTCATAAATATCTTTGATATTTTGCTAATAACTAAACCTGCCCTACCTGAATCCCAACAATGAAAGTGTGATATGAAGTGAAATTAAATGTGTGAGATGCTTCTCACATGTAATTTCTACAAGCTGGCTTCAATTCACCACCTCACCATCTGCGTCGCCAATATCCCCTGTCTCCAAAATGTTTGTACGCATGAGTGAGAGTTTCCGTATAGGTGCGTACATTCTCCTGTCAAGTTTGTTTTTATGGATCCCAACTTTTGCGTGAGAAGTGGCGCACACCTCTTTCAGGTCCTGTTTTGTGCGCACGGAACAGTTATAAATCAGGCCCCAGGTGCAGGTACAGAAACATGGCAACAAAGAAACTACAATGATCTGACAACAGACTGAGAAAAAGGCGCTGGTATATGTGCTGCAGGGCTGATGAGGAAATGAGGTGCAGGTGGAGAGATGGACGGGGAAGCTCAGGTGAGGGGAATGAGGTGACTGCAGGGCAGATGGGAGAGGCAGGATCTGGAATAAAAAGAAAGTCTGAAGGCACAGGTAATAACACTGAAGAGGCCTGAGGAAGTGGAAATGTTTGTGAAGAGAGTGGACTGTACTATATGTAAACACTGTAGTTCATACATTTTGCATTGTAAGTGTAGGTGCAGGGCTGCCTACACCTTTTTGGTCATTGCTATAATCTGTTATGGCACTGATTCATTATTTTGTGACTGTATGAACACTTGAGTGCATTTCATGATTGACTGATTGAGTCTATTAACCACTGTGCAAAATAATCTGAACAGGGATATTGATCATGGTTTGGGTGTTGATATTGGTCTGGTCACGCGTCCTATGACTTTTAATAACAAAAGAAAATGGATTGTGGAAGAGAAAAATGTTTTTATTATGCAGACACACAACACACAACACTGGCATGATCTTGACTAAGAAAACATGTAATGTATCACGCATTACATATTTCATATATTCCATATAAATCTGTCTGTAATCTTTATTCATTATTACTCATTTCAGATCAGGGTAGACATTTGGGACATGGGTATCCTTCAGCACATATAGAATAAACCATTTTCACTAAGATTCTCCCACAGAAAATTCCTTCAGCATCAGTTTTATTATTTTATTTTAGTGAAGTGAAAGACCTAATTAAAAATTAGTCAAAAATAGAGTTTTGTTCAAAGATAGAACTGCTGCTCCTTCGCATCAAAAGGAGTCAGTTGAGATGATCCAGACATCTAATCAGGATGCCTACTGGATGCCTCACTTTAGAGGTTTTCTAGGCTTGTCTAACTGGGAGAAGACCCCAAGGTAGACTTAGAATACACTGGAAGTATTACAGAACCCCCAAGAGGAGCAGGAGGATGTGATAGATGAGAAGGGCATCTGGGCTATCTTGCTTAGCATGCTACCACTGCAACGTGGACCCAGATGAGCATCAGAAAATGGATGGATGGATATAAAACCTAGATACTAATTTTTAAATGTAACTGATACATTTCCTATAATTGACATCAGGGCGTTAGTTCTGTATGTGGAAAGGGTCCTGTTCAGCTGACACAGCCAATCAATATTTACAAAGGAGCTGGGTTCTAAACAATATTTACAGAAAGCTGATACTCATGTGGTCCTACTGATTAGTGGAACATGTTTTTGCACATTTAGTAAGCAAATATTAGCTACTTTTACGCTACTTTTACGTTGCATTCTCGTCCATCTGTGGCTGCCGGGCTCTGTGTTACATCATACAGCACTGTGTTTATTGCTTACTGTCATGAATTTCTCTCACCATTTTGTGTCTGTCCCGCTGTTTCCTTCTTTTCTTCTTCACCTTCTCTCTCCTCTGCAGGATGATGGATGTGGCTTTGCTAATCATGAGCTCTCCCATGTCCCTCATCCACTGGGAGACCCTCTCTCAGCTCCATCTGCTTTGTTCCCTGTCGTTCTCCGTCGTTTCTCCTTCCTCTCTCTGTCTCGGTTTTGTTTCCTCTTTCTGTCTCTCCTTCACCATCTCCTCTCGTCTCTGTTTGATGATGGATGTCGCTTCATCAGCTACTGCTATCTCTCGCGCCTGTGATGCCAGAGGACCCAGAGGACAGCCGGGGAAGCCAAACCTTCCCAATGAGGTGCTCATTAAACTCATCATGGGAAACTAATGAGGATGGATTTGGAGGCCGGATGTGCTTTTGTACCTAGGGAGTGCTGGGATTCTCTCAAAGTGTCTGTTCATCCATTATACCCAGAGAACTGAAGCTGTGTTTTGTTTTTCTCTTTGTGCTCATTGGCTTTAGTCCTGTTCCCTTTCAGTCTTCCATTGAAATAGATATGAAACAAATATGTATATAATATAGGCACTCACAGGCTTGGCTCACCTTGAGCAAAGGGAGAAAAAACATTTAGGCTGAAAAAAATTTGTCGATTTCATTCACATTTTGAACAACCACTCTGAAATGCTGCTATTGGGAATTTAGCCTACGGTTTACGCTGCAGATGAAGTGAGAATGTTCAAGTTCTGTCCAATCTGTTTTGCCACAGTAGTTCCAGATTGAAAGTCCTCTCTTCACGGATTATACAAATCTACATACAAAATATACATGAAAATTCAATTTGTAGCTTATACACTACACAAATTGCCTGAGTTCTCAGCTATACAAGCCTCACTGTGGACTTTACTGGTTGCTGCTGAGCTTTGTTTTCGTCTCCAAGAAGGAAAAAGGTTCTATTAGGTAACTAAATGTTTGAAAGTCATGTTTGAGTCAGTTGTGCTTTGTGACATAGTTTTTTGTTGCAACATACATTAATGAACTCTCAGTTTTGCTTCATGCCCATTCTCAGGCCCCCTCTACCTCAGCCATACTGTAACTAAGCGTCTGTGTGCACAGGGCTGTTTGAGTGGCTCTGCAAGTCTGTGGCAATATATTATATACATGAGCGACATATGCATTCTAAAATATTGAGTCAGGAAGACTTCCTTTGTTGCACGGACATATACTCTGAAAACCTTTTCTATTTACAAACCGCATGGGTACATCAAAGCATCAAAGTTATAATTAATTAAAATAACTGGCACAGGTTGTTATTTCTCCATTTTTTTTTCAGACAAATTTACACCTACAACTTTATAAATGCACAACACAACATGCAAAACACAGCAAAAGCATAAAGATGATTTCAAAGCCTCTCTGGCTTTTTACCTCCAGTTTAAAAGTGCTTTTCTTCATTACTTTGTGTAATTTGGATTCACAATGGTCCAGGGACTATCAACCCGTCTGTGTCATTTAATTATAGGTGTATGAAATGAGAGTTTTTCCTCCCGTACTCCTTTAATGTTTCCTGGAATTGATAAGAGAGAGGAAGCTCATCACATTACATTGCAGAGTTGTGATCCTCCTTTGTTGCAGCTCACTCGTGCTAATGGGCCTCATCAGCGTCGGAGCCAGACGCTCAACTATTAGCCAAGAAGAGACAGAAGTCATAATGGGAAACACAGAGAAGGAGGGTGCGGGAAGAGGGAGAGGAAGAGAGAAGGAGGGTGGGGGAAGAGGGAGAGGAAGATGGGAGGCAGTGAGGAATAGGGAGGAGGGAATGTCAAAAACGGGAAATAGAAAGGAGATGAGGGAAAAGAGAATGACAGAATGACAAAAATATTACAGAGGCAGGTCAAATTTATATCGGAGTTACAATTATTTAGACAACCTATGATGCGTTTGTAAACACCTGCTTGTCTTTCCAAAATTCTTCATTATCAAGCAGAAAGGAAGTGATGTGTTTCATGTTCAGGCAGTCCCAATAACCCCTCCCAGGTAGCCAAAATGACTGTGTCCCACAGTAGCCTAAACCTAAAATGTTTGGTTTGCCATATTCATGCCAAAGAAAAACGAAAGCTTTAGTTGGCCATGACCACGATCATTCAGTTACCTTAACAAAGTGGTTAGGAGGGAAAGATCTTGGTTTGGGTTAAAATAACTAAGTCATTTTTTTGCCTAATCCTAACCGAGCCTGTAACGGTGATCTGTAACCGTTTTGGAAGGCACTGACAAACAGTGTCACCCTGCTAATTGGGGCGTCAGATAAGAAAATGCTTATATGTGTTGTTCTGGAGGGCAGTTATAGACTATGTCTGTTAGGATTTAATTTAGAGGACTTGCTGGAGTTGGTCCTCCAGTACCAGAACTCTGTTGACTGTGCTGATGCTCAGCCACAATTGGCCACGATTGCCCTGGCCACCTGGTTTGTTGGGAATAAATAGTAGAATAACTGGGTTTTTGCCAAATTGGCAAATTAAGAGCACGAGTTAAAGAATCTCAAATTTAATCAAAATTGATTGCCAACACAGCAATGAGCACTGAACATTAAAGGAGACAATTACAAAAGAAGGAACTCAAGGGTTCCAAGTTTAAACTACTACAAATAAAATCAATTATGTACTGTAAATCATAACAAAGACATAAAGTAACAACATAACGAGGTACTACTGATAACACTGCCACAATTACCTAATTAATTGATTCATGTTTACAGTCACAGTGAAGGATTCCAGCAGAAAGAGAGACAGAACAAAGCATTGCTGACTTTTTTCTTGACCTGGTGACATCCGGGTCACAGGGCAGACTGGCCAATGCTGCGTTCATTGGCTTCTCAACATTGTGGGACAAAAGAGAATGCAGTCTCCTTAATAGAAATTCTGTTAACAGTCACCCAAGTGAATGAATTCATCTGTGGAGTCCCAACAAGATGGACTAATGCATTGTTGGTTTTGTTTTTTTAAAGGAATTTGTTGCAAATGAGGGAAATATAGAACAATGCCAGACTCATCCTAAAATCATGTTATGATGATAATTTGGTGAAAATGGGAATTTGTTTACAGCTTTTCTGATTGTTTGCCCAGTCATGTTTCCAGACTTGCCCAGATCTCAGTAATGAAGTTTGTTGAGTAAAATGTTCCTTTAATGGGTGCGCAGTAAAAGTGGCAAGTTTTGTGTTTTTTTTCTGCCCAAGACAATTTTTGACTCAGGGAAATTAAGTTTATCTAATCCATACAGATCTACTTCATCCTCCATCCACTCCACCGTCTGTTCACCAGCTAATACATCCATCAACCATCATCCATTCACTTAGTCATCCATTTATAATTTCAATCCAACCATCATCCACTCCACCCCCATCCACTCCACCATTTGTTTATCCACACATCTATCTATCTATCCATCTATTTATCCATCCATTCATCTTTTATATACTGTGAACAAAGGTGTAGAAGGCTTTTCCTCAAGTCCAATGGCCTATTGATGTAGACATGGTGCCACCCATAATGCATTTCTCCTTTAAGGAGGCCTGTCTGGCAAAGTGAGAATTTGAAGTGTGTGCATTCAAACACACACACAAACACACACACACACACACACAGACACATCTGTGATTCAGATCCATTATGGATTTCAGGACCAGTCTCTGTGTAGCTCTGATTTATCTACATGAGATGCTACAATAACAAGAGGGCAAACTCTGCTGCTGATTTTCAAGTAGGCACACTGAACAGACACACACATGCACACACATGCGCACTCTCCCTGCACATCTATGAGCTGACGAACAGGCTTGAGAGACGATAATCATGCAGCCACACATGCACAAACATTTGCTCTCAGATGGCGTTTTCTGCTGTGAGGTGGCATTCGTGGTTTGGTGCTCACCTACATCAGCGAGGTCAGCAGGTGAAAAACAAATGTAGACAGTGCTCGAAAATCTCAAGATTCCGTTCGTAGAGGAGCACCGCCCTCACAAGGATTAAAACCTGCAGAGAATTTGCACCCGGGTGAGAATGGTCACAGGCAGCCATTCTGCTATTTACACCCGGCGTAAGCGTCGTGCGCTGGTGATCATTGGCGGCCGTGGGCGTCTATGTTCGGCCGCGGGGGTTTAGTGCTGGCCACAGAGCATGTATTGTTGGCCGTTGTTGGCCTAGCTCATGCTACAGAGCCATGATTTTGCATTCATTCAGAACAAATGGGGGCATCTTAGCTAACTTTGCATGTGTATGCTAACTGTTCTATTCAGGAGTAATATGGATAGCAAAGCATTTTGTAACTCACCATTCAGTGACCAGCTGAAACGAAACATTTTCAGATGGCAGGGCTTGATCTGATCCCGAATCAGACGGCTCAAACATATAGGGCTGGACTACGCTAATTATCGCTTGCATAATTGCTGTGAGGGACTGTTGCCATGAAAGATTGTTGACATAGGTGCAGCCAGGGAGGTAAGAGTGGCTTTATAACTGCAGTTTTCTGGGCCTGTAGGAAATAGCCTGTGAGTAGTTCTAAAGAAAAATGAGAAGTCTCTCTTTATAGATGTCATAATGAACCTGGTATCAATAACGTTTGTAATTTTAGAACAGAAATTATCCACAAGATCATTGACTGAGACCCAAGTGTGGACAGGTGTGGAAGAGAGAACCTGAATGAATGATCCACTAGTGTTTTCAGTGATATACAGTTTTGTGATTACCTCTTTTTTAGTCATAGTCATCTCAAAGAAAGCACATGACTGGTCAGAAAGAGCAACATCAGCCACAACCTTAGAAATGTTAAGACCCTTGGAGATGATTAAGTCCAGAGTGTGTGGGCTCTGTCACTTGCTGAGTCAGTTCATAGTTACCCATAGTACAACATAGTTCTTTAGTGTTGCTGTCCTGGAGGTTGTCAATATGAATGTTAAAATCACCAACAATAACTACACAGTCAAAGTCAATGCAGATGGTGGACAGCAGTTCAACAATGTCATCAATAAAGTTTGTGTTGTACTTAGGTAGCCTAGATGCTAAAAAATACAGCTCAACAAGAGGAATTCAACTGAAGATTGCAGCATCTACTTGCATTGGAAAGAATTATTAATCAAAATGGCAACTCCATCTCCTTTCTTATGCACTTTAGCTTCGGTCATTAAACTGAAGTTGGGAGGGGTTGACTCAAAAAGAACTGCCACACTCTTGTTTAGGTCTAACCAAGTTTCAGTTAAAAACATCAAATCAACATTGTGCTTGATAATTAAATAATTAATTAAAATGATTTGCCTGCCAAAGACCTGGAGTTTAGTAAAGCTAATTTTAGTGAGTTAAAATAATTATCTGACAATTTAAAGGTTTTTTGTGACAAGGCTAAAGAAGAAAGAATGATCAAAACTGATGCATTTGCAGAATCGGCTGAATACATCCTGTTTCATAGCAGATTAAGCCGATTTGATGATTGAATAGAGTGCACCCTTCTTCTCCTGTTACCTATCAAGACAGGAACAGAGAAAGCTACCGGCAAACCGTGTCCCGGCAGGTGAAGGGATGAGGGCTAAGTTTGGCGGGTGGGTGGGATGGATGATGTAGGAAATAATATTGGTTAGAGGTGAACAGTTTTACTCCTGCCTTGTTAAAGCAAATTCCATTTGCCCTAAAAAGATGTCTGGTCCCAGAAAAAGTTAAAGTTGTCAATAAAGTTCCCTGAATGGAGAGTACATGCATTTGAAAGCCAATTGTTCAGAGCCAACAATCTTCTGAATCTCTCAACTCCTCTTCTAACTGGTGGTGGAGGGCCACTGAAAAAGTATTCAAGGACCTGAGTGTGTTCAATACATCAGTAAAATATTGTTTCAGTATCTCTGATCAGTGTTTCACAATGTCATTGGTGTCTATGTGCACTATGATGGTTTCACACTTGAGTGCGCAGCCAGAATGAGTGGGATTCTGTCTGTCGTGTCACAGACCATATCCTTGGTGTTCTTATCGCTCATCTTTAACAGCAAAATCACCCACAATCAGATTCCCAGTTATTAGCTTTCCCTGTAGCCTTTTGCTTTCAGAATTAAAAAAAGAAGTCCTTACCCAGCTGTGTGAGGATGAGAGGTTATTCAGGTCATCTGACTGAGGTCCAGAGTCCTGCAGCATTGGTGCAAATCTGTTTTCAAGTTTCACACTTGGTTTCTGGGGAGGTTTGTTGCTAATTCTCCTTTTCACAGCTTTCCACGGCTGTGGCCAACCATCGAACTGGGCTCTGGCTATCATTTGTTCTCTTGCTGCTAACTAGCTTCAGCTATGCCCCAGGTTTCCAGTCACTGTGGTTCAGGTAAAAGGTTTGTGCTGTTGGCAGGCCACGCTGTTATAGTACTGAAGAAGTAATAAAAGTGTTGAAAAATATGGTTATAGCCTACTGAGTCTTTCATAAATTAAATTCCCAGTCATTTATAAGTATCCAGGAGCCACTGTTCATAATTTCTAGCAGAAAAAACAAGAATATCAGCAAAAAAAATCTGGAGGCGCGCCGACGATAGAACTGCCATATGTTCTCATGAGCTGCAAGCAGACATTTTAAAATTCAGAGTAGGGGGAAAAGAAGGCTGCTGTAAAACTAAGTGGAAGCAAATTAGCACAAATTAACAACAGGACATTGATTTTTAGCTCTTAAAGGTTAATGTAGTTTGTGACTCTTCTGTCTGAGAGACTTTCCTGGGAGAGAAAGAGGCAGAGAGAGAATCAGCCAGAGGGGGAGACTGAAGTAAAGAGAAAGAAAGAAAGAAAGAAAAAGAGAGAAAAGCAATATTTTTCCATTTCTCTGAAAAAAGAAAATGTATGAAAAATCTAGAGACTGAGTGCTAAGAAGATGGGTAGACACATAGGTTGAAATAATTAGAGAAGAAATGAATTATTAAAAAGAATTTAAAAGCAATCAAGAATTGATAATAAACCCAAGGAGAGAGACAGAAAGGAGAGAGAATGGGAGGACTTTTAGTTTTCTTTCAGTTGTGCATCATTACCTTGACTGTAATAATGAGGATTTAATTTATTCATTTTTTTATGTTATACTTTTGTTTCATGAGTATCAACTTAATGCAACCAATCACATTTCCTCAATGATCTTCACACATAGACACAGTTGCTTTTTAAATATCCAGCCTTGGAATATAACCTTTTCAACAACATTTCATATGGTCCACTCCAAATGTCTAGATAAAGATGATACATCTAATATCATTCATTTAATGCTTCTATTTTAGCAGCCTTTAAAGGATAGGTTCACATTTTTTCGAATCAGTCTGAAAACAATGGTCAGGTGCCTTATGAACAGTTTTTTCCTGTTCATACTGGCCATTAACAGATCCCTTTCTAACATGCTTCTGATGTAAGTAATGGGGGAGAAACACAAAGTCCTCATTCTAAAATATATTCCAAAGTTCATCTGAAGTTAATGGGAGGCATCATCAGTCTGACTTCATCATGTGCATTCTGTTGTCTCAATATCTGTTCCTGTGCAATGACAATAAAATTTTATCTAATCTAATCTAATATCTTCTAAAGTTATTGTCTTGTTATTACAGAATTCCCTCTTTGTGTTTCCATGGATAGCGTTGCCGCTTACTGTAAGCAAAAATAGTTTCAGTGTACATATGGGCACCTGACTATTGTTTGAAAGATAGACTTGAAAAATTGTGGACCTATCCTTTAATGAACAGCATTTCCCTCAAGCCCTAGACCATCGCGGGTTGAATGTCACCAACTCGACAGACTGAGATGAGTCATGTGGCTGAACGCTGAGAGAGGGCACAACAGTGTAGATGTTTTTAGACAGCAGAGATTACAGCAAAAAGTTGGGAAAATGACAGTCGAGAGTGTTGGTGGACATCATGAATACTTATGAGTGCTTTTAAAAAACAGTGAGAGGACTGTAGAAGTTGAGTGAGATTGAAGTGATGGGACTGAGGGGGCAAAACGAACACACACTCACACAGAGATGCATGCACACACATCTGGCAACATCACAAATACACATTTCACACAGGTGTACAGTAAAAAAGGCACACACACTGCTGCATAAATCTGTGTGTGCACTGTACACGCATGTCTTTATGGGCATATTCTGTCATTCTTGTGTGTGTGTGTGTGTGTGTGCATTCGTACATGTGTGCACTTGTACATTTACACATGTGCACTTAAACAAATGTCTGCGTGTGTGCTGTTCGTGCCTGGATTCTTACAAAGTCAAATACCATCATTTATATTCATACCCTCCGCCTGAGGAGAAAGAGAGCAGCACACTTTGTATTCGACACTAATGCACATAAGACACGGACCCATTTTATAAATAATGATTCATTCTTCAGGCTTTTGGTTTCCCTCCTGCTCTTCTATACTTTTCCCATGAGTTTCATATCACAATGTCTTTTTGTTTTATATTATTAAAACTTAAAGTTTACAGTTCCTTACAATTTGCACATTTGCCATTACATGCCAGGTTTCTTAAAACATTTAACCAAAGAAATGGCATGACTTGTCTTCACATTTATGTTTAACTTGCTGCCCCACTTGGACAACATGATAATAGGAACATGTACAGAGTAAATACACTTCATTCATAAAATCCAAAGCCCAGCAGATGCACCACCAAAGCCAATGACTGTGGCACACATTGTGAACTGCAGTGTAGTGGCCCCGAGGAGGCTGTGAAACACTTGAGTTACTGTTTCATTTGTTTACGGTACTTCTACTTTAGAATTAATGGGAAAGTGCAGCAGTGTAAGAAGTGTTCAGATCCTTTACTTAAAAGTTACAATTAAGCAAGTGGAAATTTAGAGCTTTTATCCCATGTCATGTTTTTTAATTGTGTTTAATACTTTTGTAACCCAGTAGAGAAAATGTGTATACACACATTGAATTTGCTTAGTTTTCATTCACAGCTCTGAAATAGCTCCAAAAGATTCTCCTCTTTCATTTCATCACTGCAATTATCGGATTAAACTAGTCAGGGTGCGCGCTGCGCATGCCTGACGCATATGTTGCTTGAGTGCACACGACAACAGCAGTGGAGAAGCAAAGAGTACATGCAACGTGTTCACAACAATGGAGCGTTGTTCGCACACACAGTTCGACTGTTTGATGAAATACGAATGGGTACAAAGTAGAAGAGAGAAACTGATCCCTTTTTTGGTATCGATCCTACTGATGCTAGAATCGGTCTTCAAATTGAGACGTAGTATCTGTAGTATTTTGGTATCAATCCGCCCACCCCTAGAAAAAAGAGCAGACACAGAAAAGAGAGTGGAGCATGTGAGAAACTCAGTGCAACTTTGAACTTTGAAATATTTAAAGTTGATGAATTTGTATGTGAAACCAAAACACACAAGAACAGTGACCTGTGTCGAGTAGCTAACTACAGCCGACATGTGGCACAGCAAGGAGAGTGCGTATTGTTTCCACGCTGAAATGTGTGAGCTACACCTGTTAAGGTTTACTGCTGTGAGATGTAAAAGGGTGTTAAAGCTAAAGTTATAAGAAAATTTCTGCATTATTTACACTCAATGAAAAAAAACGAAATATAAATTATAAATTATAGCTCATTTCTTTTTCTTATTGCTGCTAATTAAGTACTTTTGCTCTATTGCAGACTGGTGTTAAAATCTATGCACTGCAGCCAATATTTAACTGTCCTTGGATTCTGGATTCTCTCCTTGACGAAGGAGATGGCGAGCCACTGTTGCACTTCATCATTCCTCATTCCTGAGGAAGAAAACGTCCCTTCCTTCACCCCCTCATTTTGACACCAGTGTGGTAGGACTGTGTCACAAGCCCCACATTTCCTTCTAGAATAATCCCTTTAGAATTATCGGGTGCACCCAGAACTTACACTAAAACTGACCCAGAACAATTACTGATCTCAGGACTAAGAACAGATCCAAAACTGACTGAATTGTGTCAAACCTGAACCTTACTGACTTAAATAAACAACTGAGGAAACTTGAAAATGTCAATGAAGGAACTGAACCTAATCATACTTAAGGAATACATCCTTTAAAATTAATTAAGGACATTGAAAATCATTTAAGAAGTTGAATTGGTCTAAGTTTTGCATATTTCGTATGGTTTAAACAGTATGTAAATACTAAATATTGAAATATTGTGTATGAACATGGCTTATGTTTAAGCCCACTGTGAAACTATTTGAGTGCACTAAAGAAGGTATCCTTTTGGTTACTGAAAGGTAGTAATGCAGGCTTGTAATGTGTAAAAAAGGGTTTCATTTCATTTTTTCCATACTGAACCTACCCTTCCAGCTACTGATTTTTGTCCTTTACTCATCCTCTACACATCTCTACAAGACTACAGTCTCTCTACACTGATCCAATATTAATTTCACTACTCTGTCACCATTAAGTATCTTCAGCTACAGAGGTCACACTTTTTATAGTTATTTTTAGTTTATTTGAAAGTTCCGCACACCTACACAGGTATTTTCATTTTGTTTACCTGATTAGCCTCCTTCTCGGGATTGTTTTCTTGTACCATACAAACCGTTGCTTACTTAAATTCCTGTTCTTTGTTTCAGGTACCTAAAAACAATTTAAACTCCTGAATTCAAGATTTTAGTTATATAGATATGCAAGTATCATCAGCAAATGTACTTGCAGTATACAAATTACAAGGGCTCATTATCCTTTCATTGTGTTCTATAATTCTATATATAAAACTATTGGATTTTTATTATTATTACGTTCTTAACTTGTATACAACTTTTAAATGTTGTATCTCTTGTATCTTAATTTTTACAATGATCATATGTTTTGTATGTAAAATCTTACTCTGCAAAGTGACTAGTACATATAGGTGTCAAAAATAAATGTAGTGGAGTAAAAAGTACAACATTTCCCTCTTAAATTTGAAAGTGATGTAATGTTAAAGTAGCATTCAAGTGGCACACACTGTAAAATACAATCTAATGGTCTGTGGAGGCTGTCAACCACCTTGGTTATTATCTGATATGTTTTTATAGTGGTCAGTATTATCAAAGTGTGTTTTATTTATTCCGGCATAGTAAATGTGGCACCTTTGAAAAGATTAAGTCTGACAGAAGAGAGGTGCTCCATCTCCTCATACGGAGTGAGACATACAGGTGGAGGTGAGGACTCAGTAGCGTGGGAACGTATTTACTGATGTGATCTGCGTGGCAGCTCTATGATGAAGAGATCAGTCAGAGAGGGTTGTTATCCTCCTGAGAAGGTGACCTTTTCACCAGACAGACAGAGAAACGGGGCGAGACAGAAAGACATGAGGACAGTTGAGCTCTAAGTGACATTTGTACACTGCAGTATGTCGACCTGCTGGGATGTGAGCATCCACCTAAATATTAGTGGAATGGCTTCTCAGTAGAAGTGTTACTCTTCACTGTCAGATCCTTGTGTTTCCTGCAGAGGTGAAGTTTTATCCACTCTCAGTCCCCATTGTCAGCCTTCCTCTCGAGCTTTATTTTCAATGGAAAGTAAGTGTTCTTTGTTTTCCAGTTTGGCATGTTCTACTCAAAATAGCAACTGCTACAAGTAAACAAGACTAAGAGTCTACACAGCCATGCTAACAGCTCTGTGAGGCTCTACTGCTTTGAGGTAAATGCTAATGCTAGCATGGCAACATGCTCACAAGCAATTTTAATACTGTGATGTGTAGCAGGTGTAATGTTTACCATGATCATCATCTTAGTTTAGTGTGTTAGCGTGCTAACATTTGTTAATTAGCACTAATCACAAAAAACACCTTTTGCTCGTGGTCTGTTAATTCTTTGGTTAATTTGATTTTACTATTTGACACTGAAGAGATAACAGCATGAATCAGGAATTATTTCACAATGGCTGCTACTGTAGAAGCCCTCATTAATGCATCTTTCCTGTGTCTTTAAAGCATCATTACCACAGGGGAACCGAATGAATACTCCAAAGCAAAACCTTATGTTTCTCTGAAGTTAATAGGCAACTATTGTTTGACTATTCTGTTTAATGTCCTACAGAACATCTGAGAAAACAGAATAACTTAAATTCAGACATAAAGTAATTCTCTAGAGAATGTAACATACTCTAAGAGCATTTTGGCAAGCTTTGTAAATGGAATGAAACAGAGTTACTTCATTATTTCAAGCAGGTATTTTACAAATGGTGTATTTACCTCGAAATGATCACGGATAGTGTCTGCATTGTCATGTTTTAGAAATAAATATTTTGAATGGGCTGCATGCTGACATGACATTGAAGATGTGCATATTTACCTCTTATTTCTGTCAACTGGGGAAATAGCAACACTTCATTAATATTAAACCAAACTGTGTCAGGGAATAGGAACAACTTCACTGACAAAATCCAACTCCATTTCCTCTCTAACAATCCAAAGAGAATATTTTACAGCTTCCCCAAAACTTTGTAGCTTTAGTCTGATAACAGGTGCAAAGGTCCACCTTAATCAAGCTGTCCATAAAGTGCAGATAAAGAATTGTTCAGTTTTGTACAGTTGAACCAAATTGATAAGACAATACTAAGATGTTGTAACCAAACCATCTGTGTACCTCTGGATAGCTGCAAAGAGAACATACAATTAAACGCTTGGGGTACAAAAGAGCTGCAGAGATTACTCAGCATCATTGGATACATTTAATTTCCATTACATTACATATGCAAAGTCTGGAAAATGTCCTAATTTAAAATGAAAACAATGAAAGTGTCAACAGAGCGAAAGTATCATATTTCATATTTTATATATATATATATGGTCATTCTTGCTGTAAATTCAGGTGAAAATATGTTTATATCATAACCATAACTTTGCAACTGACAAATGAACTAATTATTCAGTTAACTCATGAACAGACACATCTTTTAACATTTCAGCCAATCAAGACACATTCTCAACTCTCAGGGCTAAGTATTTTGACTTTCAGGAAGCACTGTAAATGTAAAGAAAGTTATCCACTTGATGGATAAATATGCAAAAGTTGATATTTGAAAAATTTGTCAAACTCTGTCAGTGGTGAATAAGTACCTAATCAACATGCAACTCATCTTTTCACTGTTTTTTTATTCAAAACATACCCTTTCCACCTCAGTGCATTTGGACTGAAACTTCACTTGTTGAACCTGCGGCTTAACATTAAAGATTATGGCAGAAGTGCTGCTAATTTCTTTTTATTTTATACTCACTGTTTTTGAAAGACCCCATCGTCTAAAGATGAACGTGCCTGGGCATATTGACAGGCTGACCTTCGGCTCTGCAGGTAATGAGAGTGAAAACCAAGTAAACAGCTTTTTGCTTTTCTCTTCTCAGGAGGAGGAGGAGGAGGAGGAAGGATAGTGCTGCTAACATCTCTGCACCACCCTTCTCATTACGGAATGGAGAGCATGGAGGAAGACAGAAAGATTTAGGAAAAGAGAGACAAACACAGAGACAGGCCAAGACTGGGGGGGGAGTAAGACTGGCATGTTTCTCCACCACCACTGCCACCTCATCTTCCTTTCCTCCGTTCCTCCTCCCACTTAGCAGAGAGTTAAAAAGATGAGATCTTTCAAAGTGGAGGAATTATATTAAGCTTTCCTCTGGGGTTATGTTGAGCTGCTGCGGCTTTTCTCAGACTAAACGCAGTGAGGTGAGCCGGCAGGACAGAGCTCGCCTGGGGAGATTAAAATCTGCGACTAAGGGCTCATCTTGCCGAGAGCTGTCATATCTGTTTACTGGTTAGCATCGTGGCAAGTGGCCTTGGACACCGGTTTAGGCCCGATGCCACTAAGGATCTTTCTCGTTGGTGTTTTCCTCCCCAAATACTTATCAACATGTCGGGAGACTGGCAGAGGAGACTTTAGTTAATGGATCGAGGAATCTCAAACTGTAACTGTTGTCCTTCTTAATATAAAACAAATCTACATGCCACCCACCTCTTCCAACCACCCGACTTGGCTGAGGTTTCCATCTCGTCCTTATGTAGTGAGAACAGCAGGGGGGTGAATGTCTCCCCACATTCACCAACACACAGCCACATAGTTTACGTCCCGTTGGAATTCCATGGGGGGTTGGGGGGGGATAAACTCTGGTCAGACCTCTGGACCTGCAACTGACTTCTTCCCCTCTCAAACAGTAAAGGTGTCAATTTGGATACTTGCCAGACGAGACCAGAACTTTCCACCCCAGAGGAAAGACATGTCTTGTCATGCTAATGGAGCAACAGCAAAATAAGACACTAAAAAGACTCTCTGGATTATTTGAAGATTTAAAGGAGGAGAAACTTTGGCGACAAATTCAACAAATTATCCTCCCTTATCTGTCACACACACATCACACATACACACATGCAAACCAACACACTCTTTCTTCTCTCACCCCCTGATGTGATCTGAAATAAGGTTTGCCAGACACCTAGCATAAAAGTTATAAAGGGATGCTATTCCAGCTCTACACAGCCACTTCCACCACTGCTCCAGCCAGCAGCTCGCTTCCAGGTTCTCAACCCAGCACCACGTGCACGCAGCATGCCAATGATGTCACGACGCAGCCCTCTACAGCGGCACAGCAAATTGCTTCAGCCCTCTCTTAGGGCCAGGTCGTATCACCCTACCCAAAACTTAGTGACGGTGTCTGCCCCCCGTCCACTTAAATTAATAAAATCTAAAGTTAACAGAAGAGGAGTTATACATAAAAACCTAAACAAAATTACCACCGCTGAAATAGCACAACCAAATAGGAGAATTATATGTGGACTCTGAAACTTTACATCTCTATCAGCTAAAGCTGTACTAGAGAACAAGTTTAATATCAGAGTATCATATAACTTATTTTGTCTTACTGAAACCTGGTTGGGTCATGAAGAACAAGTTAGCCTAAATGCATCCACTCCGTCCAGTCATATTAATACTCACATTCCTTGAGGCACCAACCGAGGAGGTGGAGTTGCAGCCATCTTCGACTCAAGCCTAAACCTAAACAAAATTATAACTCATTCGAAAACCTTGTTCTCAGTCTTTCACACCCAATCTGGAAAACACGACAGCCAATTCTATTTGTTGTAGTGTACCGCGCTCCTGGTCCGTATTCTGAATTTTTATCTGAATTCTCAGAGTTTTTATTAAGTTTAGTCCAGACAAAGTAATTATTGTAGGTGATTTCAATATTCATGTGGACGTTGAAAATTATAGCCTTAGTACTGCCTTTATCTCATTATTAGATTTGATTGGCTTTTGTCAGAGTGCACGTAAAACCACTCACTGTTTTAACCACACCCTCGACCTTGTTCTGCTATATGGCATTGAAATTGAACATTTAATAGTCTTTCCACAGAATCTTTCATTATCTGACCATTATTTAATAACTTTTGAACTCCTATTACTGGACTACATGCCATTAGGTAAAAACTCCTACTCTAGATGTCTATCTGACAGTGCTGTGGCTAGATTCAAGGAAGTGATCCCATCTGCATTTAATTCAGTGCTATGTCTCAAAATAACAGAGGACTCCTATGCTAATTTCAGCCCCTCCCAAATTGACCAGCTTGTTGATAGCCCCTCTAAAAAAGAAGATAATAAAAGAAAGAAGGTTGGCAATGGTATAACCCCCAAACCCGCAAATTAAAGCAAACATTGCAAAAACTTTGAAAGGAAATGGCGTTCCAACAATCTGGAAGAATCTCATTTAGTCTAGCAAGATAGTCTTAAAACAAAGGAAAGCCCTCCGTAATGCCAGAGCAGCCTACTACTCATCATTAATGGAGGAAAATAAAAACAACCCCAGGTATCTTTTCAGCACTCTAGCCAGGCTGATAGAGAGTCACAGCTCTATTGAGCCACGTATTCCTATAGCCCTCAGTAGTAACGACTTCAAGAGCTTCTTTAATGATAAAATTTTAACTATTAGAGAGAAGGTTCATCACGTCCTGCCCTCAACCTGTACCAATGTATCTTCAAACACAGGAACCTTAGAAACAGCTGTAAAATTGATATATATTTAGACTGCTTTTCTCCTATCGACCTTCTTCAACTAACTTTATCTAAACCATCAACCTGTCTTTTAGACCCCATTCCAACTAGGCTGCTTAAAGAAATTTTACCCTTAGTTAGCACCTCTTTACTCAATATGATCAATTTGTCTACACCTCAATACACCTATTGATATTTATTAATAATTATATTACTGCTGTGCTATGTCCACTATCTAATAATCTGGTTAATCTGCTGCACTTAACTTGACAGTACTCATTATTGCATTATTACTTGTTACTTATATTATTACATTGGATTATACCGTACTATACTTATCAACCTGTAAATCCACTTTTGTACTTTACACTTTTTTTAGTTTTTATACTTTATATCCACTTTTGCACTTAATTTCTCTTAGCTGTATTATAGTGTATTATATTTTGATTTGCACATCTCTTATTTCTTACTAGAAATAATTGTCTCATTGTGCACTTATTTTATTATTATTTCTATTTCTATTCTATTAGTACTTCTATTCCTATGTGCATTGACATGAGCAGCTGTAATGAAAGAGTTTCCCCTCAGGGATCAATAAAGTATTTCTGATTCTGATTAGCACGTTATGTCCCACAGTCTTTTAAAATAGCTGTAATTAAACCTCTTCTTAAAAAGCCCACTCTTGATCCACGGGTTTAAGCCAACTATAACCTATATCTAACCTTCCCTTTCTCTCTAAGATCCTTGAGAAAGCAGACGCCAATCAGTTGTGTGACTTTATAAATAAAAATAGTTTATTTGAGGATTTCCAGTCAGGATTTAGAGTGCATCATAGCACAGAGACAGCACTGGTGAAAATTACAAATGACTTTTGCATCGGACAATGGACTTGTCTCTGTACTTGTCTTGTTAGATCTTAGTGCTGCATTCGACACCACTGACCATCACATCCTATTACAGGGACTGGAACATTTAATCGACATTAAAGGAACCACACTAAGCTGGTTTAAGTCCTATCTATCAGATTGATCTCAGTTTGTACATGTTAATGGTGAGTGTTCCATGCGCACCAAAGTTAGTCACAGAGTTCTACAAGGTTCTGTACTTGGACCAATTCTGTTCAACTTATAAATGCTTCCTTTAGGCAATATTATTAGGAAACATTCCATAAACTTTCATTGTTATGTGGATGATACCCATTTAAATCTATCAACCAAGCCAGATGAAACTAATCAGTTCTAACTTCAAGCATGTCTTAAGGCATTTCCTGATTCCTGATGTTAAACTCTGACACAACTTTTATTGTACTTGGCCCCAAACACCTCCAAGACACATTATCTAAAGACATAGTTACTCTAGATGGCATTTCCCTCGCCTCTAGCTCCACCGTGAGGAACCTCTGAGTTATCTTTGATCAGGATTTATCCTTTAACTCCCACATGAAACAAACTTCAAGGACTGCTCTCTTACTTAACATTGCAAAAATCAGACACATCCTATCTCAAAATGATGCCGAAAAATGAGTCCATGCATTTGTTACTTCTAGGATGGATTATTGCAATTCCTTATTATCAGGCTGCCCGAATAAGTCCCTTAAGAGTCTCCAGTTGATCCAGAATGCTGCTGCACATGTCCTGACAAAAACTAGAAAAAGAGATCATATTTCTCCAATATTAGCTTCTCTGCACTGACTCCCTGTAAAATCCAGAATAGAATTATATAATAGAATAGAAATATTTTAAATCCTTCTCCTCGCCTACAAAGCTCTTAATGGTCAGGCACCATCATATCTTACAGATGTCATAATACCTTATTACCCGACTAGAACACTGCGCTCCCAGAATGCAGGGTTACGTGTGGTTCCTAGAGTCTCCAAAAGTAGAATGGGAGCCAGAGCCTTCAGTTATCAAATTCCTCTCCTGTGGAATCAGGTCCCAGTTTGGGTTCGGGAGGCAGGCACCATCTCCACATTTAAGAGTAGGCTTAAGACTTTCCTCTTTGATAAAGCTTATAGTTAGGGCAGGCTCAGGTGAGTCCTGAACCATCCCTTAGTTATGCTGCTATAGGCATTGTAATTTGCATCTACACTGTGCCGGAGATATACTTGATTTTAACTACGCATTTGTGTGCGCATGATCGCACATCTTGCATCTGATGGGGCGTTGGTTGTGCACATCCTCAAAAATAAACATTACATCTGCAAGATGCAATATGCACATGAATAGTAGGGGCAGTCAAGAGATGTGACAGGGTCAGGGGTCAGTAGGCATGTCAGCAGCGACAACAAAGGGAAAGTGTGGAAAGTGTTGAAGATAAGCTAAAAGACCAAGTCTACAATTACCCTTATCTGTACGATGTGTTGTTGTCGCTGCACAGTGACAATTTTGCTTGTTAGTAATCTCCTTGAGTGTCGCCATGTTTATTATCATGCAAATCGGGAAGTCCTATATGGTCTGAGTTCTCTTGTGTGCCCGCTAGTGGAATCCTCCAGTAACATGCAAAATAAGTATGCAAGTATGTGAACAATTCCGCTCACAACGCAGCCGGTTGTCTTCGTGAACTTGTGGTTAAAAAGCAAGTATATTTCCAGCCTTAGAAATGAAAGAAGAATAACTGCTTCTCTTGATATACTGTATATGGCACATGGTTTACACCTCAAGCTGAGTGAAAACATTATTTCTTGGGGAGGCATTAAGGCTTCCTCCACAATTTCTGGCATTTCTGTCCAGGATTTTTTTAATGTGTAAATTGAAAATGTGCATATGTCAAATGAGAATCAAAGTTCATATGTTTGCCCTGTGACAGTTCCCCAGCCTTTTGCCAGTGCATGCTGGGATGTGCTCCAGCACCCTGAGCAGAAGTAAGCAAATTGAGAAACTTAACAGATGGAAGGATGTGGTTGTTTCAGATTTTTAATTCTACTGTTTTTTTTCCCTTCAACCAGCTTAGAGGTGATTGACAGCAGCAATAACACTCACACAGCCTAAATGCTGTTTGCTGAAATTAAACCGAGATGGTACATAATATGGCATGTCCCGTTTAGCTGCCACTGCCTCTGGGGAGAGAAAAAATATGATATTTCACTGGTACTTCTTAAATGATAAAGCGTGCAATCTCCGCAGGAAGTACCGATGTCCTCGCTTCACATCAGATTAAATTGTCCATCTAATTGGGGCAACATGGCTCCTCTTTTAAGGAAGAGGAATCAGCGCTTCAGGATATAAGCATGTGATGACTGTCTGGGGGAGAAGGAAGCTTAAAGGCAGACCAAGGAAGAGACAGGAACACATCCAGAGGAAAAGGAAAGGGAAAATAAAGATTGAGATTGAGATGTAACGATACAGGAGAAAAAGGGAGAGAGCTGCGTACTGCTGAGAAATTGGAAAGCATGCTGACCGTGAAATCACTCTCTTCTTGAAGGATAATCAACTGCTACACCTCTACACAGTCAGCCCTCCCTGCATCATTACATATTGGCATGGGCCGAAACCCAGTCATATTAATTAACCTCTTTAATTCAGTTCCAGTTGTTACTGTAAGCCTGTCAATGCAGATAATCAATGTGTGCATAATGACATCAAAATAGATACAGCACTGAAACAGTAGAGTTCACTCTGCCTCCAGCTGATGGCAGATCACAGCAATACTCATGCTCAAGTTAAAGGGTTGATAGACACTGAATGAGAGGTGAACAGCTGAGGTCATGATACTGAAGAGGAAGATTTGTGACACAGTGCCTCGGGATGGAGGCACGAGCAACGTCCACTCAGCCTGAACAAATGTGAATTTATATATATATATATATATATATATATATATATATATATATTATAAAATTTAAGATCAAAGAATACTATAAAATAAACGTTTTATATTGTGCAGAAATAGAGAATGAATTCTAAAGATCTGGTATGTGTTGAGATCTAAAATTTTACATTAAACATTCTGTACTTTTGAGTGATTCTGGATCATCTGCAGCACCATCAGCTGCTCTTTGACATTTTCTCCTGATTTTTTCTACTCATCACTACCCAGACTACAAGACCCCTGTGTGTTTTGGGGGGAAATATTTTTGAAGATAAGAAACCTTTGATCAGACTAGTCCTGTTAGTCAAGATTCCCTGAGTTTACTCCAAGGAGAAAGCAGTCCTCAGCCTTAGAGCCTTTTCTCAGAATGATTAAAATATAATGTAAATCCCACATTTGTGTAGCTAGTAGTATGTTTTCAACTGCAGCTAATTTTTCATCCTCTTTACTAGTGATACTCTGTCAGGATTTTGAAAGTCGTTGGAATGATTTTCTCTGGCTATTCGTATTTTTCATCATGACATTTCCTGAAAAAATATTGTCATATTCTGAGGTGTCCTTGACATCAGATGACCCTGAAATGTAATTTTTTTTTAAAGATTTTTTTGGGCATTTTTACCGGACAGAGAAGAATGCAGACAGGAAATGGGGAGAGAAGGGGGGGGGTAAGACATGCAACAAAGGTCACCGACTGGAATTGAACTCACAGCGCTGCAGTTATGTGGCATGCGCTGTAACCACTCAACTATTAAGGCACTCCCAAATGATATTTTTTAATGCATCAAAACAGAAAATCCAAGTGAAAATCTAGTTAAAAGATATACACCCAGGCTATTATTCCAGCTTGCAGTGTCATCTAGCATTTCCTGCATACTCTTTCCCTACTAGGTGGGTGTATTCACAAGTATAATGAATCACATCTTACCACATAATGTTGACTGTGGTCTGAAGTGTATCATACTTGACCCTTTCAACTCTTACAGCTTAGTGTAGCAGTGCTTGTCCTCCATATAAGATTTAATGTGAAGGGGCCCTTCAAACCATTTACTCCTAAAATTTAGATATTTCAAAGTGAAACTATGTAAAAACTGAAAACATTGAGTAGTAGGGATTAATATAATAATATTAAATTTACATATATATATATATATATATATATATGTTCTCTATTTTAATAGTAATGACAAGGGCACATCTGGTTACTTTGTTTGAAATTACTAATTTATCATGATCGTAAACATTCATTACAGCTCCACTTCGTTAAAGGCAAGCACTTTATTAAAGGCAACATATGGATTAGCTGTTTTCATCAAGATGTTTCATCCACTCATCCCAAAGGCTTCATCAGTGCTACTATTCATCAGTAGAAATTATTAACCCTCTTAGGTGAGTGGTAATGAGAGTCTCCTCACTCAGAGAATCATGGTCTCATTTGAAACCTTCCATTTCAGGGTTTCCCTCGAGAAATTGTTTGGCAGAGGTGGAGAACCACCCCCTACTTCAAATATGCTGGCAGTCGTGCCTGTGCATCGCGACTTGATTGTTACTGACTGAGCCATTTGCCTCTGATTAAACATTGCGATGTGTTGCTTCTATGAATTACTGTAAATGGAAAATACATTCTGATTAATTGTTGAGTTGAGTCAGCCTGATCTCCAGCCTGATTCCGTCTCTTGATCACTTTTGGTTACTAGATGATAATACGGGAATTGCTGTGTCTTCCCTGGAGGTTAATGTTTTATTTCATATACTGTATAACTTTTGTGATGTTAAGGGAGAGCCAGAGACAGTCCTTATTTCAGATGAGGCAGCCCGTGTCTGCTGTAAAACTTTGTGTAAATCCTTGCACTTTCTTGATCAAATCCAAAGTAATGTACCAGTGACTCCCAACCATAATCCAAGCCAGTAAACTATTCTATTCAATTTTATTTATATAGCACCAATTCATGACAGAAATGATCTCATTGCAATTTTCCTATACAGCAGGTCTAGACCGTACTCTTTATTATATTATTTACAGAGACCCAACAATTCCCACCATGAGCAAGCACTGGGTGACAGTGGCAAGGAAAAACTTCCTTTTAAGAGGCAGAAACCTCGAGCAGAACCAGACTTGGGGTAGGTGGCCATCTGCCGCTGTCGGTTGGGTTGAGAGAGAGAGAGAGAGAGAGCAGGAGGTAGAAAAGTACTGTCAGAACTGAGCTCTGGCAGTAAATATGAAGAAAACTGTCATGATTTTTCAAAGAGACCCTAGATATCAAGAGAACAAATATCAGTTTGCCATAAATACAGTAATTATATCATTGAAAACAGTATGAGTTTTACCTACCTTGGTATAACCATAACACTATCAGGGAGTTTCAACAAGCTCTAAATGCAATTAAGAGAAAATTTTAGAATTTCCAAATTCCAATAAAAATTTGGCTTCTAATATTTGATAGTGTCATCCAGCACATTGTGCTGTCTGGTAGTGAAGTATGGGGTCCGCTCAGTCATCATAGCTATACCCGCTGGGACAAACATCCAACAGAATCTTTACATTCAGAATTCTGCAGATACATTTCACATGTAGGCAGAAAACCACCAACAAATGCATGTAGAGTAGAATTAGGCAGATACCCACTGATAATTAATATTCAAAAGAGAGCACTCAAATTTTTTAATCACCTTAAGTCCTTCATCCAGACACCCTTCATCCCAAAGCCCTCCAAACCCAAGAGCTAAGCCCAGAAAAGAGTCCCCTATGTCAGTTGGTGCTGAGACTAACTGCCCCCTTTCAGACACGCTCACAACAACACTGCTTTCCAAACACCAATCAGAGGAAACCAAATTTTAACGCAATGTAAAGAAACCTATTTGGAACATTGGAAAGAAGAAACTAAAAGATAAAGTAGATCAGAGTGTTATCTGGCCCTAAAAAGAGATGATGAATTGGCAGAATACCTCTCTACTGTCAGAGATAGAATGCAGAGACAGATCCTGACCAAGTACAGGCTCAGTGACCAAAAACGGCCAATCGAAAGAGGAAGACACAAAAAACCATGGCAACCAAAAGAAAACAGAATATGTGGTCACTGTTCGACAGGTGAGGCTGAGACAGAGATGCTCTTCCTCCTACAGTGTACAACATTCAATAAAATAAGAAACATTTACTTTAACAAGTTCAACTCTGTAATCTCAGATTTTAAAGAGCTAAATGAGCTCTCAACAATAAAAATCCTCCCAGGAGAAGGAGACAGGGCCGATCCTGCTGCCCAGTATGTATCAACATGCCACAACTTGAGGGACAGTGAATGACCTACACACACACATTTATTAAAAAAATGTTGCAATGTTTATGTAGTTTTCACTTACTTGTATTTGTATTTTTAACTGCAAGTCAATATTTGTATAATTATTATTACTATATTATCTTACTTATCTGTATATCTAATAGCAGATTTTTTCTGTTTATGTTTTTCTTTCACACATGCTTTGGCAATGTTAACATCTGTTTCCCATGCCAATAAAGCCCAAATGAATTGAATTGAGCAGGAGGTAAGAGAGCATACAGTAGCACTATGCAAATTCCACATAGAATTTTAAAATAATGTAATGGTAGTGGTAAGACACCTGGTAACACCTGAATGTGCAGATAGGGATTTTCTTTATACTGTATACTGTAGATGCATTTTGGTAGAAAGTATCCAAACCAGGATCATAAGAATTCATAACATATCTTCCTTCTACAATGATTTGATTCATTAGTACTTTATGAGGACATGGTGGTATACGGTCCTCTGTGA
This sequence comes from Siniperca chuatsi, assembly GCF_020085105.1. Lineage (NCBI taxonomy): Eukaryota > Metazoa > Chordata > Actinopteri > Centrarchiformes > Sinipercidae > Siniperca > Siniperca chuatsi. Next base: position 26,723,869 of record NC_058055.1, read on the forward strand.
ATAACAAAGTCTTTGATGTGCCTCAACTGAGTCGGTGAAGAACAAGTGTCCTGATTTCTCCCTGCTGGAAAGTGAAAACTAATGCAGGCACTTAGGAAGCATCAAAGAAAAGTACAGCACTTAAAATGCTAAAGGTGTGTGAAGTTAGTCCTCACTTCATTTTCACATTACATTTCATCTGATATTTATATCCAGTGTGATTTACAATGAGTGCAACAGCAAATTAAGATTGACTTACTTGATCAACAGTAGTACAAGCATCATATTATCATAAGGTCAGAGCCCTGAAACCATTTCTGTAATGTTGTAATGCAGTTACTGGATGTTTGCAGATGACACCATATGCTATTTTACAAATCCGTTTTTTTTTCACCAGTCCCTCAGACTGCACTTTGTCTAATCCAGAGATTTATAGTCACCACACTACCCATGAACAAGAGATTAGTGTGTCTGCATCAGAAGTACTGAGTGATAATAACCTGAAGAAGCCTTATGGTGGAGTGTCTTTTCTTGGTTTGCAAACCACTGTCTTTGTTTGCCTTGGATTAGATGAATAAACATCAACACATAAAAACCATACCTATTTTCTCAAGTAAACAGATAAGTCATTTTGGATTTTACGCACTACTGAAGACAAGTGAAATGAAATTGATATTTGCCATAGTTTGGGATGGCTGTAGCCAGGAATTCTGGTTTTCCTGAAAGAATATTGCTCTGCCGCCCTACACTAATTTATACATCCTACCGGAATCTGGAATCATCACCACATTTAAGCTGACTAGCAATGGCGTTGTTCTGTAAACAAATTTAAAACTATAATTTTAAAAGTAGAGTTTTAAAGCATCTGTCTTAGACGTAAGTTACCATGTTCATGCTAAGGTTATGCATGGGTTCATGGCTCTCTTCATGTCATCAGCAAAGCAGCATTCTCAGTTTTTTTTTTAATAACAGTCCAACAGGTCTTCCATGGGTTTTGATAATAAGTTCTGATTTACTACATGCTGCCACTGAAACATATTTCTGGAGCCTGGGACTAATGTCTTAAATATTTACACCCACACAAATCATAGAGATAAAAAGAAAGAGAAGGAAACAATGTGAGAGTGAGAGAAGAAAGAAGAAAGGAAAAGGAAGGGAGAGGTCATCGAAAGGCTATGTGGCTGCCGAGGCGACCGCCCATCATAATTCAAAATGTTCCACTATTCAATCTCAAAGGCAGCACTGTTTAATTTGTCTGCAGTGTCATTTCTCATACGGGCTGGTCATTCTCTGCTTATCAAAGCAGCATTACCATGAAATTGTCTCTGCTAATTGAAAGTCCAGAAAGATGGCTGTCAAGCTACGTATCAGATTTGAGGACACAGAATAGCAACAGATGACCATGAACTTTCAGCTGAAAATATCTTCCTCATGTTTCTAATTGAAATAACACCAGGATTTTTATGTTGTGAAGAGATTGTCCTCCAATTCCCACTTTTGAGGAATGTCATAACTGCTAAATCTTGACTGTCCCAAGTCCAACAATTAATTATTCCTTAACAAAGTAAAACATATGATTATTAGTAAAGTGAAAAAAATAGATTCAGAGTACACCGCCTATATACTGTTGTCCCAAACCAGTTTAAAGGACAACTGCAGACGCTCTGTAGTCACATTTGCACCAGTCTTCTGTGAATGTTTACTCTGTCTGTCATTCACTTCATATGTAGTCTGTGTGACTGAAGAATTCAAGAATGTGTTCCCTGTTTTGCTGGTAGCTCTGCAGGCTCACAAGTCAAAGTTCACCTCCGTTCATCTTTGATCTGCAGAGTGACATTCATGGTCCACTGGGGATAAATCCTAATGTGTTTGGTGAACCTCTGACCTTCCCTGCCACAATCAGACCAGAATTTCCACTTGTACACAATAAATATTAAAAATTTCAACAATCAAATTGCAATGAAATTTACTGAGCACATTCATGCTCCCTAGAGGAGGAACCATTTGCACTTTGGAAACTCTGTGTGCTTTCCTAGCACCAACCAAAGGACAAAATGTAAACTCTGTGCCCAAGATAGCAAAAAGTAATCACCAGATTTTCAAAACATTTACAGGGAATATTCATGGTTACCAGAGGATAAAGCCTTTTGATTTTAGTGGCCATGCAGCCTTTCCTCTAGTGTCTATTACTACCATGGACATGCGAAGACATTATGAGGGGCAGTGGCTCAATAAAAAAACGAACAAGCAAAAAACAAACCTAAAAATTTATTAAAACAGGTTGACATTTAGCTAGACAAAACAAAAATGCAAACTTTACATTCTTTATTCATTTGTTAATTTGGTAATAAAGGAAGGACTTCTCTTTTTCTTTTCAGCTATACTTATATAATAAAAATATTATTTTAAAAGTGACAATAACAATAAATCTTAAATAAAAAAAGATTAAAAATGTTGGGCCTTGCCTAGCCTCACCACGTGTGAGGGACAAAAGACAGGCCTACCTGGAAAGGCCAAAGCCTTCACTAATTGGCTTGACTGAGATACAAAGAACAGACAATAGGAAGGCACCGAGCTGACACAGCCATTAATTCGCACCTAAATATGAAATTGAGACGAGATCTCATTTGAACCCAACGCGAGATCTCTGTTGAATCTAAACAACGGACTCCTATTGGACGAGACGAGCGAGACAGCGCATGAAATCTCAGCGCACAGTTATGATGACGCCAACTCTATAAATCCTGGCGCTCCACACTGCCCGTTGCCATTCCACAGTAACCCGTTTACTAAAGGAGGCACATCACGTCTCTCTCCACGGTAACTGCCGGTACCACAAGAAGATGCTCTCACGTGAACTTTAATTTCCGTAAGGAAGAGTCTTAGAAACAGACTTGCTGAACACTTTTTGATCCTGATCGCTTACTCCCCATAACGATCCTGTACCTGCAGAAGGAGGAGACACGGACTGACCGTTCCCTTCACAGAGAGCAAGATCGCTGCTGAGCCCTTCCCCCCTTCCGACGTCGACCACTGTTTTCCTTTGCTGCCCCGAAAGGAACAGTTTCGCCACTCTTTAGCCACTGTGGGAGCCGATAACTGTGCTTCATCAGACGAAGGTCCAGTAACAGCCGTTGGACGAAAGTCTGCTGCCGGATTACTGTGTGATAAAGGGACAGCTATTACGCTTTGCCACAGCATTTGAGATTCCTTGTGCCTTACTCTGTGTGCTTTCCTCTCTCTCCACTAAGCCACACACCTTTGCATGTACATTTACACGCTTACACACATCTCAAACGGCCCACGTGGCAGCTTAGCCAGCTGAGCTGCACGTTATTTTGAAGACAAAAAGAACCTGTCCTCCCTTTTTGGCTCTTCCCTTGGTTTGAGGTTCGCAGGTCTGCCCGCCATTTTGGCTCTGACGACCACCCACGTGGTCACACCATCTCCCTCGCACCCTCTCTCTATTGCCCACACACACACCTTATCTGCTTGCTCATTGTTGTCTGCTTATTGTGTTTAGATTAGACTGTAGTGGTTGTTGGCTGAAGTTATTGATTGTGAATCAGTGCTAAGTTTAAATAAATGATATTGTATCTTTAAAGAGCAGTTGCCTGTGATTATTGTGTGTACTTGTTGTGATAACAGCTGGTTGCGACAGTCAGTGCTCAGATTCACCCTTCATTGTTCATTAATAATGTAAGATAATACATTAATTATCAACATTTTTAGGTGGACAGCCTCCCTGCCCTACCCGAATCCCAACAAAAATTAAAATCACTCTGGATTTCTGGACAAAAGGAGAAAAGCAGGGGACAGAAATCATCAGAAATGTTGTTTTTATTTTATCTATTTTTTATTTTATCTAGACTTGAATTAGAAGCAAATTTATAAGGTTTTGCTTAAGAATTGCTGTCATGTTAACAGAGCGTACATTTAACAAACATAGTTAGCCGCATGTGCAGCATCTGGTTCATCAGCACAAATGTAATAACTGTCCTCGGGAAACATATTCTTCTACATGAGTCATTAATTGCACTAATGACGTAGATGCGCACACACACATATAATAAACATACACAGAGATAAATACATACTCACACATACTGCATCCTAGCATATGGTGGCTCATATATGTAGCTATCCATCTGTGCAAACTGAGAAGCTAAGCAGCTGGTGGTGATGACGTTTGCTTGAGGACTTCCCTAACTGGATTCTCTAAATGGCTCTGCTTCAGAGGACTGATCAAGCCATCCAACAGTATCATTCTTCTCTCTGTATCAGTTCATCCCTCCATCGTCGCCTTTATCCTCAAATCTCAGATTCAAGATTCAAAACTCCTCTTAACAAATTTTAAAGCCCTAAAGTGTCAGATGTAGACTGTTATCTGTTATTTGCAGAACACTTTAGTGCTGTTTAGCAGTGTAAATTCTAAAAACATCCTTGTAGAAATAACAGACTCTTGAGCTAAGTTTGTGAACAAGTATCATTTGTTAATTTTGGGACATCTTGGAAGGTTCCTTTTGGCTGGCTTGTTTTTATTTTTTGTATTTATGTGGATTTTTGACACGTTTTTGAAAAGCCAGAGCTATAAAAAATACGTACAAATTTAAATGATTTCATTTCTCTCCTCTCTTACACTGCTGTAGGCTACCTTATTTCCCACTTGTGACTCTGACGTTGCAGGGTTTCATGAAACAGGGAGGGATAAAATCTGGATAGAAAGGCTGTTTATTGGTTAGAATGTTAGTAGAGTGACAACAGCCTTTACCTTCAATATAGAAAGGTATGAATTGATTTGTGCCTTATTTCTGTGTTCACAGCCACCTAGCTTGTTTGGGACGCCTGTTGTTATAGATACCATTCAGATCTGTCACTACTTAACGTTTTTCTAATTAACTACATATTAAAGATACGTTGGCTTGATGCAGGTTGTGTCTTTGTTTTTATTTAGCTGCAGAGTGGGAACGATATTCAGCCAATGCAGTGATACTTCTATACATAGCCTAGTGTTGGCTTACTTTAGCCAGCTTGATATTTTCCTACGTGTCTTTAACAGCTCTACATAAAAGAAAAACATTACAGAGGTCTCTCTGATTAAACTGAAGAAGGCTTTTTGCCTTGTCTTTATAAGTTGAAATAAACGCATCGGAGGTATGAGTGTGCAGCTTTCCTACTCTCTTTTTCCTCCTTAATAAGAGACAGGCCTTAGCACTAGCTCCTCCAATTGGTAAAATTTACCTGCTGATGTTTTTTGATTGCATGTAACTTTGTTTCAATAAAATATTCAAGTCCCCCAGTGTTTGATTTTTCCTAAAAGTGTGTTATGTAGCACCCCCATTGTTAAAAATGGTCAAGATAAAGCCAGATTTAAAAAAAAAAAGGGCATTTAAACCTATAAGTGCTGCCTTTGTGAAAGGTGAGGCAAAGCTATTATACTAATATTATCAAATGTAGCCTATAAACATTTATGAAATGTCTAAAGTAGTCTTTGCCTCTGACACAGGTGTGTTTTGCGATCCCTTCAGGTGGTGTGCAGCTCCCTCATTATGTGTGTTACTTTGAAATTTGGAATTGATACGAATTGTTTCTTTTCAATAAATATTTTTGTATGTGTAATTGTTTGGATGCACGCCAGTCCGAAACAAACAAGCAGGAAGAACACCTTAGATTATTATTCTACATTATTATTACATTATCATGTAGGCCTATAAAACTGCAATAGTCAATCGTTTTTTCTAAATTGTATGCTGCATTTAAATTCAGACTGTGTTTGGAATACAACTACAACAGCGAGGAATGGATGTCATCGAAAGAGCCACTGCGCGTGGACGTGCCCTTCACAGGTGCAGAAGAGCGCAGGAGAAAATGACCTGTGAAGGCGGAACGCAAACACAATAAAACATTCTGTAAATGTGATGTGTTTACCTGTTGCTATGATAAATTTGGAACAATATACATTTCCCCAACACTTATTCCGTACAACAGTCATTTCATACTGTTTTCCTTCACTAATTATTTATTTTCAAATTGCTTCCCTTTGGCTGTTCTTCAGATGCAGTTAAGTAACCTTCAATGACATTAAACACTTCCTGCACTGATGTTTCACATTAAAAGCCTTTCAGTGGTTGAAAGGGCATAATATAAAATAGATAATATATACAGGCTTTTAATTTCAAACATCTACAGCAAGTGCTGAGTTATACTGACGCTAAACTATCATCACTTGAAAGAAAGATAGAGTAGAGGTGATTGGATAATACTAATTTCTACTATATACTGTACTGTATATATACTATACTCTTTCCTTTTCCAAGCTTGGCATGCAAACAAAACTATTTTTCTACTTTTATTTCTATGAAAAAAACTATTAAATTAATTGAATTTAAACTGAAAAAATATACAGGATTGGCTTATCTCACTCACTAATAACACAAAAACCAGGGTCAAAAATGTAATTATAAAATGCCAGGTAAAGCCACTACATGTACTATAAGCTCAGAGGGTTCCCAATCAGCGGCTCATTGTGTTTTAGCAAAAACATTTTCCATTTTATTGTAAACTACAGTGTTGAGTGTTTTCAGGCAGCAGGAAACACAACAATTGGATTCATGGTGACATAAAATCCACGTCAAAATCGGTTTAAACCAATTAGCTCTATTTCTCAATGAAAACTGGTTAAGCCAAAAAATTAATAGATTAAGTCTTAAGGTTAGATTAGTGTAAGACTTCAGGGAATCACTGTAAGTCAATACAATGGACTCATTGTGTGTGTGTGTGTGTGTGTGTGTGTGTGTGTGTGTGTGTGTGTGTGTGTGTGTGTGTGCGCTTTACTTCACACTGTAGAATCCTAACCAGAATAACCGCACCCTCTAGAGACGAACACACACACAGACCCGCACAAACAACTGAATCACCTCGACCTCTGGAGCACGTGTGTCATCTGCAAACACCACACACACATACACACATTTATCCGAAGGTCAGCAGTGGGTGAAGGTACCAGGATGGAAGGATGGATGAGGAATGGCTGGATGTGTGTGTGTGTGTGTGTGTGTGTGTGTGTGTGTGTGTGTGTATGGACAGATAAATGGACAGTAGGTGTCCACAGATGGATGAATGAATGGACTGATCTTTTCCCTCCGTGGCTGCCAGGTGTCATTGATCAGCCTGCTCCTCCACGCTGCATTTTTAATCACTTGGTGAGAAAACAAATTAAACGAGGCGGCGGGGCGCTGCAAGCGCAGAGGTGAAGCCAGGCTGCAATCACTCAGGGTCCTCATCAAAGACCATCGATAGCAGCCGAGGACGCTGGGATCAGGAACTGAAGAAAAGAGAAAAAACGCTGTCCTGTCATGATGTGTCTAAAGTGATTTACACTTGTTTGCAGAGGAAGACAGTGGCACTTGAGCTCATTGTAAATGTTGTATATGAAAAATAAGGTTGTGATAATATGTTTTGCAGTTACTGATTTTTAGTGACATGACTCTATGGATGGCAATGACGGTCTGTTGGTTGGTCTGTTGCAGAGGAGGCTGGTCCACAGAGGCAGAGGAGGTTGCTTCTCCTCTATTTTTGAAAGGCAAGAGGGAGATCAAAAATAAAAAAAAAGAGTAATTTGTTAAAATAAACCATTAACAAATCTCAGTATCAGTTATAAAATAACTTGCTTCAAAAAAAATGCTTCAACAGCGACACCTGAGGGCAGGCAAGAGGGGGAAGGGCAGTCTGTGTGTCCGTTCTCACTCCTAGGGCATCAAATATCGACGCTTGTCACACCCCTAAACACGCACAAGGTACCCTGTAGCGTTAGTAAGAGACACGTGGCAAAATTTAAGTCAGGTGACGTAACCTTTAAAGTTAACATTAACTTTGGGTTTCACATGGGACACGAACCCCGGTCTCCTGGGTGGACGTCCTTGGTGTGTTTAACCCATCCAACCTCATCCTTAAGCTGGTTTTGTCGCTCTTTACATTACATCCCCTGATCTCATGAAAGCTTTGTGGCAGCCCTGTGCGTGTAATGCAGATGCTAAAGGGTACCTTGTGCTTGTGTATATGACGCCTACGTGTGACAAAACGTCCTAGGAATGAGAACGGCTGGTGTGAAGTGGTGGTGGGCAAAGGAGGACGGGCTCCTGCTGTCCTCCTTAGGACGGGATCTTTAAATTAATTTAATATACTTCTTTTTTTTTCATGCTTCAACTGTTATTGTCCAAAACACTTAAATGATGCTCCAACGGAGGACATCCTCCCTAACCAATCAACAACCAGAATACAATATTGACATCACATTGGTCCAATGATAATATCCAAATTTCATCTTCACTTCTCTACCCCTATATTGTACGTGACGAACTGGCGGTAAAGTGATAGATAGATTCATACAGTAGCAGCATATTGGAAAAGAAATTATAATGTGCCAAGTGCAAACTACTTTTAAACGGAGGCCTTTGGGAGCCTCTTGAGTCAAGCTTGTGAGCAGGCAAATCCCTCCCTATTAACTAACGGCTCAGAAAAACTTTGACACTCGTTTATCATCATGAGTTTAGTGACGATAAAGAGAAGTGAAAGAACATTTAATCAAGTGTTAATACTGTAGCTGGCTGCCTTGAGTCTGGTCTTTTTTAATAAAAAAGTAACTGAATGACGTGATCCTGCACCAGATTACTAAAAAGCAACAGCAACTATGAGAGCAATGAACTAGTTGGAGATGGACTTGTCAGCCTAGACAATGAGTTCTAAACAAGCCAAAAGTTTATCCAGATGATCTAAACCACTTTATTTGGAGGTAAGAGTAAAAGTAAACACACCTGAATTGTCTGTAATAATCCCGTATTGCACAGGAATACTACTTACTGCTTACTACAGTAAGTACAGTACGTCAAAGTTAAACTAGGAAGTCAGTCTGTAAACTGTGATGGATGTTTCCGTTCAGGTGATAATTTTACCGTTCGCCTTCGTCTTCTCTTCAAAGTAAATGTGACTAACCTGGGCGTTTGTTTCCAACCTGTCTGATCGTCCTACTGTTCGTTGTCTTGTTGTGTCATGTAAAAAAATTTATTTGCCATCAAATGGCACACAGACATCAACAAATACCCAGAAACAGGTGTGAAAGTTTATTCTTTTCTTCTTGTCCGGCACATTTTGTTTCATTCTGCGTTGCATCACTGCAGTGTCACTACATGTGCATCGATCCCTGATGAACACGCTCTCATCTCTTCTGCGTGTCTGCCTCAAGAAAGCCGAAAGCAAACATTTCCTTTGAGTGCAGTTATTGTTATAATGAACTTGACGTTATTTGTATGTTTACTGATGGGTAATGTTAAAATAGAGGTGTGTGAGCCAGTGAGCAATAAAGACTGTCACTCTGTATTTTCATATTAATTCAATGCTTGGATGCGCCTGTGACAAATTTCCTCAGGGAGTGTAAAATCTATCTTATCTGTCATCTTACCTTACCTACTTATTGAAAATAAGAAATACTCATTCCCAGGTGTGTGTTTTGTTACAGGTGAGACAATATAGAGTGAAGGTGTAATACATTCTGCTGGGTGGGGGGTTGTTTAGTTTAGTTTTTTTATTTATTTTATTTTGTTCCTGCCTAACACCTCCTGCCTGTCCTCAGGTTTCCTTATGTTTGTATGAATGTGGCTCTGGTGTTGTGTTTGAAAGGGTTCATAGCAGAAAGAAACCATTGTCTCATGGGAAATCTGAGGTGTTTAATTGAGATGCAGCAATGATGAGGCTGTTCAAAGTATAATAAACAAAGATTTATATGGCCAGGGTCAGACAGATCCACTGTACAGGTAACACCACCAAAAGATGGATCTCTCCTCGGGAGGGATTTTTTTGGCCACTTGGGGACAGTCGAAAAAAAGTTGTGGACACAACATTGACATATCGGCCGAAAATGACACTATGAGAGTGGTGAGAGTGAACCAAAAGAGTAAAGTTGTTGAGCTGAGACTTGATATAAAGCTCAGTGAAGCCGAGGCGGACTGCAGATTTAGGTGATCATTCTCTGTAGGTTCATCACCACGAACGGTCCCTGCCACATTGTTTTCACATTGTCATTTAATGAATTTCAATGATAGCAACTTTAAAGGTGTTTTCAATTAAGCAATGTGTGGTTGTTATATGAAGAAAATTTCCATTTCATTTTTAATACTTAGTCTGACATCATGTTCATGTTAGCTGTTTTCTGTTTGGAAGGGATGGTTATCTTGCTTTGTCTTGCCCTAACCTGTGAGTAGGGAGTGACGCATCCACCCGACTGACGCCGTTTTCAGTCGACACAGAAGCTGCGGTTGCAGTTGCAAGGAGACCGGACATTTTCGACGTTGATCGAAGAAATATGTCAGCCTCCGAGTTGTTATATCTCTAAGTGGAAGAACAACAACCTTGTTGCCATTATTGTGCCCATTTTTATGGCTAACTGGGAAAAAATACTATCCATATTTTTCACAAATTATTACCTCGACTAGAAAATTGTTACCAATGAAAACTGTTGACAGTGAAGCAAAAACATTAAGCCTACTACGTATAATGTTTTATCTAATGCAAGCTTGTTAGCAGTACTGTCATGATATGTTCATGTTGGATGTTTTGTAAATATGAAACATCATGAATAAAATTAATTCATTACAATCTAATTATGGTAATTACAAGTAGAGGGGATTTTATTAGGGATTTGGGTTTGGGGGGATTAAAGATATATTGAATCAAGTAGGGAAGATTTTGTTCCCAAACAGGAAAACAAGTTGTCAAAGTTTCATGGCAAACTATCTTCAGATAAGCTTGGAAAACTCTCAGTTATTGTTATTCCAGGTGACAAAGGATTTAGGGGTTTAGCCAGTATCTGCAGATATGTGACAACAAATATCTGTCTTAATTATTCACATGTGAGATAGAAGCACAGCTAATTAGGTTCAGAATCAGAATCAGAATCAGAAATACTTTATTGATCCCCGAGGGGAAACTCTTTCGTTACAGCTGCTCACTGTCACATCAGTGCACACAGGGATAGAAGTACTAATAGAATAGAAAGAGAAATAATAATAAAATAAGCTCGCAAGAAGACAATTAGTTCTAGCAAGAAATAAGAGATGTGCGAATCAAAATATAATACACTATAATACAGCTACGATAAATTAAGTGCAAAAGTGGATATAAAGTATAAAAGCTTCTGTCAAGTTAAGTGTAGCAGATTAACCAGATTATTAGATGGTGGATATTGCACAGCAGTAATATAATTATTAATAAATATCAATAAACAGGGAATATTAAACTGAAAACAGAGAATATTGCACAATATTTCAAGTACTGCGGTGATGTTAATGATCAATGTCCAGTTTAGTGACTTAGGGTCATACAGACTGACACTTAGAGGGAGGAGTTAAAGAGTCTGATGGCCACAGGCAGGAATGACTTCCTGTGGCGCTCTGTGGTGCATTGTGGGGGGATGAGTCTTCCGCTGAAGGTGCTCCTTTGTTTGACCAGCACGTCATGGAGCGGGTGGGAGACGCTGTCCAAGATGGCGTGTAGTTTGGCCAGCATCCTCCTCTCTGACACCACCGCCAGAGAGTCCAGCTCCACCCCACAATGTCACCGGCCTTACAGATCAGTTTGTTGAGTCTGTTGGCGTCTGCTGCCCTCAGCCTGCTGCCCCAGCATGCAACAGCATACAGGACAGCACTGGCCACCACAGACTTATAGAACATCTTCAGCATTGTCTGGCAGATGTTGAAGGACCTCAGCCTCCTCAGGAAATAGAGGCGGCTCTGGCCCTTCCTGTAAACAGCTTGAGTGTTCCTAGCCCAGTCCAGTTTATTGTCCATGTTCCTCATTAGTAGTATTTTTCTTTGTTTGAGGCAAGCAAACAATTCAGTCCGTCACACAGTTCAACATTTAAATTCAACTAACCGATATATCATTTTGACAAATTAACATGGGTAAGGTACGGAAGCCCTGAGAGGCAAGTGAGAAATTCTGGTGATCCATTTTCTAAGTCTAAATTGTTTCTCTCCTGTGTTGAGGAAAAAACAGGTTTTGCCAGGATAATCTTTCTAAGTTCCTTAATTTTTGGTTTTCATCTGTGAAACAGGTAGAAAAAAAAATTTGCCAGGTGAAAAAAAACATTTCTCGTCAAAGACGAGAGATTGAGGATAGAAGCAGTCAAAGGGCAAAGTAATCTCAGCACACACTTCACAGGAAACCCTATGATCATGATCATATTAGATTGGGCTCGCAGACAGACAGACAGTCCTTTTCATTGTTGTTTTTGTTTTTTTCTATTGATGTAGTTGGAGTTTTGAACTCTTAGTAGGTTGAACCCTTTTCTCCTGTTGAGCTATGGTGGGGATCACTGCCCATGCTGAATCCCCAAGTCTACTGTTTAGTCCAAACAAACCACAACTGCTGCTTTTGTAGACTATAAGTCATAATGAAAAATATGTTGAACGATGTTCAAAAGCTAAATTGCTTGAAAATTTTACGTTAATTACATTTACATTACGTAAAACCTTTGTTTCAATACCATTTCAGTGACTGTATTTCATAAGGCTTGCTTTACATTTAAATATTATCATTTGAAGGTATAATTCTTCTAATAATTATAATTCTTCTTTCAATGTATTTTCCTTCTGTAATCACCTCTGTATATAGCAGTGTCTCAGCTTGAGATGCCGTCCAGTGGACAGGACTCCAGGGTCACAAGATCTCGCAAGATGTCAACACAGGTAGCAGTGGCGTCTACTGCTACTACTGCCCTGGCCCTGACTGTCTACAGGAGGCAGCAGACTTCCCCTCCAAACACTAGAACAAACTCAGCCCTAGAAAGCTGTCAAAAAAGAGTGCAGCCTCTGCTCTGCTCTGCTCTGCGATTCCCTCCCTGTCAAACTGTTGGCTTTGAGGAGAGCGACATAACAGCTGGTTCTTTTCCTCATCTAACTCGGTGAATAAAGGATTTCTTTCGACCAAACCACCTGTGGTGATTGTTGGAACAGTGGAAAGGCTAACAAAGACAGTTTTGATGAGTTTTATTTTGTTTCTGTCCACTTTGAATGAAGTGTGTTTTAAGATGATAAACAAGGTAAAATTATTGTTTTACCTTGTTTACCAGAATAACAATCTGAGCCTGTCAGTGGCAAAAACAAGCACTTTTAGTGGACATACCTTGAAGGGCACATTTGTTCCCAAGGATTACGTTGCAGCCATTCCAACCCTGTTTCACGGCTGCCTATTCACATCTAACTCTGTTAATTAAGGGTTTATTTCGGCCAAACCAGAGTTGGCGAATGCTGGAACAGTGCAAAGACTAACAAAGGCCGTTTTGGTGAGTTTAACATTGTTTCTGTCAAGTTTGAATGAATTGTGTTACGATGATCTGCGAGGTAAAATTACTGTTTTTCTCAATGGAGTATGGTGGACTGTAGCGCCCATTTGTTTTGCTCTGAGATGCTGCTGCTCTAGTGTGACATTTAGTGGCAGTGAATGTTGCATACAAGTTACTTCTAATGAAAACACGGGTAACTAACTTTAGCTATTGTGTCTTGTTGTTGTGTGGCAAACTACTCATGTTGTGCACAGCATGAAATCAGATCACAGGTCCAATTACTATTGACTGACTTCTTTCTGACAAATTAGCTGCTCACGGAGTGTTTGCTGCCCGCAGAATTCTGGGACCTGTAGCATTAAACCGCACTTGCCACTGAAAAAATTGTACTTTCAACCAAATTTTGTCCAGTTTTAACATGGATGTCTACATATATTTTGACCTGTAAATCACTACTTCCTGTACGCTCCCCTCTGTAGGCCGTAGTGGGGCTGGCTGGCCCCAAAACTGAAGCATCTGCCTCATGCATAACCTGTTATCTGGAGGAAAGAAGGCATGCGCCATCGCTCCTGAGCCACTGAATATTTATTTAGAAATGCAGGTTTGCTATCAAGGTCAAACAGCCTCAACTCTACCTTCACAGCAGAGTCATTTAACTCCCTGAGGTGGTGGGGTGGAGTGTTAGTGAGGAGAAAGAGACAGGAAGAGAAAGAGAGGGGGTTGCAAAGACACTGCAACTTTTTGTGTTTTTATCTGCTTGCATTTTTCCTCCCAGGGCAGACGCCTCAAGCGAAGGCGGAGGAGATGGTCCGTCAACAGCTGAACTTTGTATTTCTTTTTTTCTGCATCAAACCTCAGTGCTCAGGGAAAACTCTCACCGTTAGCCATTTTTTTTGTCTCTGCTCAACATACACATTATGATCAGCTTTTTAATTCCAATCTTCTCACTTCTCTCCAACTCGCCAAACATCTATACATGCAGATAGAGCCCAATCTAAATGACTGCAGTGTCTGGCTTCGAAGTGATGCTGACAACATGTGGAAATCAGTTTGAAGATTTATCTCTCCACCTGTGTAATGACTCGCTGTATTGTTATGTTTATCTACAAAAGAACATAGAGGAAAATGATGAATGCCTGTGATATGTGTTGACACCTCTCAGACTGTGATTAAAAAGCTTTTTGATGCTGTTACAGGGGATGTTAGCTCATCTTCCTCACCTTCGCTTCCTGATCCTTGTCTTCTCTCTGTAATAGGATCATTTGTACAGGGCAGAGGAGGAATCATGGGTGAAGCTTTACTGACTGAATTGTCTCTTCATCCTCTTTTGTTGTTGCTTGTTGCCTTACCTCATGTTTTCCTCCTCACTTCTCTCTTTGACTGTGGTTCTTCTTCTGACTGTCTGTCTTCATGATTTGATTCATTAACTTTGTCCTCCACAACTACTCCTCCATCTCCTGCTCTTCCCCAATTGCCATTATTTTCTCGTCTCTATAGAAAACCTTGTTGTCCCCTTATTCATTGACTGGTTTGCTTTTGTTTTCTCCTCTGTGTTTAGAATAAATTGAAGGAAATTAACTTGATTAACTCTTCCTGTTCCTCTTTGCTGTTACATCTTCTCTTCTACCTCATCCTCCTGATTCCTGGCAGAGCACTCAAGAAGAATTGAATATTCCCAAAAAATAGAAGAAGGAGAATGATGAGAGGATAAAATTGAGAGGAAACCTAGAGCCTGATTCTCGACACGTGTGTGATAAATCGAGCCTGTCCGCCAATGCCTCGTTTGAAAAGAGCGTACCTGATATGGCCACCCAGTCGTGTCTCTTCATCTGTCACTCTCCATCACTTTTATCTTTCTCTCTTCCCCCTTTCCTCTTTTTCTCTCAATCTGCAGCTAGCTGGCTCTCAGGTGAAATGCTGGAATAACAGCCGAATTAGCTCTTGGAGACTCTTTGTGGTGAAGTCTGGTTGGTTGCTACGATCCAGTCCAGTCTAGGTCAGAGAGAGAGATGTCTAAATACATTCCTTTCTGTTTCAATCCTCACGTGACCCAGTCGAGTTTGTGGTCATGCATTAAAGTATATCAAACTTCATTCAACCATGCTCAGTGTTGTTTATAGGAAGTGCAAGGTCAGGGCAGCCAATGAGGGAGCCCGTACGACCAATGGAAGAGCATATGCTATGCATATGATATGTTCTGTTTGTGTTATGACAGGTGAAGCAAAACAGTGATTTAGGCACATTATTTGCAAAGATATGGGTGTTTGGAACATCTACACCTACATCTATCCAGAAGGTTCAGAGCTGACAACTTTTTCAGACAAATTGTCCTTGAGTTAAGGCTCTTGGCTGACTCTTCTGAGGAGCTCAGAATGGTATAATAGGTATATATTTTCACTATTTATACTTCTTTTTATGACTTGGTTTCTATATTCTGTATCCTCCTATTTGTCCTGCTTCTGTTGTTGACTGTATTTTCTTTAATATCTATAAAGTGAAACTGATTTGAGAAGTGGTATAGATCAATAATAATGCAATAATTTAAATGTATTTTCTGATATTATTACAAATTTTACAGTGAGATGACAATAAAACAGAAGGGAGTGAAAATATGACACATAACATGCAATTATCCCATCTTCTCGTCTTGTTTCCTGTTAGCCATCTTTCCTGTCACTCTCACACATCGCTCTGCTCTTTGTTTAGGCTGGTAGAAATTAAAAAATGTCACGGATAAAATTCTAATTTTAATTTTAAAGCGTTACACCTGCAGCAGTTTCAATCTCCTCTGAGTGACTGACATTGTCCTCACTAGAAATTTTAGTAGTGGCACAGTTGCATATAAAGTCAGTGCAAACATGCATAAATTGAGATGAAGAAGGCGTCAATACGCCATAAGTGTGCGCCTATACCAAGGCTTTATGACTCCAATTCATAAACATATGGATATAAGAAGAAAATGAGAGGGTTTAGAGGAAGATAACAGAAACAATTGGATTTCCAGGTAACTAAAGATATAATTACTCTAGATGGCATTGCCGTGGCCTCCTGCCCCACCATAAAGAACCTCTGAGTTATCTTTGATCAGGATTTATCCTTTAACTCCCCCATAAAACAAACTTCAAGGACTGCTTTTTTTCACCTATGTAACATTGCAAAAATCAGACACATCCTGTTTCAAAATCATGCAGAAAAAATAGTCCATGCATTTGTTACTTCTAGCCTGGATTATTGTCCAGTAAGTCCCTTAAGACTCTCCAGTTGATCCAGAATGCTGCGTCACGTGTACTAACAACAACTAGGAAAAGAGATCATATCTCTCCAATATTAGCATCTCTGCATTGGCTCCCTGTAAAATCCAGAATAGAATTTAACGGGTGCACTTTAAATCCTTCTCCTCACCTGCAAAGCTCTTAATGGTCAGGCACCATCATATCTTAAAGATCTCATAATACTTTATTACCCGACTAGAACACTGCCCTCACAGGATGCAGGGTTACTTGTGGTTCCTAGAGTCTCCAAAAGTAGTTCTCCTGTGGAATCAGATCCCAGTTTGGGTTCGGGAGGCAGACACCATCTCCACATTTAAGAGTAGGCTTAAGACTTTCCTCTTTGATAATAGTTAGGGCTGGCTCAGGTGAGCCCTGAACCATCCCTTAGTTATGCTGCTAGGCCTAGACTGCCGGGAGACTTCCTATGATGCACTGTGCTCTTCTCTCCTCCTCTCCATTTCCATCTGTATGCATTCTTACCCCATTAATGCATGTTACTAACTCCACACCTTCTCTTCTTTTATGCTTTCTCGTTTCTCTCCTCTCTCTTTCTGTCACTTTCAGCAGGTATTTCTGCCTCCACAGCTGCAGAGTCTGGATCTATGATTGCAAGGCACTTTCTGCCCCCATGTTCCTGCTTGACATGCGCTGCTACAATTATTATTATTAGTCTTATTATTATTATTGCTATCATTATTATTACTATTATTATTTTATTAATAGTATTACCACTACCATTACCATTACTATTATTTTAAATCTCTATGTGGAATTTGCATTGTGCTATATATGTTGTTGTATGTTATATGTAAAATTAAATTGAATTAAGTTTTGAGATCAGTCAGATGCTCAGGCTGAGGTGTCAGCACTCACAGACACACTCCAGACACACAATGTCAGTGCATACATTGCTAGCTAGTTACAGCTACAGCTGACGTCTGTACACTTGGTTTATAATAGGCTGTTTTGGGCGAATAAACATGGAGTGCAAAAACACTCTGGCGGTCAAATTCATGAAAATAACGGCAAAATTTGCGATGGCTGGACAAACAAAGCATGTGACTTTAACACTTTGCTATCATCAATCAACCTCAGTTTCTTTTGACCATGACCAGGAGTGTTCCTTAACCTACAAGGAATAGTTAAAACCATGACTTGTTTTTAAATTTTGGTTTTCCCAAATGGATACAAATGGAATGCAACATGTTAATTACTGAGCTACAGAGGCCGGTGGGTGGATTTTTTTTTTTACCTTTGGACAAAGCCAGTTTAACTGTTTTCCCCTGTTTCATGTCCTTATGCTAAGCTAAGCCAACAGCCTGATGGCTCAGACATGAGAGTGATATCAATTTTCTAAACTTACTCTCAGCAAGAAAGCAAATAAGTGTATTTTCCCGAAAGTTGAATAATTCCTTTAATTAAGTAGTTTTTATTTAAACCATAACCACAATCTTTCTCTAACCCGAACCATGTAGGTTTTTTTTTTTGCCTAAACCAATTCTTAACCATAGTGGTGGCAGATCAAAAAACAGTCATCAGTTTTGGAAGTCAATGACAGTGATCTACTTTGTAATTTAGGGTAAGGGTTAGACTTGTTGAAATAACTTAATGATCAGAGAAGAAAAAATGTGTGAAAATGGGAATTTTACACTACAAAGTTACTAAAGTTGAAAATTAAACACAAAGTGATATGTCTCTATGTTTAATCCCTGCAATCACGTTCTTTACACTGCAATAGTTCAAAGCCAACGTCAGTGTCTCCATGTAATCCTCTCCTGCTGGGAAATGAATTCTTCTCATTTTTTATGCACAGGGCATGTTATGTTATGACATTGGGCCCGTTTTATGAAATGTCAGGAGCCGTGTGTGAGCTGCTGTGAAACTCTGAACATTGTCACCATGTCAGCACCATTGTCACTACAACTAATCCTGTACATTTCCTGTACATGCCAATTAAAACAGGAAAACACATTTTATGCACAAATCTGCAAACGCACAGACCCAATTCATGCATGCATATTACGTAAACACATCTCACTCTCTCTTTAATTCAATTCACTTGGGCATGGGAAACAGGTGTAAACATTGCCAAAGCATGTGTAAAATGAAAACATACATAAACAGAAGAATTGTGTTATTAAAATATATACAAATAGGTAAGATAATAATAATAATAATAATAATAATAATAAATTGTAGACTTGCAGTTCCACATACAAATACAAAAAGTGAATACTACATAAACACTGCAACATGTGTGCGTGTGTGTGTGTGTAGGTCATTCACTGTCCCTCAGGTTGTGGCATGTGGATACATACTGGGCAGCAGGATCGGCCCTGTCTCCTTCTCCTGGGAGGATTTTTAATGTTGAGAGCTCATTTAGCTCTTTGAAATCTGAGATTACAGAGTTGAACTTGTTAAAGTAAATGTTTCTTATGTTATTGAATGTTGTACACTGTAGGAGGAAGTGCATCTCTGTCTCAGCCTCACCTGTCGAACAGTGACCACATGTTCTGTTTTCTTTTGGTTGCCATGGTTTTTTGTGTCTTCCTCTTTCGATTGGCAGTTTGTGGTCACTGAGCCTGTACTTGGTCAGGATCTGTCTCTGCTTTCTGTCTCTGACAGTAGAGAGGTATTCTGCCAGTTCATAATCTTTCTCTCTCTCTCTCTCTCTCTCTCTCTCTCTCTCTCTCTCTCTCTCTCTCTCACTTACTCTGAAACACTCACACACACACACACACACACACACACACACACACACACACACACACACACACGATGACACTGTTTCATTATTCTGGTCTACACATCATGTCTGCCTTGAGTCACGCTAACAGTCCCATGGCTAACAGACACCACAGTCCCTGCATGCTAATGTCAACACTGATGACCATGAAGGAGGTAAGCAAGAATCGCAGAGGTGGAGGAAACGAAGGAAGAATAGGAAGAGTGGAAACAGAAGAAAACAGCAGGAAGATTACAGCTGCAAGCAGCAACTTGATTAACCTGCATTCTAAGTCTCTTAGTTGTGTAAGGAAAAAGACGATTTAACAGTAATAAATAAACAAATGTTTTAACAAATATAAATCATCCTCATATCAAAGGTGCTATTACAGTTTTCACACACATAGTTGATATAGCGCCATTATCAGCACAGTCGTTCTTACAAAATGGTGTGCATCACTTTGGATGAGGCTGGACAATTGTGCAAAAATTGTTTCTTGAATTGGGGAAACAAATCTGATAACAATGCCAATTAAACAAAAATAGGGATGAAAATGTTTTTTCAGAGCAGGACACCTAGGGGACCGGACTGACAGGCAGAGCCGATCTGGAGGTCAGCGCCTTACACAGGACCGCTTTGGGGGTGATTCGAGCCGGGGGCTTTGGACAAAGACCGTGATGACGGGTACACTGAAGGGGAGACTGGACTGGAGGTCTGGGTGGGCATCGGCAGGGGCGGCTGACTGGGGAAGCCCAGGTGAGGGGAATGAGGTGATTGCACTGGCAGGATCTGGAATGAAAGGAGAAAAGTCTGAGGGTATCTGGTGGAGAGGTAAAGAATAACGCTGAAGGGGCCTGGAACAGTATAGATGTGGCTGAAGAGAGGGACAGAGAAGCGGACATTGTGATTGTGAATAGACTACAAAAGAGATTAACGTTTTAATTGGTTTTACATTTCTTGATAAAATCAGAGGGATGGATTTAATAATTTCCACAAGGTTGCGGTGCATGAAATATTCTCTTCAAGTGAAACTATGAAGTTCTAAAGCTGATTTTCAGATAATATTCAGTTATCAAATCATATGTTTTGAACTGGGATAGTTAGTGCAAAGCCACGTAGTGCCCTTCACCTAAACATAAAGTGGTATGAGAGGTATGGAAAGAAGAGGAGAAGAGGGGGGTTTGTCAAGAAAGAGACAATGGAGGGAGTGAAGGAAGAGGAGAGGCAGACAGACGAGACAGACCCGGGAGATGGATGGATAGAAAGAAAAATCTTCTGAGGAGCAAGGTTTGCTGCAATCCTGCTGCAATACTTTGACAATTTCCTCATCCCTTTGTTGTTGATGTGTTTGGTATGAATTTTTCAGATGAGCAGGGGAGCAGCTCTGATATGAGGGTTACGGCAGACAAGATGACAATTTTTCTGATAGACGGCAGATCAAAGAAGGTTTAATGTTGCAGTCAATCAAATGTTGAGGGTGACAGGATGGATGGAGGCACAGACTTTATTACACGATCTGCTTAGTTTGTTTCAGAAGAATCTGGGTATGCAATGTAGTGTGTGAATACTTCAAGACATAAAATCACAACACTCATGTTTTTTAATAAAGCCACCTGAAACCAGTCAAGGTCTTTTTAAATCACAATTCACAGCTCAGGCAGGTTCTGTATACCCAGTTAGCCTTAAAACAGCTTACAGATATTTTATTAGTAACCTGACATTTTTAACAATTCTATGTGGACAAAATGAATGCCTAAAGTAATGTAAAATTTGTAAATCAAATTTTTTACACCAATGTCATTTATATTCTGTATCTGATTTTTCCAGCACTCCAGTGAAGCTACATTAGGCTCACACAGTGGGGAATATCCTAATCAAACATTTTTCATGGCTGCTCCATTACATCAAAAGTCTTGTGCATTATGTTGTATACAGACATCCAAATAGTTCAGCCTGACTGATTTGGTATCCCAGAAACAATTAGGATCTCCTTTAGAACTCTCAATCGTATTCTAAATGTGTGTTTACGCAGACCGTGAAACAAATTTTTTCCTTGCATTATTCACACGATTTCACTACTGGACTGTTTGTGTAGTCTGTATTTATTCAGCCAGTGTACAGATGGCAGCTGTAGCTAGCTACTGTAACAATGTACACCCAGACCATGTTTGTGAGGAGTGTGTCTGTGTGTGTTTTTGCGTGAGACCTCAAAACTCACCAGGCCATTGTTGTGTCTCTCCGTTTTCCTCGTCTTTGGATGTTGAGGGAGTCGATTCATAAAGCCCTGGGATAAGCGCAAATGTTTTGGTCAAGTTGATACATTTCAACCTGCACAGAAGCGTCTTTACCTCGGTTCACACTGCCTACACATCTGTATAACAAGTATTTGCAATTGCAACAGCTGAACTACTGGTGCAGGCTGCAAAAATAAGCAAAATAATCATCTTAATATGTGTAGCACTGTTCAGAACAGCAGTTACAAAGGGCTTCGTACAATGCAAACATTTAAAAAAAAAAAAAAACAACAATAATAAAAATGATATAAAAGTGAAAAGTACATGTTTTGCATGTGTACAAGTGTTTTGAAGAGAATACTGATTTGGCTAATCAAAGTAATATTTATATTAGCTGCTTTCTAAGGAAAGTGCCATGATAATAAAGAAAAAGAGGAACAATAAATAAGCAAGATCTGGGTGTGTTGTAGCACAGACCAGCTTCAGTTGAACAGCCTGCTCAGATCGATGCCAGCTCACAAACAGCAGCCGGCCTGTCAGTCCTCTTTCCAGTTTGTGGCCTTTTGCTAACCTCCACCTTGAAATAGCCTGCTGCCATCATGCCCCTGTGTAGCAGAGCAGATTAAGTCCCAGTCGGCCAGTCCGTCTGCACACTCAAGCATGGTGATAACTCCCGACAGCTGGCTGGCTTTGCTTCCTTCTCATGCCACGCTGCCTCTTGCCCTGCCATCACCGCCGCTGCTGTAATGACTGCAGACCTTTAAACCTCACGATGAGGGAGGCCTTCAAACTCACTGAAAAAGAGGTACAGCTAAAAATAGAATGCTAGGATCGAGGTTTTGAAAGTGTGTGTGTGCGTGTGTTTGGTGTTGGTGATGGTTGGGAGGGGAGATAGAAATCAAAAACAAAACAAATACATCAACTGACAATATGAATTGGCAGACATTTTCACAGCGTCCTTGGGGTTAGTGCGAGAGCTCTGTGGTTGTGTTGGCAGAGTCTGAAGGTGAGTCAGGTGAAGCTTTTGCTGTTTGTTCTCTGATCAGTCCTTGGCAAGAAAACAAAACAACACACACAAAAAAGCTAAGGTTACAGCTGTTTTCTCTGATTGTCCAACTACTCCAAGAAATATCTGTGTATTAACAGTTGTATGACTATATATTTTAACAAAAATTGTCCATAGTAGGTGACTCACAGGTGTATTTCTGTTTATTTACATTTCGAATTGCATTGTGGGACCTTGATCTCTGCTCTGACAGCTTTTGGCGGCCGTGGAGATATAAGTGTCACACCAATTTTATCCAACTGTCTGAATTTCAGCGTTAAGTCATTTTATGGAAAAATGAACAAAGTGTCTGTTTTATTGGCAGTACTAGTAGTTTGAAATGTTAGATTTCTGGGTTGGTCATGTGTAACATACGATTGTGAAGTTAATGTTTGTTAACGTAGTGAGCTGGTGTTCACAACGCAATTATCGCCATTATCTTAAATTAACAGCAAATTAACAGCACTTCGATTTTTCAGTTTACAAACTGAGAAGCTTTGTATTCCCGTTATTTGGTTATGCCCCCCTTCCTGATTCTTAAGTGGTAGTTGGTCAGTATCTGTGAATTTACACTTCTCTTGTCAGTATTTTTAATCTGGGTGGGAGCTTGAAAAGCATGAAACAATGAACGTACCTCTAATGTATCTCCAGATCTACCTTGCGTGTAAAAGGTAACATAAGTAGCTATGTAACGCTAACACTTAAAGTTCGTAACTAGTTTGGTCGCGGTAAGACGGTTGCGTTAGCTAATGTGTGGCACGAGACATTAGTGGTGTCTTTTTAGGGGCTTAAATGGAGGTTCTTTTTAAGTGGAATTCCGGGCCATTTGTTTGTGTTTCTGTTTGCATAATGAATTCTGGCATTTTGATTAGGGTTTTGAGACAACCCTAATCCAATGTTCACGTTGGTTAATAACACTAAACTGTTGCCAGCTGCAGGCAGGCCTGTGTGTGCGGCTGTGTAACGTAATGCTATGAGGGAGGGAGACAGTGAACAGCCAGGCTACTGCTCGCAGGAGAACTGACCCAGCATGGCGCTTCGTGGCACGTCCGCCTCCTGTGTGTCCCCGGAGTAATGATTCTAATCTCTTGTCTCCCGAGACCCAATCCTGTCGTTGTCATTAAGATTATTTCAAACATGTTTAATTTTAACGACTGAAATCACGAAAAATATGTGGGCACCTATTAACTGAGACCTTAGAGTATTGATATTATCGAGCAAAGGCACTTGACAGTACCCTATTTCCAGTTTAGCGTTGCAGCCATGGATGTTTTAGAAGAACTGGACCCCAAAAGAATTGCTCGCCTGGCACATTTTTCCAGAATTGTTAAAGATCTATAAGTTAATAAAAAATCTGTTTTGATCACAGAATATTTGTTTGAAACAAGAGTTATTATCACTGTAGGTACTAACAGAAAAATTACATTTTTATTGCTGTAGGAATAATATTGACAAAAATCTCTATTGTCTATTTCTTTCTCTCTTTTTTTTTTACTGTTGGTAAACCATAAATTAACAGAAAATTTCCATTTTTTAATTACAGGACAAAGTCCAGGTAATGTGCTGCCAGTACATTTTCTGTTTATGATTTTTTTTTAACATTTGCAGTTTTTTATATGGTATATAAGTATACCATTAAATAACAAAAAATATATAAATAATAAATAACAGAAAAAGCCCTGTTTTTTACCATTGGTACACCATCAAAAACTGTAAGTATACCATTAAACAACAGAAAATGTCTTGTTTTTTCATTACAGATATACCATTAAGTAATAGAAAATATCCTGTTTTTTTGTTGTTGTTTTTTACTGTGGGTGCACTGTTAATTAACAGAAAATTAACGTTTTTTGATTATGGGACAAAGGCCGTCATTTTACGGATTTACCTGCTTACATGTCACATCCCTTTTACCATAAAGGCATCTTTTATTCAACATCAAACCAAACCGTCTGTGTCTTTACTTGATTGACGATCTGTTGGACCTGGTAGGTGTCAGAGCTGTGGACTTGACAATTTGGACATGGACTCAAGCCAGACTTAAGTCACTAAAATGAGGCCTTGATACTTCTTTGACTTACATGACTAAAGTTCTCCCCAAGTTCTCACCTGGTAAAATCCTGGAACAATAAAGATATAAATTAGACAGAATCTGGCAGATGCTGTCTAATTCATATCAAAAGCCTTGAATGATTATAATTATTAAGCCGATGCACTAAAGAGCCTTGGTCTCGGTTGTGTAAAGAACATTAATAGCAGCCATGAAAGGAAAATATTTGAATGCCATGTAATTTTAATGGTGTGGGCATGTTTGAGAAAATGTGTGTCTGTCTGTAACTGTCAGAGTCTGTCACTGCGGTGGTCAGCTTCCTGTTGCCTCTTACTCTTTTTTGTGGTTGTTCACGTGTGTCGAATGCTTCTTATCGCTGTAAAGCTGCTTGCTGTTACCTGCTGTCATTTTTTCCCTTCACCGGCAGAGTCTGCACTCATTTGCCTCACAAATATCTACATTTTGACAGTCAGACGTGCTTGTGACCTGTCATATCTGTGTGATGTTCTGTTATCAGTGAAGGCTGGTGAGGCTAGCAGTGGAGAAGGCTTGATACATTTAATGTTGTAGAGTTTCAAAATAGTTTTTTTCTAAAAAAAAAAAAAAAAAGGTGACAAAACTGAAAACTTGTTGAACTAATGTATAAAAGCAAATACGTTTTCTTACCACATAAACCACTTTATTATTTGTGGTAAAATACAGTAAATGAATCCCCAACCTTCTCAGCTGCAGTGCTGAGAAGTAGTTACTTTATTTCCATTTGATGCTGCTTCATACCAGGCGCCTAGCCAATCAAATAAGGATATTTTTCTTTTTGTATTTTTTTAGCCACTGTGAATATTATTTGTTTTCTGGAGATGTCTCTAGACAATGACGGCCAATTAAAAGTGTGGAATCTCGGTGTGGGCGGGGCTGCCCTTTGGCAGTGGCGTGTGAACCTGTGAACAGGTGTGCGTGAGCTGCGTCTGCAGGAGTCAGTGCGGAACGACTCTGACTCTGCGGTGGCAGCTACGAAATTATCAAATGAACATGTCAATGCAACTATCCATAGCAGTATATTCAAAGAAAGAAGAAACAACTTGGATTTAGTGTCACTGGAACGTGAGCTGGAAGATTTATTGGATTAAGATGAACTCATCTCCATATTCAACTCCAAGTCCGCCGGCTTCACCTCCCGATGTAAGTGAGATGCCCATGCTGAGAGAAGGCTGGCTCTGGGCCCGCAGCGGCCGCTCAGTGATAATGATAATGATAATGAAAAGGATGCGGTCACTGAAGGGGCACTGAAGTCTCGAGGTTGTTGTATTGTATGAAGATTATGTGACTGTAAACTGCTTGACGCTGTGGGATTTGGGTTGGTTTACCGTTGGCTTTGTTGTTTCGGTCTGTACATCTCAGCTGTCATGATTCTCTCACAGAGCTCATCACAGTTAGGCTTGCCACGTGCATGTTAGAGCCTATTATGTCAAGCCTGTGTTCATGAGCTGGTAGAAATATTGATTAAAAAGTTGAGTTGTGTTCTGGTATCACCTTAGTAGGACAGCAGGATGATCATGGAAACTGGAGGCCCATCCAGTTTTTCACAGGCCTGCTCAAATGTTTTTTTTTCTGCCTATGCCACTTTATACTTCTAGTCTTTTTCAAAATATATTGTACTTTTCACTGCATGACAGCTATAGTCTTCTTTGCAGATTAAGATTTTACTCACAACAAACATAAGATCCCCTTACAAAGTATGATGGACTGTTATGGATTTAACTACCTAGCCTATGAAGGGAGGATGTTGAACACCACTTTTGTCAGCTATTTTTACGCAAAGTAATCAATGCACAGTCCAGACTAAAAAAATTGTTAAAGTTGGTGTTAGACTAAGAACGTTCTTATTAGAAGATTCATTAAACTTAAAGTTGTTAGTTTGTCAGTTCATGAATAATGTGAGCTGCAAAGCTATCCGAACCTTTGCTTACTGTAATATAATAAGTCCAAACTGAGCAGGGTAGATATTTGATCTTTCCCAGCATAATCTTTGACCTCTGATATAGTTATTTCAAGTGCAAGTCTGTATTACGCACACCTACAAGTCAGGCCCTGGTCCTGTGGCAGAGAGCTTCATGTTCCCTGTCCATCAGCTGGTTTGTGGTTATTAAGAGCAAATTGGCTTTGTACACTGTACTTGGGTGCACTGCACATGGGTACTTGAAGCGACTGAATACATACACAATGCAAAGAGAGTGTGAGGAACGCCCGCTGGATTGACCCACCCGCCTAGTGGGTCAATCCAGCCATGCTAACATATCGTTGAATCCTGTTTGCAGCTGCTGCAGGGACGTTTTGTTCTAAGGATGCACAGGCTAGTAAGTGACTTTTGAAAACCAGAAATCTCTGGCTGCATCTTGGAAAGTAATAGCTGAGCTATTGCTATCAATCAAATGTCAATCAACCCTCCTACACCCATTATCATTTAGCTCTGTGGAGCTGTAAAAATCTGAACTTTGTTCCTTTAATTTATGAAAGCCAACATTTTGGAGGCTATAAGGTTTGAGTCAACCAAGGTGACGAGGAATTACAAACGTGTACAACACAACGATAAACTCTGAGAATTCATATCTATTTCTCAGTTATTCTCCCGCTCGTCCTTAGTTCTGTTTTGTCTCTTTCCAACTTCGTCATCTGTCTTTTCTGTTTTCTACATCACATCAGCTCTCTTCTTGCCACACTTCATCCTCCTCCTCTTTTTTGTTTTTTCTCTCTCCAGTTCTCTAACTTTTCTCCCTTTAGTTTATCAGCTCACATTTGTCTCCACTCCCCCCCTTCTCTCCCTTTTCGGTGCTCGCTGTCTCCCTCTCTCTTACTCTATCTTTCAACCTCTATCACTATCATTTGTCTTTCTTGTCTTGTCATTCAGCTCTGTTTTCAAAATGTGATGATGTTTTTGTCATTTCGGTGTCTAACATTACGTTTTTCTGTCTTATCTGGTAAAGTGGATGATTAAAGGTTCCTAGAGCTGAAATGATCTCTGTTGTTCCTGCTCGACCTATCTTTGCATCATCAGGTTCAATAAATTCCTGCACTCTTGTTCTCACCCCCCCCCTCCCCGTCCTGTGCATCGGCTCGTCCAGATGCTCTCCACATTGTTTTTATATTGAGTTAGGGAAAAGTGAGGGGCCATGAGAGGGAAGAGAAGCAAAGGCTGGATAGAATTTTGGCTTAAAGGTACCAATAGCACACAGCTACATTTGCATACATTGACAAACTATGCTATCTCCAAATAGAAGCTGCGTGTAGCCAAACCTGACGTACCGGTATGTTGGAAAAAATATAAGTGTCAAAACATATTGAGAATACAGACCATAATGCTGCAGGAGTGATACTTTTTGGGAAGGTGGGTTGCGATTGGGATCCACTGTAACTGCAGGCAGTGACAGACGTAATGAGCAACTGTAATGGTTGACAGTGTATTTAGCAAGATTTTGGCAAGTGGTTTGAGAAGTTATGTTGTAACTGCTGCGTATCGAAGCTGACTTCCACTGTTGTCCTCCATGAAAGAGCAAACTACAAATGTTTTAGGGCCACCTCTCAAGGGTGCATGTTTGACAGCAAAATGTAGGTTTTGGTGGAGTATATCTTTAATTTCCTGTAGAGGAAAAGAGGTATTGGTGCCCCTCTTCTGTCTTTTCCAGTCTCTTGCTCTCTGGCAGTCCTATTGTCCTGGTTTTAGTCCTTTGCCCTCTGGTAGCACTCAGTGAACGAGAAAGAAAACTGTTTCGAATTCACCCGGATGATGATTGCAACCAAAACTCTGCTCTCAGACTTTAGAGCTGAAGTGCTATACACGACACGTGTGGTTTTAATAATAGAGGGCTAAGAGAATGGCAGCTTGCTGCAGGTCTTAAAGGACATAAAAGTGTCATTTTGATATCTTTCTAGAGTAGATATGAGCAGGGGTCACACAGCGGAGCGCAAAATGTCATTTTAGCAGCAGTTGAGGAAGAGGAAAAAGTGTCTGGGACACAGGAAGGGATAAAAGAACATGCCAATGTAGTCAGAAGAGAATGAAGGAAAAGAAATATAAGCAATTCTTACTGATAACTGATAGAGGTTTAAAAAGGTCATCCGTTTCTTAAAGACATCTTCAAAGGCAGGTCAGAGCAAAACGGGGAAAATTATAGTTGAACTCTGCGAGGTCAAATCTTCCAGTGTGTGATTGTGTAGCAAAATGCGAGATATAGCCATTCAATAGAGTGGAGTTTGGAGGAGGGAGACTTTATAAAAGCTGGCTTTTGTGCTGAGGAATGCATGTATGCCGTAATACTACTCTTTGAAGTTGAATTTAAAAACACTCCACCCCATAGGTTTCATAGGTTGAAGGGTCTAGTGACTATTTGGTTGCGATGCAGTAAAGCTTTATGTTGAAACAGATATTATAAACTGCAGTAATATTTCAGGACAATTGTATTTTGTAGTTGCAGTGTATGAAAAAGGAGGAAAGTGAAGAAAGTCTGGCTGCAGATGATCATCTGCCCCTCTCTTCTAATCGCTCTTCATGGTCTTCCTCTCTTCTGGCACTGCAGTGGTGGAAAAATCTTTTCTCAGTCAGAATAATTTTCCAATGCGTGCTCATTTCCACCTCCACCTCTCCCCATGCTCTGACTCAACCTCCAACACCTTCACACCAGGGTTTGTCTTCTGCATTTCCCCCAACAGACATAAACTACAGTAACATAATGCTATGTTTGGGTTTGTCGTTATTGCTGCTATGTTGTTTGACTGCTGAGTAGAGGTCTTGGAGCAGATTCAACACACTGAAAACTTGAAGAGCCCTACTGACCTAAGCCTGGTCCGGGGTCTGTGTTTTCTTGTCGACCTCTGTTCCAGGTCAGATCCAGCTTAAATTGGTGGGACTGAAAGGTCTGTATAAAATTTTGATGATAGGAACCAAGAAAGAGTTTGATATTCGGCTTGGGCAGTATCTATTTTTTCATACCTTCATACTGTATCTTCCTGACATTTCACCGGGGTATATGGTATATGACGGTATTTGTGTGATGTGAAAGTTGAGCTGCTGGTGATAGAAGTCATTGTAGCATGCCAGACTCTTTCTGTGTTAACTAGTGCAACTTTTCTAGCCTTTACAGCACTGGTTTAGCGGCCCAGAGTCATCTTTTGTGACGCTACTCAGCCAATCAAATCTGTGCATTGCGACTCGACTTAGTAAGTGAGATACACACAGCCTGCGTGACACAGGGGAGACGAGATGAGACAGCCGGAGAAATAAGTGAGTCAGAGAAGTAATTTCACACGGCATGCTCTAAAAAGATCAAAGTAGACAGCGAAAAGAGAGATTTTAATCAAGAATGGACAGACTCTTACATGTTCACTCTTCCCACAGGCAGACCGTGGCAATTATTAAAAGCGGCAGTGTGAAGCGCCACTAAAGTTATGAGACAAAGCACACAGCATCTTTTGAGCAAACATACCCACTCAAATCCGAACTGAGCACACAGAGAATAAACGATCTGAGAGCCAATATCATCGATTCACCAGAAAGAAGAGCGTCTGTGTTTTTGACGGTATTTATAATCATACCTTTGGGATTTCTAAATACCCTGGTATGCCGTATTACCTTGATACCGCCCAAGCCTATTTGATAGTATAATCCCACAATACAAGCGAATGGCAACCAAAGCATGGTTGAGGTGTGGTTACATTTATGCAACTAAACCATTTGGTTAAAGGTCATGGTTTAAAAAAACATGTAGCACATGTAGTAGAGTGCCATGTGAACAGCTGAGCAGACGTCGTGGAGTCAAAGCAGTGTGTTCATGGTAAGCTGCTAACTAGTTTGTGAAATACATTGCTGGAAAGTTAATAAACAATGAACCCATAATTTCCCCCTTTCAATATAGTTCTACTATAACCCTGTCCCTGACAACCGTCACGTCACTCATGCTTATCACAACTGTTTGCTGTGTTAGTGAGGTAGCTAGCCAGCTATAGTTTGTCATTAGCAGACTGAAAGGTAAGCGTCAGAGAATCTCTTCATCATTCTGCAGCTCTGAAGACGACGGTGCAGTGGTGGTTTGAGTCTGTTGAGTGTTGACTTCACGCTACGTTGTTACCTAGTTGGTGAGATGCAATGCTGAAAAGTAAATAAATAACGTCCCAATATTGGAGTCACAGGAGGCTGTTTTTTCACCGGATACTTCGAACGTTTCCCCTGAACGTTTCCAGCAGCGGCGCTGTTTATCTCTTGACTCGGCAGCAGCGAACCATGAGTTAATGTTTGTGACCGTTACATTAACAGCGAAATATTGCTCCAGATGACAATATTTGTTATGCAAGAAAAAAGCGTTTCTGATTGTTCAATCCATTGAAATAATGGTTCAGAATTGGAACAAAACTGAAGCATGAATCTTGAGTAGAGAATATCTGATTTAGTAGAGGGTAGTGGACTGTAACTAAGTACATTTAGGACTGTACTTTAGCACAATTTAGAGGTACTTGTACTTTACTTGAGTATTCCCATGGCATTTTCTGCTACTTTTTTCTACTACAGTACTGATGTTTATTTATCTATTTCTTTTATTTTTATTTATTCTTTAATTTCTCTGTTCATTTCTACAATTGGTTGACAATGTATATGTGAAATTACTTAACAAGGTAAAGAATATTTATCCTAAATATTCTTGTTTAAGAAAGCAGCCTTCTGAAACCTTTGCATAGGCATATTGGTGCGCACTCCACATAGATAAGGTCTATTTTCATTCCAGCTCAAAAATTCAATATATCGGCCAGCATATCGGTAGTCGGTGAATGTTTCCCCTCTAAAATCGGTATCGGCCTCAAAAATCCGGACGGGCATGTCAGTCAGCTCTAATATGCATTAATTTTGTATAATATGACAGTATAGAGAAACAGGAAACACAGGGAGAGATGTAATACAACAAATGGTCCCCACTTGGACATTAACTCTGTCTACATTTGCAAAAATTATAATTGTATTGATTAGGGTTGTACACAGTAGATAAACCTCTATGGCGTCATGCCTCTAAATCTACATAGAAGTATGACTGCTATTTTGTCCTTTTCTGATGCTTAATTATGCTCAGTTCATCATTTTCCTTTTCCTTACTGGCCATGCTTTCATGGATGTTTTATTGACATTTTTGTGTACTCTCCTGTAAATCTGTAAAAATACATTATACTACCTTTTAAAATACAGTACACATTATTAATACTAACTTTACCATTCTTTGCATCTTCTAAGTGCTGGAACAAAAAAGAAAAGTAAGGATTAGCAGTAACTATCATGCAGTAAAACCTGGAACTTTAGTGGTGGGAGTACCTGCACTGAGTGTATCTGTATTGTTGATGCTATTTTTAACTCGCTCCACTGCCATATGATCTTTATTCACCGTTTCCTCAGCGACTTCCCTGGTCCAGATAGGCCTCGTGAGTCTGTGTGGTGCCCGAGCACCTGAGGTTAGATGCTCTGCTGCTGGTGCCAGCATGTAACAGTCCTCTGCTCTCAGTTCTCAGCTGGCTGTTCGAAATGCCATCCAGCTGCTCCCAGGGGGGTGGAGCAAAGTGTCAGCTCCCCACACAGAGGTGAGAGGAAGAGCGAGAGAGAGCGGGAGTGTGGAGGGATTTGAATCTCTTTTTCTCCCGTTCCATCTATGACTCGTTCACTCTTTCCACACTTCCCATTGTTTACATATCTCTCTCACTCACTCTCATTCTCCTTCTCTGGATTATGTCGGCACGATAGGCAGCTCCTCAACACACACAGTGTTGCCAACTTGGCGACTTTCTTGCTAGATTTTACGACTTTTCAGACCCTCTTAGCAAATTTATTTCTAAAAAGCGACTAGTGACAAATTTAGCACCCTATTCAGACCATCATAAAGGCGAGAAATATATTCAAATATATTATAATTCATTCCCATGCATGCTGCTCAGAGTAATCGCAGTCCTCGGCTCTTTTGCCAACAGCGCCGGGGTCTTGTCTCTCCCTCTCCTCTTGCGCCGTGTGCAGACAGTCAATAGGTGTGGCATGTGGGGCAGGCAGGTTAGAGCGTCTCTCTCACTCTTTCTCTCTGGATCTCTGGATAAGTGTGTTCCTATAGCTTGTAAATATGTCAATAGTTAGTTTGATGGCCAGGGACCTTTGTTTTGTGTCATTCCCCAATTCTCTCTCCCCATTTCTCTCTCATTTTCTGTCATCTCTCAACTTTCAACTGTCAAAAAATAGGCATAAAAATACCCAAATAATAATTAAAAAAGACACAAACTTTGACTGTTAGGAAGAAACACTTCCCTGACCGCATCACTGTCGTGCCAATAATCACGTTCATGCTTTCTAGAGATCATGGGATTCCCCAAACTGAATAAATACCACACATATAAACACAAAACTGCCTTGCTAGCTCAATCTTGATGTGACTAACTGAAACTAACTGCTGAAAAATATTTTTTCCAAGGACAGATTTAGCTACTATGTCCACAAACCTCATGCATTTTAAGTTAGTAGCGCCGTGTCACAGACTCACCCGCACAGCTGATGGAGGATGCCAGAGCGTCTAGTAACATCAAGGCTGAACAGTTTTCATGTGATCCAAACATTTA
This sequence comes from Siniperca chuatsi, assembly GCF_020085105.1. Lineage (NCBI taxonomy): Eukaryota > Metazoa > Chordata > Actinopteri > Centrarchiformes > Sinipercidae > Siniperca > Siniperca chuatsi. The sequence continues at coordinate 26,757,135 of NC_058055.1, forward strand.
CAATAACTCTACAGCAAGTCCAAAAGTCAAAATTGATTAAAAATGAGATGCAATCATTTCCAAAATTCACAACATGTTTTTATCTAATAAAATATTCTGCTTCAATCCGTATTTGTTGGAGTTTTGCCTTTCAAAAACAAAATTTTCACTGTGGTCACAAAATGCACCTGGTGGGGTGATATTTTTAGTGATGATCTGTAATGCTGATTTGAGCATGTTCTCAATGTCTAGTTGATCAATGAGATTGCTAAGTTGGAACTACTTGTATAATCACCCATCCACCATGACTGCTCTGTAAGAGATTTCGGGGCTCTATAACGCCGTCATGTTCCATCTGCCTTTGCTGCTGAGAGACAACAGTCACAAGTTTGTCACCATTTGTTCGAACAAGTGTTTGAACAAATGGCCAATGCCATGGTTATTCTGGTGAGGACATTCTCAAAAACGAATCAATCAGTGAAAAAAAAAAATCATTCATAAGTTATTTAAGTAATGCTCAACTATGATTTACTGGTCGGATGTTTTTTAATGGTTCATAACTAGTCATCATATCCAGTCATCATAACCAGTCCCATAAGCAAAAGAACAGTAACAAAAACCCAATGCCTGGAATGCTCATATAGAGGTACTGTATACAAACTAAATAGAGACCACACTGACAAAAGTCATCATATATGATATCATCACACGGCTCCAGGGACTCATAGCTGCTTTTGACCATTTTTAAAATCTGTCCAGTACTCAGTCTGTCCCTACACCATGCACAGCGTACCAACTAGAGCAGAAAGTACATTGCAAAAAACTTTGAACAGCTGTCATTTGACTACAGTTGTAAAACACAAGAGGAGGCCTGAGAGAAAGCCTCTGGTGGCTCTGCTCACTCAGCCAGGCCACATTGTGATGGAGCATGTCACACCCATGATGTGTGTGTTGTTTTCTACAGGTATGCGTGGTTACTACTTTTGAGTGTCCTTGGTGTGTTTATATTCTGGTGAACGTCATATATAGTTATTTACATATTTAGCTATAAACATCTAGCTATTACTCACAGTGTTTTCAACTTAATGAAAATGTCAATGTCAGGCACTAAATTAGCACTAGCAAAATCACAAAAATAATCAACAAATATGTGAAAAAGCAAAAGATCAGTTTTACTGTTTGGTGCTAATCTCTTTTTGAAACCAGCTGAGACGTAGCAACTGCCACAAACATTTACAGTACTCTGCATGTGTGGATCACTGAATGTTAATTGGACCAAACATCAGCATCTGTCTGTCAAACCTGAAAATACAACATCTACTATACAACATCTACTAAAAAACACATCTCCTGTGTTGTTGGTCTTAGAAACAAAAACAGTGTTCCAGCTAACAGAGCTGGCCAATATGGTTGAAATCAAAATCACAATAATTAGAATATATTTCTTATATTGATATCTATCAATATGTATGCAAAATATAAATATTGTTAAAACATGACCATAGATATTTCTTATAAAATGGTCCGAGTGATGTTCAAAAATATTGCATTACATCAGAAAAAATTCTTTGGAAATGTAAAACAGAAACAAATCTTTAGCCAAGCTAGAGGTTGGTCACCACTATGGTACAGACTGAAATATCTCAACAACTATTTAATCGATTGCCATGAAATTTTGTACAGACATGTACCTGCAAAACTAACCACATTTCCATCAGCCTCAGCGGTACGTTGTGTTTAGTGCTGAACAGCAAATGTTAGCATGCTAACATGCTAAACTAAGATGGTGAACATGGTAAACATTATACCTGCTTAACATCAACAACTTAGCGTTGTCCTTGTGAGCATGTTAGAATGACGATGTTAGCATTTCACTGAAAGCACTGCTGTACCGCTAGGTATAGCCTCACAGAGCTGCTAGCTTGGCTGTAGTCATTAGTCTGAATGACAACATTCTGTACATTGATGATAAATAAAAAAAATAAATATGCAAACCGTAAATCAAGCCATGTACTACCACAGTATATATTTAAAATCAGTATCACCTCTTCACAGTTACTGTTTCCCAAGAGCTCAGGACCGCCAATATGGCTGCTGGAGGGTGTGTTATTACCTGAAAGCCCGCTGCTCTCAGGTGGAAGGTGGTTGGAGTGTTCTGGTGCTGCTTGGATAGTAGTGAGGTGTTACTCTGGGATGTAGTGTACAGCTGTAGCTCGAGGAGATGTGTATGTGTGTTCATTTGTATGTCTGTACCAAGCCCAGTGATCCCTGAGCTTGGCACTGAGTTGGACAGAAAGACGGGGGGTTTGTTGTTGTCGAAGTAGATCCCTGGAGTTTGAAAAGCCGGTTGCATCTAACCTCCCACCACCGCCTCTGGCTGTGATACACACACACAGGCACGCATAAACAGATATGCACAGACACACAAAAAAAACTGAAGTACTATGCCCTTGCCTGCATGGGCAGATATCACAAATACACCAGTTATTCAAGCCACACTTGCAGGTCATAGCAGAGGGAAAAAAAGAAAGAAAAGTTGTTGCCGGGCCCCCTCCAAAAAAAAAAAAAACAACAAAAAACAAGAGAGAGCTCAAGGATGGAGAAATAAAGAACAATCTACAGATCTATGGAGACATGGCAAAGAGGATTTGAATTCCAAGGGAGAGAAGTTGAAAATATTTGAAAGATTGTTAGTGGGCGAGTACATGCCAACATGTATTATTTGTGTGCACATATAAAAGGCAGTAGAGCCTTGGGGCTAGCGCTGTCAAAATTGGCCAAAAATGACGCTTGATTATCCCTTCTGAAAAAACACATAGGTTCGAACCATTCGAATATCTGTTTATGCGCATTATGTCCATAAGAGGGCAAACCAATACAACGAGAGACATAATTACTTGTATAGGTATATTTATTTCAAAATAAACATGTCTTTTAAAATATCTACATACTTACACATTACAAAATAAACAGATAAAATAATTAGGTTAAGGTAAATAGAACGGACATTCAACACTCTGAGCAAGCTGTGCTTTAATAAACAGGGATCAGGTTGCAGGTGATGGACTGGTAGGCTAACTTTAGCTTACATAGCTTGCATACAACTTTATCTCGAGGTTCCACAATTTTACTGTCTACTGACCAAAATCCGAAGTATCTCCAAACGGGGCTTTTTAGATTGCTCTGAGTGCAAATTACTCTCTCCGCGGCAGAGTTGGGTTGTGAACTCACTCTGGTAGTTGAATTATTCACTCGTTTCAGCTTGACCTACATTTCATTTCATTTTCAATCAATGAAAGTGACGTTGTGTGACTCCTGTCCGTCATGCAGTGCATTCAGTGCAAGGCAGACTGCTGTGGTAGTGCTCCTTTTTTTTTTTCACAATCAAATATAAATTTTCACGTAAAAAAATTTGAACCTTACCTTTATCTTCAGACAAACCAATTTGGCATTAACGATTATTAGATTTCGACTCTGAGATCTTTGTTAATCTTACATAAGTTATTAGCATAAGTTATTATATCTGTATCTGTTGTTTAAACAGTGTGTTTAAAACTGTCTGAATGGTTAATTTCTTGCCTAACTAAATAACAAATCTTTATTTGATAACAGACTAACAGCTGTAGAATGATCATTATAGCTGTCATTGCTGCTGGTTGGTGTGAAACGCACGGGGTGCTTGTCTTTCCCAAGTCCACACAAGTCAGCTCCCAAAGGATCCTCGATAAAACAGGCTGAACAAGAACATTTACAGATATTTGGACCATACTTGGCTAAATGCTAACTTTGAATTTGAACAGTACTGGGGTTGTGACTGATGACGTTTGAGTCCATGAGAAAACAAGTACAAAAACTCAGATTGAGGAAGGTCTTGGGTATGAATGTTTCAGAACCATGGAGAGTGACACACAGGATGGCTGCAACACAAAAAGACTGGGGTTGAATATTTTAGCACCACTGAGAGAAATAGATAAAGAGATTGTTGAGTTTTATTTTTGATTGCAGGATCCTCCCAAAACCACGCCGAACATTCTTCTTCTTCATCCTAAATAAGGCAGTGTAAACCCAAAAGGCCAAAGGTAATGGAACATTTGAGCAACAATTATTTTCTTTCTTTTCTATTTTATTTCTTTGAGCCAAGAAACAGGCATCCGTGTTTTTTCCCAAATTGAATGCTTGTAGGCTGAATGTGACACTTTCGATTTCCTACCTCCAACCATAAGCAAATGTAGCATGAGTCACCCAATGAGTCAGAGACCCATTCAGTAAATCAGCCACTCAGGCTGTCATTCTCTTGATTTGCACTGGCCATAAAATATATCGTCATACTTACTATACTGTATTTCCAACTCTGTTTCCTCCTACTAGTCTTTCCTTGCCTCTGTTTGTGAATGATATATTGTATTAAAATGCTGAACGGTGACATAGATCCTGAAATATAAGAAAAAAAGTTTTTTTTAAAAATCCATTGAGGAGGAAAATATTTCTGTCCTGATGTCACATTAGAGCAAACACACGGCAAAACATGCCACTAGCAACTGGCCCAACACTACTCTTGATGTGTTTTTCAGATGTTGATGAAGCTTATACTATATATTTTAAATTATGGCATTTAATCTATTTGAGTATGTGATGGAAACATAATTTATGCCTCCCTCTGTCCATTTCTCTTTCCCTTTTACTCTGTTTGTGTGCACTCCCGTTGAGAATGAAAGAATCCTTTACAACCAATTCTGGAATAAAGACTAAAGAGACACCTTAATACTTTTGACCAATAAGGTATTGGACAGGCATTACTTACCAGTTTTGTAATAAACTTGCTGAGAGCTTGAAATCACTGATCTGACTCTATTTTACTTTTTTTTTGTCGTCTTGATTTTCTCTATTCTCTGACACCCTACCCACCCCCCTTCTCTCAATTGTTCCAAATTATAATGAGCATACTGTATTACAGACCCTTCCTGATATAATTACAGTACTTTCTTTTGCATGCCCCTCTTGTTCTTTTTTCCATCATCCTCTATTTCTGTCTCACTGCCTCTCTCGTTTTGATTATCTTCTCTCTCTCTCTCTCTCTCTCTCTCTTACACTTTCTGGCTCACAAATCTTGAAAATTGAGATCTGAAGGGTGGTGCTGCTAGAAGCCTTGATACAAGGCTACCACTCTCAGTCAAATGAAGACACTCTTTTGGCATGGGGAGGTGGGACAACAACCTTTCCACATTCCTCTGTAAGAGATTTTAGTTTTGAGAGCGAGTGGGTCCTCCACTCGCTTTACTTGTCTTCACATATTCCCATTTCATTCAGGCAGTAACACTGATGAGACCTGTAGAGTGATAGTATCTGAAGAGAGAGGTATATTTCTGAGACATGGCTACACCAGGATATCCCGGACCATAACGTTTCCATCGACGGCTTTCAGACTGTTTGGGCCGACAGGGATCACACCAGGAGCGGTAAGCGGAAAGGCGGTGGGCTTGCTGTTCTAGTTAACAACAGATGGTGTAACCCTGGTCACATTACCATCAAGCAGAGTATCTGTAGCCCGGACATTGAACTGTTAGCTGTGGGACTCCGGCCATATTATCTGCCACGGGAATTTTCACATGCCATTGTTGTGGCTGTTTACATCCCCCCCTCTGCTAACCCGGCATCGGCGTGCAACGCCATTCACACCGCCATAGCACATCTACAGACTCAACACCCGAGTGCACTCATTTTAATCTCGGGTGACTTCAACCATGTCAGTGTTTCAACAACACTGACTAATTTCACCCAGTATGTGAGCTGTCCTACTAGGGAGGAGAGGACACTGGACCTGCTGTATGCCAACGTTAAGGATGCATACAGCTCTTCTCCCCTCCCCCCTCTGGGTAGGTCAGACCACAACCTGGTTCACCTTAAACCCTGCTATGTGCCTCTAGTTAAAAGGCAGCCTGCGACCTCAAGGACAGTGAGGAGATGGTCAGGGGAGGCCTATGAGACACTGCAGGAATGTTTCGAAGTGACAAACTGGGATGCACTCTGTGAGCCTCATGGAGAGGACATTGACGGGCTCACTGAGTGCATCACTGGCTACATTAACTTCTGTGTGGACTGCAATGTCCCAACTAAGACGGTCCATTGTTACCCAAATAACAAACCGTGGGTAACAAAAGACATCAAGGACATTCTAAATGCCAAGAGGAGGGCCTTTACTGATGGTAATAGGGAGGAGGTGAGGGCAATCCAGGCCGACCTGAAGGTGAAAATCAGGAGGCCAAAGAGAAGTACAGGAGGAAGCTGGAGCGGAAACTCCAGCAGAACAATATGAGGGAGGTCTGGAGCGGCATGAAGACCATCACTGGCTTCAGACCGACTGGCAGCAGAGGAGTTGAAGGCAGCTTGGACAGGGCCAACGAACTGAATCTGTTCTTTAACAGATTCGACACACCGGCTCCTGGTCATCCCCCTCTAACTCAGCTGCTGTCGGCCCTCAATCTCCTCTGAGTACTCTGCTCCCCCTCCCCATCAGGCTAACGGCCCTCTCCAGACCGACGACTCCCCCTCCCCACCTGTAACTTCTGCTGTGTGCCTGACTGCTGACCAGGTGAGAGGACAGCTGATGAGGCTCCACTCGAACAAGGCTGCAGGCCCCGATGGCGTTAGCCCGGGGTGCTAAAAGCCTGTGCCCCCAGCTTTGTGGAGTCCTTCAACACGTCTTCAACCTGAGCCTGAGTCTTCAAAGGGTCCCCATTCTGTGGAAGACATCTTGCCTCGTTCCTGTGCCGAAGACGCCACGTCCCAGTGGCTCCAAGGACTACAGACCGGTGGCACTGACCTCCCACATAATGAAGACCCTGGAGAGACTAGTGCTGGAACAGCTGCGGCCCATCGTCAGACCCCTCCTGGACCCCCTTCAGTTTTCCTACCAGCCCCGGCTGGGAGTTGAGGACGCCATCATCTACCTGCTTAACCGCATCCACACCCACCTGGACAGGCCGGCAAGCACGGTGAGGATCATGTTTTTGACTTCTCCAGTGCTTTCAACACCATCCGGCCTGCCCTGCTGGGAGAGAAGCTGGCAGCGATGCAGGTGGACGCCCCCTTGTGTCCTGGATTGTGGACTACCTGACTGGCAGACCACAGCACGTGCGGCTGCAGCACTGTGTGTCAGACAGCGTGGTCAGCAACACTGGGGCCCCTCAGGGGACTGTCCTCTCTCCTTCCTCTTCACCATCTACACCACGGACTTCAGCCACCACACAGAGTCCTGCCACCTTCAGAAGTTTTCTGATGACTCTGCTGTGGTGGGATGTATCAGCGGTGGGATGAGACGGAGTACAGGGCTGTGGTGGGTAACTTTGTTTCATGGTGCGAGCAGAACCATCTGCAGCTCAATGCGACAAAGTCAAAGGAGCTGATTGTGGATCTACGGAGGACCAAGGCACCAGTGACCCCGGTTTCCATCCAGGGGGTCAGTGTGGACATTGTGGAGGACTACAAGTACCTGGGAGTATACTTAGATAACAAACTGGACTGGACCAAGAACACTCAGGCTGTTTACAGGAAGGGCCAGAGCCGCCTCTATTTCCTGAGGAGGCTGAGGTCCTTCAACATCTGCCGGACAATGCTGAAGATGTTCTATGAGTCTGTGGTGGCCAGTGCTATCCTGTATGCTGTTGCATGCTGGGGCAGCAGGTTAAAGGTAGCGGACGCAAACAGACTGAACAAACTGATCCGTAAGGCCAGTAACATTGTGGGGTGGAGCTGGACTCTCTGGCGGTGGTGTCAGAGAGGAGGATGCTGGCCAAACTACACGCCATCTTGGACAGTGTCTCCCACCCGCTCCATGACGTGCTGGCTAAACAAAGGAGCACCTTCAGTGGAAGACTCATCCCACCAAAGAGCACCACAGAGCGCCACAGGAAGTCATTCCTGCCTGTGGCCATCAAACTATTTAACTCCTCCTCTAAGGATTAGTCTGTTTGACCCTAGGTCACTAAACTGGTCATTGAGCATTACATCTCCGCCATAATTAATAATAATTGTGCAATATTCTGTTTACTCCTCAAGTGCAATATTAGTTTTCCCTTGTTAGTTTTTCTTATTTATTGTTACGGATATACCTCAATTACTCTCGACAGTACATGCACCTCCGCTTTTACTATTATTTATTACATAATTAGTGACATTGTATTTATACTGTACTTCACCATCTACCAGTAAACCCACTTGGTACTCGACACTTAGTTTATCTTATACTTATACCAACATGTTACTTAATTTATTCATTTCTGACCTGTTTATAGTGTATAATATCGTTTTCTCCTGTGTGCACTGACGTAAAGGCGAGCTACTGTAACAAAGAGTTTCCCTACGGGGATCAATAAAGTATTTCTGATTCTGATTCTGATTTATATTTAGGCTTTTAACCGCATGCTTTATTGCAGAGTATAAATTTGAGTATTTTCTGCAGTCTTAGGAAAATGCTTCCTGTCAGGAAACTCACCACAATAAAACAATCTATATATGGACTGGACTTACATTTACATTTTGATTCCTTTTGATTATCCACAGTTGAGTCAGTTTTTCACATGGCTCAGGATCATTTCATGCTTTTCCATCCTGCTGAGCACCACCATCTCACAGCAAGGTGCTCCCATCCACTGCTGGGGTCCTACTGTACACCTTCTCTGCAGCCAACTGCACAATGTTCATGGAGTGATGAGTATTTTCAGCTATTTATTTATAAGTTTATAAAAAAGTTGTTGCGGGGTTTGTTGTGAGTAGAGAAAACTTAATGAGAACAAATGGCAAGAAAAGACCCCAAAATTCAAAGGTTTATCTGTGTTTGGAGACTGATGTTGACATTTGACATCCAACAGAAAACTGAAAAATATATATAACTGTACGTGATCTCACTCTTAAATATGTAGTTCATGTACTTTAGTTTCTGCTGCTTGCTTTACTGATTTAAACTTTCTAAACTTAAATGCAAACAGAGACATGTATCAGAGGTATATCAGACGTCCAGGGTTCCCGATGTAACTCCTGTTAAGTTTTTAAAAGACCATGTTAAGTGACAGTTGAAGCACTGTAAGGCTTTGATGGTTTTGAAACTATCCTGGTTGAATCATCAGTACAAAAGATAAGCAACTGTGTTAAAAACATATGTGGTTATTTGATAAAATGTCAATGTCAAGATATAAGCCTGTGTACATAAAAACCTAAGGAGAGAAGTTACCTAGGACTCCCAAGGTGCGTTTCTGTAAGAAACATCCAATCAGAGAGCTTAGAAATCTGTTGGTTGCACTGCTAATGGTGAGCTGAATATAAGCTTTGTAGAAACCAGATGAGACATTTTGAAGTTAAAATCAATTGACTTTCAGATCCTGGGTCAGAGGATGAATTCGGCAGCTATGGTGAGCTGTTTTTTACTGCAAAGACGAAGTGTTCTCAATTTGCTACAGCTCCGATTTGCGTCTCTCATTGGCTACTTCCCCGAAGCAACAGCGACTATGGCTCATGGGTATTTGAAGTAAAGAAACATTTGTCAGACCAAACTGACGGAAACGTGAGTCCACAGCGATGTCCACAGCTCGTCTAAGGGGACCTATTTTTGCGGCAGTGCAACGACCAGCACAACCACCGCTCCAGGTATTTTGGTGCCCAGTGCACAGGTGAGAGGTTCATTCAAATGAGGCAGCACAAAGAAAGTTGTTGGTATTTTGGTGGAACATTGTTCTTAGACTTTGCGCTGAGAATAGGCGTCACAGAACCACGTCTGTTTCTGGTGCAACGTCACACTGCTGCCGATCTGATGATTTTCTCAAATAGAGCAAACAAATATTTGGAGCAAATGCCCAGAAATAACTGAATAATGCTTAAAATGTAAATAAACCATTTTAATTAATCACTCTCCAACCAGTGCATGCTTGTAAATCGGCATCAAAAAAGAATGTTTAATGTGGTTAAAGCAGGAATGTCAGGAAATCAGTCTGCATTGATCTGTAGATTAATATAATTGATTGATTCTTACAGTTTCTGTTCTCCACAACTGCTTTATAATATATAAAAACCTCCTTCAGTCCATTAAATCCCTGTAGCCATCTGAAGCCGGGCTCCAGACTAACTTTTTACATTGGTGACACTGATGCACCTAACTTTTTCATTTAGGTGAACCAGTACATAATTCAGCTGCACCCATTAACACATTTGAACCTTTTTGGAGGGGATAATATATACAAGGTAGATTTATTCATCATTTTACAACAGAGGGATGTATAACTAAATTTGAGTTGTATTGCCCTTTATGCTATTCACAAAAACAAACATTATAGGCTAATATTTGAACGAATACATTGATACATTACCTTATTTCTTGTTTCACCATTTTAATTCTACTCACTTTGCTTTTCCCTTCTGTTCTCTCTACACCTACACCTGTGGACTCCTGCGCACACACACACACACACCGACTTGCCCAGCCCCGCCCCTTTCTGTTTCTGCTCTGTTGACTTTCTTCGTCAGCAGCACGTTTTTATAAAGTCGCCCAACTCGCGTTTTGTTTTGTTTTTCGGCCGCCATTCACCCGTGAACAGCAGGTGAGCCACATGTGCAGGAGGAAACGATCGAAACCAACGTGGTACTGTCATTATGATTCATCCTCTGTGTACCATGAATATCTATACCAAGTTTCATGGCAGTCCATCTGATAGTTGTGGAGACATTTCAGTAATAAACAACCTTATGGTAGTGCTAGATCAACAGTCAGGGCAATCACCAAAGTCAGTAGGATTCATCCTCTGGGGAACATAATTGTCTATGCAATATTTTATGCCAATCCATATAATAGTTGTTTTGACATTTCAGTCTGGACCAAAGTGGTGGACCGATTGCCATCCCTAGAACCACACCGCTTGTGTGGCTGAAAAACATAATCCAGGCTTCATTATGTTTCATACAAAACATACTTGCTAATTGAAAATAGTTGCAAGTTACTTGATAGCAGACAGGGTTGGCCAACCACAACTTAAGAAAGCACAATCCCTCTCCTCTGCAGCCTTTCAGATTCAGATCAACTTTATGAATGAATGAATACCCAATAAGACCACAACATAATCTACATTAGATCTCACTAAGACAGAATAATAATAAAACAATAAAATCAAAGTGCTTGTATCTACTTGTTGTGAGTTTTATCAGCACTCAACATTTATGAGGTGCACACTTGGACTTCCTGTCTGACTATTAGTATTTGCTTTTAATTTAATGTGCACTGTTTTGTCCCATGCATATGACAATATAATGCGAACTTGTTGTTTCAAGAATGGAAGTGAAGGTTTTTTTGTCTAGACTTTTCATCACTATGCTGAGCAAAGTATTTCCCCCCTTCTGAGAGTGAATGTCAAGTCTTTGTTTGAAAAATGCTGTATTTCAATGAATATCAATCAAGGAGTCCTGGAGCAAAATTTAATGGCTACTTTGTGTTTTTTTTTTCTCTCATTGTCCTGCTCTTTGTATTTAACATCTAGACAGTCTGTCTTGTAAGAATACATCACAACATTTCTAACAATTGGAGAAGATCCTGATGGCTTTGCAGCTACTGATTTAGCAAGCAGAATAGCAATGACCAGCATCAGATTGTGTGTGTATGCATGTTTGGGTACACACAACATATTGCATGTGTGTGTGGGCTCATGGCCTCCACATAGTTCTTTGTCTTGTCATTTCAACACAGGCAGGCAGCGTTTCGCCCTCCTCAGCCGAAGCAGTGGCTGCATAATTCAGCCGGTGCGATGGGGACTCCCACAATGATTGAACATAATGACGTGTGAACCCATTAAGCAGCTAATCAGAAACAGCAATGAAGCTGATGATGATGAAGGTGATGCCGTTGAGAACTTCATCACAATCATCAACCCCCTCTCAAAAAAAGAGAGCGATTGAATTTGAAAAGAAAGGAGGTGAAGGGATCCTGCTGCAGGCTGTTACTTCATGTGGTCGCTGCTTACACAACTGAAAATGCCGAAATAGATGCAGGAAGGTGTCGATGAATAATGCAGCTGTACCTGAGGAATGAATCTGATGCCGCTGCACTTGTTGAACTGTTTTAGAGTCATGTTCACTTTTGTCTTTATTATTCACTCATGTGAAAGAGTTTCTGTTACTATGCAGCTTAATCAGACATGAAAATAAGGACATCTGAAAAATCATATCCTCAAATCTTCTGCATACTGCAAAATATTGTGTGATTTAGAGACATTTGCAAATATCACACAAAAACAAATCTGCCGATGAGGTTGGTAAGCAAAAATAACTTGATAAGATTTCTTTAAAGTAGCGTAAAAATCAGACCACTGAGAAACATTATCTGATGTTGTAACTGGTAAAGAGGTTAAAGATATTGAAAATTCTGTTATAAGATATGGATTTGTTTTGTTGCTTTAAGATTTGTCTGACTATTGAAATAAGCTCATTTGACTAGTTTTCTCTTTCAAGTCAAGACAGTTACCTTCAAACAACTTTAGTAATTTAATGCGCATGGATTATATTTGATCCGAAAAAACAAGACTCCAACATTCTAAAATAAGAAATGACAGATATTGAGCGGCCACTACTTTCCTTGGAGAATTTGCAACACATTAACTAGCTCACCCTCACTATGTTACAAGCACACACACACACACACACACACACACACACATACATATATATATATATATAACCCCCCCCCCCCATACATTTGAGCACAAACATGCAAGCTGCATTTTGTTGTTTAATACAGAACAGCAAAACCACATGTACATGGTACATACCACAACATTAATAAACTAATCGATATTAAATGAGTGTCACACAGTCTCTCTCTCACTCTCACTCACACTCACACACACACACACACACACACAGTCTTTCCAGTGGGGCTAGACATGGAGAGTGACAGCAGATGAGATCCCCAGACGTCTCTCTCATGGGAACATGGCTGCCAACAGCTGATCTGTCCCATTCTTCATCATCATCTCTGTGCAGGGCTGCAGACTGCGGCAAAAAAAATTTTGAGAGTGTGCAAGTTAAAATTTTATGTGGTCGCACTCATGCGAGTGGCCCAATCTTGCAACACTGGCAAATCTGCCAAATCTGGCAACAGTCCATTTAGCTGTTACCGTGTTCCAAAAATGAAGCGGGCCATAGCCGATTATTTGAAAAAGCAACATGAGGAGAGAGAGAAGAAGAGGCTGGTGGGGAGGGAGAGCCAACAAGAGGTTCCGACTCAGACGCCACATAACCTGCAGGGACAAATGCATGACCCGAAACAGTGAGCCCCTCCTGACTACTTTTCAGTTAGATGAGAATAATCACTCAACAGAGGAGAATTAAATAGTCATCAAGTTCAACACTGCCTATAACCGTGAAAGAGGAACTCCCGTTCACAAAATTCAAATCCCAGATCACACTGATGAAGAACAGGTTGAATGTGAATCCAGCCTATGCCAACGACATGGCCTGTGCCCAGTTTATAGGAGTGATATCAGACAACCTCTGGGAAAAGACTGGTGACAAATTTGCCTCCGCGCCCTACCTATCAATAGGAACTTTAAGCAGCGACGGTTGAAGGGATGGCTACGGCGTTGGAGGATAAATAAAGTTCCACTTTGAGCATGTGCGATTATATCTTGACACTTCCTGTCATTGTAGCTCAACTGTCTACTACGGGAGAACGACTGGTTTGCCGTGCCCAGCAATACGTGAAACTGTTAGCAGGTAATTATGTCATTTTGTTTATATTCGATTCTTCCGTTAGTAGTTTTATGGATTATAAGTATATTTGTTAAAGATACCCGCTAAATTGACCGATTTTCCTATTTGTTCATAGACATAGTCATCCATCGCCAGCAGCGGTAAAGGTGATGCTAGGCGACCACAGGAAGTATAGCCAGGCTAACGTTCCAGTCAGAGATTTGAGGGGCGATGCCATCCACCTTGTTAGCAAAATGACCAAACTGAACAAAATATTTATACTGTCTTGCTACTGTAACATTCATTCGTCTTCATTAACTCTAACACATTTATGTACTGCTATCTCACACCTGCTCTCTGTGTCGGCTGAGCACACACACACACACACACACGGAGTGCAGTCAGAACAGCAGAGAGGCGGTGGAGATTACTCTAGTTGATGACAACTACACACGTTACTATAAGTAAGTGCAATAAAACCTCTGTGAGTAAAAAGCCAATACTTTAATCAATACACCTGTTCAAAAAGCATAAACGTGAACATGTAGAAAGCGATATTTTAATTTAATTTGCTCTGTCCGCAGCCTGATCCACCGGCGCTACGTTTACACAAGCCTGGCGCGCTAGCTCAGCGAATAGCGAATTGTTACAAGCTAAACGAAGCTGACTGTATGTGGTCTAACTGTTTATCTTGGTTTGTCACGTATCTTAAAATTTAATATCTTGTAAACTTACTGCTGGCTGAGACACACCAGCCCCTCCTCCCTCTACCAGCGGTAACTTACCTGCAGTGAATCACAGCAGCAGCAGAGGGAGGAGGACAGAGGACAAACTTCACTCACTATTTTTATTGAGTTTATATAGTGACTTTACTGTTGTAAACATTACTGTTGCTGCTCTAGAAACATTTAGTTATATTTAAAATATAAACTTCTAATCCTTTTCTGATTTATTACTAAATATAAATTATTTAGTAATGAAAAAGAACCAATAAGAGTATAGAGTAGTAGTAACGATAAAATCCTAATGATACCCATCCCTAAACACTAGTTTAACACTACACTTTGTCAAAAAACTCAAATTTTATTGTAGACCCACTCAAATGACCACCAATAGGTCCCAGGGACTACATTGAAAACCTTGGTAGCTACAACCTATGCACTTGATAGAGAGTTAATAACTATAATATAGTCCTGAATGTGTGGAGGATCCAATAAAAAAAAAAAATTGATGTCTGATTGCCATACCGGCAAGTGAGTGCATTTCTTAACAAGGCAGATACAATGTAGACTTGACCGAGCTCAACCCAATTTTTTTTATTTTTCTTAAAGTCCATGAGCTTAAAGTAATTTGTGATGTCTCCAAACAACCACTCTATAGACACTCTCTTCAGTACAGGCAGTAAGCCAGAGTCTGCTAACAGCCCAGAATCATGTTTCCTGGTCCTAATTATGTATAACTTACCTACTGGACCAATTAAGCCATTTGGAATGGCAACTGCCTGGAATTCCAAACTGTGTACTCTTTTGTGGCCGTTGTACATCACTCGCTGGTTCGTTCCTGGTCTGGCGATAGGTCGTACTGTGCCGTCCATGATGCCAAAGGAGTTGTCCTGTGGGGCGCCCATCTGGTGAATGCAGTCAGCATATGTTTGCAAAGCGACTGGGTTTAATATATTGCTGTTCTACTCCGTAATTCTGCAATGGTGAACATCATAGATGAAATCTAGCACGCATTGTGTTGCCATGCACAAAACTGGAACTGGTTGCTGCCCAAATTGCTGCATCATGTTGCTGTAACGACATGGGTGTGTCAGCCTCTTCAGTAGCATGCAGAGCTCCTCTGTGCCAGCCACCACACTTCTCTGATCGCAGGAAAACATGTCGGGTATGCCAAGAGCCTCCACCAGCAGTGGTGTTGCTGTTAATCTGGGCCACAAAGGTGAAGTGATAACTCTCCTCCAAGCAGAGGCTAGAGTGCATTCCACTGCGTGCCACACAGGTAGGTTGTAGTGTAACATCTGGTAATATACATATCCATTCACCAAAATCTAAATTATATTATATTTTTTTCTATATTACATTATATTATTCTGTTCTATCTACATTGGATTGGAACTAACATATTACATTTTTTTGTGACAAACATTTAGTTTTTCAATCATTTCTAAAAACATGTTGCCCAGATGCAGAGTGCGCTCATAAAGAGCTTCTTTATAGTGACCAACTGTGTGAGATTAGTCACATCTTTTCATATGGAAACGACTTTCATGTGTTTTGGTGCAGTTTGTGCTTTCTGTGACACACAAACAGAACATATACAGTATATCCCCCTATAGTGTCTGCACTAGCATGCTAAGATTAGCTAATTAGCACTAAACACAAAGTACAACTGAAGCATTCGTTAGTTTTGTATTTGGTCATAAAGTACAAATTATAATGTTAGTGTAGTAAGATGCTTGGAGAACATAAATCCAGTCCTGACGCAGGTGCGGATGTCTCTGGTTAGGTTGATAGAGTCCAAGTTTCAAGTCTCCTCACATTGTAAACTCCTCAGAGTGACACACTTCAGTCAGTCTTATGTAACATAAGAATCAGCCCAGTAAGACAAGAGCCATTCCAAACTCATTTGCCTTTGTACACATGAATTATGAT
The DNA here is from genome assembly GCF_020085105.1 of Siniperca chuatsi. Classification (NCBI taxonomy): domain Eukaryota; kingdom Metazoa; phylum Chordata; class Actinopteri; order Centrarchiformes; family Sinipercidae; genus Siniperca; species Siniperca chuatsi. Next base: position 26,773,490 of record NC_058055.1, read on the forward strand.
CCACTGCCTGATTTTGAGCCATTAGATTATTTCATTAAGTCAGTGAAAACATAAAATTCCAATTAGGATGAAGTCTGTGTGTCACTGCCAAATGTAAAAATGTAAAACTGGGATGATTAGCTCACTAATTTACACTTTCAGTGGCATTAGCTTTGCATTGATGTGTGTTGGATCTGGCCAGAGCTGCTGCAGCTTCCTCTCTGCTCAGCCAAGACTTTAATTCAATTCCACACTAAATAATTAAACAATAGGGGAGTGTGGGGTCAGCTGTGACAAAGATGTTTCCAAAATTTATAGAAAAGAAATTTCAGTAGTAAATTACAGCTACACGTTTTCTTTGTTATTGCAATTGATCCTGCGTGTGGGGTCAGCTGTAACATCGTATTATTAAACTTATTGAAACCTACATTAAAGTGTAATTTCACCCCAAAATTCTGCTAGCTCCCTCCCTCCCAGCATATTTAAAAATGCCACAGAGGACTGCAGGACAAACACCGACCAGCGTGAGCGACAGACCGCTAACCAGCCATGAGCAGCTGCTGTCAGACTCTCCGTGTCCACGCTGGAAACACACTGGAGCTTTGACAGTCAGAAGCACATTCGTGGCACTCTTCTTTTTTTAAATATAAATGTCTAATATAATTGTAAAATGACTGACGTAAATTAGTCCCAAACGGTCGACTCTGTCAGTAATGGCCTTTCATAGTTCAGGTTGATTTAAAACAGTAGATGAGCCATGTTGAGCCATCTTCAACCCATGAAATGCAGATTATCATACATTTGGTAAGAATGTCAATGTTAACACCAGCATTGATGTGTTTCATCACAGAGCAGTCATATAATTCAGTTCACAGCTGAAAAGACACGTTTAAGTGTGCAGTACCTCTCAAATTGATTCAGTACTAGGTTAACCAGAATACATTTCTACAACAGTTTATCCATATTATCCAAGCCATTTTATTTGGAGGTAAAACTGAAAGTGCACACCTACAGTAAGTAGAGTATGTCACAGTGGAACCAAAAGTGGGTCAGTAAACTGTGATGAATGTTTACAATGGACAGTTGAGGTAATCATTTTACTGCTGGCCTTTTTCTTGACTAACCTGGAGGGTTTTTTACAGCCTGTCTGATTGTCTGACTGCTTGTGTTTGTGGACTAAAGAGACTGAGGACTTTGTTGCAAAGTCTTTCTTGACTGAGGAAGGAGATTCCGTTTGAACTCATTTGTGGGTTCAGATCTAAAATGCGTGACCGCTGTTTCCCACTCTCTTCCATGTTAGAAAACACCAATAACTCGCTAATCACATCATCTCTAACAGGAGCTGGCCACATTAGCATGTACAAGAACAGTATTTATATTGATAATCAATGAAAAATGAAAAAAAATATGTTTTTTCTTTTTCAAGCAGGGTGTGCAGCTGAGCATGCGAGTGTTAAAACTCAACTTGGGCTGTTACAACTAGCCCTTTTATCCCCCAATGTCTGTTGTAGCTGCAATGCAAAGAAAAAAAGTGTCTCACACGTTGGGACGGACCAGTTTATAGTTTAGGTACTGGTAGGGGATCACGACTGGGGTCCTTTTTCTGCGACCACAGACAGTGTCCTGACAATCACGAAGTCTTCAGTGGCAGATCCGTAGTGGATAATCAGTGGCTGGCAGAGACTCCGGCTGTTAATATTGACATCTGTTTCAGGAAGCTTGTCTTTATAATTACATGTGCTGCCCAGACATGCTGTTTGCTGCACTAAACCAACAAAAGACAAAAAAGGGTTTTGATAAATGTGTGTCTGGAGCCCAGAGCAGACTTTTATAAACTCTTTTTCTTCACTCTCTATCACTTTAAAACAGCAGGCCAATATTATTTTCATAACAGGTATTGATTCCTTCTTTGCTATAGCTCTCTCAGCAAATTAGGCAGTGTGTGTGTAGTCATGTAAAATTTTGCTCTTTAAGCACATAAGTTTAAGTTGTGCACATACATGTGTGTTTATATTTATGATAAATTAATGTTGGCATATTTGTTGGCTGATGAGGAACAAGAAATTGCTGTACAACTGGTATATTATCTGGTTTTTTTAACTTTTTTTTTTTTTTGCGCATTTAAATAACCAGTTTAGAAAGTAGCCAAGGCAATTTGTATACAACTCAATGTCTTTGAGATTTAAACACATATACAGCGACACATAAAATATAATGAATGAAATACAAAGCACATTACAGACAAAGTGAAAGCAATACAATGTAATAAAAAGAATAAGATATAAGAAGCTTCATTTATTGATTCATTGTTCAATAGTTTCTGTGTACACTTTCATAAAAATAACTAGAATCTGAACAAAGTAGTGCACATTACATGATCAAAACACAAGATAAAGAGAAATTAATTTAAGTCTGTAAAGGAAAATTACAGACGCAGAGAGCACAAAGAATAAAATAAGGCAATAAAACAATGTAAAATATGAATCGAAATGAGAATGGAAACATTAAAAGAACAAATGTAATAAAAAGAATCCAAAATTAAAGAAATATTCTAAGAATATGAATGCTACTTTATAAAGTAAGTTTATGTACTCTGAGTGTGTGTGTGTGTGTGTACGTACATATACGTGCCTGTAGTGTGTCTGAGTGTGTGCCAGGGCCTTTAAGCGTCCGTGTGTTTTCTTTTGGTGTGTTAGCGCGTGCGTCCTTAAATATTCTAATCGATGTTTACGGCCCCTGGCGAGATGAGGGTTGTCAGTGTGCCAGCATCGCTGCAGCTGGGGACTCTCCCGACCCCCAACACACACACACACACACACACCGCCACCACCTTTCCTCCCTCTCCCGACTAATTCTCTTTGCGCTCTCTCCCTTATCTGCTCCTCTCACAGGTTTCTTTAACCTCTAAACATCCCGATTCTTTCCTCGTTCTTCCGTCCTTTCATACTCCTCTCATCCTTTTCTTTGCCTCTGCATCCCTTCTCTCTCTCTCTCTCTTTCTCCTTCTTTTGGGTCTCTCTCTCTCTTTTCAAATGATGCAAGGAAAACTCCACCTACTCAGTGCTGTTAATGTAGTCACTGACAGCGTGAGCTGCTCTCTCTCCCTCTCTCTCCTTTTCTCTGTGCCTCTCACTCTCTCTCTCTCTCTCTCCCGGGCATCTCCCCCAACCTTCCTCCTCCTCCTCCTCTTCCTCTCCGAGCATCCTCCTCTCCTCTCACATCGCTCTCTGGCTCCACTTGCGCTCGCAGCCTCCTGACTGTCCGCCGCTCTCTGCTTTCCTCTCTCCGCCTATCTTCCTCTATTGCACACACACACATTTACACACACGCACACACTCACGCATGCATGCATGCATGCATGCATGCATACACTCTCCCTTATCTCACTATCTCCCCTCTCTCTCTCAGTCCCACTCGGTCCTGTGCAGACTTGAAGACCCCGGAGAGGAGATGATGCTGGTGGTGATTCTGTTGGAGCTTTAGTGGTGATTTTTCTTTTTCCTCTTTAAAAAACGAAAACTAGACTCAGAGCAATGTTGATGCAACAGCACCTCTTCCCTCTGCACTGTGTTGATCTGCCTGCCTCCTGCCTAGAATCAGCCCATTTTGGGGGGATTTAAGCGTCAGAGAGTGTGCTGCGCTGGCTGTGCGCTCTGCGGTTCTGGGGCGCTGGATCTTCTTCTCCCCTTTTCACTGAAGGATGCTCAGTTCTTTCCACGATCAGGAGTATTACTACTATAACTACCAGTACTCTTGCTGCTGCTGTCCACTTCTCTACCCCAGCCAGATTGCAGTCTGAGGCGCCCTGGTCCCCTAAAGGGAAGAAGAAGCATGTCAGAGGCACCCGTGTTGCACGTGGAAATGAGACGTCTGTTGCTGGTTCTGCTGGACTCCAGCCTTTAAACCAGACTTCAGATTATCCAAAAAAGGCTCTGAAGAAATTGGGGATCCTAAGAGTTCCTTTCTGACGAGCTGAAAATTCCTGTATCACTGTATATCGAGGAGCACCAACTGCTTAACCAGCTTTATGGTTTTCTGACTTGTCCAAGACTCCAATTTTGGCGTCTGACTAAGAGGTAAGGCTGCTTTTACTTTGACTTTGCTGTGCTGCTTCGTTGTGGCATTTTCACTCTGCTCTGCTCTTCCTGAGCAACACTGATTCTGCACTTTGGAGAGGAACGGCTCAGTCTCAGTGATGTGGCAGATTTTGCTTTGCTGGATCACTCTCTTGGTCTGCTAGAAGCTCATTTTTTAAGAAACTGTGTCCACTATTGAGCTGCTACCGCATCCCCCAGCTTTGTCTTATTAGTCATGACTGGCACTGCTCTGTCCTGTTTACTATGCATCATCCAGTGTCTATAGCAATGTCCCTCACTGTGTGTTTCTGCTCAGCAGCCAGTTAGGAATGAATAGCACTGCAGCTGAGAAGCCAGAGGTGTTGAGTGTTAAGTGGATCTCTGGAACCACGGAGCATCAAGCGTCTGTTTGCGCGAGTTTGTCATGATCAGTCTGCTGGTATGAGTGCATAAGAATCTGCACTCGTAGATACACTGCAGCTATTTTAAGTTCATTATATCTGTTTTGGAGTGGAGGGTTCATTATCATCAGTTTATGATTCATTTTCTGTCTCTTAAATCCAGACGACTCATTCTGTTTAAGTTTGAAGGTACACAGGGTAGATGGCAGATATTAAAAACTCTGTTATTCTGTTATTTGTTGGTTTATTCCTGATAAAATCTTACAAGAAAATTTGATGCTTTGATTATTGGATCTACTGTCTATTAGTGGATCCCCTCATCATGCCCATCATCCACATGAACTGGTACAAATAATTGGTGCTGGATATGAACAATCCTCCCGCATGTGGAGGTCTGCTTTGTGCATTTGATTGTGCATCGTATTTGGAAGTCTGCTATAATATATATCAAGTGGTGCGTGGGTTGTTCCCTGTCAGATAAAATAACTGCATGGTATCTCTATATGGAGATCCAGATATGGGGTAATTGCAACTGTGCCAATGGGGGACTTCTTCTGAATCAAGCAGCACAAATGACTGCGAAAGGATGCAAATTATTTGCATCGAAGCTTCATTTAATCCATTTAACTATATACAGCGCGCTGTGTTTCGCACCAATGATTATTACTGTCGTACAACGCACTTACGCTGTGTGTGTGTGTGTGTGTGTGTGTGATCAGTGCGTCTCTGGTGTGATTTGACAGAGGTCGGATTACAAAGAGGAGGAAGAGAGAGAAACTGGCGACAGAAAGTGTCCACGAACACTCTGTACAGCGTTTCTGTTGTAAAACTGAACTAGCCGACCTTCAGCATCTCAGCAGAAAGCACAACGTTACAGTCTGTGCACCCAGTCCACAGAGCGGACCCGGCACAAGCTGTATGAAGGCTAGTGAAGAATGTAGGCTACGTTAATTATGGCTATATGTAACGGCTAGTTCACAACGTAAATCAATGTGGTGGCTAGTTATGACGTCCCTAAGGTAGCTAGGTTTGTTCAAGATATTAACCACAGAAAATAAAAAGCTGCAGTCAGTTTGTCAAAGCCTGTGCTTCATTCATGTTATTTATTATTATGACAGTCACAGTTCCTGTCCACTCACTTTTTGCCTCCTACAAATTTTCTTTAAAACCCAGAATGTAATACGGCACTTACATGCACTAAATGGGTTTAGTTTTGACAAATAACATTATTGTATGCAATTTAAGCAATACAAATGTAGATTTTTCTAAAATGTAAACCAATTATTTGTTTATTTTAAGAGATCTGTCCTATTTTCTCTTTTGCATATTTACTATTGCTCTTTGTAAAAGTATTTCTTATCCATTTAATCGATGGAATAATCAGTAGAATACTTGATTACTAAAATAATTGATAGCTGCAGCCATA